>NC_133197.1:24207500-24817500 GCF_049306965.1 Danio rerio
CGAGAAAGTTGAGCTGCTTGAGTCCTCACTGGCTGTTTCTCGTCATAAGACCACTGGGAAAACTGTTGGGCTGCGCTGATTGTGGAGAGCCCCATTCTGGCTAATATCTCCTTTTTTAACGCTTTGTAGTCTTCATTTTTGGGTGTCTCTAGCGAAAAATATGCTCGTTGTGCTTCTCCTGTGAGAAACGGAGCCAACATTCTCGCCCAGTTTTCTTTCGGCCAGCCTTCTCTCTCGGCAATAACTTCAAACGTATGTAAGTAAGCGTCAATATCATCCAGGTCGCTGAGTTTAGTGAGATGATGATGCGCACTCACTTCGGGAGTCGGATGGTATCTGGCCGCCTGGCGGAGCTGTTGTTCCAGTCGATCCTGTCTGGCTGTAAGTTGCTCAGAGATGGAATTCTGCTTACTGGAGATCTCCGCTAGGTGGAGCAGTACCTCTTCCAGAGACATGGCGATGTGATGTTGACAGCCGAGTAAGAGGAAGCGTGGGAGAGAGAGAGAGCGGATGCCTGTCTGTAACAAACACAAAGAAAAATTCAGCGGTTATTTTCTTCTTAATGGTAAGTGTTTCTTCTGAATTTTTCCCTCTGCAATGCCCGCATTCTCCACCAGTTGTAGCGAGGCAGAGGGAAAACACAAACACAATAGATGATGTTACAAACAATGCCCCGGAGGGTGCTTTATTTACAAGTGTTCAAGGGGTGAATGAGTGCTCTTCTTAAGGGTGCGTGCTCAAGTGCTCCGGGGAGATGGTGAAGGCTGGTGAGAGGTATGGTGTTGGATCGGTCACGAGCTGGATTCGGCTGTGGGAGAGACAGAGAGAGACAAGCGTTAGCGCAGGGAGTCATGCGGAAATGATGCTCAGTTTCCTCCTGTGTGGGGCTGGCTTATATCTCTCCCTGGCTGATGAGGTCCAGCTGTGAGCGATCCGGGGTTGATGAGTGATCCAGCTGGTGTGGATTTGTGCCCAGGGCGACGTGGTACTAGCCGACTCGCTACAATATATATATATATATATATATATATATATATATATATATATATATATATATATATATATTTTTTTTTATTTTTTTATTTTTATTTATTTTTTTTTTTTTTTTGAGTGTAGACTGCAGCTCTGCACAAGACGTTTGGACAATATGAGAAACGGTCCAGTCCAATTGAACCTGGTTTCTCTCAAGGTTTTTATCTTTCACTTCCTCGCCACTGTTGCCTCCGGCTTGCATGGTTTGGGCCCTGTAGAGCTGCACATTGATGGATTTGCTCTTAAGTGACTCTCAGCAGTGAATATTAACTGAGCTAAACAGAACTGAACTTAAACTTTGAAAACTGAACTGACACTGACACTGACTGTTTAAAATCACTATAATCTTCTATGTGAAGCTGGTTTGACACAATCTACATTGTAAAAGCACCATAGAAATAAAAGCGAATAGAATTGAATATGAGAGAAATATTTAATAATACTACAGTCAGTACAGACTGGTCAAAAACTCCAGACTCCTGTTGCATGGCAGAAGCAAGATGTATATGAAAAGTTTATTTGCTAAAAGAGACAACTCCATTTTTAGAGAGATTGTGTTGTAAATGTAATTTGTAGTATTTTTAAAATACAAAATACAGTTTTTATTTTGATATATGTGTGGCTGCTGTAATTTGTTGTTTATTTTGATACACGTAAAATTGAGGTATTTGGTATTTTAATTTAAAACATTTACATTTATTTTTGCCCATCCCTGGTTGTTATTATTACACTCTAAAAAGCGTTGAGTTATTTATGGTTGAGTTAAACATATTTGGTGCTTTGTTGGGTTATTTTTAACCTTTATTAGATTATTTATTAATAACTCAAATAATCGAGTTAAATATTTGGTCCTTTGTTAGGTTATTTTAACCTTTATTTGGTTATGTATCTCAACCATTTGGGTTAAAAATTTGAATTTAAAACAGTCAACAGATTTAACTCACACAAAACAGCTGTATTAATATGTGTTCATAATGTTGTTTTTTGTGTTAAAAAGTTTATTTAAGCAATATCCCAACAATATTGTTGTTATTTTTTTAATCAAGTTACCTCTCTGTGTCGTGTTTTTATATCGGATTTACCATCCAAGACTGCACTCTTTAAAATGTTGAGTTATTTATTTACCCAATGGTTGAGTTAAACACATTTTGTGCTTTGTAGGGTAATTTTTTTTTTTTTTTAACTTTTTTTAGTTTATTTATTAATAACTTAACCAGTTAAATATTTGGTGCTTTGTTGTGTTATTTTTTTACTTATTTTGGTTATTTATTTATTAACTCAAATAGGAGGGTTAAAAATTTGAATTCCAAACTGAATTTTTATAGTGTTTTTGCATTATAAAGTTTAATTCAGCTATAACGCAATAATATTGTTGTTATTATTTTTTTTTTTATCAAATTACCTCTCCTTTTCGTGTTTTTTATGTCCGTGTCACCATCCAGGACCATCTTTTAGAAGTGTTTGGATGTGGTTAAAATGTATTGTACATTATGGACAATGAGTGAAACCTGCTGCAGCTGCTGGACAGCATCTACAGGACACAGAGCTCCATATTCTGCTCGATCAACACAGGATTTTCTGCTTGCACAGTTTATAACTGTCTGTACTTTCTTCTGTTTCTTCATTGTTTGTAACTCTTAATTTGTTTTAACAAAAGTGTCTGAAAATCAAAAGTAATGGAAATGAAGCATTAATATTTTTGAGTAGTGTTTGTTATTTATTTACACAGTCATATTTATAAATTAATATTAGTACTAGTAATAGTAATAGTAGCAATAGTAATATAATGAAAAAAAAAAACATTTAATCAAAACAACCCAATGCATTGGGTTAAATTATACAACCCAATTTTTTGGAATAAAATAACCCATAGTAGGTTATATGTCATGGTATTTTTAAGTTAACCCAACTATTTTAATAGAGTACTCTTATTGTTATTATCTATATTGTCATTTGTCTTGTTTTAAAGGTTTTGAGACTATTGATGACCTCTGAGAAACTAGACCGAGAGCTTCATTATGTTGTCTGTCCTCTAGAGGGAGTCAGTGAAGCGTCGGAGGGATTTGGGTTTGTGAGAATTTCACTGGAACATTCTGTCTGAATGTCCGTAAGCTTTTCATAAAGAGTGCATTTAAACATGTTTAAAGTATTTGTTGTTTCAAATATGATAAAATCCACAGCCTATTATACATTGGTGTTCAACAAAGCGAAAAGTCATACATCTGGGGGTCGTCAGCCTACTAAACTATTGTTGTTGCCTCCATGTGTGGGCTGTAGGGGAGGAGTCGCTCAGAATTGATGGGAGGGACGGGGGTCATTGCTGAAAAATGTCCCCAGTAATCTCTCATTCATTATGAGTGACAACGACCCGTCTCTGAAGCTCAAATGGGCTGTTCTGCCGTCACTTTCATTAGTCTGCTGCGTTTGTAACATCCCACACTAGACTCATCGGAGCTGTTTGTTCATCATCCAGAGCGCATTATTGTGCGCACCATCACTTCAGAAGATGAATATGAACTTTAGAACATGTGGATTTTTCATTTGTATCATCCAGACTTTGCTTTTGTCATCGGCTACTCTGGAACCTTTTGACCTGCTGTATGATAGCGGAGTGGAGGCTTTTTATAAAGGAGATTATGGAAGTGTGGTGCGGTACATGGAGAGCGCGCTGAACAGTTTCTCTGAAGTGCGCCGGACTAGAATTACATGCAGACTCAAATGCAGGGACCAGAATCGCTTTGACAGCTTTCAGACCGAGAAGATTTTTGAAGTGATTCTTCACAAGGCGCACTGTTTAAATGAATGCATTGACGGGAAGATTGGATCCCAGTCCATGCATAAAATCAGCGAGGATGTCATTCAGGATTTCAACAGGAGAATTCCATATAACTACCTGCAACTTGCCTACAGAAAAGTGAGTCCTAGATTTTTACAGTTTGAATGAAAATGTTTGAATATTAGCTGTTATATTTGTTGCAAAAATTGAATGTTGTGTGTTGAAATGTAAGTTCGATTTGACTGCCCGATCCCACAACCGTGGTTAGACTGTTTTAAATAATGGTTGACTGTACACACACAGCATTGGTGGTTTACAAAAATATCAAACAAATAAAACCCTGTTGCACTAGGCTACTACACTTGATTTTGGTTTTATTATTAAAAAAAAAAAAACAAGAAAACATGTTAAATGAGAATATGAAATATTTTTTAGTAAAAAATTATTTTTACTTTTCATATTTTTAAAAATACATTTGTTTTGCACCTTTTCTATTAATTTTAATTTATTAATTACGCTACTTTTACCATAAACCGACATATTTACTATTTGGTAGAGGTTAATATTTGAGAAATTATGGGATGTGTTGAACAAGAAAATGCTTTGAGTGTGTTTACTAGCGACATTTTATCGTTTATCGTCATAAATGCTCCACCGTTTAAACCAAACATGTTCTTAGATTAAACTTGTTCTGGAACATTTAAATGGAACATATAAGATATTTATGTGTGTTAATTTGCATCTGAATATTGGAATATGTCATAATAAGTTTCTCGTGTTCATCAAATCACAGCCTGTCCCAGTGAAAGTTGTAAATTAAACATGGAGCTGAAAAGTAATTTGTGATTTGAAATGTTACGCAATCCTGAGAACCACCTCAGGGGATTGGGATGGGAAGGGATGCAGGAATTCTATAGAAATTCTGTCTATATTCATTCATTCATTCATTTTTTTTCAGCTTAGTTTTTTATTAATCAGGGGTCTCTACAGTGGAAAGAACCGCCAACTTATCCAGCAAATGTTTTACGCAGCGGATTTCCTTCCAGCCGCAATCCAGCTCTGAGAAACACACTCTTGCATTCATACACAACTTAGCTTATTCAACTCAACTATATACCTTTGAATTGTAGGGAAGCCTAAGCCCCCCACATGCAGAACCCCTATGCGAACATCGGGAGAACATGCAAACTACACACAGATATGCCAACTAACCCAGCTGGGGCTCGAATTAGCTACCTTCTTGCTGTGAGGTGACAGCACCCACTGCACCACCATGTCATCTCTGTCTATATTAGTTTTTTTCTATTAAAAAAAAAAAAGAAAGAAACAAGTAAATCATTTTTTTTGACCCCAACAAAACAAAACTGAATGAAAAAAATTATTCCAATTTACAAAGTAATATTTTGTATATTTATCAGGGATGCTCCAAGCGATCGGCTGGAGACAGTTATCGGCCGATAATCACATTTAATGACTTGACGCTAATCTGGGGTGCGTTTACCAAACAACAACATAACTCGTGGCTGAATCATAGTACAATGCATCATTTGGGAAAAGAACGAAGTAGTGACAAGTGTTTCCCAAAACCATAGTTGCTTTGTTGCAGATCCATCGTTTGAACCACATTAGTTATTACGTAAAACGTCCATATTGGCGCTCTAAACGGGGTGGAGTAACTACTTAACCTGATATTAAAAAACCCATATTTCTTTCTCCAAATTATATTGTTTTACACATTCACACGCATTTAAAAAAAATCTAATATTAGTTTTGGTAAAAACATACACTCGTTTCCATATTAATTGAAATATATGTAAACGGCTCATATAGGGCCAGTGTTTCCTTTACAAATATTATATATATTTACATGTTCCATTATAAAACATAAAACCTAACATGTAATCTCGTGCATCATATAAATCATTATTGGTTGTAATTTACAGTAGGCTATTTAAAAAAAAAATCCTACTTAACAATAATAATAATAATAATAATAATAATAATTATTATTATTATTATTAAGTAGGATATTGTTGATTTTGTATTATTATTTTTTTTTTTTTAAGTACAGTTTGACATTCAAACCACTGCAGAAATGTTTCAACCAACAGGCCCTTGTCATATAGGCCATGAGTAAAAAGCATTAAGGTTTGCTATATATTTTAGCATATATATTGTAAAGCTTTCATCATGAGTCATGGCTGCATTCAAAAAGGCATACATGTTTTCAAAGTGCACTGCGAACAGAGCGCAATTATCAATATGATAATCATTAAAACTCTGCATTTAGCTTCAAACACCTCCAACTCACACCTGCTTAATAGTCTCTAGTGGTCATTTGGATCAGCTGTGCTTGATTAGGGTTGGAGCAAACTGTGCAGAGCTGCGGCCCTCCAGAAATCCAGTATGAGACCTACAGTTGAAGTCAGAATTATTTGCCCCCCTTTGAATGTCTTTTTCTTTTTTAAATATTTCCCAAATGATGTTTAACAGAGCAAGGAAATTTTCACAGTATGTCTGAAAATATTTCTTTCAGGAAAAAGTCTTCTTTGTTTTATTTCAGCTAGAATAAAAGCAGTTTTAAATTTTTATGAACCATTTTAAGGTCAAAATTGTTAGCCCCTTTAAGCTATTTTTTTCTCGATAGTCTACAGAACAAACCGTCAATTTACAATAACTTGCCTATTTATCCTGCCTAGTTAACCTAACTAACCTAGTTAAGCCTTTAAATGTCACTTTAAGCTGTATAGAAGTGTCTTAAAAATATCTAGACAAGTATTATTTACTTTCATCATGACAAAGTTAAAATAAATCAGTTATTAGAAATGAGTTATTAAAACTATTAGGTTTAACTATAACCTATAATAACTAAAATCTTCTCTCCGTTAAACAGATATTGGGGGAAAAAATAAACAGGGGGGCTAATAATTCCGACTTCAACTGTATATTAAACAATAATTATTATTGATAGCATATAATGTTTATAAAATCTTATTAAATCTAACTAAAAACATTCATGTTTATAATATTTCCTTTTATCTTTAATCATCAGTGTTCACATTGCACTTTTCTCCCCATAGACTTCTATTCATACACACATGAATGCGTCAGATTGGAAACGCAAGCTTGTGCGACAAGTTTTGCAGTTCACTGCAGTGGAAAGTTCAAGCTTGGTGAAATCTGTCCTGTGAAATCGCATCACATAATTGCGTGAAACCAATAGAGGATCAAAACATGACCTCTCTGGACAGAAATTTAAAATATGGAGCAATCGCTTGCTTTTTAAATGTCCAATCATCTTGTTTAATCCCGTCCCTTTTCGCAGTGCCGTACTACAGAATTTCGCATGCTCAAACTCGAGTGTGACCATAGCTTAATGCGAGTTAAGCAATAATATTACTTTTCTAAGTAACAAGTAATGCATTACTTAAAAAAATAAGCAATACTATTTAAGTTACTTTTTAAAAGATGTAATGTGAGTTACTTTTTAGTTTAATTAATTCACTTTTCACTTTAGGTGGTGCAGTGGATAGCACGTTCGCCTCACAGCAGTGGTTCGAGCCTTAGCTGGGTCAGCTGGTGTTTCTGTTTCTATGTGGTGTTTGCATGTTCTCCCCAAGTTCGAGTGGGTTTCCTTTGGGAGCTCCGGTTTCCCCCACAGTCCAAGGACATGTGGTATAGGTGAATTGGGTAGGCTAAATTGTCTGTAGTAGTGTATGTGTGTGAATGAGTGTATGTGGATGTTTGTGATGGAAGGACATCCGCTGCGTAAAAAACATATGCTGGATAAGTTGGCAGTTCATTCTGCTGTGGCGACCCCGGATTAATAAAGGGACTATGCCAAAAAGAAAATGAATCAGTGAATGAATTCACTATTACAAAATTAATTGCTGGAGTAAAATGAACGTAATCATGCTCTCAACCAGAGAATTTGCTCCCGCTGGAACAGACAGAAACGAAAATGGCAGACCACAGCTTTAGATTTCTGGAATGGAAGTGTTCTCATTAATTTATATGCATTAAAGAGAAAAAGGTAAATGAAGATGTAGGTTATATATAGTGTGTTAATGATTGCAATGCCTCTCAGTTAAATAAAGAAAAAAACACCCTGAAAGTTCTGAAAAAGATCAAGCCTCAGCCAGGTCAAAAAAGTAATGCAAAAGTAAATCAAAAGTATCGTATTGTACCATGAAAGTAACTAAGTAACACTACTAGTTACTTTTAGGGGAGTAACTCAATATTGTAAAGCATTACTGTCAAAAGTATCTTTCCTCAAAGCTGTTAATCATATTTCCATATTTTAAAATAATGTTTGATACAGTGTTTACATCTTGTTTTACCATGGTAAATGATGATGTAATTGACACCTTTTGTGTTTTCAATGGAATCATATTGTAACTATTGTGTGAATATGGCGAAGCAGTGAAAACAATACACAAATGACCTCTATAAATGACCCTTCTGGAGCGCTTGAAGGTGTTTTGTGAAATCCTGAAATGATTGAGATATTCAGAACAGTTTTTGGACAGCGTTGCAGACAGATGGGAACAGAGCGTAACATTCTGAGAGCAGCCGTCTGTAGGAGCCAAATCCGTGTTTTTACCCAGTGACAGCGAGTGACTAATAATTTGTCCAGAACCAGAGATCACACACATTCCTGTCAGCACTCCTGCTCGGTGGATATCATAAAGAGAAGTGTATGTGAGTGTATATGGGGTGATGTTTGAGAAATTATATAACATTCCACTGCTCTTTGATATGTTAACCGCACTGCCATTGTGAGGCTTTTTCAGCCTGGATGAAGGATTCACAGGCGCCAACTGTTGCTTCATTGATTTGAAGTTTCTCTGTTTGAGTTCTTGGGTCAATCAGCATTTATCTAGGCAAATATTTTGTTTTCCCATTAAAGTGTGTTTGCTGTTCTCAGAGGAAAGGCAGCTGCTTGTTTGGGGTTATGAATGGATGGGTTTTGGGCCAGAAGTTATGCCTCCTGTTGCTCTGTTATTGGTTAGTTCCTGCTGCATCAAAGGCCAGCTATTTCCACCTGGTATTGACAAGCATTCAGATGCGTCTCTTGTGACCACTTTGGTTAAAGGAACACTTCACTTTTTTTTTTTTGGTCTCGCAGGAGCACTTTTAACTTAGCTTAGCATAAATCATTAAATCATTTAAAACATTAAAAAAAAGTTGTACTCTTCTGTATTTGCATTGAGTATTAAGTAGGAATGTCCAGACCTGATCGGGTTATCGGAAATTCAGCCCGATCATGTGGTTTCAGACTCAATCAGAAACGAATGTTGATTCTGATCCGGACTCAAATATATACGTATATTTTTAACACATCTATAGTTATGTGGTGGCACAGAGTTAGATCTCTTTCTAGAATTCACACAGAAACAGCAACGCGTGCGGCATGACATCACTTTGTTGCAGAGATGCTATTGGTTAAATGCCGGCAAAGTAGAACATGGAAGCAGCTTGAAGCGGATATCGCGAGTATGTCTGCGGTCTGGAGGTATTATAAAGTTGATGATGACAACATTGTCCTAGCAAACTGAGATATGTAAACTTGGCAGTGCTTGCAGGGTATTTTAAGTTGAGGTGCTGTTTGTTTTTATATTAGATTTCTTTTATATATTTACTGTTGCACTAAAGTCCAAAAGTGAAGAATTGATGTTATTTATTACTTGATTGTTCAAGCTGCCTCACAGAAGTGCTCTGTTTGTTAACAGAGATGTTGAATGTTAAAATAAGGTGAAATAAATAAAAAATAAAGAACATCCTGGGCCTGTTTCTTCACTCTTCTTAATTCTTTTTTATGTATTATAGAAGTATCTGATTGGGTTTTGATATCGGTAGGTACTCAAAATCAAAAAACTCAGACTCAGATCAGGACATCTCTAGTATTAAGAATGATGTAAAAAATAAGAAGTTGCTTTCTTCTAGTCAATATGTATTGGAACTATACTCTCATTCTGGAGTAATGATCAAGGAACGTTGCTGCCGCACCATGGCTGCAAAATTACACAATGCTTTTACAAAATCACCAGCTGGAAGCGATTTTCAGGTGCATATATTTGTCAGACTCAGTACACAATGGGACATAGAGTAGCTCCTCCCCTTTTTAAAAAAAGCAGCCAATAGCATTTTGTTTGATCACAGCTCTGGTGGTAAGGGTGGTTGAGTATAATCACTTATTATCAAATAAGAAGCATCTTGAGAAGGGGCGGGACATGTCAGATACTAGAGAGCATTTAATTGATTAAGATTTAATGAGAAAATAGTTTAAAGTATGAGGTGAAGTGAAAAAAGATTGATCTATTTAGGTGGAATTGACAAAGCATTGAAGGTTTATATCTTCTATACCATGTGTTCTCAAACTCAGTCCTCGAGGTCCGGTGTCTTACAGATTATAGCACCAACTTGCCTCAAGAAACCTTAAAGGATGTTCCTAGAAAACCTAACAAGAGCTTGATTAACTAGCCTAGATGTGTCTGATTGGGGTTTAAACTAAGCTTTGCAAGACACCGGCCCTCCAAGATGGAGATTGAGAACCGCTGTTCTAAACTTTTATCTTCTAAAGATTTTGCCACTGTTTTGGAGCAGACTAGCTTATAGATATCCTTCAAGCTAACATAAGGATACTAACATCTTTCATTTATTTTCTTTTCGACTTAGTCCCTTTATTAATCCGGGGTCGCCACAGAGGAATGAGCTGCCAACTTATTCAGCACATTATTTTATGCAGCCGATGTCGTTCCAGCTGCAACCTATCTCTGGGAAACATTCATACCCACTCATTCACACTCGTACACTACGGACAATTTAGCCTACCCAATTCACCCATAGCGACTGTCTTTGGATGCGGGGAGAACATGCAAACTCCACACAGAAACGCCAACTGACCAAGCCGAGGCTCGAACCAGTGACTTTCTTGCTGTAAGGCGACCATGCTATCTACTGTGCCACTACGTCGCGATAATAACATCTAAAAAATTTAAATAGGAAAATTCACTATACTTTTTTTTTGTGTGAGTGAGATGCTAATGGTCTAATTATATTAAATGATTTATGCTAAAAGTGCTCCTGCCAGACATGGAGATCGACCAAATGGATTTTAAAAACAATAATGGTAAAACTCAACTGTTTACACTAGGGGAATTGTAAAATGAGTCTATTTCCAAAAAAATGTTGTGTTCCTTTAAAATTTCACTTTTGTCGGAGCGCTCAGTGTAACACATTAGTTCTATCGATTGAACAAATTAAAATTATTCAAAGCAAAGCGAGCAAATAAAAAGAAAGTGTATGGCAACTATTTTAATTAACATCTGTGTGTTTTCCTTTTCTGGTCTTTGAACGTCTCAAAATGTTACTGTCTATGGAGGAAGAGCCAAAAAGATTATCTTGAGATTCTCACTTTTATCTGCAGTCCTGACAGAAATCTCCTGCACTGGTTTACCCATGTGACTGTGAAACTCAAATGTTTAGTGTCCTCATTGAGCTCACTGTTGCTGTTATTGTCTTTCAATCTTTTCAGAAGCACACAAAGACTAACCCATATCTATTGTACTGCCACCAACGCAACGGCAGATAACATCATGCAAAAGCATTGTGAACTGCGCTGTGGCAGCATTGCCTTACAATCTTTCTGCCGTTCTTCATCACCAACCTGGTACAATTTAACATGCAGCGATTGAAACATAGTTTATACTGAACCCAACCTTATATACACACTAAAGCACTCTTAATTATGAGCAACACATTTTAATTGTTTATTCCTTTGATCTTTTGTCGATATTACTATAATATCTTTAAATATATGTGTGTGTAATTCATTTTAATTCAAGTTTATTTGTGTAGTGCATTTCACAATAATTATTGTTTCAAAGCAGCTACATTTTGCATTATAATAAAATTTTGGAAAACTTAAGGTTATTAGTTACCATAGCATTATTAGTTACTAGTATTGTTTAACTATTTAACTAGTAATTAATAGCTTTTAACAGTTAACCTGCAGTTATACAGCATATGGGTGATGTCCATGTGTACATGTTTATTGAAATGTATTTGTGTATTAAGTGTATGGGTTATTCTCAAAATCCTCAATGGTTGGCATCATCTCTTTACAGGTCTTGAATACCATCAATGACCCCGCACAATCTCTAAAAGCCTCAGCATGGGTATCCTTAGGGGGTGAGAGAGAACAATTAATGGTTAAAGAATTAAAGAAAATAATTAGCGTAGCTGCTATTCAGAATATATTTGAACAAGTGATATTAAATTTCAATGCAAAAATTAAGTGTTATAGATTAAAAGAGATGCATTGCATGTATGCTTTACTAAAAAAATTGGTCTTTAATCTCGTTTTGATCTGAGATCTGAGCCTCGGACAATATCAGGAAGACTATTCCAGAGTTTAGGAGCCATATATGTAAAGGCTTGACCTCCTTTAGTGGACTTTGCTGTTCTGGATACTACCAGAAAACCCAAGGTTTTAAGATCTTTGATAGTGGATTAGATTATTTAAAGCTTTATTGGTAAGAAGCAATAATTCCGCACATATCCACAGATTTTTACCAAAATTCTCAGCAGAAATAGCAAAAAAAATCTGCAGATTCCGTTTGGCCTTGCTCATAAGAGAAGTTACTGACCAGTATGGCTACCCATACTTAAAATTGGTCCTCTTTTTTTACCCATCCAAGTGCACATACAGTGAGCACACACACGTAGCATTGGGCAGTGGGGTAATGCTTGCAGCTCCCTGCAATTAGGGTGTTCGTATCAAATATGAAGAGAGTGTGGTTCATTTACCACGAATCAAACCTGCAGCCTTTTGATTACATGTCCAACTCTCTATATTTTAATTTAGGCCACAACCTGGCACCTTTGTCAATTCATAATCAATATTGTACAGTTTTTTTTTTTTTTTTTTTTAGCCCACCTGGTTGACTAGAAACAGTAAACTGTTCAGTCATGGCATCCTGTTTCAGGAGGGGTGTAAATATGAGAAGCCAAACTCAGTCAATCATCGCAAAATTGAAAGTAGCTTTAAATAATGTCAACCATCAGGGAAATATTGAAGAAATTCCAGTCAACTGGAAGTGTTATGAATCGGCTGGATTTGTGTGTCTTGTCCAAAAAAGCTGGAATTACGTGGAATTACGTGGATCTTGGGTTCAAAAAGTCACCAAAACTTCAATCTAAATATTCTACAAATCTCCACAAACTGTATGAAATGGTTTTTAAAAGCCTCTACTCTTATCGTAAAACGAACTGAAGCATCTTCTTTTTTTTTTTGTTAATATTTTGATCAAAAGATTATACAATAAAGACTTTTTTTCCACAGTTTTCTTTGCTCATATTTATTGTATTAGTGAGTTAATTTTTTTCAATAATCGAATACTAAGCAAACAGTGCCGTTGTATCTGTCAGAAAGAGCCACTCAGCAGGGTTTGTTTTGTACCTATCGCCACTGCCCATCCAAGAAAACATGGCACGTCCTCTGCCAGACTTCTTCTGCATGAGTGACTGTATGCGGATAACAGCGCAGCAGGAATGTGCGGGCATATCGCCTTATTTCGTTGCACAATAAACGTCCCTGGCTGGGATTACCTTGAAGAAAACCCGACCACCAAACTATGTGTGCTCCAAAGACTCGAGCAGATGCGTATCTCTCGCCTTTATTTTCCAGGAATTTTTACGCTTGACAAATACTGGAGATAAACAACAGCTCTTTGGTTGAGCTTGTTATGTCTTGATTTACATCGCATGTTCCAGTTATCGGTGATCTTCTTTGACTGAGTCCCTCGTAAAACCGAGTTGGATAAAATGCAACTCCATAAACAGAGAAACGGCTGCTTTAAGGAGTCCTGCGGGGTCACAGGAAAGACCCAGAGCTGTTGGGCAAAGCCAGTGAATGAAGAGACTCTTGGGGAGGCTTTGGCTTGGTTTGAGAAAGAGTGGAAAACGGGACGCGGCGGCCAAGCGAACATCTGTTGTCTGCTGTTCCTCTATCGCTCTTGGCTCCGCTCTCTCTTGTTTTCAATGAAACGATGGCTTCCTTGTATAGGAGAGTAGGCTTGAATGTTACAAATATTTATCTAAAATACTTGAGACCAAACTTGTGGTCTAGTCGGTGAAGCGAAAGGTCAATTTCGGCATCTGTCAGAGTATATTTATTCATATTTAGAGTGAGTGTAATGTTTGTAGGCTTGGCTGTAAACTTGATCTCTTCCAGTCGCATTTTGAAGCGACAGGAAATCCATCACAACAATGGCTCTGCGTGTGGTGCACGTGTGTCGCCGAAGAGGAAGTGCTTTCTATTCTGGACTTTTGGAGTCATGGGGTGCACATTTTGTAGAGTTGTAGATTGAACCCTACATAACATACTCATGGCTTTTTATAACTCGATGTTTGTCAAATTAGTGGCCAATTCATATTAATATGTAAACCAATCAGTTCCTTCATGCTTGCTTTTTTCATATGAAGGATATTTTACAAATTATTCACTAATTTGTCCACAAAATGTTAAACAGTTGCTTTCCTGTAAGATTAAGTTGACTGTACAGTTTTTCCGTCTTATAGATTAAATGTCACAGACCCCTTAATATGATTAGGAGGAACCCACATCTTAAATTGTTAGAGTTGTAACAGTATTCAGAACTGAAAAACAATTAAAAATGCAAGCATTTTACAAACAAACCAGTAGTAAGTATAAAAAAACAAACCAAACCAATTCTGTTCGCTGTGTACAAAATTTATCATGAATGTCAAGTATAAACAGGGTGTCCACAGGGTTTTAGAAAGTCTTAAAATGTCTTAATTTTCAAAAACAAAATTTTAGGCATTTAAAAAGTCTTAAATTTACTAAAATATTGTGATGCAGGTCTGAAATCCTTTTAAACAGGTCTTAATTTGCCTATTTCTATGTAAAGCTACCCAATCGGTCTAATTCAATCACATAACATTCCATCTACAAAAGTTTTAACAAAAGTTTATCGATTAATTGTTTCAACATTGTTTTCAATGTTTTTAAAGTTTTAGTAAGATTTAAAGAGCATTTTAAAAATCTTCAGGGTTTAACCTTGTATAAATCTGTAGCTTAATTCCTAAAGGTCTTAAAAAGTCTTAAATTTGACTTGAATTTAGAATAAAATATTTTAGATGTTACAGACCCCTTGGTTTGAAGTTTTTTTTTTTTTTTTTCATTATTGTCAAACGTCATAAATTTCAAAAACAAAACTTTAGGCCTTAAAAAGTTTTAACTTCACTAAATGTTGTGATGTAGGTCTAAATGATTTTAAACAGGTCTTAATTTGCCTATGACCATGTAAAGCTACCCAAACAGCCATCCAATCACATAACATTCCATCTCCAAAAGTTTTAACAAAAGTTATTTATTAATTGTTTACCAATATAATTATATTTTCAAACAATATTTGTTTTCAATGTTTTTTTTTATGTTTCAACTGAATTAAAAAAGGTTTTTAAAAATCCTTAGCGTTTAGCCTTGTATGAATCTGTAATTTAATTCATAATGGTTTTAAAAAGGTCTTAAAAAGTCTTAAATTTGACTTTATTTTAGAATAAAATCCTTTAGATGTTACAGATTTGATTTGAAGTTTTTTCATAATTATAAATCGTCCTACATTTCAAAAACAAAATAACATTTTTGGGCTTAAAAAGTCTTAAATTCACAAAAAATGTTGTGATGTAGGTCTTAAATCATTTTAAACAGGTCTTAACTTTCCTATGTCCATGTCAAGCTACCCAATCGTGCTAACAGCCATCCAATCACATAACATTCCATCTTCAAAAGTTTTAACAAAAGTCTATTTATTATTGTTTACCATTGTTTCTCTTTTTTACAATAATATTTGTTTTTAATGTTTTTTTAATGTTTTAGTTGGATTTAAAAAGGATTTTAAAAATCCTTAGCGTTTAGCCTTGTGTAAATCTGAAATTGGTCTTAGAAGGCCTTTGTAAGTCTTAAATTTGACTTGAATTTAGAATTAAATATTTTAGATGTTACAGACTCATTGATTTGAAGTTTTTTTTTCATTATTATTAAATCTCTTAAATTTCAAAAAAGTCTTTAAAAAGCCTTAAGTTCACTAAAATATTGTGATGTAGGTCTTAAATCATTTTAAACCGGTCTTAATTTTGTACTGCATGTAAATCTACCCAGTCGGGCTTACAGCCATCCAATCACATAACATTCCATCTCCAAAAGTTTGAACAAAAGTTTAATTATTACCTTTATTTAACAATATAAATATCTTTTTTACAATTATATTTGTTTTTAAAATCCCTATCATTTAGCCTTGTGTAAGTCTAAAATTAAATTCATATAGATCTTTAAAAGGTCTTACATTTCACTTGAAGCCTGTAGAAACCCTAATAAACTAATTCATTTAATGGGAAAGTGAAATTAACAGGATATGGAGAAAGCACTTATACTATGATTTCTCCAAATGTGTGTTCGGCGTATTTTGCATTTAATGTTAATTTCATAGCTTTAAAAAATCATAGCAAATTTCAGTTTATAAAAATTGTGACATTTAAAATTTAGAATAAAATCTTCTAGATGTTACAGAGCCCTCGATTTGGGGATTTTTTTTATTATAAAATTTTGATCAACATAATAGTCTATTTTTTGTCTTATTTTAGTCTATTTTGAACTAATTTGTATTTATACAATTTTGAATGATTTATTTTAAATCTTATTTAACTTTTTTTGTCGCATCAATTATTTAATGATGATTAAAATATTTCCTTTCTATTTTTTATATTTGGTTTCCGTTATCATTTATTTATTTCTAAATATATTCATATTTTCGGGAGCGGCTCAGTGGCTCAGTAGTTAGCACTGTCGCCTCACAGCAAGAAGGTCGCTGGTTCGAGTCTCGGCTGGGTCATTTGGCATTTCTGTGTGGAGTTTGCATATTCTCCCCATGTTTACATGGGTTTCCTCTGGGTGCTCCGGTTTCCCCCACAGTCCAAACACATGCACTATAGGTGAATTGAATACACTTAATTGACCGTAGTGTACTGTATGTGTGTGAATGTTAGAGCGTCTGGGTGTTTCCCTGTGCTTGGTTGCAGCTGGAAGGGCATCCGCTGTGTAAAACATATGCTGGATAAGTTGGTGGTTAATATTTCTGTGTGACCCCTGATGAATAATGGGATAAAACTGAAGGAAAATTCATGAGTGAATAGGTTTCTTTATTTGATTGCTTATTATTAATTATATAAATGTACTTTTGTATTTTTGCTCTTGTTGCTTTTGTTTTTTCTCCAGTCATTTGCCAGGACAAACCCCTAAATTAAACCATGTTAACATCAGGGTCAACGGTTAAAAGGATAGTTCACCCAAAAATTAAAAAAACTTTTGTCTTTTACTCACCCTTGACTTGTTCCAAACCAGTTTTTTTTTTTTTTTTTTTTGTTTTGTTGACCACAAAAGAAGACATGTTGAAGAACATTGGAAGCTGTAATCTTGTAAATATACAAAAAAAAGTCAGCTCAAACATTCTCCAGAACATCTTTTGTTTTTGCACACAGAAACTCGTAAAACGACCTGATTGACACAAAAGTTGTCATGGGAAGTGAAGTGTTCATTGTTTACATACATCCTTTTATTGCAAGCAGTAATTCAGCATAACCCCAGGGGCCACGATTCATGTGCACAGAAAGAAGACATTAACACTTTTTTTCAGCACTCCTTTATCACCTCTGTCATACACCGCGAGCATAGATTGGCTTTCGTTTCCACGACCCCACACTGACCTAGAACAAACTCTGCTACATGTCCGCATCTGTTTGTAACGGGACACCTCCATAGTAAATTACTGCTCACATTGGTGTCAACACGTACCTGAGAGGCATTCCAGCGTGCCGTTGAACTGTGATGTAGAAATCTTAGGCTGGATGTCAGGAGTGCTACATGGAAAAACGATCAGTCATTGTCTTTTGGAGACAAACATAATCCTATTCAAGTCCTTGCCCAGTTGTTTTGGCAGGTGAGACCATTCCTTCCATTTCATTGACATATGTTATGTGCTTTTTGTTTATGTAGTTATTGACTGGGAACAATTTTTGAAGTCTTTTAAAGATTCTCTTGTTGAATGAAATGTACCGTATATTCTGGGAAAGCTTTTAGACTGGGGTTTTCAAATGCAAAGGACTCTTTCTGTAAAATATCTGCTGTAAAAATCTAAAGGATTTGAGGGTTGCACTCCCAAAGGCTCCTGAGAGCTTGTGTAAAATAAGCCTTCCTAACTGCTGCTTTCTCACTTTAGTCAATTTTGGCCTTTTTTATATTCATATACAGTAAATGTTGCTCTAATCAATGTGGATGATCATTATCAGTATATGACTCGAAAAATATTTTAAACTTCTCTTTGCTTCTAGACCAGGATTTGAAGGAATATTCTATTTTTAATGACACTGCTTTGCAATATTTATGATTCTTAAAGTCAAACAGAGTGAAACAGAAGTAAACATGTCATGATGTACACTCACATGAAACAATCTCTGAAATGAAGAATGAATGAAGAAAGTTGTGTTGCTAACAAAATGGAGGAAGACTCACGAATAGACAAAAGCAGGGCAGAAACGAGACACGCACCCGTGTACATATATACAGTTGAAGTCAGACTTATTAGCCCCCCTTTGATTTTTTTTTCTTTTTTTAAATATTTCAAAAATTAAGCAAAGAAACTTTCACAGTATGACTAATAATATTTTTTCTTCTGGAGAAAGTCTTATTTGTCTTATTTCGGCTAGAATAAAAACAGTTTTTAATTTTTTAAACACCATTTTACGGACAAAATTATTAGCCCCTTTAAGCTATATTTATTTTCAATAGTCTACAGAACAAATAATTAATTAGCAAATAATTTATATATTTATATATTTATATATATATATATATATATATATATATATATATATATATATATATATATATATATATATATTTATATATATATATATATATATATATATATATATATATATATATAAATATATAAATATATATATATATATATATATTGGTGGGAGAAGCAGTCCAATGTGGCTGTATATATATATTATTATTTTTTTTTTTTTAAATACAAACAATTAAGCTGTCGAACTGTTGTATAAACACAATATCACTCGAGTTGCAGTCCGATGTGACTATATATTGGCACTGGTGGGAGATTTGCATTCATTGTGACAATATACAGCCACATTGCATTGCTACGAGTGTGATATTATGTTTATACACCAGTTCAACAGCATAATCGTGTGTAATAAAAAGATAATCAAACACGGAAGAGGAACTACTTTCTTCCGCCATTCATTCACATCTGCAGCTTACGTCAGAACAGCAGAAGCTGTTGCTCATTCATATATATAATATATATAAATTTGTATACTTACAGACGACACAGTGGCTCAGTGGTTAGCACTGTCTCCTCACAGCAAGAAGGTCACTGTTTCAAGTCCAGGCTGGGTCCGCCGGCATTTGTGTGTGGAGTTTGCTTGTTTTTCCCGTGTTAATGTGTATGGATGTTTCCCAGTACTGGGTTGCAGCTGGAAGGGCATCCGCTGTGTAAAACTTATGCTGGATAAGTTGGCAGTTCATTCCGCTGTGTCAACCCCTGATGAATAAAGGGATTAAGCCAAATGAAAATGAATGAATGATTTAATACTCTTGTTTAAGTCTTAGTGCCGATTATATATAGATATGTGGTGTTAGATCAAACCAGTGTTCATTTTGACAGCAAAATTTGATTTAGTTTTAGTCATTTTTTAGTCTTCCATATTCGTTATAGCATCAGTCTATATACAGTCAACTAAATTAAACATGATTTTAGTCAACTTCATGCATTTTCACATGGACAAGGTCATTAAAATTCTACAGGATCAGGTTGTACCAACTCTATCTCATGGAAATTTGTAACTTTTTGATTGTGGCTAATTCGTATGAATTTGTATGATCTCATTTGTACAATTTAGTATTATTTGCTCATCCCCCAGTGATGGTTGGATTTAGGGTTGGGGTTTGGTGCATCTCACATTTTCGTTCTACCGAACTCAGACATGTGCATATGAATTAGCCACTAAACTGACAAAAATGAATATAGCTGCATTTTCTCATGAGATCAGGCTGGGTTGTAAACAAGCAACAGTTTTTCTCCTTTCTGTCTGTTTTTTATGCCTCAGTTTTTCAGTATGAGGTTCGCTGAGGAGAGGCCTGATTTCAGCCTCAACTTTTCAGACCTCTACTGAAGGTTATTTGTATGGTGAAAGGGGTGAAGCACACTGCTCTATTGTTATTTGATGGCTACATTGGAGAGATTATTGGCCCTCTAATCACTTTGCCCTGCACTTTCGCTCTCTCTTGTACTTAATCTTTAGGGATTTGCCTAAAAGCTGAAGAGATCTCAGGTTCGCTACACAAATAAACCTCTCTAGCCTTTCCAGTGTTGGAATGTATTAAGAGTACTTTCTTGGAAGGTTTGCCATCTGAGCACAACACAACTGAGGGATGTTTCATTGTTTCTGCAGGATTTATTTCTATTTTTTGTTTAAAGAAACAAAGTATGATAACTTTTTTGGACCCCGTTAAGATCGTCAAGGAATTTAAGCTTTTTAAAATATTTGATAATTTGATATAATTTTTAATTTCAGGCCATTTAGATTGTAAAATGCCATGTAGTGTTACTCCGGAAAATATTATTTAGTTTCATGATTTTAAAAAAATTAAATGTTATCTGTGTATCTTTTAAATACAAAATAAAAGTTACAAGAAAAAGATTTTATTATTTTTTATTTAATCGTGAGTTTTTAAATCAGTATTGAATAAATAACAGATTTTATGAATTTCAAGAATTCTAATAAATTTTTTTTACACTTCTTTAAGACGGACATCCATTTTTATTGGCCCAAAAATCTAGTGCTGCATATTTTAACCAGATAAAACCTACTAAATTGTTTTTTAAAAGATAAAAGACTATAGAATACACAAGACATGTCACTCGTATATTTTTGAATGTGGAAAAGTGTTAACAGTCAATATGGAGAACAAAGGCCACTTTCTAATACAGGAACCAATCATTGATCGATATAAGCTGATGATACTCTGGAGGAGGGGCTCAGACCAGACGTGACTTTCTGCAGATTTTGTGTGATTTGGATGTTTAGAAATGAAACTAACGAAACATTTGTTTAATTTCATGGGTGATTCCTTATATGAAATCAAATTGTAAGCTTGGCAAGCAGTTTCGGAGAGTTTGATGTTTCCTATATTCAAACAGAATGCCTGAGCATACTGCTCCAGAGGTGTTTCAAAGATGGTCGCCAAGTGAAATGACTTGCCTTAGGCCACGTTTACACAAATTCGTTTTAGTTTGAAAACGCATAAGTTTTGCCATGGTTACGCCATCCGTCCACACTACGCTGGAGTTTTCGAGCCCTGAAAACGGAGAGTTTTGGAAACGCTGGAGAGCTCGTTTTCATTCTAAAACGCTGCTGCTCCGTCTCAGTGTGGATGGGGGAAAACGGAGACATCTGAAAACGGAGGCATGGCTGCTGAGATTCGCTATCTGGTTGGGGCTTTTATGTCATTGCGTATCCTTCCCTTATTCGTCAAGCCCCAATCACATGACTTTAACACATGGCTTTAATGCCACCGGGAGACAGCAGACCAGCCTTCACTGTAATAAACAACACGGACACAGAAATGGGAGCATTGTTTGCACTATTGTCTGTTTTAGGCACCATTGTGCAGTTATTCATTTGTTACATTTAGTAACAACTCGACCTCGTCGTCTGTCCAAAAAAATACCTCTCTTGCTTTTTTTGCCATTGCGTTCATTGTTCAACTGGCATTTGTTGACAAACAATAACCAAATGCCGAGCGAGACATATGCTTCCTGTTTATACTAGAACGTGCATGCCCAGAGTGCGCGAATGGTCACGTGATATACGTTTTTTTGTAGGCATAGTGTGGACTTAGATATGTTCAGAAACGCTAATGTGGACGCAGATCGTTTTTGACGCACTAGTGTAAACGGGGCTTTAAAGGGACTCTGATATGGCTAAATAACTATCAGCAGGTTAGTGCAATATTTGGCAATATTTGTGCTAATTTTTAAATCAAATTTTACCTGTACAATTTCCTACAAAATTGTTAAATGTTTTTTGAAACCCATTAAAATGTAAATTTTTGTCAAATTTTATGTAAGCAACATAGTTTTCAATAAAAAAAGAAACATTTTTATTTTAATTGATAAAGCATTTAAGGGGCCTGAAGTCTCAGAGGGCATGTTTTTATAACAATACCATTAAAGGCTCAGAAACAATAAAAAGTACAATTTTGTGACATTTATGCAAGAGTACATTACAACAAAATAACAGCAGTTTGACATTTCAATTTTAGTGTTTATTTGATTTTAGTTTTGTTTATTCTCTTAGTTATACTATTATAGACACATAGTGCTGAGTTTTTGGTCGTCTGACTAAGCGTGCTGAGATATGTGCAGAGTACATGTGAAAATCATCGGGGGTTTGGTATCATTTAACAAATGAAAGCACACAGTCCTGTGCTTGTGGTAGACCAAACTTAAACACAGACAGTGTGTAGTCTCAGCATGTCTGTGGAGATGATGATGTCTGCTAATAGTGGAGATGATGTGGAGTCTCAGGCTCCCGCAGGATGTGACTCATCTGTATAATTGCTAAAAGCCACAATTTTTGACCTGCTGGTTCAGTGGCTGAAGAAACAGGGCTTCCATTCATAGATCAGTGACGTCGATAACTAAACTGTGGAAACTGAAGTAAATGTGATCTGTGAATGTTCCTTGTTATGTGCCCTAAAAACTGAACATGGTTCGCATATCATTTTCAGCACTTGCATATGGAAAAACCATGTTGGTATGTCTTTGCATCTTGTTCTTGTACGTTCTTGTCATAGGTGTGCTCAATATCACTTTAATCATTGTTTTGCCCAACTCTGACATGGATATGCTTCTTAACAAACGTTTCCACCAATAATTTCCAAGCTTTGATATCACACCTCTTTACCACAAATAGTTTAAAGAGACTTCTGTGGAAACCTCAGATCACCTCAGTAAATTGCAGAGAGGGAGTTTCCTACATCCACAGGCTTTTAAAGTCACTTGTTTGAGCTTGAAGTCTGTGCAATACTTACATTGAAAAGTGTTTCTCATGTGCAAAATTGGTTTTCATCCTCTTGGCCACTCTTGAGTGGCTTTGAATGTTAAACGTTCACTCAAGGAGCTTCATAGGAGCTTTTTGGCAAGACAAAATGTTGACATGAAGATTAAACCTGAACTTTTGTTCAATTATTTCAGTGTTTCCCAACCATGTTTCTGGAGAACCACCAGGGGCCTCATGTACAAAGACTTGCATTGAATTCGTACTAAAACATTGCGTTTGCACAAAGCTGTATATTTGCGTACGCAGTAAAAAATTCAGACGTATGAAACACTGCGAACGCAGAATCCCACGCATATTATCTTTGTACATCCAACTTAATGTGAAACTGAGTGGACGTGCACAACCGCAAAACTCCTCCCTGCCTCCTCCCCCTAATAAATATGGCAATGACTCTACTTTGGCAAAACCAAACAAAAAATAATGGCAAAAGCAAGCAAGAAGAGAAAGTTTGAACAGAATGTAAATTGGAGGTGCTCCTTTCAGAGGTAGACTGGAGAAAAACGGTGTTATTTGCGAGTTTGTTCTCGGAAATTAATAACAAAAAATAAAAAAATAAAGTGGGGGAGTTTAGCTGAAGCGGTTAACCCAGTAGAGACTAAACATCACACTGTGAACGAATTAAAAAAAGAAATGGTTCGATGTAAAGGTATAAAATTTTGTAGTGACTATTTAAGCTAAGTGCAAATAGCACACCTTGTTGGAATGAGCTAGTTGAGTGATTCCTACCCATCACCGGTTGAGAGCAGCAACCAGCAGCGTGAGTGGCGTAGTTCATAAAGCGCATGGCATTGTGTGTTGACACTGTCATTATTCATGAACTCGGTTCGAATCCAGCGTCTGATAAACTCATTCTTTTTCTTTCCCCCAATACAAATCAGATTTTGCCTACTCTTCATCACGAGGAGAACAAATAGGAATCATTAATAAGTGTGTGTATTATGTTAAGCACATTTGAGAATCAAATATTATTTGCACATTTATTGAATGGAAAAGTTTCCAATTCACGGATGCAAATTTGCCTTCAGATTGTGCCTTTATAGCAATGTGTGTGCAGTCGATCGTTCTGATTAAATTGGGAAAACTGCCGATCGCTGCAAATTGCTCTTTAATGTTTGGCTGGTCAACTGCATGGTATGAAAACCTTATACACCTGCTAGACATGCGGATGATCCCGTCCCATACAGCTGCCATAGCATGGCTCAAAGATACTTAATAAGTGTGCAATTTAAAATAATTGCCTCTAGAAGTTGCCAATGGAAATAAAACAAACACACACAAGAAATACACGTACGCCAAGCATGAAGTTGGCGTGGACCAACGCACATTCTCGCGTTCATTACATCGTTAGTAAATCTAAACAAGAGTGTGAAATCTGCCGTATGCAAAGCTTTTGTGCGTACACACCATTGATACATGAGGCCCCAGCTCTGTACATTTTTTTGCTTATTAAGAAGCGGAGAGTGTGAGACTGATTCCTGAAAGACCTCAGTGGCAGATGAGTCTCTGCATTGATCCCATGGAACTGCCTGAACACCCGCTGGTGACCTACTCACACTTGCAGTTCTCTCTGTTGGACATCCAGCGTTCTCCAGCCTCCGGCACATAGACTGCAACTCTGCAGCTCTTGAGCAGAGGAGGAATGTTTGTGCCCAACAGAGCCTGGTTTCTCTCAAAGTTTTTTTTCCTTCACTTTCGTCAATTGGTAAAGTTTGTTCACTGCCACTGGCTTGCTTGGTTGGGACTTGTAGAGCTGCGGATTGATGGATTTGCTCTTCTGGGTTTGGACTTTCAGCAGTGAAATTTAAACCACACTGAACTGAACTAAACTGAACTTCAAATCTGAAAACTGGACTGACACAGTTTCAGTCTACTAGAACTTCTATGTTAAGCGGCTTTGACACAATCTTCATTGTAAAAGCGCTGTAGAAATACAAGAATTGGATTAAATTGAATTTTCAATGTCTCCTTAACCAAACCCACCTGAATCAGATCATCAGCTCATTAGAAGAGGCTGTAATGGTTGTAACAGACAAAGGAGACATCCAAAACAGGCAGTGTTGTTGGTCCTCCAGGAACGTGGTTGAGAAACACTACATTATATCATGTTTTCTCTTCAGCCGTAGCAGTAGAAAACTGCAGGCAGTTCAACAGAACAGTGATCCTTTATATAATCCAGTCATGAACTCTGAACATATGCTGTGTATTCATTTTTGTAAACACAATCTGTTTTGTTTGAATGAATAGAAACTATTTAAAATGAGTGATGTATACAGATGCAGTTGCAGAACAGAACATCAATTGTTAATCAGATCATTCATTTGTTTAATTTTTGACTCATTTCCCCTGCAACTCCTTTATTCTCGTTTAAGCATTAAGAAATAATAAAAACTTAATTTCAGTTTAAAAGGATAATTATATTAGAGTTATGATGATTGATAAGACCCATTCTAAGCAAGTTGCAAAATTTAAATCAGTAAACATGGCTTGGAGAACCCTCATTTAAATCATTCTGGTCTTTGTTCTTCCATCTATATGTCACTATTACAAGAAAAAGCATTGGGAAATGCTGAGACAGCTGTTTGTAACCTGACAACACAGTTTATTTTGGGTCAAAACCAATCAAAACACATAATCAATAGTAATTTAAAGTTGTGTACACTCTTTATAAAGCTTCGTAACACATCATAAGCAAGAAAACATGGATATTTGGCATGATATTGGTGATTTTATTTGGACCATCCCTTTCAGATCCTTCCAAAGATAACCTTACAGACAGTTACTAGGCCAACGGTGATACAAATAAAGGTCTTAATGAGTGGTTGGAAGCTGTGAGTGGTGGCTCTGGGGATATCTTTATGAAGAAGGAATTTTTATAGACGGCAGTGTTGAAATTTGCTCCGTTCTGTGGGCATTTAAAGCAGATGGCATGCTGATAGTAGTCAAGGTCTAGCTGAACACATGAAGGCGGCCAGCGCTCTTAAGAAAACCTGCAGTGGCTTCATGGGTTACATTTGGTAATGATTAAAGAGTGGAAGCATATGAAATTACCAGTTTGAGACCACTTTGGTTTTTACAGATTAGGTAGTCTCATCTATCTATGGTCTCTTAATAATTGTTTCCTATTTGGCTAAGTGTATGCTTATCTTTGCGGACATTTTTTTTCTGATTGCCTCCTCCATAAAAATGGAGTAATCCATCGCCCTGCCAATATGTTTTCTTTGAGCCCACAACCAAAAGCAACACATGTTTTACTTCTATCCCATTTCTGACTTTAGACGCATGATTCGTTTGCTCAAAAATGTCATGACTTACCTTCATCTCAGGATCCTACTGCAAAGGATTGAAAAAGTCTTTGTGATATTATCGATACAGCATGCGGTACTTCATAACACTGGGCCTGCACATCAAGTTTAGTGCTTATTCTCACATGATGTTAGCACAAAAGAAGTGCTGGAACCCATTATTTTATGTCCTGAGTGTGTTTTCAATCACTGCACTGTCAACTGGGAGCACACACCAGGAGGATTGTATGCTTTACACTGAATTCATTCTCAGGCCTTAGACTTATGTAGTCTCAATGAGATTTGACATGTTTGAGAAAGCCATAATACCCTCCTGCAAAGCTCTGAAGATCACAGACAGGCTAAAGTTTCAGTCTTTTATTTTTGCCGTTACTTAGATTTGAGCATTACTGTTTTTTCCCAGTTCTGGCTTTGTGTAACCAACAGACTGAATTTTAAGTTGTTTAGTTGTTCAGGCTCTCAATTTTTTTTTTTTTTTTTTTGTATTAGTTGATTAGTTGATTGTCATTGACGTCAAATGTGGCTTGACTGTGCTAAATGCTAATACGACCAAATGAGATTTCAGAGCTACAGTGAAGTTGAAACCTATCCTTTAGGTTTCACCCAAGATCTGCCAAGGCTAAACATTTAAGTTTGCTTTGAAAACAATTATCGATGCCCCATGGGCTTTGCACAGAAGCCAGGTATTATGTCAGTCTGTAACTATAGCTTACATGACTTACTCTTTGGAGTGCCAGTGAAAGTGGAAGCATAAAGTCAAGCATTCAGCTGTCACTTGCACTGTAATTAAGTACGCCCTGCTGCAATCGCCCTAGTGGGAACATCAGCCATGACCTCACTAATGCTTTTCCTGCATGTTTCTTAAGCTTTAACAATGGGTTCTGTCTAGATTCCACTTTTTTCCCAAAACCACTGAGCAATTATCTCATTCCTAAAGCTACCTGTCAGCCTTTACATATACAGTATTCCCAGATCTCCTTTCAGCCACTTGGATGGGGGTTTAGTTTGACCTTTTGTCAACATGAAGGATTGGGGCAGGAATTACACCAGAGAGCTGCATGAACGGTTAGTTGCATTATTTCTTCCCATCTATGTCATGCCAGACAAATCTCACTTTCTGCACACCATCATACTCATCATTCTCGTAAAGTTACTTTTAAAAGTTACAATATTGAGTTACTCCCACAAAAAAAAGTAATAAAAGTGCGTTACTTAGTTACTTTTTATGGAAAGTAATGCATTGTTAATTTTGAGTTACTTTTGTGTCACTTTTCCTTACCTGGTGGTACCCATGGTTTAATCTCTTTCAGAACTTGCAGGTGTTTTTTTTATCAAGAAGCTTTGCATTTAACAACCACCTATATAAGCTACACCTTTATTTTTCTTTAAAGAAATGTAGGATGAAATTATATTTTGAGAACTTTCTGAACCGAGAGCTGTGCTGTATATACAGAATAATGAAAGCATGCAATGTGTTTGGTACCTTTGAGTTGTCGTGAAACAGTTTGCGACTTTACTAACATACTGGATACTCCCTCTGACTTGAAATAAATTAATGTCCTTAGATATTCAGTTACTAGAACAGTACAGTGACTCATCTGCTGTAAAAAAAAACCTGATGATGGTGATGATGAGTGCAAGTCAACTGTCTGTTCTCTCGCAGTGTGCTCTCTCATCGAGTGTGTGCCTCCAGAGGCTTTCCCAGGCCAGCCGAGAGACATAGTCCCTCCAACATGCCCTGGATCTTCCGCGAGGCCTCCTCCCAGTGGGACATGCCTGGCACAGCTCTCTAGGTAGGTGTTCAGGAGGCATCCGAAACAGATGCCGGAGCCACCTCAGCTGACTTCTCTCGATGTGGAGGAGCAGTGGCCCTACTCCGTGCTGCTCCCGGGGGGCAGAGCTCCTCACCCATCCATAAGGGTCCACCCAACCACCCTTCGAAAGAAACTCATTTCAGCCGATTGTATCTGAGATCTTGTCCTTTCGGTCATGACCCAAAGCTCATGACCATAGCTAAGAGTAGATTGACTGGTAAAGGCTTTGCCTTTCGGCTCTGCTCCTTCTATACCACAACGGACTGGTACATCGACTGCTGCTGCACCAATCCGCCTGTCAATCTCACCTTTCATCCTTCCCTCACTCATGAACAAAATCCAAAGAAACTTGAACTCCTCCACCTAGGATAAGGTATTTCTCCTAACCTGGAGATGGCAAACCACCTTTTTCCGGTGGAGCACCATGAACTTGGAGGTGCTGATTCTCATCCCAGCTGTGTCACACTCGGCAGCAAACCCCCCCCCAGTGCATGCTGAACAGAATTGGCTACAAAGGGCAGCCCTGCTGGAGTCCAAAATGCACTGGAAACAAGTCTGACTTATTGCTGGCAATGCGAACCAGACTTCTACTCTGTTCATACAGGGACGCGATGGCCCTTAACAGAGCGTCTCTGACCCCATACTCCCTGAGCACCCTCCACAGAATGCCAAGAGGGACACGGTCGAATGCCTTCTCCAAGCCCACAAAACACATGTGGACTGGTTGGGAATACTCCTATGAACCTGCAGGGGAAGCCGTAAGGGTCCAGTGCATTGTGGAACGGGTGGTGGTCAAAGGTTAGAACCACTAAAACTCAATCATTTGGCACAGAAACTGGCTCTTTGGTCATAAAGCCAATTAAGCCAGGTAAAAAGTAACTTGCAATATGTTTATTTTTTTAATGTAACTCAAGTAATATGACTTATTTTGAAAAGTAATGTGTTACAGTATATTACTCGTTACTTAGGAAAAGTAATCTTTTTACGTAGCGCACATTATTTATAAAGCTTTACAACCAACGCTGTGGATGACAAATAGATGCCTAGGTTGTTGGCATCAAATCGATTTGCATTTCTTTTACATGTTTTTCAATGTGTTTTTGATGTTGTTTTAACATTAAGATGCCCACTGGGTTTTATCTAAACTGGGATCTGAATATCTTCATATGACAAACTTTCATGTGCAATTACTTCATTTAGTTTTAGGGGGGAAATGAAGCATCAACTGGTGAATGATAACCCTAACTTAAACACAAAATGAATGCTGCATAGTTTCATCCCTTTAAGTGACCAGGGCATGGTCTTGTCCTGTCTTCCTTTTATCACTCTTACTTTCATCTTTACATAGCTCCTCTGTGAGACCTTAGACCAGTATGGCTCATGTGTTGCATCCCTCCACAGCAATAGATGTGCATGTAGCAATAGTTGTAGCAACTCACTGGACTGGGTAATTCAATACTCCCATTTGCACTTCCCACAAGTTGGAAGCCCCTGCTTTCAGAATCTTTTCATAATCGTCATGAAGCACCACCAAGAGGGAAATCAAGTGGAAAATGTCTTTTACTAGCAGTTATCAGGAGGGACACTGATGGGGAGAAAAGGGGCACAGAGTTCATAGTGCCTAGAGTCTTGGACGGCACAACATAGTAAAGTCTGGGGTAGTAGTAAACCCCCTCTTTAACCTCTGCATACAGCCCAGAATCTGTAGCGATATCACTGGCAGTGACTATTTGGCTGTCGAAGTTATGAATTCAAGAAAAGCGTAATCCTTGGACTACTATCCTTTTCCTTGGACTATTTCAATTCAATTCAGCTTTACATAAATGGTCATAGTAACTGGAACAGTGTGGTTCAGGTTTTAGTGTTTAAGTTCAGTTCAGTTTAGCTCAGTTCAGTGTGATTTATTCATTACTGAGAGTTCAAACACTGAAGAGCCAATTCATCAATGAGTAGCTCTACCAATCCTGAACCATGCGAGGCAGTGGCGACAGCGGAGAGGAAAAAAAAACTTCACCTGATGGGAGTGAAGAAAAAAAACCTTGAGAGAACCAGACTCAGTTGGGCACGACCATTTTAATTTCTCCGCTGGCCAAAAGTCTTGTGCAGAGCTTCATTCGCCGTGGTTTAGGCAGGACCCCTTGAACCTTGTAATGCAGTTGAGCAATTTATATGGACTATATTTCTCGGCCAGGTTCTTGAAGCTTATGAGGACACTCTGAAAAGCTGGTACTAGAGAAGCATTGATGACACAAAATTATTTCCTATACACTACCAAAAGTTTTTTTTTTTATCCTGCACTATCAACAGTTGACCCTGGGTTTACCATGGTGATCTCATAGTTAAGAGAGAGATGTGATGCATCTCTCCTTCCACCACAAAATCAGTTAAATCTTCAACTAATTTGACCAACCATTGCATCCTTCTACTTTTGGAGCCACAATATTGGTAGTGGTTTGAAATTGGCTTCTGAAGAAGCACTTAAACTGAGTTAATAGTCACATATTGTATGCTAATTATACTAATGATGACATGCCATCTGGTTTTACGTCACTCTTGGCTTCTGGAAGACTAATTAACCCACTGACCAGGCCTCAGGGTGTGCTTGCCTTAATGCCAAGGAGCAGAACCAGGTGCATACAATACTTCCATTCTATGAACACCAGCAACAGTCAAGATATTCAGTGTTTTCTATTTTCCATACCTGCTAATAGAGTCTATGTTTAAAGATGGCTATCATTTAGGATAACTTTGGACGCACATGGTCACGTTCCCTAATAGAAACACTCCAGTGAATCACAAAACCTTTAGGAAACATGGTACAGTACTTCCACCCGCAAAGTCTATATTGAATCATGATGTTACGTAGCACGTTTTTCCACTTTCTATTATTACCTACAGATTATTGGCCCCAGCGACTACTTGTTTTACAGCCCTTAAGGGCAACATCCCAGAATCAGCATGGAACAAAGCCAAGAGGTTGTTTTTATATTTATTACCTCTGCGTTTGAGTATGGAACATGCTCCCTCTTAAAGCTGCACCTGTGAGGAAAGCTCAGCCTGTATTTAGGTCTTTCCTGTCTAACTGGCCAGAAAGGAAACAGCACTGACCCGCTAGCACTTTTTCATCTGGATCGTACCTTGCTGTCAGAAATGGGTGGTGGATGATGTAAATGCATGCTTGTCTGTTTCTGCAACCACAGACACGTGCTCTCTCAGTTAATGCATTGTTTGCCAGCAGACTTGTGCATGACCAATGTTTGATCACAAGTCGCCCAGAAATTGCTGAGTGCATGGATTGTGTTTGCAGTTTAAGTGCGTGAAGCTGGAAAGCATTGTCGTTGAATCCACTGTCACACTCACTTAAGTGTAGACTGAACGCAGGTCTGGTAGAGTCTTTAAAGACCTTTTATAAGAGATCTTCTTCTTTTTTTGGGTGAGTGCAGTCTTTTAGAGGCACAAGAGACAGATAAGAGTTTTCCCCAGGCTATTTTAAACACATGCTTGTAGTACATTTGAAGTGTTTGCTTGACGTGCTCATAAATGTTCTGGAACAAACAATGGGGATATTATTGGTATCTTGACACCTTTTTTATGGGGTTCACCTGTCATGCTCCCTGTTAGAAAGAAAAAACAAGTCTATGGTGGTTTGCCGGTCTTAGCTAATTCAAGCTGTTGAGGAAGTGCCCAAATCACTGTTCACAGCGCTTGTCATATATCACAACTTTTCTGTGTTTTCAATCACATAACACGTACAGTATTTTAAGTTTCAGATATTTAAATATCTTAAATAAGTACAAGGGGAAAAGATATGTATTATTAGTAAAATACAAACTGATGTCTATTGGAGACAGCACAGATAATAACTGTATGTTTAATGTAATCTGACAATTTGCTTTATTCACACACTATTAATTAAATTGGAACATTTAGGCCCAATCCCAAATCTGTTTTTGTAACCCATACCCCTTCCCCTTTGGCCCTTAAAAACGAGTGTTAAGAGAAAGGGCTTCAAATTTTAGCCCTAAGAATTGGGACAGCACTACAGCACCTGCACACATCATCATATATCATCGCAATCTCTTGCTTCATATGAGATCAGGCGATCACGACTGCTGTAGTTATTCCAGTTGTGTTATTTTTTTAGTATTTATCTTATATTGTATATAATCTTATGTATATTATCAGAAAATCACTGAAGGCATATTGTAACACGGAGAGTGACACTGACAACAGAGGTGAGGATCCACATGTAGGTTTATTCAGGTAGTCAGGCAAGCAATGGTCAACACAGGTGCAAACAGACGTATGAAGGCAAATCCAGAATCATAGTCACTATAACAGGCGTAAGGTCAACAGGCAGGCAGCAGGCAGGGAGAAGGGGACAAGAATACAAGGCTAGGGTGAACACACGGAGAAACTCTTCAAGCTTAAGAGAATTAGGATACCCCTATCCCTTGGCGGGAACATGCAAAATGAGGGATAGGGGTAAGGTGAAGGGCTAAGGGGTAGAATTTGGATTGCGATTGAAGTCTATTCTTCTCCCAGATAAACTGCTGCTTACTTTAAAGTATTTCAAGAGACGTTGATGAAATGATGTGCTATACATTCACAGCTCTCCCCACTGCAGCGCAGATTAACCTTGTGATTATTAAGCTGTTTACAAGACTACATGGTAACACTTTACAATAAGGTTCATTAGTTAATGCATTTACTAACATGAACTAATCATGAACAACACATGTACAGCATTTATTAATCATAATTGAACATTTACTAATGCATTATTAACATTCAAGTCCATGCTTGTTAACATTAGTTAATGCACCATGAGTTAACATGAACTAACAATGAACAACTGTATTTTCATTAACTAACGTTTACTAACATGAACAAATGCAGTAGTAGATGTATTGTTCATTGTTTGTTCATGTTAGTAAATGCATTACTTAACATTAACTAATGAACCTTATTGTAAAGTGTGACCGACTACATATGGTCTTGTATGGTCACATGTATTTGCGAATCAAAAGATTAGATAATTCAGAATACTGTATATTAATGACAATTTGAGTAATTGCAAAAAAAGAAGCAAAAACCATGGTTTTGCTATTATAATTGCTATAACGCTGCATGTTCAGCTGAAGAATTTAAAACTGTCATGGGAAAGGCTTAATTTAGCAGTTTCTTGACACCTTTTTTATGGGATACACCTGTCACGATCCCTATTAGAAGGAATAAAGAGCAACAAAGCAGCCCAACCTCAAAGGCCTGGCAAGCTACCACAACATTTTAAGTAATTTTTGTCACCAGTTTTTTTGGTTTAAAATATAATTTGTTGAAGCGAATAGCAAAGAAAATTCCAGTAGTTTGATATCATTTGTGTTTTAAACATGCTACATTAGTAACTTCTCAGCATGCTCAGAAATTTTCTAGTGCACCTTTGACACCATTTTTTTTTTGTGTGTGGGATTCACGCTTTTGCTGTTTTTTTATTTATTTGTTTATTTTTGAAGTCTAATCGTACTTGAATTTTTGTAATGAAGCAAAGCAGTGAAGCAAATATGATTACAGTATACTTTGACGTAATGTGTTCCCAAACAAAATTAGCAATGCCCTCTTCATAAATTTATACCATACTCACACAAATATTTCATTACAAATACAAAATGATCTCTTAGAAACTTGTGATTTTGACTATGAGTGAAATCACCTAATAGCTCAGGACTTCTGTCGCATTGTGTAAACATTTTCAATGAGTTTTTTGTTGATTATTATCAACCAAATGTTACTTCATACATTTGAAACAACCTATATGTTGTGAGGCCGTCAAATAATAAGTAGGCAGGTTTTATTCTCTCGTTTTATTTTTCCTTTACATCCAAATTTATCACAAAATGCCTTCATTTCTCTCTGGAAATCCAAATCTGTATTTCATCCCAGAGTTTGAGGAGAGTGTGGTATAAAAAATGAAAAGATTTACCAAGCAAAAGGTTGAGCCGTGAATTTTCTCATGAAAGCAGCTCTTTCATCAGCGTTTGCCACTGGTAAAACCACAGGCTCTTAAATAAAATTATAAATAGTCTCTGGCAGCACTTCCCGATGTTTTCACTAGGGCACATATGTGTTTAGACTTTTATTAGAACTATTTAGCATTTCATAGTTTTGATTGAGTGGAAAATCTCCAGCGCTTTTTGTAAACGCTTTTAAACTTTCAGGAGTGTAAGCCAACACCTCAAGGGTGTTTTCGAAAGGTGTGTTCATCCCGCAGACCTGCTCAGTGGCCCGTTTTGAAACCAGAGCCCTATTTACAGATTGAGCTCTGTAGTTTATCGACTTGGAATAAACCCCCTACTGACGTCTGAGGTTTAATAATCAAGGGCTTTGTACTCTGGAATTGTGTTTATCCGTTATATAATTGCACTTTTCCGAATGGAACAGATGTGTAAAGTCCTACAGCGTTTGTGCCGCAGTTTCTTTGAACACGAACAAAAGGAATTTTGCTTTACATTTGACAGCTGTGTAATTGTAAACCCCCGTCTTACAAAAGCCATGCCAGTTTATAGTCTGCGCTGTGTAGCTAAGGAATGTCGTGGGATGTTTATTTGGTCATGCAAAGTCTTGCCTTTTGGATAAACAACTCAACCCCCAACCCATGGAAGTTAGTCCAAATCTTTATACGTGTATGTTGTGATAATGTAGTTGATTCTGTTATTGCTTACATGTACATAAATATCTAAACCAGACATAACCCAGGAAGGTCCTTCTTTGCTAAACAAATTTGCCAATTATACCGCAATAACTGAGAGGTCTTGTTTAGGATTCAGCATAAACATGATAAACAAGAACATTGAACATTTCCAGCCTTCCAAAGTCTGTTGATTTACAAAACTCTGGGGAAATCTTTATATTAACTAATATATCTATGCTTTCTTCCTGGTTGAACAGGAAGTTTGTTACACAAACCATGTGCATCTGAAGTAATTTTGAGCTCAAATATAGATATATAAATAAGACAAGCAAAAAGTATTGTTTTGTATTAAAAAAAAAATAAGTCAAAATTGTGGTTTTCCTTTTTCAGTTTAACATAACGGCAGTTTTGCAGATGAATTTATTATTATTTTTAACTAGTTTTTAGAAAAACAATTACTTTTAACTTATTATTCCTGATAACAAGATATTTTTTATTTTTTAAGAAATTTTTACTGATTGAAGATTTAATTTTTTGTGTAACGGTCACCAGCGATCTAGCCTGTGCAGATCGCTAACGGAATACAAATCAGCTTTTTCGCAAACTACATCCACCATTACACAAACTACATATCCAGTCATGCACCACTCATACGCACCTGTTCCTCATTAGGTAGATTACACACACTTCCAGCTGGGACCTGCTCATGATATGATAGATGGGCTTTAAATAAAATGAACCTTGTTTATCTGTCAAATTAACATTACGACCCGTTTTCTTGCCTTTCCGTTGCCGACCTTCGCATTGTTAGCTTGTTGTTTATATTGTTAAATTGACTGGATCGACCACTCGCCTGCTTTTTGACCTTTCTTTTAGATTTGCCTGCATGTTACTGTTTGCTCTTGATTGTGATCATTGCCTGCCTGACCATTCTCTTTATAATAAATCCTTCATTTTGATCCACAACTCAATTGTCAGCATCTTTAATGTGACATATTGGACTAGAAACTAAACAAAAACTATAAGTTAGAAAAGCATAATTTTTGCACTGTAAAAATTTTGTCTTTGCATTTTTTAATGTTCAACATGTAAAAGAAATTCCACATTTACAAATATACAATAAATGACTAAAATAAAATAACAAAACAAAAAAAGGTCACATTTTAAAAGGTTAATTACTGGAGTGGTACCTTGTCAAAAGGTACAAATCTGTACATAATCCATATTAATACCTCAAAAGTACATATTAGGACCTAAAAAGTGTTTCTCTTAAAATCTGTTGGTACCAATATGGACCTTTCAAGTACAAATGTGTACCTTTTGAATAGGTAACACCCCAGTGACAGCTTGCGTACCTTTATTTCTGCGAGTGTACAGAGGCAAAATTATCATATTAAATATTATTTACAAAGTCCCCATAAAATGTCAGTCTTATGTGTTTTTTTTTACTATAAACATTATGTAATGTTGTAGTTAAACAAGTCACAAAGAAAATTTTGCAAATTAAGAAAATTTACTTTTTACTTTACTTTATTTAATTTAATTTATGTTTTCTTGCAATATTTGCTTGAATATAATTGTATTATCTTTCAGATTCTAAATATGTTTGGTGAAAAAAGTATTATTTTAATAAATATATCAGTTTAATAAATCTTTTGTTTAAATGCACCAAAATACATTGCCTATATTCCTTGAGAAATGAATACAAATATTCTTAAAATCACCATATGAATAGAAGTTCCCCTATCGATCGAGTAAATCAAAAGATAATAATAATATAATAATAATTATATCTTTTTCATAAAAGTGTCATTTTCATGCCAGGCTTGAAAGGAGGTGATGTCACTTTGTAAATAAACATTATTGTTTTGCGCACATACTGTATGGCTCTGTAGTCCAGTGGTTCTCAAAGTTGGGGTCGGGACCCCCCGAGGGGTCGCAGCTTGGGGGACAATGAAGGGGGGTCGTCTGGTGATTTCCAAAAATCTATTTGTTTTTATTTAACCATAAAAATTGCCATATTTTATCCATAACCTACTGAAAAAATAGTAGTTTATAGTTACTATATACTAATACTATATAGTTATTGTAGTAGCTAATAGTTTCCTTGTTCTATTGGTTTATGACCCCTGGGGTGATAACATTATATTAAAGACAGCAACAGCGTCAGATGTAACAGATTGATTTTATAACACCAAGTTAAGCTTTCTGGCACATTTACAGCACTGACATCCATAAAAAAATTAAACCAAGAATAGACTTGGGTCTATTGGTGTGTGTGCACCATTTCATGTAAGGTTTCTGTTTTTATAACCACCTTAGAGGATATTGGGGGTCGCGAGTCATTGGCATTGTTGTTTTGGGGGTCGCGGGCTGAAAAATTTGGCAACCCCTGCTGTGGTCCACAATCTGTTGTTAAATATTAGCTTACAAATTAAATTTTTTAGTTTTCAAAAGCCCCTAAAATGCTGTTTTCGCAAAAAGTAACAACCAAAATGCCCTTTAAAGCTAGCCTTTCTCTTTCAATTCATTAAAAATGACTATATTCACGATGAAGAATCATGCCTATTTTATTGTTAACTGGATTTTGGTTTCAGTCTACTTAGTCCTCTTAAGCATCTGTTAAAAATCACGTTTCGCATCACCAGATCTGCCGAAAGTTTTCTTTGGCAAAATGTTAATTAAGAGGAAAGGCATGTTTCCTCTTTTGATTGAGTCCTTGTGGCTTTAAACTCACTCATTGAAATCAGTTAAATTTATAGTCTCAACATATAATGTTTCTACCAAGGAGTAGGTGAGGCTTTTAATGAAGAAACCAGAAGGCCTTTCTGCCACAACAGAATGTTAGTGTGTTAAGGGTTCGTTTGCTCTTGAAATCGAACGAGTCTGGTTTTTTTAAACGGTAGAATGAAAACCAAATGTACTACATGAAACATGGCTCATTCTCTCAGTGTCTGCTTTTGTTGATGGTCTTTTTTCAAAGAGATTGTATAGCTAACAAGAAACAGGTATTTTAAATGGAGATGCTCAAGATCATTGATTTCTCATAAATCATTGTTAACATATGGATCGAATAAGTTTCGCATTGGTACATTGACAAATAACCCTGTGTAATGTGGGCAGGACAAAGTTGCATAAGTACAAAGGCTAGATATTTGTGAAAACAAAACAAAGCCAAATAAAATATCTGTCATCATATTTTGCACATCAAGCGTTAGCTGACAACACGTCCCCTGTGTGGATTCATCATCCTCTGGATCCAAGAAGCATGTGCAAGCTTTGGTGGATGACAGAAAAGAAAAGCTTATTTTATAGCTATGAAATGCAGTAAAATTCTGTTTGAATTAGAGCTCTGTGAAACACTAGCATATTGAGGAGTCATTTAAACAGCATTGCTAATTGGTCTGGCCAATACAGGATATAAAATACAGAGTTTTAGCTAGTTTGATAGTTTTTTCGTTGTTATGAAAAGCACAAAAATATATATAGAGCTCAACAAGTCTACATAATTGAATACACCCCATTTTGAAAATGAATAGTTCTATTCATTTCTCAGTGAGTATAATGTATTTTGGTGCATTTAAACAAAACCAATTTATTAAACAAATATATTTATTGAAATAATATTTTAGTCATCAAACAAATTTAGAATTGTAAAGACAATACAATTAAATTAAGCAAAATATTGCAAAAATGTTTTACAACCTACAAAATGTAAACACATTTTTAAATATTTTTTGCTTCTCTTCATTTTTCCTTTTTTTAATAAATTTGGCTGTACTCGTTTTTGGTTATTTGTTCGATAAGCTCCAGATTTGGCTTTAGTACTGACTAATCTAATGTATATGCACAGATATAATATTGTATAGCTTCCTATTAAAAATATGAATTTAAAAGATAAGATTTGTGAGGGCTGTACTAATATATGCTAAGCACTGTATTATTATTATTTTTTTATTATGTTTAATTTGTGTAAATGTCCTAAATAAGCTTGAGAAAGTTTGACTTTGGACATAAAACAAATTGTAAAAGGTACATATTTGTTCATTTATATTATTAGTATTAGCATTAGCATCATGCACAAAAAAATGCTTTCTCTCTTCTGTAGTTACATTGTGTACTAACACTGACAGAAAATGAAAAGTTGATATTTCAAATGTCGATATGGCTAGGAACTATCATTAGCGAGTCTAGTAGTCTAAAGGAGGCGTGTCAAACTCAATTCCTGGAAGGCCGCAGTCATGCACAGTTTAGTTCCAACCCTAATTAAACACACCTGATAAAACTAAATCAGTCCTTTAGGCTTGTTTGAAACCTACAGGTAAGTGTGTTGGAGCAGGGTTGGAACTAAAGTGTGCAGGGCTGTGGCCCTCCAGGTATTGGGTTTGACATCCCTGGTTTAAAGGCAGATTTATACTTCTGCGTCGAGAGATTGCCATGACCCATGTGCCTGCCTTGCGCATAATCATGCGTTTATACTTCTGCATGCTGTTTGTACAATGACACTTCCGCTAACTGGCTGTGGGATTTTATGTTCCTCTGTATCAAGTTTCTTCGCGGGTGTGTGTGTTTTTTTTTTTCTGAACACTACATTAATGTAAAAGTAGCTTAAACTCACTCATTCAGAGGTGGAAACTAGTAAACGTGCAACATCTTTAATCATTAGGTAAACATAAAATAAGTTTCCACCTTCACAGGACTCGACACCTGTAAACACTCGCTCCATCAGGCTGGCCGCTCTCAGCATGGCCCAAACTCGTCACAGCTACCAAGCCAACCAATCACAGAGCTTGTGCTATGCGTCTTTGCAACGTGTAGTTAAATTTTTTGAGAGGTGCACGTCAGCCATAGCGAAGGCTTTGCGACTGCATGAATAATGCGCCAGAGCATATGCGTGTAGTAAGTATAAATCAAACTTAATCCAATATAATGATTTATGCTAAGCTAAGCTAAAAGTGTCACACTAGACCCAGAGATTGTCTGATTACCAAAAATTGTAAAGCTCAACTTTTTAAGGAACTGTAAAAAGATTTAAATTTTTTAAGGTCAGCAAACAACAAAGTTTGTAGTGCCACTTGTTAGCATTATAATTTGAAGCCCTATTAATTTATGCCGTAAAATAAAATGTAAAAAAAAAAAAATTATAAGCTGGTATTAACCACAGACCTTATATCAGACATTTAACCAAAAACTATCTCTATGTGCCTTGAATCAAAGTGTTAAAATGCTAGTTTCTGCGGTTAGAGCTACAAAACAATCAAACATGTCATCCCTGCAGCCCTATATTTTACAAAAACATAATTAAGACATATAAAATAAATATAGTTTGTAGGATTAATGTCTACTCCACGAATGAAAACAAGCCCCTTACGATCACTTGTTTTCCTTTGCTCTACAGTCCATATGATCAGTGCCGTTTGTCTTTCTGTTTTCATTTTGCAAGATGAATGTGTCAGATCCTGCCAGGCATGATCTTTAACCTTTCGCAAGCATCCTGGATCAGACATCAGTGGATTCCTGACTACTACAGACTCGTGGCACCAGTTGCCAGTGAGGTCATCAGCTGGCGGGTTCAGGACCCCTCACCCCTACTGACTCACACAGTGTAATCAGAGATGACCTGTTGTGTTTTCCACCGCTACCCTCCATTATTATCTTCAAATATATGGCAGGTCAAACTTAACTTACAGCCCAGGCTCTGACCCCAGTCTACAGGTCATCAACACAGTTTAGTTTTTGTTATTCCTGCTCTTTTTCCCAGCTCTCTCAAAGCTGATTCTGTTTCCTCAGTCGGAAATCATGTCAGATCTCCTGTGGCTCATGTGAATTTTGTTGTTTCACTGATTGCATTAACATGCACAATCACTGGTTATGCTTTGCAATCCCTTCAACATTCTTCTTTTATTACGGAAATAGTTCCCCAAATATGAAAATATTGTAATTTGCTCTCCTCTTACTTGTTCCTCTCTTCTGTTGAACACAAAAGAAGATACTTGTAAAAATATTGAAAACCCAGACATTGAATTACACAGTTTTTCCCTATAATGCCATTAGCTACAAGCTTCCATCTTCTTTTGCGTTCAACAATAGTAAGCAACTAGTGGCCTTAACCACTAGGTTCTTAGATTAAAACAATAAGTTAAATGTAATTATTGTGCTATTTACATATTGTATTCCACAACATTTATGCTATTGGGACATGGGTAGGCCCACACAGAATCTCCATGCACAGAATTCCACAGATTTTTCACAGATTTTCCGCAGATTTTTAGCCCATTCTGAATTCTGTTTATTTACTTGAGTAAATGTGTGTATATCTATATTTATTCTGTTTTTTTTTTAAATAATTACAATAATATTATTGACTAATATGAAAATGTTTGTCTAATTTATGTTCAGTGCAGTTTGTACAGTAATATTTTCTGTCTTTTAGTAGATATATTATGTGAGATAATTGCTTCATTTATAAAATAAAGTGAATCTAATTGGATTGGCATTTTAAACATTAAATAAAAGTTATATTTTTAAAATTTATTATTTTTTTTATTTAGCATATTTAGGTTTTAGTTATGAAACTCCCAAAAAAATTCAGCATAAATCCACAGATTTTTACCAAAATACTCAGCAGAAATAGCCAAAAACATCTGCAGATTCCGTCTGGCCCTAGTCATGGGTAAGGTTAGGAGTTTAAAATTCCTAAAATTTAAATGTAAGTACATAGTAATGAAGGCCTCTTAATTTAAAGTGGGACCAAACTTTTCATATTTGGATAAACTATTGCTTTAATCAAAGCCTAGATTTGTATTGAAACTTGCGACCTTAGTTGGCAGCGATGGTTTTCGGAATCGCACCCCAGGTTTAAGCTACCAGGCCTGTTGCTATGACAACAACTCTCAGGTAAGTTTTTAAGAACGAAACGGTCCTGCATCGTTTCAAATTTTCAATAACCAAATCCAGCTAATTGAGTAATCCACTAACTAAGAACCCCTGAACTGTATTTGTGCCACATGGTGTTTCATTACAAAGTGACATCACAATCTAATGCTCTGGCATGCAATATATAACATATTGTTTTTGTTTGTATGCGAAACTAAATCAAAAAGGAAAGCTTGTTCATTTTTAGCACATAATTTTCATGTAATGTGTCAAACTTCTCTTCAACAATTGTAACAGGCCATGGATTTGTATGTATTTTTCTTACGTTATCCAGTGTCTGGCTTCTAGTTGTAAATGTAATTTATTAGCAGTGGGTTTGGTTTGGAAACATGTTCTCAGCCAAAGTCTTATTAAATGAACCACTCATCATTAACCATAAATCAGCGTGCTTGCCGAATGGGTGTGAAATCAGTCACGAAATATGGCCCTTACACATTCAAGATCTATATGTATCAATCTGTAATGCTATCAAAACACACTGGGAATCCCACAGCACCAAGCACTCATCTTGTCGCTGTTGTCTGTTTTTACAGAGATTTTATTGTTTAAATTTTATTATTAGTTTGCAAGTTTAAATTACTCATTGACTTAATTTATTCTTGTTGGTCAACAACTTTGAACAGTAACTAGAACTCCTAAAGAGATGTTCTTTCCAGCAGTGCCTCCTTAAAATAATTGAAAAAACTAATTAATAACAGTCATCCCAATCTAATAAAACAGTCGTCCCCTTTCAGAGAGAGATTAACTCCCTGAATACCCCCAAGTTATTTACTCCCATTTGCGCAGTGTTTCTTCAGCGGGGAGCCAAGATTAGTCTCAAAGGAGGATGCTGTTGGCGGCTCCCGAACTGCAGGGGGCTTCCACTTGGCATGTTTATCACAGCTCTCTGCCTGCGGTGTTGCAAGCCAGGCTACTGTCAAATCTCAAGCTCCCCATGCCTCCAAAGATAACAGGCCCCTGCACCTCCTCTGCTGGTCTCCTTGGGTTAACTAACCTGCCTCATGCAGTGATCTGGAGCGAAGACCCATTCTTGGTGCACTTTGGTAGCATTTAAAGTTGGCCTGTGCTAACATCACTATAAACCAACAAACGAATGGGTTTTCCAAACCTCATATTTAAGCTCATTATCCCAGCAGCACACAATGTCATAAGACGTTAATATTGGGTTAGATTTAGGTTGTGATTTAAGGTGACCAAAATTCAGTGTCTAGCCAGCGTCTAAGGAAAATGTTTTTTGGACATCCAGTAACGACATCAAATAACGTTGTTATTTGGTTTATTGAAAGTTGATTTGGTGTTAGAAAGTGACAAAAATCCAGTGTCGAGCCAACATCTTAAACCAACGTCATATTGACGTCAAATACTTACATTAATTAGTCAGGTATGGCAACCAAAATCCAATGTCTGATAGACGTCATATTGGTAACATCCACACAACGCCAAGCTGTAATGCTGTGTTCACACCAGATGTAGAACGCATGGATAAATTGTACTATTTACAGATAAACATTTTGAATTTACTTCATTCGCATGTCAAATTCACCTCACTAAAGACGTGGATTCGCGTCATGGGCAGGGCTTATATCTACTCTGTGACTCTAGCTTTGTTGAAAAATGGCCAACATGAATTTTATTGAGAAAATAGCTGTGCTTATGTGCTTTAGGAAGGCTGATTAACAGCACTGAGTCGTTTGCACCTCTATTCAGAGGTGCCCCCAGCTCTGTGAGCTCATTATATAAATATACATGATGGAGACTTTCAGCAGTGCTTCCGACTGACCCGGGACACTAACAACAGGCGCTACGTCATAATCATGCCCCTACAAGAGAAAGCATTTGATTTGGTTAACACAGCATGAATGTCCTTTGAAGTTCAGATTTTCCAACTTGAGCGATTTGATTTGATTTTTTCATTCGCGCCGCCTCATTCGTGTGTATCGTGCCACAGGATGTCTATTTGCATCTTTGCATTGACTTAACATGTAAATTACCCGCGCTTGATGCTTCATCTATGTTTGGTGTGAACGTAGCTTAACATCACTAGATGTTGATTTTAGGTTAGACGTTGGACGTTAACGTCTGCCTAATGTTGTTTCATGTTTATGTCCTGTGCCTGCTGGGAACGTTCTGCCTTTTAAATGAAATTGTTTTAGTAGTTTTTTCTTTTTTGTGTGTGTGTGTGTGTGTGTGTGTGTGTGTGTGTGTGTCAAGATCTATTAAAGCAGCTTAACTTAATTTTATAAACATTACCATTGTGGCTATATAATTAAATTAAATAGAGATTGTGATTCTGCAATTACAGTATAATACACATTTTGTCAGAGAAACAGTTGTAAATTGTAGATTGAATCCAGTGTGATTGGCTTGGTTTAATGGTGTCACACTGGACAGAAGAGTCACATTCATTGGAATCCAGGAAAGTTATTTTTTGATGGAAACTTGCTGCATCACGCCCCCAATGTTCATTGCGTGGGAAGTTGACTTCAGACTTAATTCTACAGACATCAATCAGAATTGTTAGGCTTTTCTGTCTGGCAGGATATTTGTGTTGCTTTGTGAAAGTCTTCAAAGCAAATAAAATAAAATAGACAATGACGACTGCCAGAAATTTGTACAACTTTCTCCTGTCTGATCCCATAGACTTAGAGAGACCTGAGCCATACCTAGGAGTTCAGCTTTAGCTTGAATTAAAAGTCAACAACACTTTGGAGAAATCATTCATCGCTTGGCACTCAGAACCTCAGGGTTCCCAGAATTCCTTGAGGGCCTCTATGAGGGCTTTTCAGGAGCTTTCACACCTGACAGAGCCAATATAGTAGCCTTTGCTTAGTTTCCTGCACTCAGTACAGTGCTTAAGATACAGATGGGCATCTGCAACATGACAAAATACAGTGCGCAGACCTCCAGGGAGGAAAATCAAGGGTGCTGGTGCTTTCTTAAGAGAATGAAAGGCATCATTGTGAAGGCACAGCAATACCAATCCCACTGTTAAAATGCCTTGTTGTGTGTGAACAAAGTCCAGGCCTGCTTTAAATTGTACTCCTTTAGTACAGCACCCCCATTCTGCTGTTTCCAATCCTTGCATTTAAGCTGTGCACTGATATGCCTCAACAAGAGCTGTAATGGGCTCTTTGACCTCTAAAGGAACTCATTTGTAAACATTGTCAAGAAAAAAGTGCTTTGTGACATATACTGAATAAAGCTTCTGCAGTTGAAACTGATTCAGCCCATAAAAAGTGCGCGAGGAGGGTGAATGTAAGTTCAAAACAATCTCGTGGTTTTTTTGAGATAGAGATAAATGACGTTGTTTTTTTTTTTTGTTCAAAAGTTCCCGGCTCTCTCCAGCGGGGAGTCTGTGGTCATTAGGAGGCCAGCGTGAGTCCGGGTTGATCCTGCCCTCTCTCAGGCCGAGGGCTCTGCAGGAATGTGGAGGGAGGGTAGACTCAAGCCTCTGCTCCGGGCCAAGAGATCCCACGCAGTGACATGAAAGACGAGGTGCAGGAGCCAAAGATGTTGAGGACTATTAACTGTGTGCATTCATCACATTTTTGGAACAAATAGTCTTTTTTTTAAGTGGTACGTCATCCCATATCGCAAAACCATTTTTCCTGATGCAGCGGGCAAGGAAAGTTTTTGGTAACTGTTTTTCACTATTTTATGAACATTTTAAGCCTTTAATGGGATCATTAGAAATAGAGAAGCGAATGGAAATATTGCAATGAGTATCAACCAAACAACCAATAAATTGGCTCTAGATTAATAGGAATGTTAATACTAGATTCAAGTATTTTGAATCTCTAACTGTCTAACATTAAAAAAATATTTATTTTCATGGTACCCTATGTGTGAGTCTACTCCTATTATAGAATTAACAGATTATTAGTAAACTGTTAGGTTGTGGTTAGGGGTTATCAGAACCATTTGGGAACTTTAGGGGTCTCAAATATTTTACTAAACATTAAAAAGCTACTATTAATAAGATATAAATGGAGATTTTTGCAAATAGGTTACAAAATATGACAGTATAATGTTTGCCATTATGCAAACAGCAAAAATGTTTTCATTTAGTAAATACTGAAAGCATGCTGTACATGTTCAGTCTATATGTACTGTAAGGGTGAGTACGCAACCAAAACAACAATAGTGGTCACAGGACTGTTTAATGGTCACACTGCACTTTTCGCCCCATTGACTTTCATTCATACGCATGTAAATGCAGCAGACCGGAAATGCAAGCTTGCTTGGTGGCAATCACACACAGAATATTTGGCTGAGAATAGCAGAGCAAGAATGCTGTCTTTGTTTTTGCTTTGGTGTTCATTTTAAAATGTGTCCATTGTGTTTAAGTATATATTTTGGTGTGCATTATTTGTCATTGAAAATTGACTTGACATTTATAAATATACTATTGTTGAGGCTTAATTCATGTTTATATATAAAAAAAATATTTTAAACAATTTTAGCTACTTAACAGTTATTATTATTGTTAATAATAATAATAATAATAATAACTATAATAATAATAATAATAATAATATATGAGTAATATCACACGAGTAGCAGTGCGATATGGCTGTATATCGGCACTGGTAGGAGGCATGCGTTGGCTTGAGGCCACAGGCAGAGTGCCTTATTGTCATCCTGCAGTGCCAATATACAGCCATATTGCACTGCTATGAGTGTGATATTGCATTTATACAAGAGTTTGATGGCATAATTGTGTGTAAAAAAAAAAAAGATCAAGCACAAAGAGTCTCAAAACCCTTTTGTACAAGCAACTGCTTTTGTTTTTTTTCTCTAAGGACTTATTATACGGTCTCTGTTGCCATCTTGTGTTGGAACGTCACCCTTCACTTTCTCTAAACAAATACATTCTCGACTAAAAAAGCCTCAGAAGTACATTATGTTGTCCAACAGCTGCAATATTTGTCAAACTTTTGAGTGTCCTCTGCTTGATTGCTAGCTATACTATATATCATGAAGTATGTATGTAAAATTTTAGTAAGTGGAAATCCTTTTTAATTGCGTAGATTATTAAAAGCTGGAAAAGTATTGTTCATTCTTAATACTCAATGCAGTAACTAATCTTCTACTTGCTCTTTGTAACTGTGTTTAGACAGATCTATCTACAAGAGCATGAGATGTTATTGTCTGAAGGCCTTCATTTAGACACAAGAAAAGGAGTGTTTACCAAACAAAAAGCCTTAGAATTTAGTCCTGACCTTTAATTCAACTACCCATCTTTCGATTCCCCCTCTAATTACATACAAGTGAATCAACTACAGTCAAACACCTCATCCAATCAAAAACCCTCTGACAACCAGACCTCACCTACACAGACTTCCATTCAGGGGTAGCGTACAGTAGCTGAATTATTGTAGGCCTATTTTTATCTGGTACTTTTTCCAGCGATCCCATGTCTTCACGTGTTCCCTCTAATGAAAGAGGCTGTCTGTTTCATCCGCCTCTAAAGACATTCCTCAGACATTACCTTATTAAACCAACATGTGTGTGGAGAAAAAGGCTAGTGTGTCAGCCCTAACCAAGGTGTTGGGAGGCTATGCCCCCAGAAGGATGACATCATGTACAGGATTTCCACAAGACGTGGTTGTTTTTCACAGCACGTGTTGTATGTACCCCACAGCCGGCTGACTTGGAGATTTAACTGCAGTGGATAAAGACAAGTCAACTGGTTCAAGTCAACTGGTTGGAATAAATGAAGAGTTCAGATGCAAAAACCATCTAAAATGTCCTCCTAAAATGAGCATTTTTCTCAGCCCGCTATGTTCATGTTCCGTTAATTTACTTTACAGGTAATGAAAATAACTTATTCATCACTATAAAAAGTAAAATTATTGAGTACACACACAGGAGCTGGAGAAAAATTGCTAATTTTAGAAGAAAATATTAAATGATATTTAGATGTTTTTGCATCTAAACACTTCAAATACTATAGGGTGGAAAAAAGCGGACTTGCAAGAAGCTCCCTGATTTTTTTTTAGCTTATGGTTTTAGCTTATGGTTTACACAGCTGGTCAGGCGTGATGAAATTCCCACTTTATTTTGATTACAGAAACATTTTGTTTACTAAACTTTAAAACAAATTGATGATGGTAATCGGGAATGATGGCCTAAATGAAATGCATACTACAACTGAACAAGATCCACGTTCTAAACACTGCGTTTAATTTCGAGATTTTACTGCGTTTAAACAGATTCTTGTGGTTTCTCTATTGCTCACTGTTGAGTGAAACCAGGATAATGGCAGTTTGAATTCAGTAACACTGTTTCACTGTGGTTATAAGTTACAGACTCAAGTGTTCTGGTGAGTTTTAGTTAAATATTAGCTTATCCTTAATTTAAAGTTTAAACAACAAGGCTTTGTTTGGATTTGTAAATAGGATTTGCCTAATTTTTTGTACGGTAAGTGGTTACAAACAATTTATATTGGTGAAATTTAAATAAACAAATTGAGTTCATTACATTCATTCATTTTATTTTTTGGCCTAGTGCCTTTATTTATAAGTGGTCACCACAGCGGATTGAACCGCCAACTTATCCAGTATATGCTTTACATAGTGGATGCCCTTCCAGCCACAACCCAACACTGGGAAACATTCATACACACTCATTCACACTCATCCACTATGGCCAATAAAGCTAATTAAATTCACATAGCACGTCTTTGGACTGTGAGGGAACCAAGAGAACTCGGAGGAAACCCACAGAGGGAACATGCAAACTCCTCTCAGAAATGCCAACTGACCTAGCCGGGGCTCGAACCAGCGACCTTCTTGCTGTTAGGCAATTGTCAGTGTACTTGACCAACAAAATTAAGTATAATGTAGACATAAATATGTTACACCAGCTGTCAGGTGTCATCTCTCAGTGTTATTTGTATGGATAACATGAATAAACATAAATAAGGTGTAAACATAAACTTAAGTGTGCATTAATGTAAGCAAGGGGTGCTCAACCCTGTTACTGGAAATCTACCTTCCTACCCTGAGGAAACACACCTGAACCAATTAAATAGGACCTGAACAGCACTTAATAATTACAAACAGGTGTGTTTGATAAGGGTTGCAACTGAAATCTGCAGGAAGGTACATCACCAGGAACAGGGTTCAGCACCCCTGATGTCTCCTTCCAGCCTGTCTAATTCCTACAAATTCATACAAGATTAGTCGTACAAAAATGTACAACTTTTAAAAGGAGGTGTAGCACCCAACCCCGCCCCTAAACCGAACCGTCATTAGGGGATGAGCAAGTCGTACTAATTTACAAATGAGATTGGATGAATTCATACAAATTAGCCACTAGATCAAAAAGTTGAGAGAAAAGAAAACATTCTTTAAGGCTTTGCGTGTTTGTTGTTGATCTCCACTAAACCATGATTTTCTCAGCACATAAAAGCATCTGCAGTCCCATCAACATGTCGCAGAAGTTTTTCATGTGAAAGAAACATGCATAAATGGGGATTGCCTTGGCCTCGACTGCTACCCACATCAAACGGGATGTTTTTCTTCTTTACAGCCAGCAAGTAAATGGTTTGTAAACTCTGGCTGGAGATGCAGGGAGAAAAGCGGCGGTGCTGTGTATTAAAGAGCAGTTATGAGGGCCACAGGTGCTCTCTCTGGAAAATATTTACCCAGAAGGCACAAACGTTCACTGAACGTCTGTTTATGCTATTTGGAACAAACTTCTGCTTCATGTTGTCAGATTTGTATTTTATTTTTTCAAAGTGTTGCGCAGTATGTTGGAGTGTATTAGTTTGACATAAACTGAAGGAAAAATTGTTTTTACGCATACTAAAGTTTTTAATGTAATAGTTTACTGAGAATATCTGGTAATGCCAACGCTGGATTTGTGTGCAAGTGTGTGTGAAATGAGTGTCTCAACTGTGAAACCATCTGTTAAAGTCATTCAGAAGTCAGCTAAAATATGTTTTCAGAGGACTGTTGCAACATGGCCTTTGTTTGGATAGCAGCTACTCTTTCAGTCTTACTAATTAAGCCTAGCACACCCTATGAAGATTTTAACCCTCATGTCGTGCTCACCTCCCACTCATTACTTTAGTGTTCCTGCTTAAAATTGACCCGTTTCTTTTAACTGCTCTTAAATTAGTCAAAAAGCATTTTTAGCTGTGAAAAATGCCTTAAACTAGTGTTTAACATGAATTTTGACATAAAATAGATGCAGTGAAAATACAAATAGGCACTGAAAATGTATTACAAAATGAACATGTAATGTCATGAGGGTAATCATGTGAGAGGATAGGCACATGAGCACGAGAAAGAGATGTGTACTTAAACAAGACATTCTCAGTCTGAAATCTGTGTGAGTGAGTTGGGGTGGTGTGTATGGGGATATTTTCTGTTTGTATTTTCTGTTTGATTGTTGAACATAGTCTGGATACCCATTCATTTCCTACGGCGGTCACTTTTGACCAGGAACACCACAGGTGTAACATGGGTAATTAAAACACTCAAAAAGAGGTGATCACTTTTAAATGTTCAAGTGCATAGTGTTAAGGATACCATAAGGCCTTGAGGCAATCAGATGTAAAACACAATATTTATGAGTGTTTTAAGTTGTAAATCGGTCAGATTTGACCCGAACACGACAGGAAAGTTAATAGGCTAATCGGTTAGATTTTTGTTTAATTGTTTAAAAGTCCCTATTAAATATACACTAGTACTTATTTTTTAGATACCTGTTCAGTATCGAATTGTATAAATTGTATGAAACATATTCATACTTGTCTGTTAGATTCTAGAACATATTTGTTACTTTTACCAATTAAAAGCTACCATTTTTGGGACAATTCATTGTGTCAAAGTCTCTCTGTAAGATTGAATATTATGTTAGGTTATGGTATGGTTTTATGATTATGTTACTATGCTAAGTTGTATGTTTGGTTGTTTTAGTTTCTGTTAAATCAGGTTTTTTGCTACATTCAATAAAGTTGTATATTGAGTCATGGTACTGTAGGTTTGCTCATGCTCTTGTTAGCAAGTTAGCTTACATGTAATACCTTAGGTATTTTAGGCTGTATATTGTTGGCTCAGTGGTTAGAACTGCAGCCTCGTAGCAAGAAGGTTGCTGATTCGAGTCCTGAACTGGGCCAGTTGCCATCTGTGTGGAGTTAGGATTTTCACCCTGTGTTTGTGGTGGGTTTCTTCCGGGTGCTCTGTGCTAGTAAATGCAAGGCTATTTATGAAATCCAGGCATAACACTGTATGACAATGTTTCAGATGACTGTTCTAATGTACAGCTAATAAATCTGTCAGATTCTGGAGTGCATTACAGCTCTAAAGAAAATTATAATTGATAAATTATCTTTAATAAAACAAATAAATTTTTAGAGATGGTATATAAGTATATAACATCACTTATATAGGAAATGGAGGTCATTTGATGCCATATTATCTGATAATTGTCAGAAATAATTCCAAAAGGCAATGGTGTAATTGTGTAACTGTGTAAAGCCATATAAAATAACGCAAAAAGATGATTTGTTTGTTGAGTTCATGGGTAATCAGCCGGAATTAGCTGAAGTGACAAGACAGCGAGCAACAAGACCTAGCTGTCACTCAAGTGGCCATTCTCTTAATTATGGAGACTTAATGTAAAGGAAACAGATGAGTTATAAAAAATTCACCCCCCTCAAAGTTGTCATGAAGGGTAATAGCTATATATACCAAAACTCCCTTTTGTACCAGGGTGTAAATATGTTTTCATCAGCTATAAAATTGGCCAATTTACCATTGCAGTCAGAAAACACTTGGTTCCCTTTCGGGAACTCTACGCTGCGTCTCTTTAGGAGACACAATGGGATACCATCCCTCTCTTATAACCTTCTGAAGCACAGGTGTAAACAATCCAATGTAATTGGCGGGACGCAACGTGCGTGTGGCGTCAGACCGAAGGTATAAAAGCCCCACACTCACAGTGAACTTCAGCTTTTTCTCTCTTCACTCTGCGAATGAGTTCGTTGATTTTGAAGCACTCACAGCACTGATAAGGCACTACAAAAACCATTTAAACTGAATCAAAGCACACACTTTCATTTTCTATTTAAAAATTTGCAAAATGGAAAAGACATTTAGATCATGTGTACCTCCATGTCCTCGTTTCCTCACAGAACAGGACACGCATGATTTGTGTGTGCAGTGCCTCGGTCAGGAGCACGCACAGTCAGCCCTTGAGGGGGGTGGCTGTGTGCATTGCGATTCACTTCCTGGTCGAGTGCTGCGAAGTCGCCGCGCTCTGTTTGATAAAGAGCCGGCGGCAGGTGTGGCTCGCGGCATTGGTCCCGCCCGTGCTGAGGCTGAGCGGCGATTAATGTCGTGGGGATCGCAGCTTGATCTGGCAGAGGGGATGGAGACAAGCTCGAGGCCTTCTTCTCCTCCCCCACTGTGAGATCGAGGTCCAGTCAGCGCGAGCTGGAAGCCCGTTCATCGGCTTCTTCCTCTCGCGCAGATGGGCGGCTGCTCCTGGCTTCTGAGGGAGTCGAGAGTATAGAGGGCCTTCGGGGCCAAAATTACGTTCCCCCATTATGCCCCGAATATGATGAGCTGGCAGAGGTCCTGGCCAATGTAACAGCTAAATATAATATTAACTGGGAAGTAGAGAGGCAGGAAGTGCGCAAAAAAGCTGGTTTGTGTGATGAACGCATCCTGCCATCACAAGACAGGCCTTTGAGGGGGGGTCTTCCATTTAACAAAGATCTCCAAAAAGAGATCATTTACACTTTGAAAAATCCATACACTGCCCGTGTTATAAGCCAGCAGGGATAAATATATATTTAGCCGTTGCTGGTCTGAATGAGCACGGATGCCGCACAATGCCGAAAATGGAGGAGCATTTGGCGCGCCATTTGCTACCTCAGGCATCGTCGGCGAAGACCCCCGCCTTGCCGTCAAAACCAGTAAAATTAACATCGATGTTAGTCGGCAAGGCATATGCGGCAGCAGGCCAGTCTGTTGGGTGTCTGCACACAATGTCACTTTTGCAGGCAAACCAGGCAGACCTGCTGAAGGAAGCCCTTGATAATGATGGGGTGGGGCCCGATACAGTAAGAGAAGTACTTCGGGCCTCGGACTTGTCTCTCCGTGCCACCAAAGAAATAGCTAGATCTTTAGGCCGCTCTATGGCGGCCATGGTGGTAACGGAGAGACATTTATGGCTGAATCAAGCGGACATCAGGGAGGAAGATAAACAAATTTTCCTTGATGCTCCCATTTCGCCCGCAAGTTTGTTCGGCGACTCTGTAGATCGGGTCGCCAAATCGTTTGAGCGGGCGAAAAAGAGGTCGGGCTCCTACGGGAGCTTCCTTCGACCAAAAGGGCATCCTTCTGGGGCTGACCAGCCCCAGCCGTCACCAGCTCATCTGCCCGGTATAGAGCCGAGCAAAAAGAGAGTGTGGCTTCCCGTCAGCCCCCAAAAAGGAAATGGGCTGGGAAACGCTCTCAAGAGGCAAAGACGGTGACATACGGTGGTCTGAGGACCATCGTTGTGAAACGGTCTGGGCCTCAGAAGAAGTCCTAGCACTGGGTCTTTTTCGGGCAGCCCCCAACAAGGAGCAAAGGCCACCTCCTCGTTGCCCACAGGGGGTCTATCCACCAACCCTCCCACAGTTGGTTCCTCAGGGCGTGGAGACCCCGGGCGATATCCACAAACGTTTCATCCCAAAAGTGGTGAAGTTAGTGGACTCGCCCCCTCTACTGAGGGTCCAAGAGCAGTTAAATCAAGGGCCTCCTGTGGTGAGTTCGCCTCAGTGCCCAGAGTTAGCTACTCAGGGGAACATAGAGACCAGTCTCGAGAGACTGGTACCCCTGCAGAAATTTTTGGCAGAGTGGAAACGGCTGCCGAATGTTTCGCAGTGGGTCCTGCTTACCATAGAGAAGGGCTACAGAATTCAGTTTGCTTCACGCCCCTCTTGCTTCAACGGGGTGCTCCATACCCTATTGAAGCCAGAGCAGGCTCTAGTGATTGAACAAGAATTAGAATCTCTTCTGAGAAAGAGAGCCATAGAACAGATCCCTCCTCTAGACATCGAGTCAGGGTTTTACAGCCGTTACTTCATCGTTCCAAAGAAAGATGGAGGGCTGCGTCCGATATTAGATCTAAGACAGCTAAATCGCTCCGTACAAACACTGAAGTTTAAAATGTTGACTATCAGCACCATCGTGTCACAAATACAGTCCGAGGACTGGTTTGTCACGATAGATCTGAAGGACGCATACTTCCATTATCCATCCTTCCAAGTCACAGGAAGTTCCTCAGATTCGCCTTCGGGGGCAAGGCTTATCAGTACAGGGTTCTTCCGTTCGGCCTAGCACTCTCACCCCGCACATTTACCAAAGTCGTCGACGCAGCTTTGGCTCCGCTGCGGCTACAAGGGATTCGAATTCTCAATTACCTCGACGATTGGCTCATTCTAGCCCGATCAAGGGAGTTAGCGGTTCAACATCGAGGTGTTGTTCTCGCTTACATAGAGAAATTGGGGTTGCGGCTAAACCAAAAGAAAAGTGTGCTTGTGCCAGCTCAGACGACCACTTTTTTAGGTGTGCTATGGGACTCCACGACGATGTTTGCGTGTCTGTCCCCCACCCGAATCAAGTCGATTTGGGCAGCCGCAAAGAGGATCAGACTGGGCCAAGCCATCACAGTCAAACAGTTCCAGAAGCTGTTGGGTCTACTAGCGGCAGCCTCCAACATAATCCCATTGGGTCTGCTACACATGAGACCATTACAGTGGTGGCTCAAAACCAAGGGGTTTTCCCCGAGGGGAAATCCGTTCAGCACAATCAAAGCATCGAGGCGTTGCCTACGAGCGTTATCGATATGGAAAAAGCCCTGGTTTCTGTCCCAGGGCCCTACACTAGGAGTAATATCTCAGCGCCTACATCAGATGCCTCACGCAAGGGCTGGGGAGTGACCCTGAGGGGCCTTCCCGCATCGGGACAGTGGAGGGACCATCATCTCCACATGCATATCAACTGCTTGGAGATGTTAGCAGTGTTTCAGGCTCTAAGGCACTTCTTCCCTCAAGTGAGAGGTCACCATGTGTTAGTGAAGACCGACAACACATCGGTGGTCTCTTACATCAACCATCAAGGGGGTTTGAATTCGCGCCCTCTGTGAAGGTTGGCGAATCAAATCCATCTGTGGGCTCAGGGGAGGCTGCTCTCTATGAAGGCAGCTTATATCCCAGGTCCGATGAATGTGGGAGCGGACCTCCTGTCGAGACAGGGGTTGGAGCCTGGGGGATGGCGACTACACCCAAAAGTGGTGGCGGCCATTTGGCAGAGCCGATGTCGATCTATTCACCTGTCAGAAAACAACACATTGCCCATTGTGGTTCTCCCAAATCCAGCACCTTTGGGGCTGGATGCCATGGTGCAGACGTGGCCGAGGCTTCGTCTGTACGCTTTTCCCCCAATCGCTCTGCTCCCGGGAGTCCTGGAAAGGGTCCGTCAAGGGGGGTACAACCTATTGCTGGTAGCCCCTTATTGGCCCACACGAGTGTGATTCTCGGACCTAGTGTCTCTCCTCGACTGTCTCCCATGGGAGATTCCCGTCCAGAGAGACCTCCTGTCCCAGGCGGAGGGAATGATAGTACACCCCCGCCCGGACCTCTGGAAACTGTGGGTGTGGCCTCTGAGGGGGCCCACCTTGTAGATCTTGGTTTGTCAACTGAGGTTGTTCAAACCATACTAAGCTCCAAAGCTCCCTCCACGAGGAGATTGTATGCCACCAAGTGGAAACTTTTTACTTCGTGGTGTACAGACCACCACCTGGATCCAGTCCACTGCCCTGCGGGGTCAGTGCTGCAATTTCTCCAGAAGCGTTTTGAATTCGGTTTGACTCCGTCAACGCTTAAAGGTTATGTAGCGGCAATGTCCGCATACCATACTGATGGTCTTGGCAAAGACCCTCTGGTGGTCAGATTCCTCCGTGGAACGAGGAGATTGAGGCCTGCCTGCGCCAATAGGTTTCCTACTTGGGATTTGTCGATAGTGCTTGAGGGCCTGTCGACAGCCCCCTTTAAACCAATTGAGGATGTGTCAGAAAAGTTTCTGACCCTTAAAACGTTTTTTTTTTGTTGGCCATTACATCCATCAAAAGAGTAGGAGATTTACAAGCATTGTCTGTAGCTCCCTCTTGTCTGGAATTCTCACCTGGTATGGTGAGAGCATTTCTGTACCCCAGAGCAGGGTACGTTCCTAAGGTCCCCACTGAGGTGGTGCGACCTACTGTGCTGCAGGCCTTTAATTCTCCACCATTTATGACGCCAGATCAGGAGCACTTGAATCTGCTTTGCCCAGTGCGGGCACTAGATGCATACGTACATCGTACGTCTGCTTGGCGTACAACACAACAGTTGTTTGTTTTGTATGGCTCACCCAAAATTGGGGCGCCAGCATCTAAGCAGTCTCTGAGCCGGTGGATAGTCGAGGCTATTTCACTAGCATATGAAGCCCTGCATCGGCCTCTACCTGAGGTGATCAGGGTTCACTCAACCAGGAGTATGTAGGCTTCGAAAGCCTTTCGTTCTGGCCAGTCCCTGACTGGCATCTGCAATGCAGCTGGGTGGTCTACCCCACATACCTTTGTAAGGTTTTATCAGTTGGACCTGGACCCTACTCCGGGTTCCAGTGTCCTAGCAATATAGGAGAACTCATCCCCGGCATGTAAAACTATGGCGTGTTTGGGATAGCGTTCCCATTGTGTCTCCTAAAGAGACGCAGCGTAGAGTTCCCAAAAGGGAACGCGTCAGGTTACGAATGTAACCATGGTTCCCTAAGGGAACGAGACGCTGCGTCGCGTTGCCATACTTTTTCATACCTGGTGTGCTCCGTTCAAGAGGTATAAGCTGAAGTTCACTGTGAGTGTGGGGCTTTTATACCTTCGGTCTGACGCCACACGCACGTTGCGTCCCGCCAATTACATTGGATTGATTACACCTGTGCTTCAGAAGGTTATAAGAGAGGGATGGTATCCCATTGTGTCTCCTAAAGAGACGCAGCGTCTCGTTCCCTTAGGGAACCATGGTTACATTCGTAACCTGACGCGTTTTCCTGGAGCCAACCCCCAAAGGCGAGTCGATGAATTGCAGTTTTAGTTACTTGCGTATTGACTTCCCGAGGGAGAGCGGGAGGTTGCCACTTGGTGTTATCAAGTACTGTGTTGCAGGTGGAAGGGCGTGTAAAACATATGCTGGAATATCTGGCAATTTGCTGTGGCAATCCCTGATCAAAAAGGGACTAAGCCGAAGGAAAATAATATATGAATATGTAACTAATAACCAATATATTTAACAGTTAAGGTTATTATATATATAAACATTGTTGCTTCATTTAAAATATGAATGTTTTTCATACATCAGTCTTTTTCCACCAGATTTTCTGAGTTTTTTAGATAAGTGAGGCAAGGTTTTCGTATAAAACATCAGACACTCACATAACATTCATTTTTTAGTTAAAACTTTTGAAGTTTCGGATTTGTTGCGTTTTTGGTCCATAAAATTGAGAAACAGCTGCCTGAAATGATTGAATGTGAGCCGACAGTGTGCCTAGCTGGACTAATTCCCAGCTGCGATTAAGCTTTTGTGACTCGCTGGGCCTTTTTCCAGTCACCTCTTGTGAACTCTCTGGACACTGTTCTGTGACGATGACCAGATTTGTCAGGGCATGAGGATTTTTTGACAAGCTACTGTAGCACATGTGGGCTAAACACAGCAGGTGACTGAACATCACAGTCGGATGCGAGGGGCCAGGTTGCTTTTTTGGCTTCGGCCCCGGGAATCTGACCCCCTTCTAAAAAAAATTAGGTCAGCAATCGGATGGGATGCAAAAAAACTACCCCCTATATTCAGCAATCAGGGGCTTCAAAATACACTGGCAGCTAAAATACGAAGTAATGTGGGTGTTTGTGGACGAAGACACAGGAATGCAGTCGACGCCAGTTTGCTCTTTGGCCTTTCAGAGGTAACCAAGCATATCCTCCTAAGGCTTTAGCCTCCCTGCCTCGTTCCCTCGCAGATAAAAGCCTAAACCTTGGCTTGGTCACAAAAGAAAAGGAAAAAAAAGAGTCATTTGATTCGAGATCATCTTTTCCACTGTGCAGTGGCCCATCTGTGTTTGTATTTGGAGAAGCTACATAATATTGTAGAAATGTATGGTCAAATTTGTGAAAATAAAGCCATATTTTTGTGATTTCAACTGAGATTTTAAAGAGCTTGAAATCGTTTTGAAAAGTTAATATTTGCAGGCCTTCAAAACTGGCATTGCAGTTTATAGTTATGTATGACAACAGTGTGCTTTAGCTAATGTATTTCAGAGGTAGGAGTTTCAGAGCCACACACACCAATTACGTTACAATTATTATAATTTGATAATTCCTTACATTTATATAGCGCTTTTCTGGACACTTTTATGATATGGTTAGGCTGGCCATGATGGACAGAGGACAGAGGGCAAATTTGGCCAGGATGCAGGAGTTAAACCCCTACTCTTTGGAATGACACCCTCAGATTGGATTTTCTATTTTTTTATTTTTATTTTTTTGATCACAGAGAGTCAGGACCTCGGTTTAATGTCTCAGCAGAAAGACGGCGCTCACTGAGCAGTATAGAGTCCCCATTAAAAAACTAGAGAGTTAAGACCCACATAGACTGCAGGTTGAGTGCCCCCTGCTGGTCTCACGAACACCACTTCCAGCTTTCCCATGTGGTCTCCCATCCAGGTGCTAGCTTCAGTGGGCCATCATGTGAGAGTTGCAACTGAGCTTAACATTTAACAGTTTATGCTGAAAAGTTTGAATCCTTCAAGCTTTTATAACGTTTAAAACTACTAAGTGTTTTTTATTGTTTGCGTTATCGAAGTTTGTTCTTCGATAATTTTTTTTTTAAACTTTTTTTTAAAATAAAGGTTCATATTTCTGTAGTGCAGCAATATACAAGACATGGTTTCTTTCAAACCACAGTTTTCTCTTGCTGAACCTGATGAATTTTTAACCTGCTGCCAATTTAGCTAAATGTTTCACCCTCACGCTAAATTTCCAACCACATATACTCAGAGCTGGATTAAGAACATATTGGGCCATGGGGCTATAGCAAACCCAAAGGCCCCATTTATTTTATCACCTAACAAAAGTAGCTTTTATTCACTATTATTATTATTATAAATTTGCTAGTTAATATTATTATCTAATGTCCCACCATTTGATTATTATACATGTTTTCTATTTTACTAAAGCAAGCATACAAAGTTAATGTAACATGAGCTTCAAATTTGAAACAGGCTGCCAATATCAGAAAAAAAAACACATTTGAAATACTTCCTAAGCAGAAATCCCTAAAATATCTTTAAAAGCCATGCTACAAATTTCCTGTTTGGTCTTGAGTCAATCAATTACAGAAGCTTAGCATGTTTTTGTTTTTTTTTCCTCATATATATAGTCTTATGAAAGCCAGCAACAATATTTAATTGCTCCTCATTATTACTGTCATTTTTATAAAATGGGAAATTCATTTGTTTAAAAGATTACTTTCTAACTGTTTTAGTGGGACCTAAAGCATGCTCTCAATAACTGTTGTGTAGCCTTTTTAATTTGGTCGCACACTGTCTCAGTTATACTATTTGAGAGGAGGCCGAGACAGCGGTTAGTTATGAGTCCATTATACAGCATGATTTCGCCTATCCCAGCTTCTCAAACTGCATGTTAATAATGGATACTGTTCGAATCTTATTTTTTGCTCTACAGTGCACTTGGTTAGCCTACCTTTGACCGGACTATTCCTTTTGGTAGAGCCAAAATAAGGAGCTGTCCTGGGAAATAAGGTAGTTTCCAGGGAAAAAACAGGACATCTGGTCAACCTTTATGGGGACTCAAACAGGGCTGCTCGAAATTTAGTTTTGTGGTGTCACTGTTTTTGAACAGAAGTGAGCCGAAGGAAATCATTCACATTATCAGCATGTGAAAGCATAACACAGAGGCTTTTCTTGAGTCATGGCACAAATTAATTCTTCAGCCAATCAAGGGCTCCCTTCTTTCACGGGCCCTGGGGCTTCAGCCCCACTTAGCTCTTATGTCATAACCTTAATCCCGTGGGCTAACTTGATCACCCGCCAGTGATCTGCAATTCTTCACTATGGACGTCCAGCACCTAGACTGCAGCTCTGCACAGGAAGTTTGGCCAGAGGAGAAATAGTAATATCCAGCTGAGCCTGTTTTTTCCCCAAGTTTTTTTTCTTCATTTTTGTCAATTGGTAAAGTTTGTTCCTCGCCACTGGTTTGTTTGATTGGGACTTGTGGAGCTGCGCATCGATGGATTTCCTCTTCAGTGTTTGTACTTTCAGCAGTGAAAATTAAACCACACTGAACTGAACTTAACTGAACTTCAACTGGACTAACAGTTTCAATTTACTAGAACTTCTATGTTAAGCTCCTTTGACTCAATCTACAGTACATTGTAAAAGAATTAAAGATTAACTGAATTATGTTAATCCGGCCCTGCACTAGATTTTGTACACAGAAATATAGAGCAGCGAACTCCATGATTGAGTTCACACAAAACAAAACTTTGTTTCAAACTTGTGAACTCTTATTTCCTCTGAAAAAATAGAATTGTACAAGTGTTTATTTCAATACATCAAAAGCAAATAGTGACCGGAAAGGATAATAAAGCTCCATGAAATATGGTCCATGCAACTTGTTTACTGTAGTTTAGGTATTTCAGGATGTTTTGTTGACAGAAAAAGCAATGGTACGCAAAAAATAAAATCAAGATTGAACGTGTCTCGATGTTGATGGCATTCTGATGTATTTTATGATTTATGGGGATAAACTTAAGAGGATCTGTGCCATTTTTCCTTGTGTTTGTGTCTTTTTTTCCGTGAAATCATCATCAACTTGTCATCGTTCAAAAATTTGTGAGTCATTTAGTATAGTTTTGTTCTTACGATATATTGTTCCTTGAAAAGATTAAAGAAACTGTTGACAGGCCAAGATATGCAGAACAGATTTGGGGTCTGTAATTCATAAACGCAGAAAAATAACTGCAGACTGCTCCCGTGAACTTGTTTTGACATTTTTTTTCTTCTTCTGATAAAGGCGAATTTCTTGGAATTGATTTCAGCGGTCCCCGGTTTATTTATCTAAATTTGTAATTGCTTTCAAAGGCCACAAGTAGCATCTTTGATGAAAACTAGTACAGGTCAGAAATAATATCCACTTGTCATTATCAATTCTGATAATGATTGTTTAAATGTTGTGTATTTTACACACATGCTGTGGTAAATTTCCTCAAAAATAATTGTATTTTTGTTATTTGGTCTCACAATAAGTGCTATGTTTGACATAATATTTCTGTAATGTATTAAAGCAGTTCATCTCTAAGTCGGTCCAAAACTTTTCCTGTTCTTCCTCTCTTGGAAACAGCTCGGGCAACTGGACAAAGCTGCGTCTGCTGCTCATACGTATTTCCAGGCCAACCCTGAGCATGTGGAGATGGGAGAGGACCTGGAGCAGTACAAAGCACAGAAGGGTGTAAAAGAGGAACATTTCATTGACCGGGAATCACGTCCACATCAGGTGAGTCACTGCTGACCACAGTTGCCAGTGATGTGCCAGACAGAAAGAAGAGGCAATGATTATTTTACATGCCTCTGACTACAATGTTTAATCATGCCCCATTATAGAACAGCAAAACAATTTTTATCGTTTTACAATTGTTTAATAAAAATTTATTGTAAGTATTGGGTGGTAGAACCAACGATACAATAGTTTAAACCCCTTATAAAAGGTGTATTAAAGTTGCATACAGTATCAAGTAACAACTGAATACAGTACAGCATGTACTAGAAGATCTTGGTTAATAAAAAAGAGAAATCTGCTCTCCAAAACTCTCCCCATAAAGGCTGCAGTTCTGTTTACACTTTTAAGTACAGAGTTATGTGAATTGATTATTGCATGAAACTGTGTATTAGTGTAGTAAGTACATGTAAGCATGTTGTAAATGAGTCCTTACATTTGGTGGTGATTAGATAGGAGATTGGTAATTATTTGAGATTACAGTATCCTGTTATATAGTCTACAAACAGGTTTATTCACAAAAGGTTCAATCATGAACGCTTTTTCTTAAAAAATCCTTAAGTACAAACAGAGTCAGAGAGAGAACTTGAATACACAATAATAATGAATGGCTAAATAAAAAATAGGTTATACAGATGAAAAATTTAAGGTAGGAAAAATGAAGAAAAAACGAAAAGGAACTGCTACTTACAAGGTCACAGTTATTAAGACAGGTGACGTGACAAAAGAAGAAATTAGTTCATTTCTGCAAAAAAAAAACAAAAAAAAAACTTTTATTCAACTTTTTTTTTTACCAATAATATAAAAAATTATTGTGCTCTAAAATTAAATGAAATAACGAAATATGCTATAAATAAACTCGACAAAAACTTGTCCAACAGTGTTTGTTGTATATAAAATGGAACTATTATTTGTAAATTATATTTAAATAAGGCTTTTTAGTACATTGTTGTTTGATATTGAAATACTTTCTTTAACTTGTTTTAAAATATGTGGTAAAAAATGAGAAGACAGGTGAAGTAAAACAATTACAGTGATTATGTTGCACTGTATATTAATAACAATTCCTCTTGCATTGTCCTCTCTCTGTTTTTTTTTTTCCTTTTTTTCTTTGTGGACATTAAATGTACAATAGCTGAAATATTGATACTGAATTTTTTTAAACTCTTTTTGTGTTTGAAACATTGAGACATATATATATATATATATATATATATATATATATATATATATATATATATATATATATATATAGAGAGAGAGAGAGAGAGAGAGAGAGAGAGAGAGAGAGAGAGAGAGAGAGAGAGCAAGAGCAGCATTGAGTAACACTTTATAATAACTTCACATTGAATAATTTATTAAGCTTTAGCAAAATAGTTAATTCATTATCTGTTAAGCATTAACTCTACATTAATAGATGTTTGTAAGCAGTTTATAACTGCAGATACAAACGCTCTATTATTGACCTATAAGCACATGTAAAATGTGCTTAATGATTGTATTTTCATATTCTGTTATTTTTTCATAACTAAATTAAGTATCACATCATTTACCAATCAGTTATTTGAGAGAAGTTGCTGGTTTTTAGAGATCATTCAGAATGAGTTAGTAAATGATTAATAAACTATTAAATTTAGCATTTATAATTCTATAATCCTAATCTAAAGTGAGGACTATTCATGCTTTATAAATCACTTATAAATGACAATTAAAGGCTCAGTTATATTCTAAACAGGAAAAAAAGAAAATTAATGGCTTTATTAATTTCTATTTATTTAAAGATGCACAAATGAAACTTTCAAATTAAAAATAAATCTTTGCAATCGTATCTAAAATAAAATTACTGTACAGTTTACACATCGCTAAATAACATTGAAATATTTGATCATAATATACTGTTAAATTATTATATTGTTGTTTTATCCAGTTTTTTGTTATATTTTGAATCTTTTGTTATTCAGCAATGTTTAAACTTTACAGTAGTTTTACTTTTTAGATAAGATTGCAAAGATGTATTTGTCATTTGATACTGAACCTTTAATTGTCTTTCATAAGGGATTTATAAAGCATAAATAGTCCTCACTTTAACTTAGGTCACAAAACTGGATAAAGCTGAGTTAATAAAGCATTCATTAACATACAAATTGACTATTAAATATATGCCTGAATAATCAGATATATAAATGTTGATTTGAATAGTTTATTAATCATTTACTAGCTCATCTTAAATAATCTAAAAAAAAAAACAACAACTATTCTTACAAATGATTTGTAAACAATGCTATACTGAATTTATTAATGAAAAAATAATCAGTAACAAAGTATGAAAGTACAATTATTAAGCACATTTAAAATGTGCTTATAAGTTAAGAATAGATCATTTGTATCCAGTTTACTAACAACTGCTTACTAACACCTGTTAATGTAGAGTTAATGCTTAGCAAATAATTAATTCACTATTTGCTAATGCTAATAGATGATTCGTAGTGTCTAGTTATTATAAACTGTTACCCAGTATTGCTCTCATGGTTCTTATAGCATGTCTTATAGTCATTATTTTTTTATATCTTGCTAATATTAGATGTAAAACATTTAGTTTGCAATAAAACAACCATGTTTGGATTTTATTATCATACTGGTGAAATATGAAAGCTGTGTGTCAAAAAAGAAAAAGCACAATATTGTGGAAATTGGATTTTAAATGCACTACAAATAATTCTTACTTAAAAAAATGTTCTCCAAAATGATTGTATATTAAAAATAACAACTTCACCATTCAAAATGGTTAAATAATCTCAATTGCCAGACTTTCCATGCATTACTACTAATTAGCTCCTCAAACCTTTAAAGACCCCACATTAAACTCTAAAATCACCAGATTTATTTTCATGCATCTTTATATTTTCAGAGAGCCTTCTTCGCTGGCGTGAAGCTCTATGACAAAGGCCACTATGAAGAGTCGGTGTCGCTGTTTGAGAAGGCTTTGAGCGAGTATTATCATGCTGATGAGGATTGTCGGGCCCTTTGTGAAGGACCGCAGCACTTCGAGGAGCAGGATCACGTCTTGTACAAATACAGCCTGTACGAGCTCATCTCAGGTACAGATTTTGTATTCCGAGCTTTTCTGCTTGCTTTTAATGTGGTAAAGTGATCATATGCACTTTTGAGAAGGCCCTGGGAGTTTTCCATTGAGCTTCTCATGTTTCTAAAGCTATTTGTGTTTCCATCTTCCCGCTCTGACCTTTATATGAGCCTTGTTTGAGCAAGCAAGAGGCACAAATGTCTGACCTTCTTTTTTTTTTTTTTTGATGTACAGTTGTACAATTTGTTATTGTTGTGTCTGACAGGCAGTTCAGCAACGAACAGCTTGAAAGAGCATGACATACGATTGCCCTACACAAAGTTTTGCATATAAAACAAATCCAGGTGCATCCAAAGGACACTGCTTTTTGTGTTTATAAATACAGGAGCAGATCATTTTAACTTAGCCTGTGAAGTGACACTGTCTGGTAAACATAAACATAACGAAAGCTAAGTTTTGGTGTTTTTACACCTGCCTTATTTAATTTGAATCGCACTAGAAATTGTTTTCCCTCTTAGTGCAGTTTGTTTGGGCAGGTGTGAATGTAGCAATCGCACTCGAGTTTGTGCCAAAAGTGGACCAAAAAAGCACACCAAGATCTCCTTGAAGAGGTGGTCTTGTTATGCTGTCAAACGAATACTGGAACGGTTCGTTTGTGGTGAGTAAATGATCCGAACCAGAACAGACCTTGCCTTTTTGGACTAATCCAGCAGCAGTAGTCCGATGCGCTGTGCATTATGGTATGTGGAGGAAAAATATTTGATGCCAGCGCTTTATTAACAATTTTAAACACACACACAGAGAGAGAGAGAGAGAGAGAGAGAGAGAGAGAGAGAGAGAGAGAGAAAAAAACATTTCCTGATGGATCATTGGTAATATTTCCAGAAGATGACCATGTCGCAGTTTAGCTAAATTAATTCACACCTCCTCCTGAAGCAGCTTGCGATGTGCCTTCGCCGTTTGCATTGTATTTAAACATTTTCGAGCTACACTTTATTTTCGAAATGTATTGTTTGTCCAAAGTGATGTTTACAAACAATATATAATATACTATGACCAGGGATACAATCAGCCAGCGCAGTCGTTCCTCCATAGTAAAAAGCGACATTTTGTGTCTGCCGGTTTGTTTACTTCCATTGGCATTTTCCCGCACGTAATTCTGACCAATCGAAAAGCAGTTTAGGAAATACGCTTAATAATATTTGGCCAAAGAGTGATGTGGATTTTGTCACCTGACTTGGTTCTTTTCAACTGGTTCGGACCAAAGCAATCAGTGTGGTATGAAAAATGCTCCAACGTATCATTTGTTGCCCTTGGTCCGGACCTAATGAACCGAACCACAGATGTGAAAGCACCTATAATTGCATTGCATTCCTGCTCAAAACTGCTGGTTTTAAATTCAGCAGGCCATAAGCAGTTCACAGTGTAAATATCATGAGGTGGATTTACATTATTCTGTGATATATTCATTCTGTGATTGGTATATTTCAATTTTTGTTAAACAGTGGTCCCTCACCCATTGTCAATTAATCTCATCCCTGCTGTGTCTCCTGTACAGTAGCTACAGAATGCGTTCAGCTTTCAAATTTACATGAGTGCACAAATTTACATGAGTGCTGGACTGTATGTTTGCAAGTTTTCTCGTCAACAAACCCCACAATGTCAAGCAAACGTTCTGCATCAAAGGCACCTGCGGTAGTACCCAAATGCCTGAGGAAGATGCTACCCATAGCACAAAATGTTGGGCTTCTGGACATGCTAAAGGAGTGTTTAAACAAGAGAGAAAAGTGTGAAAATGTTAATGCAGTGAAAGAAAGGTGTATAAAGTGTATAGTCAGGGGTTTTACAGCCTTAAGGCTCGTACTCACTGAGAAGCTTTTTGTTTGCGTTTATCGTCATCGTTTTACGAGACATTTTTCCAGATTCAAACTCAACCTATGACTGGCGTCAAGCAGAAGAGTTTGCAAAATTGATGTTAGATGGTGTTACACAACTTTAAGCTTATAACAACCTGCTTATAACACAGAAGAAGAGGAAGAGAGGAAGTTCACACGCTTGTTAAAGTTACTTGTGATTCGAACAAGTATGGATGGTTCAAGTAGCAGCTCCAGCTCTAGCGATGAAGAAATGATTATTGTTTACCAATGCAATAAGCAGCTCCACGTTCATTCACAGTTTTGCGCTTGAGCACCTCCAAGTGCTGTTTACTGTAACTTCAGCAGCTCCGTGCACGTGAACAAAAGTGCCAATCTGATTGGAGGAGATGGCTTTGATGCAGCGTGTCAAAACAAAAAAACGAGCATGAGGCGTTTCTTAAAAAATGAAGCTTTTACTCCTGGCGTTATGCATGTAGATGTGCATGATCACATTGGCACCCTTAATTTAGTCACGAGGCGTTAAACGTAGTCGGAAAACGTGAGCAAAAGCGTCCCGGTGTGCACAGACCTTTAAACTACTTGCAGGTTATTTTTAGAATGTAACTCCTACAAACAACGAGAGACCAATGCATTATCCACTCAATATTGACCTTATTAGTTGTTTGTTTTAATCCTTTATTTTTTATATTTAAAGATGTGTGTGCTGCTGCACATCCCTGTGTGTGTAATAAGCAACATATGCGTGTGTACCTGTCTATAGGCACATATCACTAACACGCTCTTTAAAAAAGAAAACTGTGCCATTGATTTGACTGTGAAAAAAGTCAAAAAAAATTTGATTGATTTAAAAAAGAAAACTGTGCCAACTACCAGCTTGTAGTTGTTCAATGTAGTTGGTCTAATTCAGTTGCCTCAAAACAGCAATGCCTAAACAAAGCACACCTCCTTTTCACATCAGTGCCCCATATGTGAACAAATTCATTTGCTGTTTTAACAATGTGTTGCAGGATGTGTAAATGACATGCACCGGCTCAAACTAGCAACCAGGTATATGATGGGGCCCAAAGTCTTCAGCAGTCCATTTCAGCAAGTGGTGCTAAAATATTACTTTATTTATTAATTTATTTTGTTGATATAGATATGACAGAAGATGCCGTTGTTTTGTTTATCATTTTTTAGCTGCTATCAGTTTAGTAGATAAAGGCTGCATCTTAAAGCTTAGGCAGATGACTTGCTGCTTTACTGCTCAATTAGGCAGCTCAAAGGAGCCAGTGTTTGTGCACAGAGGCACCTCGTAAAACTGATTTCAGACAGTTTTCTGAGACAACATAACAGTTTAATCATGTAAAACTAAAGAGAAAGAGCTTTTGTGATAACTAAGGGAAAATTAGCTTACTACAATATTAACTTTTCCCTAGAAATGCCCTCAAAAGTATAAGATGTTAGTCAAAAATGTGCAGTAAAAAACAAAATGACACCCAAGTCACTTTACGAGTGCTTTTTTAAACAGCCAGAAATATAATGCGAAGGTTTGTGGGATATCAAAGGCAGATACAGCTATGCTGTCTTCATTATTTGATCAGAACAAGGTAGCTCCCAAAAAATGACCACAATTTGAATTGATAAATTCACGCTTTAAAGTTCTGCCTCCAAAGGAATAGTTTTAAAGCTTTTGGATTTTAGCCGATTTAAGTGAAACTCCATAAGAAATGAAGCTAATGTAGCTAACTGATGTCTTTTAATCATGTGAGAGTCCATAAAAGTCCAACAAGGAGTCATTTCACCCACAACACTTATGTCATAACAACCACCTCATAACATGTAGCCTATAAAACAATGCCTTGAGCTGTCCTAATGATTCTTAATTATTGCACTGTTAATTAAAGGAGGGTGCGAAAGAGCATTTCAGAAAAACTGTTCATGACCTGAATGTGTAATGGAAAACATTTTGACAAAAGCCAGTCATGAGAAGACATGTTCTCCGCAAGACTTGTCAGTGTTGCGGAGGTTTGCTTTAGGCGGTTTTGTGCATGATGACATATCTCACAGTTCAGCAAGGAATCCCTGGAAAAAAATCATAGTGATGTAACTGACATCTGTGTAACTGACTGACTTCCCTTTGTGATTTATTCCATTCATGCACATTAAAGGATCTGACATGAATGGTTTATGTTAGACTCTTGGCACTATTTTACAATGGTGGTGACTTCTGTAATTAAAAAAAAAAAAAAAAGTGAAATCAGAATGTATATTTATTTTTGCTAGTGCACATTGTTTTTCTTCAAGCCTAGTTTACACTACAGGATTTTCAAGATCTCTGTGCTGTTCACACTACATGACTTGATATCGTGTCTTATAATTTCTGTGGTGTTCAAACTAAGCGACAGTACGTAAATGATTCACAAGAGGGGGGTCACACACTTCATGATCTGACAACAACTTGTTCGCCAACAGCTCAGTCAAGCTATCAGACCACAGCCAATGAAATTTTGAGGGAGTCGTCATCAGAAAAATGCTGAACACCATTGCCTGCTTGTGTGCTGATTACATCACTGACAGCATTTCAATCTTTCAATTGGGCATTTAAAAACATTGTCAACTAACAGCTAACATAAACATAACTTTCTGATACCGAAAACTTCAGATATATCTTTCAAAACAGCATTTTCTGTGCTGTGAAATAGCTACTGTTTGAAAGTGAAAATAAAAGCAAGGCCCAGACCTTTGCGTGTTCTAGTATCTTAACTACATATTTATAGGCTGTATTACCAAAAAAGATAATATTTTTAGGGTAACGGTGTCATGAAATATGATGACAGATATTCAAAGCTTAATTTTAATATCTCAATAGAAGTTTTGAATGTAAATACAATGTGACAATATGACGTTTTAGAATGGTCAGAAAGACCTGTATGGTAATTTTAATAGTTACAGAATTCTAGTTTCACTTTTATTATAGCCCATTATCGAGTCCATGTTAAGACAAAATGAAGCGAGTATATCGATGCCCATTCTAGGGAATCACAGACATTTCGGTTGAGCTCCTGAGCACACAGCCGTTCAGCTCATGCTGATATGCTCTCTCATTGGCTGCAGCTCGTCACTACATCTGACCACACTTGAGGTTAAGTCGGCCGACTGCTCTGGAATATTCAGCATGCTATAAATTGGATTTCTGTCAGTGAGGTGTCAGTGAGGTGTCAGTGATGCGTCAGCGAGCCTCTTTGATGCCCCAACCGTCATTGGGTGATGAGCAAATCGTACAAAATTGTACAAATTAGATTGTATGAATTCATATGTATTAACCACTTGCTCAGTGGTTCACACATAAAGACTACCGAGCACCTGCAGATTTTTCCCCGATCACAGCCTGATCTCTCGACAAGCTTGTTAACTTCCAAATCAGGCTAAAATCAGGCTTAAAATCCTGTAGTGTGAACTAGGCTTTAGATGAACAATAAGTCCATGCAAGTTAATTCACTGAAAAAATGTTTTGGTAATCTTCAGTCAAAATCTGACCATTTGCTTCCACGTTTGGAGTGGCGGTCTTTGTGTTAATGTCAGTTTGACGCTTCAGCCACAATGTTCTTTCTTAACCATGCCCCTTTGATCTCAAATTTGCTAAGAGCGAATGATGTGAAAAAAGAAAGTCCCCTACTCAACATTTAAGTTGCAATCAACATACGGAAATAAAAGTCTCAACAACTTTTAGTTGACACAGACTTTAAGCAGTGCTTCTAAGCATTAAAAACCCTGTTTACTGATGTTTTTGTCAATCTGATCACAAATGGATGAAGCAAATACAGGTGAAAATAGCGTTTCAATTGTTGTAAGCTTTTTCAGTTTCGACCACTACCCAAGGTTTTCAGAAATGCATTATATCAGGTTGCTGTCATGGTGTAGATGCTCATATAGTCGAATGTGTTCAAACAGCCACAAATGACCACCTGCTCTTTTTATATTGACTCTGTATATACACGATTATGTGATGTTTTATGAGAAAGCACAACAAAACATAGTATTTATAACATGTTATAAAGGCTACATTTAGCTCACGGGGCTGCGAGACAATAAATAAGAAGAGCGGAGCTGCGGCAAAATAATGAATAAAAAGAGTGAGGCTATGGTCAAATAAATAAATAAATGAAAAAAAGTGCAACTGCAACTTCTGGCGGCTCCGTTCGCCATGCTGGAGAGGAACAGTCTGCACAAAGCTCTCATCTGATTGGCTGAAAAGTACGAGTTGCCCTGACTCTGCCAGGAAAGTCTCAAAAATACACACACACGTATCCAGGGGGAGTCGTACGTTAAAGAGGATTTGCACATTGTCATTCAGGATGAACTCGCAAGTTTTAAACATTTAAAACTTTTTGTACACTCTTATACATTTGCAAATGGTGTTGTGTATTCGTGAAACGTATTTTATGAAAATGTATTTTTATTTTGTGCACGTGAAATTTTTTTGTTAATATAAATAAATATTTTATGCACGTGAATTTGGCTACGCATGTGTACATCGTGTCTTTTGCGTGAATTTCTTTTGAGTCTTTTCTGATTCCATATTTATCAAGATTTTTTTCTGGCCAATAGATTTTATATTCATTTACTAAAATAACCTTGATTCATACTTTGGTGTATATGAACAGCATATACACCAAAGTATGAATCCACATCCACTTTGTTCATAAGATTGTAAGCCACATTACAGTTCAACAGTCCAACGCTCCCCTGAAAGTAGGGCATAACGAAAGAAGAGAGAATGATCTCACTGAAATTCAATCATGAGTGGTTAAATGTGGTCATGGTATTGTTTTGGCTGAATCAGGGCTCCAGACTGTGACTAAATTGTCACATTTTGTGACCTTTTTCCTGAGCTGGGCTTCTTTAAGACTTATGACATTTTTAGATAGTTTTTTTTCTACCTTTAATAAGAAGTCAAGATCTAGTCACACTTTGTGAGTGCAAGTGTAAATTAAATCAGAACAAATTTAATAATAGTCTCTATCCCACAATACACCTTATTTAATAAATGTTTTGCAAATTCAACAATGACCTCTACACTTTCTTAATGTCTTACTCATATTGTAATTTGTAAATCTGTTCCCACTTCTTATGTAGGAACACTCTACCAATATACTCTACCAACCGACCCTTTGAAGTGAGTTTAAAGTCTTCTCAGCTCTCTAATTTAATCTTTAACCTTAGCTGGTTAGACATCTTTGATTTGATCCCAGTTCAGTGATCTCACTCTGGGCGAAGATGTGGATACTACATCAAACCCCAATTACAGGGTTTTATTAAGCCATGAGATCCCACTGTCATGGCCTGTTTCATTTTTACATAAGTTACTCTATGTAGTTCAAAGTATGTACATGTGTTTTGACTTGGTTTAAGACTGAGTACGAACCAGCTAGAGGCCTGAAGCTAATTTGAACTCAAGACCTCCATGTCATATAAATCGTGTTGAACTTTGTGTTCCAGATCATTACACACAGGTCCTTCACTGCAAGCATGAGTGTGTCCGAGACTTGGCCACTCGTCCCGGTCGCCTGTCACCCATGGAAAACTACCTGCCACTGCATTACGACTACCTGCAGTTTGCTTATTACCAAGGTAAATGTACATATACTGTATGTCAAAACAGGTTTTAATTTCACTCAACTTACCAAAAGGATAAAATCTTAAAACCTAAAAAATAGGCTTATTTTACAAGTCTCCTAGAGTTAAACAGTCGAGTTTTAACATTATTGAATCCATGCAGCCAATCTCCGAGTTTGGCAGAAGCAATTTTAGCTTAGTTTAGCAAAGATCATTGAATCAGATTAGACCTTTAGGATCTCGTTCAAAACTGACAAAAGAGTTTTAGTAAATTTGTTTAAAGCTTGATGCTTCTGTAGTTATGCTAATGGTCTAATCCGATTCAATGATTTATGCTAAGCTAGGCTAACAGAGGTCCAGTGCCAAACCTGGAGATTGGTTGAATGAAAAAAAAAAAAGAGTAGATGTAGCACACAGGACTGTGTTTTATAAAGCGCCACCTCCACAATGCTGTCAAATAAAACTGTTGTCACTTGATACTGTAAACAGAAGCTTGCAATGACTCTGAGTTCTTCTGATTGGTCTACTGCTTTGGATCTGACATTGATGGGTGGTGCTGCATGTAAGAATTTTTTTAAGACTTTTTTTTTAAATTGACAGAGCATCTTAAAAAGCAAGGCACTATAAAAGATGCGACACATGAGCATAACAGTGATGCACTTCCATCAAGCATATTTACATTTACAGAGGAATAATCGAAAACAGGTGCATTGGAATGGAAATACAATCCACTGTGTTTAGCTATTTTTAACTGGAGACTAACTTTATGGCCAACTCATTTTAATCAGTGAGTTACTAACAGGCTGAAGTTGCTAACAGACCAATTGAATCAATAATAAATTGACATGAGGCTTGCTCTGAATGGATCATTTGAGTTGTTGACTTGAGGATAGCTGCAGTCAGATCAGTCCAATTCATCTTTCAAAAGTTAAACACTGCTATTGTGTCACTCATGAGGTGATGATTTCTTGAATTTAAAATGATTTTTTTGTTGTTGAGTGAAATGATTAATACATAAGTAAGGACTTTCATTCATTTTCCTTCAACATAGTCTTTATTTCAGAGATTGGCACAGCGGTATAAACCGCCAAATATTCCAGCATATGTTTTACGCAGCAGATCCCTTCCAGCCGCAACCCAGTACTTGGAAACACTCATACAAACTCATTCATATACACACACACATAGGCCAATGTAGTTTCTCCAATTCACCTATAGCACATGTCTTTGGACTCTGCGGAAAGCTAGAGCATCTGGAGGAAACCCACGTGAACACGGGGGGAACATGCAAATGCCACACAGAAATGCCAACTGACCCAGCTGGAACTCGAAGCTGCGAACTTCTTGCTGTGGGGCTACAGTGCTAACCACTTGATCCGCTGTTCCGCCTTAAGTAATGAATTTTCAAAATAAAAATACTCTGATACACATACAAGTACAAATTCTCACAGTAATAAGGTAAAATACCTAATTACTGTCCACCACTGCCATGACATTTGTCTGAGAAACCAGACTCAACAAGTTTCTAATTAAAAAGAGTTTTAGGTATGACCCCAGTTCTCTTCTTAGACTCAGGATAGAAAGATATTGGCTAAAACACTGACTGAGAGCCTACCATCAGTGCTGGAAAGAAAACGTCAACAGCAATAACAATCAAACAGAAGAATTCTGAAATGACAAAACAGCCTCATTAATCATAACATTACTCGCTCTAAAGGAGAGGCAGAGTCTGATAAATATTTTCTGTCTTGATTGATTTCTTCTTGGAAATATCCAAGCTGATCTTTCACATCCATCTTAAAGAAAATTTACTCACCACTTATTGGCCTCTAAGCCTTTACAAGTTTATCTTTTTTGTTGAAGACAAAAGAAGATATTCTGATGAAACCTCTAGTCATTGACTTTCATATTAGGGAAAATACTTAAAAGTGTAAATAAGTAGGAAAAAATAATTTTTAAAATACTGAGGAATCAATGGCTTCTTTAAAATAGGGTCTTTTGAGTTCATCCGATGAAAGAAACTGATTTGAAAAGACTTAAGATTGAGTAAAAATGGTGAGAAAATGTTTTACAGACGGTAATTCTTTATAAAGTGTCAGTTCATTTAGGTGTGTGTGAATGTTCATGTCTCACTTTTGTGTCTTTCCACTCGCTCAGCTCTGTGGTGTTTCTTCCATTGTGGTCACTGGCCTGGAATGTGAATGTTTCTGAGCGTTTAGGAAATAAACGTGACTCAAAAAAAAAAAAAAAATCACATGATGAATAATCTCCCAGATGAGCCGGAAAAACAGAGCCCTGGTGGCCTCATTAATGCTTAAAAACCTTTTTTTTTCTCTCTCTTTTGTGTTCAGCTGGGAGGTATGAAGAGGCATTGGACTGCGCATTGACTTATCTGTTGTTTCACGAAGGCGAAGAGTTCATGACGGAGAATGTGGAGTTTTACAGAGAGGTGCTAGGACATGATGGCCAGCCACGTAAGGTGAGAAACATGGAAGGAGTCACCCAAAACCAAATGATTTCTCATGAATGTGTGTGAAGGTTTTAATTTTAATTAAATTCATCTTAATTTCTATAGCTGTTTTACAATGTAGATTTTCAAAGCAGCTTAAGGTAGAAGTTATAGTAAATTGAAACTGTTCAGTTTAGTTCAGTGTGGTTTAATTTTCACTGCTGAAAGTACAAACACTGAAGAGCAAATCCATCAATGCGCAGCTCTACAAGTCCCAAACCAGGCGAGCCAGTGGCAACAGGGGTTAACAGGTTGTGTAAAATCTTCATTAATTTGATATGTTTATAGCAGCGTTTAGTGTGTCTTCAGTGCTTATATTACTGTACCCTTATCATAGAATAATATGGCTATGAAGATGGCAAAAAATCTGGGGTCATAGCTTATCAAATGCGTATTTACAAAACGAACCTTTTATTTCCGTTACAAAAACTTTTCTGGCCAACAATAAACCTTACTAAAGAATGTTCTGGGAACCAAAAATGAATGTTTCAAGTTTTATGTTCTCTTAAACCAAAGTGTTAACCATGGTGGCCTTTTTCAACAATTTTGATAATTTTATTAGTTATTTCAGGATCATGATTTCCTAACCAGTCAGGGAAAATAGAATATATTTTATGTTTTGGTCTTTGGAAAAAAGTCAGCATGAAAGGTTACTCCCATCTCAGGACCTAAAAATACACAGTAAATAATACATCAAATTTACTGTTAAGCTGTGATTGATACAATATTAATGTTAAAAATACGATAAAAAAAAATCAAATGCACAGTAAACTATGATATTTCATTAATTAATTTATACAATGATAAGAACCAATGTTTTGAAGTAACATCTACACTGTACCATTGTAATAAACTGACTAAAAGCACTACTAAAAGCAAATTGTGATGAGCTAGTCTCATAGTCAGCCCAAGCACATCTTATTCTTAGACAGCATTCACATGACTGTTAGACACAATAATAGTAACAAACATGACACTAAAGTTATGCAAAAAATCAACCCAGGCCCACTGTGGATAGGTACCCAGGGTCTACATTTCTGGGGACAGCAAATTATGTAACAGGAGGTATGTCTGCTCTGAGTTTTTGTTTTTGCAAATCCACCAGAGGCTGCTATATACACTATTTGATGATCTCAAATTTCTCTTGCGCATCCTCTTCTCGCATAAATCCACCAGAGGACGCTATGTACACTTATATATACAATATACACAGGCCAGCTTGCTGTCGACTGACTGACTGCAGACATCCCAAGTCTCCTAGGAGTTCCGGGAGTCTTCCGCAAATGCACAGAGACTCCAGGATGCCCACAAACGAATGATAATCTCCCGGGAATTGCGCATCTCCCACTCAGGCCTTAAGTAGTCTCCACCGCCCCCACCACTCTTCAGATACGTCGTGTGCACACGCCCCCACTCCCACCTCTCTTCAGATATGACACATGCACATGCCCCCACCGCTCTTGAGATACCTCGTGCGCACACACCCCTACCCTTTCAGGCACCCACTCTTGCGCAACTGACCCACCAACCCCCTTCCCTAAACCCAAACGGATGTGTTTTTAAAAGCACACTACAAGAAAAGCCGCCATGGTGATGTGATTTCACCACAGTTCTTATGTATCTATTTATTTATTTATTTATTTATTTATGTGCTTTTGTTTTACCTGGTTTCTGGAACCGCCCCGTAGCATTCATTTTAAAGATGATATGCAACAGTGGTACCCGTAGCCTAGTGGTTAAGTGTGCCAACATATAGCACCAAGATGCTCACGGCAATCCAAGTTCGATTCCTGGCTCAACGTCCTTTGCTGATCTTTCCCCTCTGTTTGCTCCCCATGGTTTCCTGTCAATTCTCTACATTGTTCTATCCATTAAAGGTTAAAAACAAGAATGAAGTAACAAATTATTTCTTTAATAACTGGAAAAGAATATTTGAACCTATTGGTTTATGATATGCTCCTGCTCTATTTTTCTTGGCTATGGTGATAATAATCAGGAATGTTGGACCTTGACATATCAGCAGAAGACACAAACTAGCCAGACAGTAATGTGTGAATTGTAGAGTGGGCTAAATCTATAAAACAACGTCAGTATTTTTTGGTAACTTTTTTTGGCTTTTTTTCTTCTTATTGTAGAGCAACCCATGTTCTGTTGTCATTACAGTTTTTTTCCAACTGCTTACACACAAAATCTTTTTGTCACACAATTTCTGAAACATCTCACTCAAAATGCAAAACTACACATCAAATTACCAAAACCAGAAGCTGTTTCTCAGCCTTCCACTTTTTTCAAAACACTACACACAACTTTCTACCTAAAACACAAAAATCTAACAGGAAGCTACTTGCTTTCCTTTTTCAAACACAAACAGTCAAAATGCTACACTTATTCACCAGGTCACACACACAGTCTTTAAATGTAGAAACAGTAATTTCTTAACTGATCACTAACCAATCACTGCTTTACTGTAGTACAGGCCTATAAATAGGTCAAAAGTGACAGGACAGGGCTGTTCTGGGCCAAAAAGAAAAAAAACTGCATGGTCCACAATTTGTAGATTTGTACCTACCCCCGATAAATCCTAAATTCCTCTAGAAAAGAATACAGGTATTATTCTCAACCTGGCTCTGTAAAGTGTATGATGGCCAACCCTATGCCCGCATAGCGCTTTTGCAGGCAAAGGACCCATGTAGCCATCGACTGTATATTGGTTTACCTGTGTTTTCTCTAATATTTACAGTAATTCATTACTTTTGTCTGTTTTTTTACAGTATTTCAGTTTTCAGCCACAGTTTGAAAATTGTCATGAATTCAATATCAATTTAATCAAAGCATTTCTTATTCTGGATCCAATTCTTTGCAAAAAGGCAAATTTGACAGCTCAAATAGAAAGACAGCAAATGGCATTGGCAATAGGCTACAATGCCAAGCAATGGTGCACCGATTTACACTGAGTTCTGTATTTTGTATTTTGTTTTACATTGTGTAATGATTAATTGAAAGAGCTCAAATACTTGTTTGTAATTTGTGTTGTTTGAAGGTAAAACTAGCTTTTGTTGCTTATTTTTAAATGTTTTGGCATGGTATGTGCGTTTGCAAGCAAAATGTCTCATTTTGACCATAAGTGCCGCTTTTTAGGCCTGTGTGTTACTTGTTTCGAAAATGTGGAGTTTCAGTTGACGGCTGCATCAAAGCAATTAAGAAAATCTGTAATTATATGATGTAGTTCTGAAAACTTCCTACTTTTTTGTTTATCTGTCCGACTTTACGCTGGGTTTCTTTTGACTGCCCCCTATAGTTTTAATAAATATCACAACGGCAAACGCATCAAGTATAAAAGCCTCATCTATTTCGTGAGGTGCCTGCATAGTCAATGGAAATCCACAATGTGGTGCCTGGCAAAAATATAAATTAGCCTTAATGTATATCATAGAGAAAAAAAAAATTATAGTAATGTCAAACCAAAAAAAAAAAATGTTTATGAAATCTCAGAAAGGCAATTTACAGATATTGACCGCATATACTAAGGAAAATTTTAGCCAGGTAATTTTACTGTAGCATTTTATTTTTGTATTTTTTTACCACGGCTATTCATCATACGGCTTTAATCATTATTGTCACGTGAGCAAATACTACAAAAATGTAGAAATTAGATCACATAAATTCCTACAAATTAGCCACTAATTTGCTAAGTTGCAAAATAGTTCCCATGCCGTTGTATTGGAAATTCTAGCCACTTACAAGCTGTAGATCTACTTTTTACTGACACATTTACAGTTATCTGTTGGTCTCCTGAGGTTATAGACATAACTCACAGAGTCTTCCCTTCAGTTGATGCTCTTCCTTCAAGTACTTCACTGTATAACTGCTGCAGTCCCTATAGAGCAAGTCCAGAGTCATAACATTGACAGTTCTTTGATCCCTGCTTTTGACAAGATCCAGATCATCCCAGTCCAGATCTATTGTGAAATCAGTCCAAGAGCAGAATCTGGCAGGAGGCCGTATATATATTCATAAACACACTGGAACGATCAGGCGTTGAGCGGGTTTGGTATTCGAGATGTACAGTAGTGGCTGCACGCACTGGTGAACCATCCAAAACAGTCTCTCGCTGGAAAGCCTGGAAGCTATTAGCACTGTAAGAGTTTATAGAGTCAAGAGCCAGAGGGCTTGAATATGTCATTCAGTGCAGGATCCTTTAGCTCATAACAAGCCACTACATTCTTTTCCTACCCAATGCAGTGTTTCCATCTCTCTGGCCTGCTGCCACTTCTGATTGCCCCATTTCTAGTTCCTCTGGGACCCTTGTTAACCCACTGCTGAGATATTGTGCTGACAGTATTGTCTTCTGGAATAGGTGGAAAAGTTTTACCGAAACGCCACAAAGCTCCTTGAAACAATTTGCGTGCTGTTTGCATTTGGAGAACATGATGCCACAAATGCTACCAGTGTAACTCTTTCCTCAAAAGGGCAGCGTTTAATGTGGTCTCAACCACACTTAGAAGCAGAAGACTTTGCTCTCCAGTCATAACAAGCTGCTTTTAATAATCGCCAGTGACCACCGATAAAAAAATCCCCCTAGAATGAAAGAAGGATAAAAGTAATTGTGCAGGTTGTAGAGCAGGCTTGATCTCAGATCGAATGTCTGTCATGCTGTACATTTTTCAGGTTGTGTTTTTATTTTGTGAGGCTCTAAATGAGATGTTTGGGAGTAAAAGTAGTTGCACAACGACTCCCAAATTTTTTTTATGTTTTTTTGTTTCTATTCGTTATTATGACAATTTGTCACACACTGAGTCTGATGCATAAAAGTATATGAATCTATAATGCATACAAATCTGAAATCTGTTGCGAAAAATACATTCATTTCTTTTCCTTCGGTTTAGTCACTATTACAGGGTTTGCCACAGCAGAATAAACCACCAACTTAGTCGTAACCCGGTACTGGGTACACACTCGATTCACACACTCTCACCCGAAGGAAACCCACATGAACATCAGGGAACAAGAAAACTCCACACAGAAATGCCTCCTGGTCCAGTCGGGACTTGAACCAGTGACCTTCTTGCTGTGAGGTGACAGTGCTAACCACCGAGCCACCACGTCACCATGAATATACATTTCAAAACAGTACAAAATGGATTCTTTAGGCAGTGATGCTTTATTCTCACTCTTCTTCGAAAAAAGTAAGAAATGTTGTGTCCATTAAATTGAATTGATGCTGCACAGAGACTGGCAGTATATGTAAAAGCTATACACACACACACACACACACACGCACACGCACACGCACACGCACACAGACACACACACACACACACACACACACACACACACACACACACACACACACACACACACACACAGTGCCATGGAAAAGGAGTGACAAGCATTGAAACCTGCACACAGTAGTATACAGCAGTAATTCTCAACTATCCACAACAATCTGTCTTTATATTCCACCTTTTGTTTGTCTCTGTTTGTCAAGACAAAGTGGATTAATTTGTCAGATTCCATTCTGGATACATCGTTTGTATGGTGGCTCTGAATTGTCAAAACACTAGGGATGCTGCCATCGATCGTCCAATAATCACATTTCATGACTCGATCGTTACTTGCCAATCTGACCAATCTCAGGAACCTATCGCAGGTGTTTGTTTATGAGTTTACAAGCTGAGGAAGACACAAATGCACACCCGTATATTATACATAGCCTACAGCAGCCTTTTTCCAACTCTTTATACAGTCTATTAGCGCAATTCGCATGAGTGATGGACTCTTTGTTGCAAGTCCAGCCATTGTATTTCCAGTGTTTTATGCTGCTGTGACCTAAGCATTGCCACTATCTAGTGTTTCATCCAACAACATGACCTCTCTCAGTCGATTTCACAGTGACTCCGTGATTCCCAAAAATGTGTTAAAATACCTGGAAATCATGGCAATGCGAGTGAATGAGCAAGAAAACAGATTGCGAGAGGCACAGTGATGTTCTAAGCATTACATTTGTTAGGTTAAATTAGTAGAGCAGTAAAGATATCCTGAGTGCTAAAACCCCAGCTCTCTGTCATTGAGAGATCTGCTGTCAATAGTTGGACACGAGCAAAATATTTAAATGGTCCTGCATGTATTTAGGTCGGGGAAAACATGCAAAGTCTACACAACAACGTCAACTGGCCCAGCTGAGGCTCGACCCAGCGACCTTCTTGCTGTGAGGCAACAGCACTACTTGCTGTGCCACCGTGTCGCCTTGGCCCCACATCGGATAACAACAAATTTTTTTTGCAATGCGTTTCATAACTGAGAAAGCATCATGTATATGATGTGACCGTGAGCATTAAAAACATGTTTCTGCAAGGCTGGCTCATTTACAATCTTGAAAAAATTATTCCGTTTCAATAATTTTAAATAATTCAAGCTGCATTAGATGAAAGGGAACCTAATTCGGCACAGAGAGCAGATTTCTGTGCGCACTACGTGTCTCAGTGGGCATTACCAAACGCACTTCTTTTTTATTTAATTTCATGCAGTCTTAATTCGTACAATTAATTCGCAGCAAACAGTTCAGCAGCACTGAGTAGGATAATTGGGAGATGAAACTAGGCATGCTTAAACAGCATTTTTCTCACGAAAAGAGTAAATTGAAAGGGGTACATTTCTCTAGGCACAACACCTGCCCTCAAGTTCACTATCTGTGAACGACGCACAAAAATAGACAAATCACAGGCAGTTTCAGTTGTGAAGTTCATGCAAAGTGCAACATACAAAATTTAAATATGTGTGCAAAGCACTTTATTGTCCCCATGACTGATAATATTTTTTTTCTTTTCTGAAGAAAGTCTTATTTGTTTTATTTCGGCGAGAATAATAGCAGTTTTTAATAAAAATTTTTAAAAATTAAGTTCAAAACTATTAATCCATTTAAGCTCATTTAAAAAAAAAGTCTACAGAATAAACCCTCATTATACAATAACTTGTCTAATTACCATAACCTGCCTAGTTAACCTAATTAACCTAGTGAAGCCTTTAAATGCATAGAAGCATTTAAAGCATTTAAATTTAAGCTGCATAGAAGTGTCTTGAAAAATATCTAGTCAAATATTATTTACTGTCATCATGGCAAAGATAAAATATGTGACGAAAAATTCTTCTCTCCAATAAACAGAAATTGGGGCAAAAATAAACAGGGGGACTAATAATTCAGGGGGGCTAATAATTATGACTTCAACTGTACTTGTAACTAGAGAATCAACCATATAGTTCATGGAGAGCAAAATGGCTAAAATGCAAATTTTTTTGCAAAACTTAACAAACATCTCTTTCTTACACACACAACTCTTAAGGTTCATGCTTAGAGGGATGCATTATAAAGCTTGAAGCATCAGAATCGGTATTTTGTAGTGGCCGATGACTATGACAAGGAATCGGTACTCTATATTGGCTGCAAAAATCTTGATCAGAGCATCTCTACAAAGCACCTCTGAAAGTGCTTGCTACAGATGCCTGCAAAAATTCTAACCTTATCCAACTTTTTTTTAGGAAGGATGACAGTTTCGGAGCCAATGTGTAAACATCATTGACACACAAGAAGTCATTTTTATTTATTAAAAGTGAGAACATTTCAGATAAACATTTTTAATATTATTGGCTTTCACGCTGTAAAGCTAGAAGCTTTTTCATGGTTCCTCAATCTATTGGATCAATTATTTTCACCGTATGAACAGGGAATATACAACACGATATTATGGCAATTCATAACTTTTTGATTTATTGGCAAATTTTTATGAATTCATTCAGTCTCATTCGTACAATTTAGTACGATTTGTTTATCCTCCAATGACGGTTGGGTTTAGGGGTGGGGTTGGGTGCCATGACTCCTTTTTAAAATAGTACATTTGCATACTAATTAGCCACTAAACTGAATGTAAAGTTGTTATGTTTCATTGTGAGATCAGGCTGGGAAACTTCTTTAAGGGGAACTAAATTAGCCCCTGTTTCAGTATAGGGTGTAATTCGGCACATTGGAACTAGCAATGACACAAGTGTGCATTTATCCAATTAAAACATGATATAAGAAGTAAAAGCACAGTCATCAATGCTATGATTATAAGTCTATAATAATGTAAACTTATTATGCTTACTTTTGCTACTGCAGGAAGCTAAAGGGTATTTGAGGCGGCACAAACAGGAGTTAGACCTGCTCCTCATTGGCAGCAGTAACCTTGGTGTGGCCTATACTGAAGGGGTAAGTTCACAGATTCAGCCCGAAATGATTTTCTAATACTGAAACGTGCTTTTTTTTGCCAGTGTAATATCCACAGACATTCACAAGCAATTTATTTTTTAGGTTGGGTCTGTTAAACAACAGAAATGTCATATATTTGTTTTAAGTCTGTATTTTGTTGGTCAGATTAAAAAAGCACTAGAAAATTAATATCATAAGTCTTTAAATAGATAATATATTTAATATAGTATATTTTTGTTTCTTTCTTTTTTTTTTTGTGTGTTGCATTGCGTTGCATACCAGAGCAGTTTCAGAATATTGCTCTTTCTGTCAACATTTGACTAGCCAGACTCTCTTTGGGGTTTTCTTTTAAATAAATGTCCTAAAACAGTTCAAATGTATCTTGAAGGAACCAGGAAATGTTTCAATCTCATAACAGTATTGAATAGCAGCAGGTGCTTCTGTGAGCTCTAAAATGAAAGCGTCAACCTCTATCGCCCCCTTGTGGTGGACTCATCTAATATTCCGACATCTTTTATAAAGCTCTTTATATCATATTATTTTAAGGCTTTTCATGTACACTTTCCACATTTGTGACTCTTCAGAGCTACTGGAGCAGTTCAGGTGGTAGAGAAGATGCGAACAGGTAGGAGTACTCAAAATATGAATATACATTTGAAGTCAGATTTATTAGCCCCCTTGTTTATTTTATCCCCCAATTTTTGTTTAATGGAGGGAAGATTTTATTCAACACATTTGTAAACATAATAGTTTTAATAACTCATTTCTAATAACTGATTTATTTTCTCTGTCATGATCACAGTATGTAATATTTTACTAGGTATTTTTCAAGACACTAAAATGTATTTACCTAAAGTGACATTTAAAGGCTTAACTAAGTTAATTAGGTTAACTAGGCAGGTCAGGGTAATTAGGCAAGTTATTATATAACGATGGTTTGTTCTGTAGACTATCAAAAAAAAAAAAAAAAAAGCATCGCTTAAAGGGGCTAGTAATTTTGACCTTTTAAAAAAATAAAAACTGCTTTTATTTAGTCCGAAATAAAACAAATAAGAATAAAGAATAAAGAAATAATATGATCAAACATACTTTGAAAAGTTCCTTGCCCTGTTAAACATCATTTAGAAAATATTTAAACAAGAAAAAAAAATCTAAAGGGGGCTAATAATTCTGACTTCAACTATATATAAAATAAATAAACATTCAATTGAGAGTATATGTGCTGGATATGTGTCTTCAGGATTCCTTCTGGTACAGATGGCTGGATGGATTATGTGCCAATATCAGCCAAAAGAAACATCACAATGTCTAAGTTGCCAGAGCTGAGGGAAGGTAATGAGCTGTTTATGACTTTGAAATGATCTGGGCTGAATTACATTATAAAAGATGTGGTAATAGTCTGGAATTAACACACAAATTTGTTATATGTGAAAAAAAAATCTGCTGGTATCTGCTGATAAATTTAATTTGTGGTAAATTTATTTTTTTCAACAATGCCTTTGTTTACAATATGCAGATTTTTAGATAATTTAAAAATAATGACAACCATTTAATTATTATATAAGATACTATTTAATTTGTATTTAAAATATTAAGAAAATAAAATGATTTAATATCAACACTACTACTTATTTTAAACAATTTAAGGAGCCTACTAGTAGTGTTTTAATTATAATATTAAATAACTTATTTTCAACAAAAAAATGTAATAATGTAACATCTGAAAGCAAAAAGCGAAATGAAAACTTACCAGCCATCTTTTTTTTAAGTCTTTAGCCATCGGCAGGTTTGACAAAATGCTTGTTTTAGGCATTTTATACACATAATATTTCATTATTTTTTCCATATAACAACAGCTTTAGGTGACTTTGTATATCATAGTAACCCCAAAACTACAAAAATTGTGTTCTTGATTTATCATTTTTATTTCACAGTGCTGTTTATGTGGGTTGCGTGTATGTGTGTGTGTGTGTGTGTGTGTGTGTGTGTGTGTGTGTGTGCAGGAGGTCCACTGCTGTATGAAAATGTGCATGTCGTACTGAACTCTCTCTCCCTGAACGGCAGTCAGCGGGTGGTTCTTGATGATGTCATCAGTGACGAGCAATGCTCTGACCTCAGAAATCTGGCACATGTGAGTAATCTACACTTGTCTGACTTAAACTCCTGCCACAACACAGTGGCAGCTCATAGCCACAGTCAGCCTACGCTTTCTTTTCTTTCTTTTTATTTGAATATACTTAATTTGTCACACTAAAGTTAAAATTAAAAACAAAGGTCACACTTTATTTTAATGGTCCGTTTGTTGATTTTAAGTTAATTTACATGCCAACTAATTCTCATTAGATTATTAGTAGACTGTTAGGTTAGGGTTAGGGTAAGTTAACATGTACAATACTTGATAAGTTTTTTATAGTCAGTTAAATGTTTGTTAAAAGAGGAGTATCAGCAGATATTAAGCAGACAGTCTACTAATGCTCAAATGGACCATCAAAATAAAGTGTTACCAAAACAAAACTTATTTCCATTGTGGTCTTTACTGATACGCTCAAGTATGTCATATAAATATCTGAATATGTGCAGAGTGTCGCTGCAGCTGGTGATGGTTACAAGGGGAAAATGTCTCCTCACACGCCGAATGAGAGGTTCGAAGGGGCGACGGTACTGAAAACATTTAAGGTGAGACCTTTTAGACTCATACTCATGTTTACAAACAGTACCAAAGTAACTCTTATTCCAATTTAGTAATAGCATATTTTTAGCTGTTTGAAAAAAAATGGCTGATATGCTGCGAACTGGTTCTTCTTATCTTAATTAATTACCGTATTTATAAACACTGATTTGTTGCTAATTAATAGCAATCCACAGTTTAGTGTTAGCATGTTGCTAATGAGCTGAATGTAAATGCATAATCATCTGTTGCATGTTTCTAACAAATTGGAAGTTAGATGCTAATATCATGAAAAAATGCCTGATGCTCACAAATATTAGGTAAACAGTGTTGTTCATTTCTATTGTATTTACTATTTCTTGTGTAATAAACCTGGAATTGTATGCTTTCTATAGCTTTTCTATGTATATTTGACATATAGTTTGATGGAACAGTCGTAGTTAAAAAGTCATACATAATTAAAACAGCCGTGTGTTAAAAGCATATTCCAAAAGTGTTAGCATGTTGCTAAGCTAACACCATGAAAATACACATAACTATTCCTCCCCATCAGTATACTTAGTCTGATAAACCTGTTGTAAAATTCAGCTGTTGTCGATTCATAGACAAATAGCTTTTGTTTTTCATTTGTGAGTTACTTTATAAATAAATGTCTGCTTAACACTTTTAGCTTGATTGCTACATTTTTAAACAGTTTCAGTCATCTTATAAATGTTTAGATTAGATAGTCATGAATAATTAAAACATTGCTGAATAATATTAATGACTAATTCATAATTTACCTTTTTAGTTTGGCTATGAGGGGCGTGTTCCTTTAAAAAGTGCCCGCCTCTTCTATGATGTCAGTGAGAAGGCTAGACGCATCATTGAGTCCTACTTCAAGCTCAACTCAACTTTGCATTTCTCCTACACTCATCTGGTGTGCCGGACTGCTATATCGGGTACAACACAACAATAACAACAATGTTATTACACATTAAATAAATATCATATCAGATATTTATACATATGTTGTATATACGTAATAATGTTAAAATTTTACTGTTAAAACTTTAATATTTATGTAATGTGCATGTCTTTAATATATTTTAAATAAACTACATTATTATTAAATTTATGTTTTAAGTAGATGTATCTAAATAATACTATATATTTAATCAATTATATTTATATAACTATATGTGAGTGTAATAAATACTATAAAACACTGGTCTCAAACCCAATACAAACCCAAATTGGAGGGCTGCAGCTCTGCAAAGTTTAGCTCCAACCACCTCCAACTCACACCTGCTTGATTATAACACCTTGATTATTTGGATCAGCTATGTTTGAGTACGGTTGGGGCAAAACTGTGCAGAGCTGCGGCCCTCCAGGAGTTTGAGACCTATGCTATAAAACACTAATTATAGTTTTGTTACAAACTAAATACTGAATTTATGTTCATTTATACATATTTTACTGATTATTTTCTTAGGTCAGCAAGACCACAGGAATGACCTCAGTCACCCCATTCATGCTGACAACTGTCTTCTTGACCCAGAGGCCAACGAATGCTGGAAGGAGCCTCCAGCGTACACTTACAGAGACTACAGGTAACAATCACCATAAAACTGATCCAGACTCTTCACATTACATTATTCACATTACAACTGCAAGCTGAATGTGGCCATTTTATGTTGAAGAATGTTTACTCTGTTTTCTCCTCTTTTCTCAGTGCCCTGCTGTATCTGAATGGTGATTTTGATGGTGGAGAATTCATCTTTACAGAAATGGATGCCAAGACGGTCACAGTAAGCAAAAATAAGCATCTCAGATCAAGTTTAAAGCAGTCATGAATTGAAAAATCTAAATTATTTTGATCCTTTGGCATATCAATTGTCATTGTACTATAGAACCATCCCGTAAATTTAGAATTTAAAACGTTCTTGTTACGTTAAAGACAGCTTATATTGAAGCCAGTCTGCTAAAAACGATAGGTTGTGCAATGTGCCATATTATTGTGTAACTGTGTGGCTAAACTCCACATTCACAGAATATCAACGCCCACTTCTACATCACTGTTTTTAGTCACGCCCACTGATTCACTGAATGTATGAATGTTTGTGCAAAAGCTGGTTATTATAACTCTAACCATCGTTACCTTTACATTTGTGTAACGGATTGATTTATACAACTGAGGACCTAGTTGAAAAGTTAAACCACCGTCTGCATTTAACAGTAAGGCTGTTTTTGCACCATTAGTCCGAATTAGCCTATTCAATCACAGAAAATGAGAATCATTCGATCGCTTTAATATGACATATTTAATAATCAAATCAAATAGTTATAATAATCAAATAATTATAGTATTTTATTTAGATTAATTTTAAGCTATCTCACGGCCCACCTGCAGGATCGCTGAGGCCCACTAGTGGGCCATGGTCCACTGGTTGAGAATCTCTGGTCTATACATACATGGCTGTTTGACACTATTCTCTGCACCCACCAAGTCTCTGCATCTAGTGATAAATGCGGAAGGTTTTTTCTACCATTTGGCGTGCGGTATCAGATTTTATTAAAACTACCGTCTAACTAGCAGTTTCTCACATCTAATATCTCGTTTGTCACGGGGGGCACGCATGAAATGTTTCTGAGTAAAAGTGAAGGTGCCAAATTGCAGTTAATAGTTCACAAATTAAGAATGAAACACCCGGAATTACATGATACTCGGAGGAAATGTGGATAGCATGACAGGAACATCCAAAAAGCAACTCATGTAAACACCTTCATCATTTTATTGTCTTAGTGTGGTTTATTCATAAACTAATTTCGAGAGGATCACGTGCTTATAATCACCACGGCTGGCTCCTTGTTAGCTCCGTAATCAGTCCTATTAGATGATTACGGAAGCATTATAAATAACCTGAGTTTTTCACTCCAGTTATCTTCGTCTTGAAGCTCCCCCCCTTTCCACCCCTACATCTTCCCACTTTTTCTGATCGGGCGACAGGGTGGCCCAGTGGCTAGCACTGTTGCCTCACAGCAAGAATACTGCCGGTCCAACCCATTGGGCCGGTTGGTGTTTCTGTGTGGAGTTTACATGTTCTCCCCGTGTTTGCTTGGGTTTTCCCCGGGTTCCCCGGTTTCCTCCCACCGTCCAAAAACATAAACCATAGCCAATCGACTAAAACAAATTATCACCCAATACAACCTGAGTTTACACTTCTCACGGTGACAAGCAGGGGAGTTCTCGAGACCTACCTGACCTCGAATTCCCCTCTCGCCTTTCTAACGGGAGGGAGCCCCGGGCTCGAGGATATTACGAGCTCAGGGCTCTCTCCCGGGACAGCATGCCAAATACGCTTTATTGATTATCAGGTAAGTGTGAACTCTTGAATTCAGATTAAGGCAAATAGTTTGATGACTGGTGTCCATTCAAACGTAGTTGCTGTCTATCTCCTCTGCCTCTGTATTTGTGTTGCCTCTGTGAAAATCAGCACGTGCACATAATGATACTTTTCATGCAAAAAGTATCTTTTCAAACTTTTCATACTTTCCCATCTAAACAAACCTGGACTCACCCACTTTCCTAACTTTTTTTAAACTAGAGGTGGGAAAACACCCTGCTGAGACAGGGGGTTTTGTGGCCCTTTAAGAGTTCACTTTTTATATGTTATTATTTTGATGTATACCCAGTATTTAATCATTTTTAGTCATCTTTTTGATGGATAAAGGCTGTCAAACACACACGCAAAAGCTTACATCAGTGGGCTGTTGTTCTTTCAAACTCTTAAGAAGATTTAAATATGCAAAACTGTTATCTGTTATTATTTTGATGTATAGCCAGTATTTAATCATTTTTAGTCATCTTTTTGATGGATGTAGGCTGTCAAACACACATGCAGAAGCTTACATCAGTGGGCTGTTGTTCTTTCAAACTCTTAAGAAGATTTAAATATGCAAAACTGTCAGCCAATAACATCAGTGGGCGTTTATTTCCGAGTCAACAATCTACTTCAAACAGTGTGTTCCAATGAGGGGGTTAAATACGACCACAATATAGCCTATTACTTCAAAACTACAAGCTGTTTTTTAATGTAAAAGTTTTCCTAATCTCTGAGATATACAAAATAGACAGACAAAGTAGTTCATAACTCTTTTAAGCTCTGTTTTGTCATCGCAGGCCTCGGTGAAGCCCAGATGTGGGCGCCTGGTGGGCTTTTCTTCGGGTGGAGAGAATCCACATGGTGTTCGGGCTGTCACTAGAGGGCAGAGGTGTGCCGTGGCTCTCTGGTTTACTTTAAACCCCCTCTACAGGGAGCTGGTGAGAAAACCTGATCACCACATTTACCACAGCCATGCACATCACTTTTCAGTTCACTAAATCATAAATATACGTTTGTAATATGGATAATTCATCAAAAATAAACATTCTGTCATCATTTCTTAAGTTTTTTTTCTTCTTTTTTTCTGTTAAGCACATTTGATGAATGCTAAAATTCTGTAGCCACTGTCTTCCATAGTATTTGTATTTCCTAGTAATTACAGGTTTCCATCATTCTGCAAAATATCTTCTTTTGTGCTCAACAGAAAAAAGAAAAGTTTAACAAAAAAACTCATAAACATTTGAAACCACTTCAGGAAAAGTACATTTTTTTTTTTTTTAAACTACCCCTTCAAGTCTCATGTCAGACTTTAGATGATAAAAGTGAACAACAATTGGACTAATAAATACTGCCAGTGTGCTACAATACTGTTAAAAATCATAATCGTTATGTTTATATTAATGTCTAATTTCTTATTTTATAAATGGTTAGAATATTAGTGTCTGAGATTCATCAGAGACTGTAGTTACACCGGTGTTTTGTCAAATATTTGCTTTAATGTAAATATTTTTATGTATATATGTTCATTTAACTAATTTCATGGCCATTAACAGAGCCACTTTTTACCACTAAGATTTGTAAGATTTAGATTAAAGCTTCAAATATAAAGGTATCAAGTACTTAATAATTTGGCCATATTTTACAATAAGGTTCAAATAGTTTTTTGATTCGTTAGTATTTACTAACATGAACTAAGAATTGACTATACCATGCTCATAAATAGCTGCATGAGTATAAGCTTGGTCCATTAAACAGTATTATATACATTACAACTTAACGAACCAATAATTAGAAGAGTGTTCTTATATAAGTGGAATTTTCCATTGTAAATTAAGCACAAGCCCCAAGCCTTAGATGCCCACAGACGTGTGATACTCATCAAAGAGTGCTGTCAAACCCCCAAACCACTTCCTATGTTCTCACTACACATACACATACATACACTAGCATGATGGCCAATGTGTTTAACACATTTCACCGACACTTCTTAAGCCTGGAATATTTCTACACATGCTAGTGACTTTTGACCCCTTTAGCTATAAACAAAGGTGTAACAATGTCTTTTCTGACTGTTATAAGGGTCTAAATTATATGTATATTTTTATATATAACAGATATAATTTAAGTCATAATGGGACATTGTGCTGTGAAAACTTATCAAAACATTTAACCTTTAATGTAAAATGATTATTTATTGACAGTAAAAAAAACAGCTTGTAATGAAATACTTAATGTTTAAAAGCTGAAAATGTGACTGAACATTAGTGGTCTTAGATGTGGTAAGGTGATGAAGAGGAAGTAGAACATTGACATGCTTCTGAAACAAACACACGTTCAGAAAGAACGTGAGCAATTTCTGTGTGGATTTTTTCCCACTAAGATTTGTAAGATTTAGATTACAGCTTTAAAAATAAAGGTATCAGGTACTTAATAATTTGGTCATACTTTACAATAAGATTCCATTAGTTTTTAATCTGTTAGTATTTACTAACCTGAACTAAAAATTAACAATGCTTGTACAATGATGGACACCAAATGGATGACAGAAAATTGAAACTAGAATGTACATTTTGCACCTGTGTGAGAGGATATTCCCCTCCATATGTGCAGGTGGAAGAAGTCGGTTTTGTCATTCTCAGTGATCGAAATAATGGTGGTATAAATAAACAACTTCACTTACTTTTTTCCTCTACCCGAGTAATCAAATGAATTACATCTCCATTATAATTACTGACCAAAAAAGGGGGCATAATATGATTGATATATAATTTTCCATTTTCTTTTGCTTACCTAAGTGTTTATCTTTCTACATCTGTCTCTTTCGGCCTGCTCTAGTGTGTGTTGCGGATTGAGGGGGGCACATGATGATTTTGCATAGCGTGTATGTAAGAATGAGACAACCACATAGCTGATGTTGATTGGGATGTGTGTAGGGGTGGGACAACCACATAACTGATGATGATTTGCTAAAAATGCAGGTGACACTTTCAAAAGGGTAGACAGAGAAACTATTACAGCAACCAAAGCTAGTAACTCCGTTACTAAATGTGAGAAATAACTAGTACCAACTAATTACTTTTTTAAGCAGCATGCCCAACACTGCTCATTCAACAAAGGGAAACTGGAACTAGTGCTGCACACATACAAACTGTAAATAAAGCAGTGTTTGTTTATCATTTTTACCATTTCACTTTTTTGTGTTCCATCTTGACGTCATTTGCTTAGTTTTGTCACTTCAGTTTTTATTTGTGCATTCTGATTTGTAGCTGAACAACTAAACATTTGGCTGTTATATATGCTATTACAGCATTCTTTCACCCATGACAGCATTCTAAATCAGGAAGACTCCCTCGATATGAGCCCAGTCACACGAAACAAAATTTCCCAGCTCTAAAATACCAAGACACCATTATAAGAGGCCTCTATCTGCTCAACATTGCATTACGTGCCATGGCCTTTAATGGTAATCACTGTATCTGCGTTAAGTGGTTGACAAAGGATCTTGATTTGTCAAGTCAGACCACTTCCAGTAATTAACAGTCTAATATTGACGATCTTGGGTCCATGTCCTGCATTGTTAGAAATGGTGTACAGTTATCAGATACACAGGCTTTTTCACAGAAGACTGTAATGAACTGTGTGCTGTGAGACATTGCCCTGGTCACCACTGTTGTAGATGCTGGTGATTTGTTGCACGGTGGCCTTGCAGTTGGTGTATATAATGCTCAACAGTTTCCACTTTGACATCAGTAAGCTGTGGAAGACACATACCTTGATAGCTCATCATTTGACCATGTGTGCACCACTTATGAAACATTCACTACAGCGCCACATGAAATACCCATGATGCATGTCTTTCACAGCACGTGTGTCCACAATTTATCCAACTTTTCCAATTTTAATAAAAGTCTTTTGATCAAATTGCAGGAAAGGCTTCAAGCAGACGAAGTGGTTCAGGCTCTGGATAATCAGCACATGTTTGAAGATGACCTTCGCATCAACCCAAAAGATGAATTATAGTCCATCTGCCAATGGAGGAAAGCACAGGGTTCTTTACATCTATACCTATTTATTTAAAGACCAGAATAACTTTATTTTGTTTACTGTTGTGATGTGTTTATTTTGTTTCTGGCTGTTTGCAAGAGTGTTATTATAATGTGTGAATATGAAAACCTCAGTTCGCATTGATAACCTTATAAAGCAAAGCAACCCAAGCTCATTCTGAATACGTACCCTTATATATGCTTCTGGAGAGCGCCAAATATGTCCCAGAAGGTACTTTTTTTCTTTTTTTTGCAGTTTTTGATATTGTAAATCTATCAGAGGCCGCTGTGTATGCTTTTTGTACGCTCAAATTTCTCTCACGAGTGCCATTCACACCTGCTCTTCTCGTGTAAATCCACCAGAGGCCGCTGTTGACTAGGGATGGTTAGTTTAAGCAAATTAGATGAACGCAATAATGCGTGTTGATGAAGGGAGTCACTCAACGCATGCGCCATACTGCGCGCTTTGCCTTCTATAAGCAACAAGAACAAACGTCTGACATCTCTGACGGTGTCTGTATCCCTCAAAGCTGTTAAGAATTACATATTTAGAGATGTTGTGACAATACGTATTTATGTGTGCCTTTGATGCACCCCTTGATGTTTTTTTTTTTTTTTATGTTTTTTTGTCGCAGCACCAGTGGCACTGGAATTAGGCACCAAAATTCATATGCTGATTTGGTCCGGTGCATACAGGTTTCAAGGTGTTTTAGTACCCAACCCTACTGTCGACTGACCGATCGATTGATCTACCCTTCTCCTAAATCCAACCGGTTGTGTTTTTTTCAAATGCATCAGACTTCCCTTAACCCAACCGAGTGTTTACAAAAGCAATTCAGAAAATGAAGTCCTTGATTTTTACCATGTTTTACCCTGTTATTTATTTGTTCATTTTATTTTTGTCTTACTAGCTTTCTGGAACCATTCTTCGCCACACTCAAACCCCGCCGTCTTCGCTTGGCTTCTTAAGTCCACCAACATACACGTCGAGCCACTGGACAAACTAGTAACAGCGGAAAAAAGCCGTCCACACATGGAGGTAAACGGTCAGCTGTTAATCGTGAAAAGGAACCGCGTCATAGCGTTCAGTAGCGTTCGTTTTAAAGACGGTATGCAGCCATACATTCCTCTGGCTACATATTTCGTGATCTCCAGAAATGTATATAGGGGGTACAATTTCAGAATGAGCCTATGTTGTTATAAAGTCAAGATGGAATAAGTAATGTCTTTACATTTTTTACGCAGACCATCATGATACAATTTTATGTTGGCTTTCAAAGAAACTAAATATCCTTTCATTTATATGCCTCAAAGTATGTTTTGATGTTTATTTTTATTAAGGCAAGACACTGCTGGTGCAAACTATGGTAAAAAAAAACTAATAGTTATACTTCCACAGCTGATTGATTACATTAAAAATAGAAATATGCACAAATTATGTACAATTCTGGCAAACATAATCCACAAATCTGATCTGATTGTTTAGCAACAGTTTTTGCCTACAGTGTGTCACCTGAAATGAAATGCACCATTCATACCACCAAAGACACTGTACAACATCATGAATCTGGATTTATTTTATATTCAAATCTATTTAATGAAACATAATCCTAGTTACATAATGAAAGACTATGAAAAGTGAGGTTTTGCACAGTTGTGTATTTACTGTACATTCTTCTGTGATATTAGCATACAGTAGCTGTCAGTTTTCTAATAGTGCACTGTGATTTCGTTTACCACAATGCTTTCAGATTAGCTAATTTATACCGTTTACAAATGACCTGACTCAAGCTATGGTGTTATTTGATCATAGACGTCAGCATTTAATATTAGTAACCTTTTTAATAAAAGATGATATTTGTTCCTGTTTCAAGGAATTTGATCTTAAATGTGGCATATCTGAATTGTCCTTTCCTTTCAAATTCATTGACTCGTGTGTTACGTGTATCTCTGGTTGCCTCAGATCCTGTTGAGTTTGAACAAAAAAGAACGACGGCCACTTTTATTCACTGATGTTTTCCTACATGAGTATTTAAGTCTGGTTTTACTGTCTGTAATGCACATGATGATTATGATGTGTATTTGAAATTAAAAAACTGATTTGTCCTTAATTGATTTCATAGGGTTCTTTATTTATTTTGGTAATGTTTTAATACTTTGCTTTTAAACTAGATTCAAAAAAGGATAGAAAATATACATGGAATTAAATTAGTCATGAGTTTCAGTGGTTAAACCTTGTGACATTTTAGCAGTGCAGAGCTTAGTAGTTTTTATTATTATTATTATTATTATTATTATTATTATTATTATCATCACCAAACAAATTCCACACAAGGACATGGTGGCTCAGTGGTTAGCACTGTCGCCTCACAGCAACTATATTTTGCCATAGTTGGTGAATGGTGTGCATGGGTGTTTTATAGTACTGTGTGACTGCTTAAAATATATTTTATTCATTCTTCTGTGGTGACCCCTGAAAAAAAAGGTACTAAGCCGAAGGAAAACGAACGAATGAATGAATGTTTGCGAAATGCTTCGTTTAAATAAAGAGTGAGGTATTTTTTTGTGTGTGTGTTTCTTTGTTCTTCATACTGTAGTATGCACACTACCAACATACAAAACAAAACTTTAACATCCACTTTGACTTGTTTGGATTTCAACCTGTCAGAGTTCTCAGCAAATTATGCCCAAAAGTCTGCAATGTCAAAACAAAACTCCTTCAGGGGCTCAAAATGTACACATAAAACACCTTGGGTTGGATAGTGTCACACAACCAGCGATCGCTTCCCAGAGGATCGCTGGTTTTCACATGAACTCTCAGGACTTCCGCATTTCCCAGGACTACATTTTCATACATGCACTGCTCCCATACACGCACGTCTGTTCATTCATCAATCCTGATTGCATCACCAGCTGAGCCTTGTTCACAGACTGATTTCACGCCATTCATAAGCCACTCTCTCACGCTACCAGTGGGCCGAGTCTTGTTTTCCCAGTGTGACAATACAACGCGTTTCTCTGTTTTGTTTCTCCGTGTCTAGACCCTAGCCTTGTACCCTTGTTATCCTGCTTAGCCGCCTGCCTTTCGACCTTTTGCCTGTTATATTGACGACGATTCTGGACTGCCTTAACATACCTGTTTGCACCTGATTTGACCATTGCTTGCCTGATATTTGAATAAACTGCATATTGGATCTTACCTCCTGTTGTCTCCTGTCACTCCACCCCAGTCGTGGTAACAGATAGGGGTAATACATATAACATATTAAGACAAAATGTCAAAGATTTTAACTTTATATACATTTAGAGTGACAATAGATTTGTTAGATTTGTGTGTGTATATTTTATTTGTAAACACACACACACACGCACGCACGCGCACACACACACACTCATATATATATATATATATATATATATTCACATATATAGAGTTGAAGTCAGAATTATTAGCCATTATTAGTGATTTCCAAAAAATTATTAGAATGACCATATTTTATCCATAACCTATTAAAAAAATAGTAGTTAATAGTTACATTTAAAAAAACAACATGCAAATAAAAAGCCATTAGCTTTTCCATTTTTTGCCACCCCTGAGGTGATTATGTAACATTAAAAACACAGCACATTGATTTTATGGCACTAGGTTAAACTTTCTGACACCTTTACGGCACTCATGTACATTAAAAATAAATACAGGCCACAATTGAATGAAGGATGGTCTCAGAGTGGCGTTCTTCAAAGTTAATTGATGAATAGACTAAGGACTATTGATATATGTGCACCGGTGTGTGCTAGGTTTATATATTTATAAACACCTTAGAAATATTGCGGCTCGCGAGTCACTGCATTGTTATTGATGGAGTCACGGGCTGAAAAGTTTGGGAACCCCCTGCACTAAATTATCGCCTCAGTCCTCTTTAAATTTGATAAGAAAAGGCAGCAGAATTCCGCTCCTGTCTGTCTTTATTTTTCATTTGATTAGCAAACCACACATGTGCCGATAATAAGATGTGTTAGAGCCATAAAGAGCACTAGAGATTTGTCTTTTTATTTTTGTAATATTTTTCTATATTGTTTGTATAGGGATGCAAAGTTAGTGCCATTTGATGCAGTATTTAATATTATTATTTGTGATATTATGGTGTGTGCATGACGTTTTATGTGTTCAGTGGTGCTATACGTCATATGTATGCGTAAGCATCTGGAAAAAATGATCAGAAAGAAGGAAGGGGCTTGATGATAGACAGTCTTTTGACCGTTTTAAAATCATATTTATTTCGAAACTTGATAAAGTGTACATAGTTCTTTTGTTTGTATTTTGATTATTGTTGTTCTTGACAAACAAAAAAGTAAACTGTTACATTGCAAGTTTTTGGTTTTGCGCGTCAAATCCTTTGTTTCGAGCCCCTATGGAAATGGTGAAGAACTTGAAGAATTAGATCGCCATTACACTAAAGTCAAAAGACTTCTTCGCATTGGAGCAACGCGACGTGGAAACTGGATTACTGAGACTGAGGCTGCAGTTGTTATATAAAAGGATTTGTTGAGATTACGGACATTTTTTCACGTGCATACGGAGCAAACTCCACGTGAAACTTATTGCGGAAAACAAAAGTGAAAGTAAGTTCGTCTTGGAATATTTTGAACATAAAGACTTTTAAACTTGCTCCTGCAGTTTGAAACTTTTTTACAACGTAAGGGATACTTTTTCTGCTGCATTTTGCAAGTATTTGCTCCCAAATTATTGTGGAATTATGGAGGATGCAAGTGAAACTGCTGACTCGGATAAAGATGGCCACAAGAGGGCGGTCAAGTACACACATAAAGCGCTGGAGGAGCGTTTTAACAGACTTGTTAATTCAAGAAAGTCAAAGATGGCTCAAATTACCATTCATATGAATGAAATTGAGAAATTAAAAGAAAATGATGAAAATGTAGAAAAGATAGAAAAAGAAGTACTTGCAAAGCTTACAACATTGTATCAGGAATTCATTGAAATAAATGATAACATGCAAGAGCTGTTGCTGGATGAAGAAAAGGAAGATGATAAGCGTGTTTGGTTTGAACCCAAGTCATCAAAAATCAGGGAATTTTTTCTGGCTACTGAACAGTGGATTGGAAGGGTAAAGGATGCAAGTGCTGCAAAAAATGATGACATTGAACCAGGTGACAGTGTTTCAGAAGTTGCTATGACAGTGAGAAAAAAGAGCAGAGTGGGTTCATCAGCTGGACGTTCTATTGCATCTTCAGCCACCAGTTCAAGTTCAATTCTACGGATGAAAGAGGAAGCAGAAAAAGCAGCTCTGTTGGCCAAAGCTGCTTCTTTAAAAAAGAAACAAGCTTTGCAACTAGAAGAGATGAACTTGAAAGTTAAAATGGAGGAATTAGAGCTACAAACAGCAATTGCCATTTCTGATGCAAAATTAAAAGTGTACGATGAACGTGAAAATATCACTGAATCAAAGCAAGAAAATTTTCAACCAAAGCAAGCAGTGGATCAGAGAAGATCCGGGTTTAAGCAAGATTCCGATGAGGAAAATTCTGACGCTGAGCTTACAACTAGACAAAAACGACAGCCTGTTGCCCAGACTGTCAGCCAGAATGTTCCAAAAAGTGAAAATTCAGACGACGGTGTGTTTCAAATAATGAGGAGGCAAAATGACATCACTCAAATGTTGGTAAAGCAACAAAATCTATCTCAGTTACCCCAAAGAGATGTCCCAGTCTTCTTTGGCGATCCTCTTAACTTCAGATCATTTATGCGAGCCTTTGATAATGCCATAGACAGTAAGACTGAGAATGCTAAGGACAAGCTGTTCTACTTGGAGCAATACACCAGCAGTGAACCACAAGACCTGGTAAGGAGCTGTGGACATATGAACGCTGAAAATGGATATAAAGAGGCAAGAAGATTACTAAAACATCATTACGGAGATGAACTTAAAATTGCTTCAGCATACATTGAAAAGGCAATGCAATGGCCTCAGATTAAATCAGAGGATGGGAAGATGCTTAGTGCATATGCACTTTTCTTGACTGGATGCCACAATGTAATGCAGGAGGTGGATTATATGGCTGAAATGGATAACCCAACTAACATGAGGGCTATCATCTCCAAACTCCCCTACAAAATGAGAGAGAGTTGGAGAAATGTTGCATATGACATTCATGAAAGAGTAGGCAGAAGAGCTCGGTTTTCAGACTTGGTGGCATATATTGATCGCCAAGCCAAAGTAAAAAATGACCCCTTGTTTGGAGACATTCAAGAGTTAACTGACACAAATGTTGGGAAGAAAATCAAATCTCTTGACTTGAAGTACAAAAAGGCTAGTCCTAAAGGAAGTAGCTTTGTCACAAGTGTCTGTACTGAAGGAAAGAAGCAAGTTGACATGAAGAAAGAAACAAAATCTCTACGTGAACAAACATCTTGCGTTACATGCACATTCTGTCAAAAGAACCATGATTTAAATTCGTGTTTCACATTTAAGGAGCAAGCACACAAAGACAAAATTGAGTTTTTGAAAACAAAAGGACTGTGCTTTGGATGTCTCACAAAGGGGCATTTAAGCAAAAGCTGTAAGAAAAGACTTACATGTCACGAATGTTCCAAGATGCACCCAAGCATTTTGCACATTTATATGGAGAACAGTACCAAATCTAGCAGCTGTGATGAGAATGACGCCAAAATAACAGCATCTTCAACAGACCATGAAACTTGTGGATACACTGGGGCCGGTAACAGTGAATGCATCCTAGCTATAGTCCCAGTGAAGATCAAGTCTAAGAAATGTGACAAGGTAGTAAAGACTTATGCCTTTATTGACCCAGGAAGCTCTGCAACGTTTTGCACCGAGGCATTAATGAGAGATTTAAACTTGAAAGGCAGAAAGACAGAGATTCTTCTTCGCACTATGGGACAAGAAAAATCTGTGTACAGCAATATTCTGTCAGATTTGGAAATATGTGGCTTGGAGTGTGACAACTACATGGAACTTCCTAGAGTGTTCACTCAAAAAGAGATACCAGTGAAACATGAGAATATCCCTCAACAAAGGGATCTAGAAAAATGGCCCTATCTGGATCAAGTTAAACTCCCTCATCTCAAAGCAGAAATAGGTGTGCTGATTGGTGCCAATGTGCATAAAGCAATAGAACCATGGCAAGTGATAAATAGTGAAGGAAACGGACCTTATGCTATCAGGACAGCATTAGGATGGATAGTTAATGGGCCTCTGCGAACTGACGAGAGCACAGAATTAGAGTATGGTAAAACTTCAAGTTTCACTGTAAACAGGATTTCAGTTGCGGACATTGAAACTTTGTTGGTAGAGCAGTTCAATGCAGACTTCCCTGAACGTAATTACTGTGACAAAACAGAAATGTCACGAGAAGACCAGAAATTCATGCAATCTGTTGAGCAGTCAATTCAGTATAATGATGGACATTATTGTATTGGATTGCCCTTCAAAAATGATCCAGCAAGGCTACCCAAAAACAGATGCATAGCAGAACAAAGAGCTAAAGGCCTTAAAAGAAAGCTCTGTAAAAACCCAGAGTTCTACAAAGACTACAATGCTTTTATGACAGACATAATTAAAAAAGGCTATGCCGAAAAAGTGCCTCTAAAACAATTGGAATGCCCATCCAAAGTGTGGTATATCCCACATCATGGCATATATCACCCGAAAAAGAACAAACTAAGAGTTGTCTTTGACTGCACAGCAACTTACCAGAACTTCTCACTGAATAGTCAACTAATGCAGGGACCTGACCTGACCAACACCCTCATAGGTGTACTGAACCGCTTCAGACAGAAGCCAGTTGCTATCATGGCAGACATCGAATCAATGTTCTACCAAGTGAGAGTCCCTGAAGCTGATGCAGATCTTTTGAGATTTTTGTGGTGGCCAGAAGGAGATCTTAGTAAGCCCATGGCGGAATACAGAATGAAAGTTCACCTGTTTGGGGCAACTTCGTCTCCCAGTTGTGCATGTTTTGCATTACGAAAGACTGCAATGGATGAAAAAACAGAAGGAACAGCAGAAGCGATCAATACTATTCTGCAAAACTTTTACATGGATGATTGTTTAAAATCTGTGGCATCTGAGGATGCAGCAATCCAACTAGCACAAAGTCTCATGTCTGTGTGCTCTAAAGGTGAATTCCACTTGACAAAGTGGGTGAGTAATAGCAGGTCAGTTCTGTTATCACTGCCAGAAAAGGAACGATCCAAAGAAGTCAAGGACTTAGATTTCAACAAAAACAACCTGCCGGTTGAAAGGGCTTTGGGAATACGGTGGTGCACGGAAACAGATACATTCAGGTTTGCCCTAAATGTACAAGAAAGACCTACTACCAGAAGAGGAATACTTTCTGTAGTGAGCTCCATATTTGATCCTCTTGGTCTTGTTGCACCCTGCATTCTCCCAGCGAAACTCATTCTGAGACAGCTGTGCAAAGACAAGTTGGGCTGGGACCAGGATATTCCAGAAAAACAAGCACAAAAATGGTTGCTATGGAAAAAAAGAGATTGAAAATTTGTCAAGCTTCAGTGTGAGTAGATGCTTCAAGCCAACCGACTTTGGACCTACCATGTCTGCTCAACTGCATCATTTCGCAGACGCAAGTGAGAATGGCTATGGTACAGCATCCTACCTGCTAATATCAAATGAGCATGGAGAAAAGCACTGTTCATTCGTAATGGGTAAATCCAGAGTCGCGCCACTGAAACAGATAACAATCCCTAGAATGGAGTTGACTGCAGCCGTTGTTGCAGCAAAAATGGACAGAATGTTAAAGCAAGAGCTACAGCTGCAGCTTGAAGACTCTGTGTTTTGGACTGATAGCCTTACAGTACTGCAGTGCATTGAGAATGAAGCCTCACGCTTTAAAACATTCGTTGCCAACAGGGTTTCCTTCATCAGAGAAGCTTCTGAGCCCTCACAGTGGAAATATGTTGGTACATCATTACATCCAGCAATCCTTGATAAGAGGCATCACATGACTTGGTTAATTCTGAAGGATATACATCACAACACAGGCCATAGTGGCAGAAATCAGATTCTTTCAAACCTCCGAAGTAAATTCTGGGTTGTAGCTGCCAATACAGCCATAAGAAAGCTGATCTCCAAATGCACAGTATGTCGAAGGTTACATGCAAAAGTCAACGACCAGAAAATGGCAGATCTACCAAAAGATTGTGTTGTGCCAGATAATCCACCTTTTACACACACGGGTGTGGATTATTTTGGTCCATTCCTAATAAAACGAGGACGAAGCTTGGTGAAAAGGTATGGAGTGCTGTTTACATGTCTAACTGTGAGAGCCGTTCATATTGAAGTGGCCAACAGCCTTGATACTTCATCGTGCATAAATGCCATACGGCGCTTCATCTGCAGAAGAGGGCAGGTATCTACGATTCGTTCGGACAATGGTACAAACTTCATTGGGGCTGAAAGGGAGCTTAAAGAAGCTATGCGAGACTTAGATCAGTCTAAAATAGCTGAGTCCCTTGTCCGAAAGGGAATTAAGTGGATTTTTAATACTCCAGCAGCATCCCATCAAGGTGGAGTATGGGAAAGACAAATACGCACAGTTCGAAAGGTTTTGAACTCAGTGTTAAACCAGCAGGTATTGGATGATGAAGGACTTTACACAGTTTTGTGTGAGGTTGAAGCGATTATTAATGACAGGCCACTAACTAATGCATCGGATGACCCAAACGACTTAGAGCCTTTGACTCCAAATCATCTCCTGATTATGAAAAGACAACCAGTCATGCCTCCAGGAGTGTTTGTAAAAGAGGACTGTTATTCACGCAGAAGATGGAGACAGGTTCAATATATGGCAGACCTCTTCTGGTCTAGATGGACAAAGGAATACCTGCCGTTACTGCAGGAATGACAAAAGTGGCAGAAACTGAAACGAAATTTGGTACCTGGAGACATTGTTCTCATTGTTGATCATTCTGCCCCCAGAAATTCTTGGATTATGGGTAGAATTCTGAAGACCACACCCGATGCTTCTGGTATTGTTCGACGTGCTTGTGTTCAGACAAAGACTTGTCAGTTGGATAGACCAGTAACGAAACTTTGCTTATTGCAAGAAGCAGAAAAGGATTAAGAATTTGCTTTAAGAAAGTAAATATAAACAGTGGACTTTTCAAAAAGACTGTTTAAGGAAGGGGAACTATTTATGGCTCCATTTAAGCATTTGAAAAAGATAATTGTTATGCATCAGGCATAGACAATTAGGGGCCGGAATGTTAGAGCCATAAAGAGCACTAGAGATTTGTCTTTTTATTTTTGTAATATTTTTCTATAATATTGTATTGTTTGTATAGGGATGCAAAGTTAGTGCCATTTGATGCAGTATTTAATATTATTATTTGTGATATTATGGTGTGTGCATGACGTTTTATGTGTTCAGTGGTGCTATACGTCATATGTATGTGTAAGCATCTGGAAAAAATGATCAGAAAGAAGGAAGGGGCTTGATGATAGACAGTCTTTTGACCGTTTTAAAATCATATTTATTTCGAAACTTGATAAAGTGTACATAGTTCTTTTGTTTGTATTTTGATTATTGTTGTTCTTGACAAACAAAAAAGTAAACTGTTACATTGCAAGTTTTTGGTTTTGCGCGTCAAATCCTTTGTTTCGAGCCCCTATGGAAATGGTGAAGAACTTGAAGAATTAGATCGCCATTACAAGATGTATTTATCTATAAATTGTTATAACATCTCCTTTTTTACAGTTCTTTGCACACTTGTATCACTTATACCCCAATGTCATGGAGGAGCAATCAGGTTTCCCGTCTGCTGTTACCTCATCGCTCACCACATGACATCTGTTTTCTTTAATGAACTCTTAAAAAACATTTCTGTATTTTTATTTCAAAATGAAGTACCGATATAAAGCACACCACAGTGCATGTGGCATTACCTAGTGCATGCAGAAAGTATTTATAGCGCTTTACTTTTCCACATTTTATTTTGTTACAGCCTTATTCGAAAATGGATTCAATTAGTTTATTTCCTCAAAATTCTACACACAATACCTCACAATGGCAATGTGAAAAAAGGATTTTTTAAAATTATTGCGAATTTATTAAAATTAAAAGCTCCAGTGTTTATCTGTGAAGAGAGGAGAACCTTACAGAAGGACAACTATCTGTGCAGCAATCCAACAATCAGGCCTGTATGGTGGATTGGCCAGACGGAAGCCACTCCCTGCCTGAAATTTGGCAAAAGAAATCTGAAGGACTCTCAGATCATAAGAAACAAAATTCTCTGGTCTGATGAGATCAAACTTGAACATTTTGGAGTGAATGCCAGGCGTTACGTTTGGAGAAAACCAGGCACCGCTCATCAACAGGCTAATACCATCCCTGCAGTGAAGCATGGTGGTGGCAGCATCATGCTGTAGGGATGTTTTTCAGCAGCAGGAACTAGAAGACTAGTCAGGATAGAGGGAAATATGAATGCAGTAATGTACAGAAACATCCTGAATGAAAACCTACTTCAGAGTGCTTTTAACCTCAGACTGGGGCGACATCTTCAAGCAGGACAATGACCGCCAAAATATCAATGGAGTGGCTTCGCAAAAACTTCGCAAATGTCTTTGAGTGGCCCAGCCAGAGCCCAGACCTAAAACCTATTGAACATCTTTGGAGAGATCTGAAAATGGCTGTACACCATTGTTTCCCATCCATACTAAGGGCTTGAGAGGTACTGCAAAGAGGAATGGACAAAAACTCCCAAAGACAGGTGTGCCAAGCTTGTGGCATCATATTCAAAAAGACTTGAGGCTGTAATTGCTGCCAAATGTGCATCAACAAAGTAATGAGCAAAGGCTGTGAATACTTCTGTACAAGGGATTTTTCAGGTTTTTTGTTTTTGAATAAATTTGCAACAATTAAAAAAAAAATAATCCACCGGTCATTATGGGGTATTGTGTGTAGAATTTTGAGGAAATAAATTAATTTAATCCATTTTGGAATAAGGCTGAAATATTGAAATATAAAAAATGTGGAAAAAGTGAAGCGCTTCGAATACTTTCCGGATGCACTGTATATCATACATTCATGCTCAGAAATGAATAAACACAGTGAAAGAACCTCTCGGTGTTAACTGGCAGAGTCACTGACAGAGCTAGAAACATCATGTGTTGTCTTGTATTAAGAAAAATCCTATTTATTATTATGATTTAGATAATGAAATATGTGAATTAGCCATTAGGTTTATTCCGTGTATTTAGAAAAGTGGCAGTTTTATTTATTTAATATATGGTAACAAAAATGTACTCGAAAAAAGAAAGTGGTTTGTACTACAGTAAACAGGTGTGTTGAGCCTATTTAGCTCATGAAGAACTCAAATGACTATGCCTGTCAATACATTCGTTTATTTTTCAGCTTAGTCCCTTTATTATTCAGGAGTCGTCACAGCAAAATGAACCGCCAACTTATTCAGTATATGTTTTATGCAGTGGATACCCTTCCAGCTGCAACCCAATACTGGGAAACACCCATACACTATACTCTCATTTACACACATACACTACAGACAATCTAGCTTACCAAATTCACCTATAGCACAGTTTTTAGACATGTGGGGGAAACCGAAGCACAGGGAGGCAACATGTAAACCACACAGAAATGTCAACTGGCCCAGCCTAGGCTTAGACCAGCGATCTTCTTGCTGAGAGGTGACAGTGCTACCCACTGCACCACCCATTATATTAGGATCCGAGCAACCCAAAATGAAAATCCTAAAAATAGCCCCTGATGCCTGCTATTTTCCAGTTGTAGATCTTGTTTTTCACATAATGCGTTTTATGTAAGCCATTTATGAAATCATTTGGTTTGCTTGAATAAGGTACAGCAGACATTAGCTATTACAGGAAGATTTTTGAGACCTATGCAAAAGTGTGACCACACAGGAAACTGTTTAGATATCTGTACCTTTAACACTTCAGGGCTTGCATGTGCTTGAAGACCCCAGCCGTTTTTGTTGATTTATAATTTAATACCTTTTTTTTCTTCTAACATTTACTCTAAATGGGTTTAATGTTTGATGCCTACTTTAAGCACGACTTAGGCATGGATCGATTGTTCGCTAGAATCCTTTTTTTTTATCACAGGTAAGTTATTTTCTATTAAGAGGCTTTGAAATTATTTTTTTTTCAAAGTCAAGACTAAAATATTTCACCAAGAAACTTCTAAAATACAAAGACCTATAAAAGTACCTTATAATATTGTTTGCTAAAAAGTTTTGCTGGTTGTGATTTGAATGATTAAAGTCTTCTTGAGAATACATAGACAAATTCTGAGTAAAACATACAAGTAAACCAAGTAGTTGATAACTTGCTGAGTTGCTTGTTAGATCTTTTGCCTTTAAAGTTGTTGGATAACTAATGGAAATTTACTTGATTTATGATAGGTACTTTATACACTCAAAAAAATAACCTTTTGCAGCTTTTTCAAAGTACTTATTTAAAATGAGTCAAAAACAACACACTTCTTAAGTTTTTTAGGACAACATCATTGTTTCCCAGCTAACATAAGACCAGCGGGCCAATGGCGGCCAGCCGGCGGCAAAGTCGGCGGTCCTCTGGTGGGCGCCGCCCGCGGTCCACTGGTATTTTGCTCATCGTAATTCCAGCGGCCCACCAGCGGCTGCAGCCGCTTATCCGACGGTGGTCCGCCATCGGACCGCTGGTTTTAAATAAGTGTCTTCTGGTGGCCCACGGTCGGTCCACAGGTCATTTTTAAATATTATATTAGCCTGTACAATTGTATTCAATATTAATATGTCCAATAATGAAATCAAATAGCCTACACAATACTTAATCACTATAAAATGTATTTACAATAAAGCATAACGAACATAACGTAAACACTTAGATTATGGTGAAATGTTTCAAAAACACATAGCCTACATTGACAAATATAACAAAATAAATATAAAATACACATGAACTACATACAAATATAATATAACAACATACAACACACTGAAAAAAATAATATGCTAGATTAACTTAAGAATATAGTGCATCATTTTTGCATCCCTTTTTTTAAGCAATTTTCACATTAAATTTAAAGCAATATTACCTAAAAATCTTCAGTTGGTGATGCTTAATTTTTTAAGTATTCTAACAAATGGTTTTGCTCGAATTTATTGGTTGGTGTAACTTAAGCAGTTTTTGTTTAAAAATTTAAGCTATTTCTACCATTAAAGTTCTGTTTACCCAATTATAAAATCTTAAGCTAATTTAACTGAAAATGTTTAGTTCTTCAACTTTCAAATACTAAGTCACTTATCAGTTAACTTACAATTAGCTATACATTACAAAGGGTGGAAAAAAACACAGATAACAGGATTAAAGTAAAGAATTTCTTTATAACACAAATGCATCTTAAAACATTTCCTGAAAACATTTTTAGGTGTTCAAAGAAATGCAATTTTTTTTTACAAATCTACTGCTTTAATAGAAACAGTTCAAAAGCTAGAAATAGTTCAAAAACTGTTTCAAGAGTATTCTTAAGAGTAGCGTTTCAAAGCTGTGCTTGTCAAACACTCAGCACAATTGCCTCACAGCGAGAAGGTCGCTGGTTCGAACCCTGGCTGGGTCAGTTGGTGTTTCTGTGCGGAGTTTGCTTGTTCTCCCCGTGTTGATGTGGGTTTCCTCCGGGTGCTCCGGTTTCGCTCACAAGTCCAAAGACATGCGGTATAGGTAAATTGGGTAGACTAAAGTGTTCGTAGTGTATGTGTGCGTATATGGTCACAGTTTTTGGTATGTGCTCTCCAATGTCCAGCTGGTCCGTTTCCCCACGGGTGTGCTGAAACAAAACAATAAAACAAATTTATATTATGCATCAGTTCATAAAAAAATAAAAAGGCACAGCCAAGTAAAAAAGGGGGGAAAAAGTAAGAAACTGAAAAAGATAATCAGAACCTGAAAGTCAGAACTTTTCTTCAGTAGAACAGTAAAAAAAAAAAGAACTTAAACTGTGGTCTTTGTTGACTAACTTTCATCTGCTAACTAGCATTTTATCAAAGACCACAGGTGCTTCAGTTTCAAATTTTCTTTACTGTTCTACTAGAGTTGAAAAAATGTTACTCACATCTTGGATTGGCTGGGGTGATTTAAAAAACAGGACATTTTTATTTTTTGTTGAACTCAAGATGACTAAAATCACTCAAATATAAAAAAGTTTCTCTTTCTAAATTGACATTTTACATGCTTAATTGTAATTTCAGGTTTGCAATTAAAACCTGCTACAAAAGTCATTTGAAAGTGAACTAAATGAACTACATTCACTAACCAGGTAATGTGTAATCAGCTTCTCGAGGTTCTCAGACAGGTACACAGTCAGACAGCATATCACTACCTCCCAGAGAATGTCCACACTGTGAATGCAAATAGAAAAAAAAATATATAAATAAATTGTAATATTTTAAAATGCATTACATGGTAGAGACAATGAACATCTAAAATTTAAATGCTAAAACAGGCAAGCAGAATTTTCAGTAAACAATACCTGCTCCAGCAATTTCATCACATCACAGATTTTGCATCCTGCACTTCCCCCCTTTTTGTGAAATAAATGGGTGAGCAAATTTTCAATGAAGGTAGACTCCACATCAGCAGCCGTCAATCCTTTGAATTCTTCTTTGATCTTTAAAAAAAAAAGAAAATTAACTAACTTTACTTATGAATATACTTTCATTATTAATTTAATCGAAAAAAAAAAAAAAAACAACAACACAAAAACAAACAAACAAAACAATACAATAAAACTTTTAAGTTTTCAAAAGTCAGGCGAAACTGAAATTTTAACAATGAGAGTATACCAGCATTTCCCACCATGTTCACATGCTCAACAGTGTTTGGCCACAATGATAATCGTTTAAAGCTCAGTAAAAAGCACCTTAACAGATACAAACAGATATATATATATAATAGATCAGCTGACAGACCTGGCTTCAAACTCTCCTGTGTGGATCAGGGTTACACTTTGTGTTGAGTCAAGCATGGTCATTTATTAAAAGCGTCCATTCGTTATACTGTAAATTGCCATCTAAACATTTTGACATGCATTTTTTTAAGCAGGCAAAAGGAATATCATCTAACATTTGCAATAACTTACCAAAAGATGAACAGCCTTCTCCCAAGCTGATTTTCCAAAATGGACTTCTCAAATTGCGCGCTGCGGTACAGCGTCATGTGATAATCTGATGATCCTAAAATATTGGGTTCAACTGACTAAACCTCAAATTATTGCTTACTTTACTAAAAAATGCTAGTTGTTTTTCTTTATTAAATAAAGTAAACAGTGAAATCAATATTTTATGTAACATTTGTAGTTTAAAATTAAGCAATGTCCAAAACTAAATTTTTTAAGTGAAATCTGTTTGTTTAAAGGAGCCATATTTACTGTGGCTGGATATCTTTTTTACAGTGTTGGCTATGCATGTGTACATCGTGTCTTTTGTGTGAATTTCTTTTGAGACTTATCTGACTCCATACAATAAAGTCACGCACCATTTACATAAACGTTTAAACAATTCATAAACATATTAAATAATGACATTTAATATTAAATCTTGATTTTTAAACTTATTTTTGTTTTGTTTTAATAATAACCTGTTATATTATAACCTTGCTTTTATTAATAATTATTTTTTATTCAGTGCCTCATTCGTTTTAAATGTAAAAAGCGTTAAACAAAAGTACTTATATCAGGTACAGAACAGCCTACAACATTAAAAACATCACCGGGTGGGCCATCGGTTTGCCACCCAAAAAACGCCGGTGGGCCGACATAACTCTTAGAATGGGCGGCTTGCCGCTGGTGAGCCGACGGCGGTCCGCCCGCATCAAGCCACTGAATTTGTGCCGACCAAAAAACGTTGACGGTCCGCCAACTCATTGTTTGCTTCATGTTCAATCCACTTAAACTGTAAAAACAAATCATTTGGGACAAGATGAGGGATTTGTGTGGAACTTAACATGTTTTACAGTGTAGTTATGAGTAAAACATAATTTGGAGTTTTATACATTTCTAATTAGGCTACCTTACTTCCAAATTTAAATTAAATAAATGTTTTTAAATAAAAAAGTGCCATGTTTCCAGACCATATGATATTACTTTTTAGACAGCACAATACAAATGTGCAAAATACAGTTAAGAAATAGTAAACAAAAAAAATAAATAAATAAATAAAAAAGTATTTGATGGAATAACCAAAGATTTCAATCACAGCAAACGAAAACATATGTTATTGTACATGGTAAACTGTAATTTGGACATACATGCTCTGAATGACAGCATCTTTACTTAAAAAATGAAAGAAATGTTACAGAATAAAACAAATATTAACATTTTGCACAACCTCAAACCTCATAAACTCAGTAAATTATATATTTTGGTCATGTATCAGACAATTAATTGTTTATATTCTCTTCTTTTTCTAAACACAGCAGGAGATTTGTTCAGTGATACTTTTCAACAACAGATCATCCATGTACACCCCAAACAAATCAATGTTTGTGAAGGAGCATCAGTCAAAATCAACTGCAATTTTGAGCCACGGGAAAACTACGCAGTGAGCTGGCATTACAGCAAGACACCAACGTCAGACTGTGGCTCTCTTATTGACAGGATAAATGAAGACCAGAATAAAGAAAACGTGTACACTTGGCCAATACTGAAGATTAATTCTACAAAGACCAGTGACAGTGGATGGTACTACTGCAAGATTACGCAAGATATTCCTGTTCTTGAAGAAAAATGCAGTGATGGAGCAAAAGTATTTATCGGTAAGTAGAGAGACGCTTCATGCCATAATGTAGGCTAAATTTAGATGACAGATCGCACTATAATATTTATTATATTATTATAATATAACAATCACATTTATTTAGATGAGTGTTATCAAACATCAAACCCTAAAATATAAATACAAACTGCTATGTTAAAAGTATACTACGCTTTAATCTGTTCACATTTTATCAGGAAATGATAAAGTTTATGAGTATACAAGTTTACTATAATAACTGTGTAGTTATGATAACTATATATTTTGTAATATTCAGTTGCCTTATTTTGTCGTAAATCCTTAAGAGTTCAAAACATTTCAACTGTTCAAATTCAAAAAGAGAACATAATATAATAAAAGAAGATTTTAACAGCTTTTATTGCATTATTTTCTCTACTAAAGCCAACAGCCACAGACCATTGGGAAAACTTAATGAGACAACGAATTACGAGAAACAAAATACAACTACAGTCAATTCCCCCACAGCTTGCACGAGTGGTGAATGTTTAGTACTTTAAGTTAGCATGTCATGTCATTTTCATCTGCCTATCCGGGGCTGAGTAGCAGGGGCAGCAGTCTTAGGAGAGAACTCCAAATTTCCCTCTCCCCAGACACTTCCACTAGACCGCTTGTATTCGAGATGTCATCCTTTCAGTCATGACCCAAACTTTATGACCATAGGTGAGAGAGAATGAATGTAGATTGACCAATAAATTGCGAGCTTTGCCTTTCGGCTCAGCTCTTTCTTTACCACAACAGACCGGTACATCGACTGCATTACTGCTGCCACTGCACCAATCCTCCTGTAAATCTCACGTTCCATCCATCCCTCACTTGTGATCAAAACCCCAAGATACTTGAACTCCTACATCTGGGGTAAGGACTTTCCTCCAACCTCGAGATGGCAAACCATGGCCTTGGACTTGGAGGTGCTGATTCTTATCCCAGCTCCGTCACACTCGGCAGCAAACTGCTCCAGTGCATGCTGAAGGTCCATGTTCAATGAAGCCAACAGAACAACAACAAAATCCTGTGGTCCCCGAACCGGACCCTCTCCACCCCAAGGCTAAGCTTTGAAATTCTGTCCATAAAAATTATTAACAGAATTGGTGACAAAGGGCAGCCCTGTCAGAGCCCAGCCTGCACTGAAAACAAGTTTGACTTATTGCCGGCAATGCAAGCCAAACTCCTACTCTGTTCATCCAGGGATGAGGCAGCACTTAACAAAGCGCCTCTGACCCCAAACCCCTACAGCACCCTCCACAGAATGCCATGACAGACACGGTCAGATGCCTTCTCCAAGTCCACAAAACACATGTGGACTGGTTGGGCATACTCCCATGAACCCTTGAGCACCCTGATGAGGGTATAGCGCTGGTCCAGTGTACCGCGGCCTGGACGAAAACCCCACTGTTCCTCCTGGATCCTAGGTTCAACCATCGGCTGGATCCTCTCCAGTACCCTGGCATAGACTTTCCCATGGAGGCTGAGGAGTTTGATCCTCCTATAGATGGAGCACACCCTCCGATCCCCCTTCTTAAAAACAGAAACTACCACCCCAGTTGCCCAGTCCAGAGTTACTGTCCCCAACCTCCATGTGACATTGTAAAGATGTGTCAGTCAATACAGCCCCATAATATCCAGTGACCTACATGTAAGATACACAGGGTGAATCTCATCCACCCCTGCTGCTTTGTCTCTGCGGAACTTGCAAACTACAGCTCCCCACTTCTTCTGTGAACAGTGTTGATGTGGAGCTGCTTTCCCCTCCTGAGGTGCTGGATGGTTTGCAAAAATCTCTTTGGGGCCAACCCATAGTCGTCCTCCATGGTCTCCCTGAACTCTTCCCAGGCCCGAGTTTTTGGTTCCGCTATCAGTCGGGCTGCAGCACGCTTGGCCTTCCAGTACCATCAGCTGCCTCGGGAGTTCTGCAAGCCCTGTAGGACACCTTCTTTAGCTTGACGGTATCCCTTTTTTCAGGTGTCCACCATTGAGTTTGTGGATTGCTGCCTTGACAGGCACCACAGATCTTACGCCCACAGCTCCTCAAGGCTGTGAACATGGACCACTCTGTCTCAATATCTCCAACCTCCCTCGGGATGTGGTCAAAGCTCTTCCAAAGGTGAGAGTTGAAAACCCCTTTGACTTGAGGTTTAGCCCGTCGTTCCCAGAGGACCCTCACAATACGTTTGGGCCTGCCAGGTCTGGCCAGCTCTTCCCCTAACAGCGGATCCAACTCACCAACAGCTGGTGATCAGTTGACAGCTCTGCCCCTCTATTTACCCAAGTGTCCAAGACATACGGTCAGAGATCAGATGATACAACCACAAAGTCTATCACTGACCTCCGCCTTAGGGTGTCCTGGTGCCATGTGCACTGATGGACACTACAAACGTAGTGTTTGTTATAGACAAACTGTAATTAGCACAGAAGTCTAATAACAGAACATCACTTAGATTCAGATCAGGGAGATCATTCTTCCCAATCACGCCTTTCCATGTATCACTGTAATTACCTTTAATTAAGCCTGGAGATGAACCACTCTTGTGCTGCTCAGCCAGCTTCTGCATCTGGAAGCTCTGATAGGTGGTCATTGCATGCAAGGCGGAGGCGGCCTGGCAGTGTAAACTCTAACAGTAAGAGAATCAGATGAGAGCACGGCCATTCCGGGGTATGCCACACTCCCTTGTATGTGCTGTATGCATTTTCACCTGCACTGGATGGAATACTGTTTTCTTGTATGGAGACAGCTCAGCAGAAGGTTCTCTTCAGTCTCATGTTATCAGAGGAATTAGTTGTGAACTCCCAAAGTGTCAGTAGACACACGTCATATAGTTCCCACTGAATGGGAACCCTGATTTTCAACCACAGCAACTGAAAACATCTGTTATTGTGGAAAACTGTAATTTTCTGGACAAAAATGCTCTAAATGACGGAATCTTTATTTGGAAAGTGGAAGAAATGTTACAGAATAAGACAAATATTAACCTTTTGCACAAAAGCCCATACCTCATAAACTCAGTAAATTATATATTTTGGTTATATATCAGACAATTAATTGTTCATATTCTCTTCTTTTTCTGAACACAACAGAAGATTTGTTTAGTGATACTGTTCAAGAACAGATAATCTGTGTACACCCCAAACAAATTGAGGTTTATGAAGGAATGTCAGTCAAAATCAACTGCAATATTCAGCCACGCGAAAACCAGAAAGTGAGCTGGCATTACAGCAAGACACCGACTTCAGACTGCAGCTCTCTTACTGACATGATACATGAAGATCAGAATAAAGAAAACGTGTACACTTGGCCAGTACTCAAGGTTAATTTTACAAAGACCAGTGCCAGTGGATGGTACTACTGCAAGATTTTGCAAGATATTCCTGTTCTTGAAGAAAAATGCAGTGATGGAGCAAAAGTATTTATTGGTAAGTAGAGAGACGCTTCATGCCATAATGTAAATTTAGGTGACTTTATATAAATTGGTATTTTTGACATCAATCATATGAACACACATAAAAAGTGGGGAAAAAAATATTTAGACGAGTGGTCTCAAGTCATCCAACCATTTTATCAGGAAATGATAAAGTTGCTGAATATACACATTTACTTTAATAACTATAGTATGTAAAATTCAGTTACTTTCTTTTGTCATAAGCCATTAAAAGTTCAAAACATTTCATCTTCTCATATTCAATAAATAATTAATAATGGAAAAAGTTTCACTGTTTTAACAACTTACACTGCATTATTTTCTCTACAGAAGCCAACACTAACAAAACACCAGGAACAAGCAATGAGACACCGAATCAGACAGAAAATCCAACTACAGTCAATTCCTTTAGAGCTTGCACAAGTGGTGGTGAACATTTAATACTTTACTTTCTCATTTAAACTTTGAAATGCTCTTTATTAAGGGTGTCACGATCCTCCAAATCCTCGATTGGATTACATTTTCGATTGTAAAGTCACGATTCGATTCGATTTTCGATTATGAATAATTAATTAATTAATAACGAATTAATTATTTGTAGCCTACCGTTTAAACTACCTGACTTGCATGGTCTTTGTTTTACCCATAAACAAATCATACAGTAAATGAATAAAGGTAAGTTACACACATAATTACCACCTCTCAATTATTTTTTTCAGCGGGACTCGTGAATAGGCAGTGATCTGTGTCGTTATAATGGCGTCGGTAAAAAAGGTGCACAACCAACAGGAACCAGCAAACAGTATCTGAGGTGTTCGCTAAAATGACTAAGTACTTGTGTGAAAGTAAAAGATGGAAGCAGTCTACTGACCCGCTGACTGCCTTGACCCGCTGTCTCGAGTGCATGACAATGTTTGTGCGTCTGTGTGTGAATGAGTGTGTGTGGTCACGTGATGTGCGTTTTCAGCAGTAGTGAGGAAGGAGGGCTGCTCAGAAATGCTACACGCCAGTGTGGATGTGGATCGTTGTCGTTCTAAAATGGCATTTAAAAACAAAGACATATTAGTGTAAACAGGGCCTGAGTGTGTACTTTTCGCGAGCGGATTTGCAATGGGTGCGGGGCGGAGGATCGCGATGTGCCCATCATCTATCATCCCAACCGTACATAGCAGAGCTTGCAAACTGTGTTTTTTTTTTTTTTTTGTCAACAACACAAACGTTGTCAACATAACTAACTGGAAATCCAAAATACTTCCACACCGGCAACTTCATTGAAAGAGAAAAGGATTTAAGCTCTGTCGACGGGTCTCCTGCGTCTGCAGTTTAACAAGCACTTCAACAAGAATGTTTTTTATCCGCTTGGCAAGCCAAGCTAACGTGACATGGGGGCGTGGCAGCATCGACGATTGTATTTTTTGATTTGATAATCGAAGTTGAGCATAAATTTCGATCGATTTTGATTAAAAATCGAAATCGTGACACCCTTACTCTTTATTACGATTTTACAAGTTGAAATTATTTGTTAGACATGTGACTTTCTTAAGTAGTCGTAAAATAATAGATTTACTGCGTAATGGGCTCTATTTTGACAGTCCATGCGCAGAGCGCAAAACGCAGGGTGCTAACGCTTTCAGGACGTGTCAGAACGCATTTTTGCTGATTTAAGGACGGGAAAATCCGCTTTGCGCCATGGCACATGGTCTAAAGGGGTTGAGTTTATTTTCTTAATGAGTTATAGGTGTGTTTTGAGAATAAACCAATCAGAGTCTCATCTCCCATTACCTTTAAGAGCCAGCTGGGTAGCGCCATAAGCGCATTGCTATTAACACGACAGAAAGTAAGTTCACTTTCACTTTTGCTCTCGTGGATAGGGAAACCTTTACGCACAGACATCAATTAGCCTATAAATAATTAATTTCGTTTGTTAAGCGCAAAGATTTGTTTCAAAACTGTTTCTAAATTCAGTTCTAATTTACAGCAAACGAATAAATGATTAATAATAACAAAGTGTGGTCAAAAAGTTATTTCTAAATACACCTGCTATGCCCCATATGGTCTAAAACCTGACAGGTAGACAAATCTAAGCTTGTTTTTAATAAAACAAATATAAATATGGATAAAATAAATAATACTGCTAACATTATACAAAAGCAAATTAATGAACTGAAAAAGCGTCCCAAGATGAAGAAAGTATGAAGGCAATGGTTTTTAAATTCATGTAGGCTAGAAATTAATATGTTTTGTAATATTTTAATAATTTATATTTATATTCTATATATATATCCTTATTATACATATCTTTACGATATTATATCTTTTTCATATGTAAAGATATTTGCGTATGGCTCTACATCTTGTGTGTAGTGTGTAAGCCAGACGCACTTTGCGCCAGACAATAGACCGACTTTGTTCTGGTCTAAAGATCAGACTATTTACAGTTTCTCAAAATAGCAACGCGCCAAAACACGGCTGCTTTTTTTAGATCAGAACTTCTATATGCACACATTTGAGCGCAAATGCATTTGCTATTTAAACAGTGTGGCGCAACACCTTAAAATGACCCTTGCGCCAAGTTTAAAGTAGGAAAAGAATATCGCGCTGTGCCTTGCGCCACATTGCGCCAGGTGTATGATAGGGCCCTCTAACTGCTTTTGCTACATCTATTTGTCTTGTCCCAAATATCAGGGGACTTGCTCTCAAATAAACTTTTAGGAAATTAAGCGTACTAGAAAAATAATTAAATTTAACTGTGACTGTTCAGAAGAGTTGATGTCATTTAATTTATTTTTAATATCTTTTAATTTTAAATATTTTAATACGCTTCCAAAAACAGTCAAAGAAACCTTTAAATCTTATATTTTCGATGTTCTGTTTTACCTGATGAGACGTGACTATATGTAATGTAAAACACTACCATGTTGGAGCAGAAAATGAAAGGTCATAAGATGTTCAGGCATTTTAAGGTGGTACATTTTGCATTCATTTCAGCTTTCAAACAGTTTTGTATCAATCACATTTGATGCAATATTAACAATGTAACAATAACACCATGATCAATCCCTCCGAATAATCTTTATGTGTTGTTTGTGTATGTAAATAGCACATACGTTTATACATTTCTTGATGTGATAACCCGTATGTTGTTTTTAAGTTGTTTGTGTGTGTTTTTTTTTGTGTGTTTTTTTTACAGTTCCAGCAACATCCACAACGCCAGCACTGAAACCCTTCATCTTTCATCAGTGGTGGATCTGGTTTGCATTAGCCGTTGAAATAGACTATATGTACAGCTAGTGTTTTATAGCCAACGAAAGACTTCCGGTGAAAGCTTAATGTGTAAAGTTTTTTCAATTTCACAAGGTTGTTTTTACAGCATCAATGTTGTAATGTACTGTTACAACAGTACATTCAGTTAAATAGACTTAAGCATTAATTTTGTTGTCCAAACGTTAAAACGAGATGAGAGTAAAGAGTACGTTAGTGCTCACTAGCGCATATAAAAGATGTTATTTGTTCCTGTTTTAAGGAATTTGATTTTAAATGTGGCATATATAAATTGTCCTTTCCTTTCATATTCATTGAATTGTGTGTTACTGTATGTGTTTCTCTGGCTGCCTCAGATCCTGTTAAATTTGAACAAAAGGCATGACAGCCACATTTATACACTGATGTCTTACCAAATGAGTTTTAAGTCTGATTTTACTGTCTGTAATGCACATGATGATTGTGATGTGTGTTTAAAATTAAAAACTGATCTGTCCCTAATTGCTTTCATAGGGTTCTTTATTTATTTTGTTAGTGTTTTAATACTTTGCTTTTAAACCAGATAAAAAAAGGATAAGGATAAAAAAGTATACATGAAATTACATTTTATTGGTTAAGAGTTCTAGTAGAAGTTCAACATTTTAGCAGTGCAGAGTTAGTATTTTTTTGTTTTTTTGTTCTCATTATAATCACCAGACTAAGTCTACACAAGATTTAGTTATTCTACACGGTTTCGATGTTTGTCTAGACAAACGCACTGTGTCAGGTGAAGGAAAGCAAAACTTTCTGGAAACTCCGGCCAAGGTTAAGATTTTCCAAAACTCTAGATGCAGTGTGGTCGTGAGGATGATACAACTGGAGTTTTTGCCCAATGACTTCAGCATGCACGCTGTTTTCTCTTTTTTTTATTTAGAATATGCAAGATTTATACAAATTGGGGTCACATACAAAGAAAACAAAACAACAAAAAACAGATGAAAAACACAAAAACTACAACAATAAAGATAAATTTGTGTTTGTGTGTAAAGGTAAATGGGTGGACAAGTCAGAGTACATACTGTACATAAAAAAGAAAAAAAGATTACTACAACAACTGCAACTACAATATCTACTACTTCTAAAACGGCTACAACTACTTCTGCAGTCACTACTACTACACCAACAACAGCAACCTGAATATTTAAAATAGTAGAAATACTTATATTGTTATTAAGGAGATAACAGGAGTCAAAACAGTAATAATAATAATAATAATCTTAACAAAAGTAGGAGTAATATTATGATAATAGTGAGGAGGTGAGAAATCAGGAAGAAGACAAATAATAATAATAATAAGAAGAAGAAGCAGAAGAAGAAGAGGAGGAGGAGGAAAGAGAAGAAATGGAAGAAAAATAAAAGAAAAAGATGAAATATAAAAGAAAAAGAAGTAGAAAAAGAAAAGTAGAAAAATAAATTGAAGCAGACAAAACAATAAAAATAATAAAAAATAAAACATCACATTAATAATGATAATATACAAATAATCAGAACACAAGGGTTTTCTCCTTTCTGATTAGCCAACAAGGCTAGGTAAACACCAAACACGGAAGAAGCAAATGTCAACCAGCTCATCTGCCCGGTATAGAGCCGAGTATGGCTTCCCATCAGCCCCCAAAAAGGTAATGGGGTGGGAAACGCTCTCAAGAGGCAAAGACAGTGACATACGGTGGTCCGAGGACCATCGTTGTGAAACGGTCTGGGCCTCAGAAGAAGTTTTAGCATTGGGACTTCTTCGAGCAGCCCCCAACGAGGAGCAAAGGCCACCTCCTCGTTGCCCACAGGGGTTCTATCCACCAACCCTCCCACCGTCATTGCCTCAGGGCGTGGAGACCCCCGGCGGTATCCACAAACGTTTCATCCCAAAAGGGCCTCCTGTGGTGAGTTTGCCTCAGTGCCCAGAGTTAGCTACTCAGGGCAACTTAGAGACCAGTCTTGAGAGACTGGTACCCCTGCAGAGATTTTTGGCCGAGTGGAAACGGCTGCCGAATGTTTCGCAGTGGGTCCTGCTTACCATAGAGAACGGCTACAGAATTCAGCTTGCTTCACGCCCCTCTCGCTTCAACGGGGTGCTCCATACCCTAGTGCAGCCAGAGCAGGCTCTAATGATGGAACAAGAAATAGAATCTCTTCTGAAGAAGAGAGCCATAGAACAGATCCCTCCTCTAGACATCGAGTCAGGGTTTTACAGCCGTTACTTGATTGTTCCAAAGAAGGATGGAGGCTGCATCCGATATTAGATCTAAGACAGCTAAATCGCTCTGTACAAACACTGAAGTTCAAAATATTGACTATCAGCACCATTGTGTCACAAATACAGTCCGAGGACTGGTTTGTCACGATAGATCTGAAGGACGCATACTTCCACATATCCATCCTTCCAAGTCACAGGAAGTTCCTCAGATTCGCCTTCGGGCGCAAGGTTTATCAGTACAGGGTTCTTCCGTTCGGCCTAGCACTCTCACCCCGCACATTTACCAAAGTCGTCGACGCGGCTTTGGCTCCGCTGCGGCTACAAGGGATTCTAATTCTGAATTACCTTGACCATTTGCTCATTCTAGCCCGATCGAGGGAGTTAGCGGTTCAACATCGAGGTGTTGTTCTCGCTCACATAGAGAAATTGGGGTTGCGGCTAAACCAAAAGAAAAGTGTGCTTGTGCCAGCTCAGACGACCACTATTTTAGGTGTGCTATGGGACTCCACGACGATGTTTGCGTGTCTGTCCCCTACCCAAATCGAGTCGATTCGGGCAGCCGTAAAGAGGATCAGACTGGGCCAAGCCATCACGGTCAAACAGTTCCAGAAGCTGTTGGGTCTACTAGCGGCAGCCTCCAACATAATCCCATTGGGTCTGCTACACATGAGACCATTACAGTGGTGGCTCAAAACCAGGGGGTTTTCCCCAAGGGGAAATCCGTTCCGCACAATCAAAGCATCAAGGCGTTGCCTACGAGCGTTATCGATATGGAAAAAGCCCTTGTTTCTGATAGTGAGATGATAGATTAGATGATAGTGCACCCCCGCCCGGACCTCTGGAAACTGTGGGTGTGGCCTCTGAGGGGGCCCACCTTGTAGATCTTGGTTTGTCAACTGAGGTTGTTCAAACCATTCTAAGCTCCAGAGCTCCCTCCACGAGGAGATTGTATGCCACCAAGTGGAAACTTTTTACTTCGTGGTGTACAGACCACCACCTGGATCCAGTCCACTGCCCTGCGGGGTCAGTGCTGCAATTTCTCCAGGAGCGTTTTGAATTCAGTTTGACTTCGTCAACGATTAAAGGTTATGTAGCGGCAATGTCCGCATACCGTACTGATGGTCTTGGCAAAGACCCTCTGGTGGTCAGATTCCTCCGTGGAACCAGGAGGTTGAGGCCTGTCTGCGCCAATAGGTTTCCTACTTGGGATTTGTCGATAGTGCTTGAGGGCCTGTCGACAGTCCCCTTTGAACCAATTGAGGATGTGTCAGAAAAGTTTCTGACCCCTTAAAACGTTTTTTTTTTGTTGGCCATTACATCCATCAAAAGAGTAGGAGATTTACAAGCATTGTCTGTAGCTCCCTCTTGTCTGGAATTCTCACCTGGTATGGTGAGAGCATTTCTGTACCCCAGAGCAGGGTACGTTTCTAAGGTCCCCACTGAGGTGGTGCGACCTACTGTGCTGCAGGCCTTTAATCCTCCACCATTTATGATGCCAGATCAGGAGCGCTTGAATCTGCTTTGCCCAGTGCGGGCACTAGATGCATACGTACATCGTACGTCTGCTTGGCGTACAACAGAACAGTTGTTTGTTTTGTATGGCTCACCCAAAATGGGGACGCCAGCATCTAAGCAGTCTCTGAGTCTCTGAGCTCAACATATGAAGCCTTGCATCGGCCTCTACCTGAGGCGATCAGGGCTTACTCAACCAGGAGTATGGCGGCTTCGAAAGCCTTTCGTTCTGGCCAGTCCCTGACTGGCATCTGCAATGCAGCTGGGTGGTCTACCCTGCATACCTTTGTAAGGTTTTATCAGTTGGACCTGGACCCTACTCCGGGTTTCAGTGTCCTAGCAATATAGGAGAACTCATCCCCGGCATGTAAAAATATGGCGTGTTTGGGATAGCATTCCCTTTGTATCTCCTAAAGAGACGCAGTGTAGAGTTCCCGAAAGGGAACACATCAGGTTACGAATGTAACCATAGTTCCCTAAGGGAACGAGACGCTGCGTCGCGTTGCCATACTTTTTCATACCTGGTGCGCTCCGTTCGAGAGGTATAAGCTGAAGTTCACTGTGAGTGTAGGGCTTTTATACCTTCATTTGTATCATCGTGGGGCTTTTATCCTACATTTTTTTTTGTGGATTTTTTTTTTAAATGAAAGCGGGGAAAATCCTGTTTATAAAAATACCCAATGTATGTGTGGAAGTTATGGAACAGCACTGCTGCATCGAAAATATAGTGGTATAGTGGAGAATAAAGATTACAGTTGCTGGGTTCACATCACTGTGTACACGTCTGCATGAAGCGAAAGTGGCTGAGATTTTTATTGGTGCAGCAGGTTGATTTATTCCAACTGAAACAGAATGTTGAGCTGGGGCAGGGCTTTCTTTTTGCACATCACTGCCTTGAATCAAACTAAACTGAAGAATATTGTGGCTAAATCCATCAGATTACCAAAACCAACCTTTTTCCCCTGTTGATTAACTTGCTCTGATTATCTGTTTAACTAAAGAATACCATTGTGCAATAGAGAAGTAAACATTGTAAATTTTGATTTCACAGTAACTTTAAAAAAAAAAAGATTCTCTTCATGTTCAGAAAGAAAATTAGCTTCAACAGGAAGCTTGCATCTAAAACTATTAATATAACACACCTATGCATGACCACACAGATATTTTTATATAGCTCTGGCAGAGTTCAGAGGCTTTAACCACCATGAGTAAATAAGAAAGCACTCCAGGTGCTGTTTTAATTAGATAAAAATAAAAAAATAAAAAAAACAAAGAAGTCTGCTGTTTTATTCAGTCTTTGGGGTGATTATTATTTTGAACTTGCTTGTCAAAACAGAGGCATGGATTGGCTGTTCAGTACAGTATGGGTGTTTTACAGCAGCTAGAAAAGCATCTGCTGCATAAAACATATGCCAGAATAATTGGCGGTTGATTCCGCCTGATAAAAAAGGAACTAAGCCAAGGGAAAATGAATGAATGAATGAATGAAATAATGATGTTTGCGATATGCTTCTTTCAGCTAAAGAGTGAGGTATACTTTTCAGTGTGCTTCTTTGTGACTTACAGTATACACACTACCAACATACAAAACAAAACCTATAATATTACCTACACTGTTTCTTTTTGACATTCACCCACCATAACTTGTTTGGACTTAGGTTTAATATCGAAACCACAACCAACCTGTGTCAGAGTTCTCAACAAATTGTGTTCCAATTAAAGTATGTGTTGTCAAGACAAAACTACTTTAAGGCCTCAAAAGCTAAAGTGAGGAAAATAAGTATCGAGGTCATGTTTTTTTCTGGGAATAATATTTTAAAGGAGCTGTTGACATGAACTTGAAACAGATTTTGGTAAAAACCCAAACAATAAACATAAAAATAAAACAAAACAAAAAATCACTTATGTGCAGGGCCGGAGTGGGACTCCTTTTCAGCCCTGGAGTTTCAAGCCTTACAGAGGCCCACTTCAGTTCACAACAGACTATATTAAAATAACATCATTTCCAATTCAATAGTTCACTGTGAAGATTTATTTGAAAAAGTATTACAATGTAATGTTTAACAGTATCAGAATCTATTTTTCTCTAAGAATTTGTGCTCATAAATATCCAAACCTTGAAATGAAAAAATAATCAAATAAAAACAAATACAGTTAAAGTCTTAAAAGAATTAAAGAATTAATAGCCCCCCTGTTTATTTTGTCCCTAATTTCTGTTTAATGGAGATCAGATTTTTTTCAGCACATTTCTAAACATAATAGTTTTAATAACTTATTTCTAATAACTGATTTATTTTATCTTTGCCATGATGACAGTAAATAATATTTGACTAGATATTTTAGACAAGTCTATACAGCTGAACGTGACATTTAAAGGCTTCACTAGGTTAATTAGGTTAACTGGGCATGTTATGGTAATTAGGGAAGTAATTGTATAACAATTGTTTGTTCTGTAGACTATCGGAAAAATATATAGCTTAAAGAGTCGAATAATTTTGACCTTAAAAAGGTGTTTATTAAATTAATAACTGCTTTCATTCTAGCCGAAATAAAACAAAGAAGACTTTCTACAGAAGAACGCTCTGGTTACTTACTAAAATAACCTTCGTTCCCCGAGGAGGGGAACGGAAATGCTATCAGTTGATTTATTTAATCCACGAATGGGGATTTCGTTTCAGAAAGCCAATTGTCTGAAAGAGTATATAACGGGCCAATGAAATGCCAAATGAGTTGGCAGCATAAGCTTGCGCACCTGGAGCTTATTGCCAATTAGCTCCGCATATAAGCTTCAAGAATTCACTCTTAGCTGATGATGGATAATAAGGCTAGTTTGGTGTGCTATCCCGGGAGAGAGCCCTGAGCTTAAATGATGCTCAAGCCCTGTGCTCCCTCCCGTTGCAAGGCGAGAGGGGAGTTTGAGCTCAGGTAGATCTCGATGACTCCCCCCTTGCTTATTGTATTGCAAAATTGTATTGTATCGCAATTGTATAGCCCTAAAACTAAGTCTAGAGAGAGAATTAATACTAGTTAATATTAATGATTATAAACATGAACTGCGTTGTATGATAAACGCATCACAATAATGTCGTGATCTTATCTGAAGAACAGTTATCACCGTCTCCCCAGCCAGGTTTTCATCTGCTTTTTTCCCCCTTCTTCTCGATACAAACAATAAAGTATCAGCGCCAGACCAGTGGTTTAAATTATATTTTACTCTCCTTATTTCTTTTCTTTTCATAAAAAAAAAAAAATGTTTAAAGTTTTGTATTGCATATATATTTTTAAAGATTATCATTCTGCCTACCTGCAGTACATGAGGTTGTGTGCTGGGCAAATCCCCTTTACTCATGATACCCATTTCATTTATGACACTGTAAACTTGACTTGGCAGGCTGATAATCTTTAAACTCAAAAGGTGTTTTTAACTTGAGACTACTTCTGCATAATGTGATGTTTCTTATTACAACTGCAAGCGGTGTCAAAATGAAAGCAAACATTAAAAAGGGTTTTGTTTTATCAATTGTATAGTTCAGCCCACCGACTCCTGAACGTCTCACTCACTCACTCACTCACTCACTCACTCACTCACTCACGCGGGCATGCACTGCGGTCTCATGAGGAAACGCAGCTTTTTGATATAATGTTTTTCTTGTTCCCAAATACAAAGAATTTATCAAGTATTGTTTGAAATAAGTATTCGTAAAAACACGCGATTCGTGCTTTTCCGAATACCGTATTCCGGTTCGGCTCCACCCATATTATATATATATACATTTTTTTTTTTTTTTTTGCTTTGCATCGCACCCTCCTGTGATGTGACTATCGCGGATGCGCACATCACGATTTCGATGCTGAAACGATATATCGTGCAGCCCTAGCTGGAGGGACCAGCTCGATTGCATCCTTCGCTAGGAGGACAGCAATCTCCTCTCGCAAGACAGGGGCGGACAGGGGGCTGACCCTGGTGAATACACACCCGTGAACTTGGGGGGCTGTTTCGTGAACTGAATCTCATAGCTGCGTAAGAGCTGCCGAGAAGGCCTGGCCGCGCAAACTAAGCAGGTAGAGCTCTCGCTAATGGACTCATTGCTACAATCGCTGACGTACCAGCAGTGGGGCAGAGCGGAGTGGATGTGCTGATCCGGGAAGCGTGAGGGTCCTGCGGAAGAGCTGGAGGCGAGAGATTTACTCTTACTCCGCACCCAAACTCTAGAGGAGAGGCTCGAGGGGTGGGAGAAAGGAAACCATCCTCCCAGCGCTCGAGAGCCACTGGTGAAATGCACTGGATCTGCGAGCTAGAAGCATAGTGTCCGAGGAAGTGCAAAAGTGCTCTTTCATTGATGTTTTCATGGCAGTAAAAATTAAAATTGGAAATAGGGCCCCGCCCTCCAGCAGGGAAAGAGCTAATTTAGCTCTTAGCGGCGCTCTGGGCAGGGGGGGGCTGCCTGCTTTCGAGGTGCTCTACACGCTCACTTCGCCGGAGGCAGGGGCTGGGCAGCTCTCTGTGAGGAGCAGAAGATATGGATGGTTTGGCGGGCGGAGCGGGCTTATGGTCCCGCCGATAGGTGACATTACCCATCGCATCAGACTGCTCTCTCATCGCCTTGAATTCCTGGGCGAATTCACAGACGGTGTCAACGAACAGGCCAGCTTGGGATATGGGGGAGTCAAGAAAGTGGACTTTGTTGACTTTGCGCATATCAGCCAAGTTTATCCAGAGGTGGCTCTTCTGGACCCCTAATGTGGACATCGTCCTCAACAACGCACACGCAGCGGACTTAGCGGTCCGAAGAGCATAGTCGGATGCGGTGCAAAGCTCACAAGCCTGGGTTGGACCCACCCTCGTGCAGCTTGGCCAGCGCCTGCGCTTGGTAGCGCTGGTAGGTGGCCATCGTGTGCAAGGCGGAAGCAGATTGGCCCACAGCTTTGTAAGCTCTAGCTCCAAGGGAGGCAGATAACTAACAGGCTTTGGACAGGAGACGAGGCAGACCTCGCCAAGAAGAGGTGCCACGCGTACAGAGAGGTCGTGCGCTCAACCTGAGGATTCGCCACATACCCCCTGGCCGCTCCACCATCAAGAGTGGTGAGGGTGGAGGGACATGCAGCACGGGCAGAAAAATAGTGCTCTCTGAGACTGCGTGAGCCTACTGTGCACCTCCAGGAAGAAGAGGACGAGAGGCTTCGAAAGCTTAGCCCTCTGGTCCTCTGCGTAGCACCCATCTAGTCGGTCCGGCTGGGACCTGGTGGATAAACCATCTCCAACCCACGGCCAAAGCAGCCCGGGAAAGCATGGCTAACATGTCCGTTTCAGGATCCGTTTTGAAATTGCTCACCTTCCCAAGGGGGGTGAGCGGGCCTGGATTCCCGTAGGACAATAAAAGCCCACCCTCCGATGCAGCAGTGGATGTCTGGTCCCCGGTGTCATCGAATGTAAGGGCTACCATCTGTTTAGACAAATCGCTTCCTCTGCTCGAAGCTTGGATGGAGTGCTTGGAGGAGCGGGAGGTCCGCTGGCCCGGAGGCGAAGGATTATCTCCCACTGGAATCCTCAGATCTGCCTGAGTGCCCGCTGTAGTGCATGGGAGCCCTCTTGATCCCAGAGTGCAAGAGAGGTGGGCCCCTGGGTAGCATGCATGTCAGAGACCCCTAGGTGGAGGGCAAGGGGGCCTTCTGGGGCTCAAACTGCATGTCCAGGGAGTGTGTTTTGCCCCTGGGTAGCTTGCTTGGGTCAGGGACACCTTATGAGGAGGGCAAGGGGGCCCTCTGGGGCCCAAACTGAAAGAGGTGGACCCCTGGGTAGCTTACTGTGGTCAGAGACCCATAAGTGGAGGGCAAGGGGCCCCTCGGGGTCCCAGACTGCAAGTCCAGGTAGAGAGGTGGGCCACTGGGTAGCTTGTTTGGGTCAAAGAGACCTTATCTTGAGGGCAGGTGGGCCCTTTGGGGCCCAGGCTGCAAGTCCAGGGAGAGTGGTGGGCCCATGAGTAGCTTGCTGAGGTCAGAGACCCCAAGGTGGAGGGCAAGGGGGCCCTCTGGGTCCCAGACTGCAAGTCCAGTGAGAGAGGTGGCCCCTGTGTAACATGCTGGGGTCAGAGACCCCTAGGTGGAGGGCAAGGGGGCCTTCTGGGGCTCAGACTGCAAGTCCAGGAAGAGTGGTGGGCCCCTGGGTAGCTTGTTTGGGTCAAGGAGACCTTATCTTGAGTTCAGGGGGGGCCTTTGAGGCCCAAGCTGCAAGTCCAGGGAGAGTGCTGGGTCCCTGGGTAGCTTGCTTGGGGTCAGAGATCACTAGTTGGATGGCAAGGGGGCCCTCTGGGGCCCAGACTGCAAGTCCAGGGAGAGAGGTGGGCCCCTGGGTTGCATGCTGCGGTCAGAGACCCCTGGGTGGAGGGAACATGGGCCCTCTGGGGTTTAAAAAAAAAATTACTTAGACGAGGATCAAACCCAGGTCGGAGGCATCGTAAACTTATGTGCTAACCACTGGACCACAACAGCTGCTCATGAGACTGCGAGAAAATAAATAAAAAGAGCAGAGCTGCGGTAAAATAATGAATAAGAAGACTGGTCAAGTAAATAAATAAATTAATTTAAAGTGTGACTGCTGAGAGCAACAGATTCTGGAGCTAGGGACATCGGCCCTCATGGTCAAAAAAACTGACTGGCCCACCGGGAATTTTCGCGGTTCTCCCGATTAACCAATCCGGGCCTGCTTGTGTGTGTATGATAGTGCGCGCGCGCGCGAATGAGAGAGAGAGAGAGAGCTTTTCCAGATAGCAAAACACACTCGGGCCAGTTCCGGCTAGATTGACTCTGGCTGGGGTCAGAGGCCCCTAGGCGGAGAGCCAGGGTGCACCCTGGGGCCTTTACTGCAAGCCTAGGGAGAACTTTGGACCCCTGGGTAATTTGCTGCGGTCAGAGGCCCCTATGTGGAGGGCCAGGGGGCACCCTGTGGCCTATACTGCAAGTCCAGGGAGAAAGGTGGACGCCTGGGTATCTTGCTGTGGTCAGGGGCTTCTAGGTGGAGGGCAAGGGGGCACCCTGGGGCCTAAACTGCAAGTCCAGGGAGAGAGGTGGATCCCTGGGTAGGTTGCTGGGGTCAGAGGCCTCTGGGTGGAGGGCCAGGGGGCAGCCCGTGCCTATACAGCAAATCCAGGGAGAGAGGGGGACTTATGGGTAGCTGGCTGGGATCAGAGGACCCTAGGTGGAGGGCAGGGGGCACCCTGGGGCCTGTTCTGCAAGTCCAGGAAGAGAGGGGGACCCCTGGGTAGCTTGCTGGGGTCAGATGCCCCTAGTTGGAAGGCAGGGTGGCACTCTGGGGCCTATGCTGCAAATCCAGGGAGAGAGGGGGACTTATGGGTAGCTGGCTGGGATCAGAGGACCCTAGGTGGAGGGCAGGGGGCACCCTGGGGCCTGTTCTGCAAGTCCAGGAAGAGAGGGGGACCCCTGGGTAGCTTGCTAGGGTCAGAGGCCCCTAGTTTCAAGGGCCAGGGACAAATACTGCAAGTCCAGGGAAAGAGGTGGAGCCTTGGTTAGCTTGCAGGGGTCAGAGGCCCGTAGGTGGAGGGCCAGGGGGCACCAAGGGGCCTAAACTGCTAGTTCAGGGAGAGAGGTGGACCCCTGGGTAGCTTGCTGGGGTCAGAGACGCCTAGGTGGAGGGCAAGGGGGCAAACTGGGGCCTATACTGCAAGTCCAGGGAGAGAGGTGGATCCCTGGGTAGTTTGCTAGGGTCAGAGGCCTCTAGGTGGAGGGACAGGGGGCATCCTGGGCCTATACTGCAAATCCAGGCAGAAAGGGGGACCCCTGGGCAGCTGGCTGGGGTCAGAGGCCCCTATGTGGAAGGCCAGGGGGCACCCTGGGGCCTATACTGCAAGTCTAGGGAGAACTTTGGACCCCTGGGTAGCTTACTGCGGTCAGAGGCCCCTATGTGGAGGGCCAGGGGGCACCCTGGGGCTTATACTGCAAGTCAAGGGACAGAGGTGTACCCCTGGGTAGCTTGCAGGGTACAGAGACGCCTAGGTGGAGGGCAAGGGGGCACCCTGTGGCCTATACTGCAAGTCCAAGGAGAAAGGTGGACGCCTGGGTAGCTTGCTGTGGTCAGGGGCTTCTAGGTGGAGCGCAAGGGGGCACCCGAGGGCCTATACTGCAAGTCCAGGGAGAGAGGTGGATCCCTGGGTAGCTTGCTGGGGTCAGAGGCCTCTGGGTGGAGGGCCAGGGGGCACCCCGTGCCTATACAGCAAATCCAGGGAGAGAGGGGTACTTATGGGTAGCTGGCTGGGGTCAGAGGCCACTAGGTGGAGGGAAAGGGGGCACCCTGGGGCCTATTCTGCAAGTCCAGGGAGAGAGGGGGACCCCTGGATAGCTTGCTGGGATCAGAGGACCCTAGGTGGAGGGCAGGGGGCACCCTGGGGTAGAGGTCTGCAATCCCCCGTCTGTCCTGCGGGCGCCGCGGGACCCGACCAGATTTCTGCGGCGCAGGATTAAATTTCCGAATAAATCACGGGAGCGGTCGGTAACGGGTTTAATTTGGGATGGGAGCGGGCTGTCTAGCAATATCGCGGATATTGCTATGCGAATGAGAGAGAGAGCTTTGCCTGTGTGTGTGCTTGGTGCTTGTATGTCTGTATGTTAGTGCGCGCGCGCGCGAATGAGAGAGAGCTTTCCCAGATAGCAAAATACACTCGGGCCAGTTCCGGCTAGATTCTCGCCTGCCGAATCAATCGGGCCAGATACGGCGGCCGTAAGCGAGCCAACGCTGCCGCATCCACGTCGGAATTGGCCCGAGAGTAATGTGCACTGCGGCCCGGAGCTAGCGTGACTCAGTATTTATATACCTTTATATAAAAGCTTTTGGTATTACATTGGTACTTAATACATGGTATTACAACCGTTTGAGTTGATATAACAGCAAACGCCTGTGTGTCTGCTTGGTGTTTGTGTGTGTGTTAGTGCGCGAGCGCGTATGAGAGAGAGAGCTTTGTCTGTGTGTGTGTGCTTGGTGCTGTGTGTGTGTGTGTGTGTGTGTTTATACAGACAGCTTGGCTGTCTGGACTGTATAGCTGGGTGATTTTCGGTTTTGTTCTCCCCCGCTCTTTAGCGGGATCGGGCGCGGCGGCCAGAAAATGGGGCGGGTCGGGCAGCGGGACAACAAATTCTTAATATAAGCGGGAGCGGTCAGGTTCTGGCTAAAACCAGGTGGGTGCGGGCGGGAGCGGGATTCAAAATTTAGTCCCGCGCAGATCTCTACCCTGGGGCATATTCTGCAAGTCCAGGGAAAGAGTTGGGGATCCCTGGGTAGCTTGCTGGGGTCAGAGGCCCTTAGGTGGAGGAAAAAATGGCACTCTGGGGCCTATACTGCTAGTCCAGTGAGAGAGATGGACCCCTGGGTAGCTTGCTGGGGTCAGAGATGCCTAGTTGGAGGGCAAGGGGGCACCCTGGGGCCTAAACTGCAAGTCCAGGGACAGTTTTGGACCCCTGGGTAGATTACTGGGGTCAGAGGCCCCTATGTGGAGGGCCAGGGGCCACCCTGAGGCCTATACTGCAAGTCCAGGGAGAGAGGTGGACCCCTGGGTAGCTTGCTGGGTTCAGAGGCCCCTAAGTGGAGACCAGGGGGCACCCTGGGGCTTATACTGCAATTCCAGGGAGAGAGGTGGACCCCTGGGTAGCTTGCTGGGGTCAGAGGCCCCTAAGTGGAGACCAGAGGGGCACCCTGGGGCTTATACTGCAAGTCCAGGGGGAGAGGTGGACCCCTGGGTAGCTTGCTGGGGTCAGAGGCCCCTAGGTGGAGGGCCAGGGGCACCGGGAGGGCCTAAACTGCTAGTCCAGGGAGAAAGGTGGACCACTGGGTAACTTGCTGGGGTCAGAGACCCCTAGGTGGAGAGCAAGGGGGCACCCTGGGGCTTATTCTGCAAGTCTAGGGAGAGAGTTGGGGATCCCTGGGTAGCTTTCTGGGGTCAGAGGCCCCTAGGTGGAGGAAAAAGGGGCACTCAGGGGCCTACACTGCAAGTCCAGGGAGAGAGATGGACCCCTGGGTAGCTTGCTGGGGTCAGAGATGCCTAGTTGGGGGGCAAGGGGGCACCCTGGGGCCTATACTGCAAGTCCAGGGAGAGAGGTGGATCCCTGGATAGCTTGCTGGGGTCAGAGGCCTCTAGGTGGAGGGCAAGGGGGCACCCTGGGGCCTATACTGCAAGTCCAAGGAGCCGTAAGCGAGCCGACGCTGCCGCATCCGCGCCGGAATCGGCCCGAGAGTAATGTACGCTGCGGCCCAGAGCTGGCGCGACTTTGTATTTATATACCTTTATATAAAAGCTTTTGGTATTACATTGGTACTTGATACATGGTATTACAACCCTTTGAGTTGATATAACAGCAAACGCCTGTGTGTCTGCTTGGTGCTTGTGTGTGTGTTAGTGCGCGAGCACGTATGAGAGAGAGAGCTTTGTCTGTGTGTGTGTGTGCTTGGTGCTGTGTGTGTGTGTGTGTGTGTGTGTGTTTATACAGACAGTTTGGCTGTCTGGATTGTATAGCTGGGTGATTTTCGTTTTGTTCTCCCCCGCTCTTTAGCGGGATCGGGCGCGGCGGCCAGATAATGGGGCGGGTCTGGCAGCGGGACAACAAATTCTTAATATAAGCGGGAGCGGTCAGGTTCGGGCTAAAACCTGGCGGGTGCGGGTGCGGGCGGGTGCGGGCGGGAGCGGGATTCAAAATTTAGTCCCGCGCAGATCTCTACCCTGGGGCATATTCTGCAAGTCCATGGAAAGAGTTGGGGATCCCTGGGTAGCTTGCTGGGGTCAGAGGCCCCTAGGTGGAGAAAAAAATGGCACTCTGGGGCCAAAACTGCAAGTCCAGGGAGAGAGGTGGACCCCTGGGTAGCTTGCTGGGGTCAGAGGCCCCTAGGTGGAGGGCAAGGGGGCACCCTGGGGCCTATACTGCAAGTCCAGGGAGAGAGGTGTACCCTTTTGTAGCTTGCTGGTGTCAGGGGCACTTAGGTGGAGGGCCAGGGGGCACCCTGGGAACTATACTGCAAGTCCAGGGAGAGAGGTAGACCCCTGGGAAGCTTGCTGGGGTCAGGGGCCCCTAGGTGGATGGCCAGGGGGCACCCTGGGGCCTCTACTGCAAGTCCAGGGAGAGAGTTGGACCCCTGGGTAGCTTGCTGGGGTTAGAGGCGCCTAGACGGAGGGCCAGAGGGCACCCTGGGTCCTACACTGCAAGTCCAGGAAGAGAAGTGGACCCCTGGGTAGCTTGCTAGGGTCAAGGGCCACTAGGTGGAGGGCCAGCGAGCACCCTGGGGCCTATACTGCAAGTCCAGTGAGGGAGGTGGACCCCTGGGTAGCCTGCTGGGGTCAGGGTCACCTAGGTGGAGGGCCAGGGGGCACCTTGTGGGATATACTGCAAGTCGAGGAAGAGAGGTAGACCCCTGGGTAGCTTGGTGGGGTCAGGAGCCCCAAGGTGGAGGGCCAGGGGGCACTTTGGAGCATATACTGCAAGTCCAGGAAGAGAGGTGGACCCTTGGGTAGCTTGCTGGGGTCAGAGGCCCCTAGGTGGAGGGCCAGTGGGCACCCTGTGGCCTATACTGCAAGTCCAGGGAGAGAGGTGGACCCCTGAGTAGCTTGCTGAGGTCAAAGGCCCCTAGGTGGAGGGCCAGGGGGTCCCCTGGGGCCTATACTGCAAGTCCTGGGAGAGAGGTGGACCCCTGGGTAGCTTGCTAGGGTCAGGGTCCCCTAGGTGGAGGGCCAGGGGGCACCCTGTTGGCTATACTGCAAGTCCAGGAAGAGAGGGGGACCCCTGGGTAGCTTGCTGGGGTCAGGGGCCCCTAGGTGGAGGGCCAGGGGGCACGCTGGGGCCTATACTGCAAGTCCAGGGAGAGAGGTGGACCCCTGGGTAGCTTCCTGGGGTCAGAGGCCCCTAGGTGGAGGGCCAGGGGGCACCCTGGGGCCTACACTGCAAGTCCAGGGAGGGAGGTGGACCATTGGGTAGCTTGGTGGTGTCAGGGGTCTCTAGGTGGAGGGCCAGGGGGCACCCTGTTGGCTAAACTGCAAGTCAAGGAAGAGAAGTGGACCCCTGGGTAGCTTGATGGGGTCAGAGGCCCCTAGGTGGAGGGCCAGGGGGCACCATGGGGCCTTTACTGCAAGTCCAGGGAGAGAGGTGGACCCTTGGATAGATTGATGGGGTCATGGGCCCCAAGGTCGAGGGCCAGGGGCCACGGTCGGGCCTATACTGCAAGTCCAGGAAGAGAGATGAACCCCTGGGTAACTTGCTGGGGTCAGAGGCCCCTAGATGGAGGGCCAGGGGCCACCCTGGGGCCTATACTGCAAGTCCAGGGAGAGAGGTGGACCCCTGTGTAGCTTGCTGGGGTCAAAGGCCCCTAGGTGGAGGGCCAGAGGCACACTGGGATCTATACTGCAAGTCCAGGGAGAGAGATGAACCCCTGGGTAGTTTGCTGAGGTCAGAGGCCCCTAGGTGGAGGCCCCGGGGGCACTCTGGTGCTTTACTGCAAGTCCAGGCAGAGAGGTGGCTCACTGGGTAGCTTGCTGGGTCAAAGGCCCCTAGTTGGAGGGCCAGGGGGCACCCTGGGACCTATACTGCAAGTCCAAGGTGAGAGGTGGTCCTCTGGGTAGCTTGCTGGGGTCAGAGGCCCCCAGGTAAAGGGCAAGGGGCACCCTAGGGCCTATACTGCAAGTCCAGGGAGAGAGCTGGAACCCTGGGTTGCTTGCTGTGGTCAAAGGCCCCTAGGTGGAGAGCCAGGGGGCACCCTGGGGCCTATAATGCAAGTCAAGGGACATCGGTAGACCCCTGGGTAGCTTGCTGGGGTCAGAGGCCCTTAGGTGGAGGGCCAGGGGCACCCTGGGGCATATACTGCAAGTCAAGGAAGAGAGGTGGACCCTTGGGTAGCTTGCTGGGGTCAGGGTCAACTAGGTGGAGGGTCAAGGGGCAGCCTGGGGCCTACACTGCAAGTCCAGGTAGAGAGGTGGACCCCTGGGTAGCTTGCTGGGGTCAGAGGCCCCTAGTTGGAGGGCCAGGGGGCACCCTGGGGCCTATAATGCAAGTCAAGGGACATCGGTGGACCCCTGGTTAGCTTGCTGGGGTCAGAGGCGCCTAGGTGGAGGGCCAGGGGGCACCTTGGGGCCTATACTACAAGTCCAGGGAGAGAGGTGGACCCCTGGGTAGATTGCTGGGGTCAGAGGCCTCTAGATGGAGGGCCAGGGGGCACCCTGGGGCCAATACTGCAAGTCCAGGGAGAGAGGTGGACCCCTGGGTAGCTTGCTGGGGTCAAGGGCCCCTAGGTGGAGGGCCAGGGGGCACCCTGGGGCCTATACTGCAAGTCCAGCGAGAGAGGTGGACCCCAGGGTAGCTTGCTGGGGTTAGAGGAGCTTAGACGGAGGGACAGTGGGCACCCTGGGGCCTATACTGCAAGTCCAGGGAGAGAGGTGGACCCATGGGTAGCTTGCTGGGGTCAGAGGCCCCAAGGTGGAGGGCCAGGGGGCAACCTGGGGCCTGTACTGCAAGTCCAGGGACATTGGTGGAGCCCTGGGTAGCTTGCTGGGGTCAAGGGCCCTTAGGTGGAAGGCCAGGGGGCACCCTAAGGCCTATACTGCAAGTCCAGGAAGAGAAGTGGACCCCTGGGTAGCTTGCTAGGGTCAAGGGCTACTACCTGGAGGGCCAGGGGGCACCCTGGGGCCTATACTGCAAGTTCAGAGAGTGAGGTGGACCACTGGGTAGCCTGCTGGGGTCAGGGTCCACTAGGTGGAGGGCAAAGGGGCACCCTGGGGCCTGTACTGCAAGTCCAGGGAGGGACGTGGACCCCTGGGTAGCTTGCTGGGGTCTGGGTCACCTAGGTGGAGGGCCAGGGGGCACCCTCTGGGCTAAACATCAAGTCGAGGAAGAGAGGTAGACCCCTGGGTAGCTTGGTGGGGTCAGGGGCCCCTAGGTGGAGGGCCAGGGGGCACCCTGTTTCATATACTGCAAGTCCATGAAGAGAGGTGGACCCTTGGGTAGCTTGCTGGGGTCAGAGGCCCCTAGGTGGAGGGCCAGGGGGCACCCTGGGGCCTATACTGCAAGTCCAGGGAGAGAGGTGGACCCCTGAGTAGCTTTTTGAGGTCAGAGGCCCCTAGGTGGAGGGCCAGGGGGTCCCCTGGGGCCTATACTGCAAGTCCAGGGAGAGAGGTGGACCCCTGGGTTGCTTGCTGGGGTCAGAGGCCCCTAGGTGGAGGCCAGCGGGCACCCTGGGCCCTATACTGCAAGTCCAGGGAATTAGGTGGACTCCTGGGTAGCTTGCTGGGGTCACAGGGTCCTAGGTTTAGGGACAGGGTGGACCCTGGGGCCTACACTGCAAGTCCAGGGAGGGAGCAGGACCACTGGGTAGCATTCTGGGGTCAGAGGCCCCTAGGTGGAGGGACAAGGGGCACCCTGGGGAATATTTGGCAAGTCCAGGGACATCCGTGGACGCCTGGGTAGCTTGCTTGGGTCAGACGCTCTTAGATGGAGGGCCAGGGGGCACCCTGGGGCCTATACTGCAAGTCCAGGGAGAGAGGTGGACCCCTGGGTAGCTTGCTGGGGTCAGAGGCTCCTGGGTGAAGGGCCAGGGGACACCCTGGGGCCTATACTGCAAGTCCAGGAAGATCGTTGAACCCCTGGGTAGCTTGCTGGGGTCAGAGGTGCCTAGGTGGAGGACCAGGGGGCACCCTGGGGCCTATACTGCAAGTCTAGGAAGAGAGGTGGACCCTTGGGTAGCTTGCTGGGGTCAGAGGCCTCTAGGGGGAGGGCCAGGGGGTCCCCTGGGGAATATACTGCAAGTCCAGGAAGAGAGGTGGACCCTTGGGTAGCTTGCTGGGGTTAGAGGCCCCTAGGTGGAGGGCCAGGGGGAACCCTGGGGTCTATACTGCAAGTCCAGGGACATTGGTGGACCCCTCGGTAGCTTGCTGGGGTCATGGGCTCTTAGGTGGAGGGCCAGGGGGCATCCTGGGGCCTACACTGCTAGTCCAGGAAGAGAAGTGGTCCCCTTGGTAGCTTGCTGGAGTAAGAGGCCGTTAGGTGGAGGGCCAGGGGGCACCCTGGGGTCTATACTGCAAGTCCAGAGAGGGAGGTGGACACCTGGGTAGCTTGCTGGGGTCAGGGGCCCCTAGGCTGAGGGCCAGGGGGCACCCTGTGGGCTATACTGCAAGTCCAGGTAGAGAGGTGGACCCCTGGGTAGCTTGCTTGGGTCAGGGGCCCCTAGGTGGAGGGCCAGGGGGCACCCTGGAGCCTATACTGCAAATCCAGGGAGAGAGGTGGACCCCTGGGTAGCTTGCTGGGGTCAGAGGCTCCTAGGTGAAGGGCCAGGGGGCAACCCAGGGACTACACTGCAAGTCCAGGGAGAGAGGAGGACCCCTGGGTAGCTTGGTGGGGTCAGACACCCCTACGTGGAGGGGAAGGGGGCACTCTGGGGCCTATACTGCAAGTCCAGGGAGGGAGGTTGACCCCTGGGTAGCTTGCTGGGGTCAGAGGCCCCTAGGTGGAGGGCCAAGCAGCACCCTGGGGCCATTATTGCAAGTCCATGGACATCGGTGGACCCCTGGGTAGCTTGCTGGGGTCAGGGGCCCTTGGGCGGAAGGCCAGGGGGCACCCTGGGGCCTACACTGCAAGTATAGGAAGAGAATTGGACCCCTGGGTAGCTTGCTGGGGTCAGGGGCCCCTAGTTGGAAGGAGAGGGGGCACTCTGGAGCCTATACTGCAAGTAAAGGAAGAGAAGTGGACCCCTGGGTAGCTTGCTGGGGTCAAAGGCCCCTAGGTGGAAGGCCAGGGGCTCCCCTGGGGCCTACACTGCAAGTCCAGGGAGAGAGGTGGACCCCCGGGTAGCTTGCTGGGGTCAGGGGCTCTTAGGTGGAGGGCCAGGGCGCATCCTGGGGCCTATGCTGCAAGTCCAGGAAGAGAAGTGGACCCCTGGGTAGCTTGCTGGGATCAAAGGCCCCTAGGTGAAGGCCAAGGGGCACCCTGGGGCCTTTAGTGCAAGTTCAGGGACATCGGTGAACCCCTGGGTAGCTTGCTGGGGTCAGAGGCCCCTAGGTGGAGGGCCAGGGGGCACCCTGGTTCCTATACTGCATGTCCAGGGAATAAGGTGGACTCCTGGGTAGCTTGCTGGGGTCATAGGCTCCTAGGTGGAGGGACAGGGTGCACCCTGGGGCCTACACTGCAAGTCCAGGGAGAGAGTTGAACCCCTGGGTAGCTTGCTGGGGTCAGAGACCCCTAGGTGGAGGGTAAGGGGGCACCCTGGAGCCTAAACTGCAAGTCCAGGGAGGGAGCAGGACCCTTGGGTAGCTTTCTGGGGTCAGAGGCCCGCAGGTGGAGGGACAAGGGGCACCCTGGGGAATATTCTGCAAGTCCAGGGACATCGGTGGACGCCTGGGTAGCTTGATGGGTCAGACGCCCTTAGATGGAGGGCCAGGGGGCACCCTGGGGCCTATACTGCAAGTCCAGGGAGAGAGGTGGACCCCTGGGTAGCTTGCTGGGGTCAGAGGCCCCTAGGTGGAGGGCCAGGGGGCACCCTGTGGGCCTATACTGCAAGTCCAGAAAGAGAGGTTGACCTCTGGGTAGCTTGCTGGGTTAGGGGCCCCTAAGTGGAGGGCCAGGGAGCACCCTGGGGCCTATACTGCAAGTCCAGGAAGAGAGGTGGACCCCTGGGTAGCTTGCTGGGGTCAGAGGCTCCTGGGTGAAGGGCCAGGGGGCACCCTGGGCCTATACTGCAAGTCCAGGAAGAGAGGTGGACCCCTGGGTAGCTTGCTGGGGTCAGAGGCCTCTAGGTGGAGGGCCAGGAGGTCCCCTGGGGAATATACTGCAAGTCCAGGAAGAGAGGTGGACCCTTGGGTAGCTTGCTGGGGTTAGAGGCCCCTAGGTGGAGGGCCAGGGGGAACCCTGGGGTCTATACTGCAAGTCCAGGGACATCGGTGAACCCCTCGGTAGCTTGCTGGGGAAAGAGGCGCCTAGGTGGAGGGCCAGGGGGCACCCTGGGGCCTATACTGCAAGTCAAGGAAAAGAGGTGGACCCCCGGGTAGCTTGCTGGGGTCAGGGGCTCTTAGGTGGAGGGACAGGGGGCATCCTGGGGTCTATACTGCAAGTCCAGGAAGAGAAGTGGACCCCTTGGTAGCTTGCTGGAGTCAGAGGCCCCTAGGTGGAGGGCCAGGGGGCACCCAGGGGTCTATACTGCAAGTCCAGGGAGGGAGGTGGACCCCTGGGTAGCTTGCTGGGGTCATAGGCTCGTAGGTGAAGGGCCAGAGGGCACCCCGGGGACTACACTGCAAGTCCAGGGAGAGAGGAGGACCCCTGGGTAGCTTGGTGGGGTCAGACACCCCTAGGTGGAGGGGAAGGGGGCACCATGGGCCCTATACTGCAAGTCCAGGGAGGGAGGTTGACCCCTGGGTAGCTTGCTGGGGTCAGATGCCCCTAGGTGGAGGGCCAAGCAGCACCCTGGGGCCTATACTGCAAGTCCATGGACATTGGTGGACTCCTGGGTAGCTTGCTGGGGTCAGGGGCCCTCAGGTGGAAGGAGAGGGGGCACCCTGGAGCCTACACTGCAAGTATAGGAAGAGAATTGGACCCCTGGGTAGCTTGCTGGGGTCAGGGGCCCCTAGTTGGAAGGAGAGGGGGCACCCTGGAGCCTATACTGCAAGTAAAGGAAGAGAAGTGGACCCCTGGGTAGCTTGCTGGGGTCAAAGGCCCCTAGGTGGAAGGCCATGGGGTCCCCTGGGGCCTACACTGCAGGTCCAGGAAGAGAGTTGGACCCCCAGGTAGCTTGCTGGGGTCAGGGGCTCTTAGGTGGAGGGCCAGGGCGCATCCTGGGGCCTATGCTGCAAGTCCAGGAAGAGAAGTGGACCCTTGGGTAGCTTGCTGGGATCAAAGGCCCCTAGGTGAAGGGCCAAGGGGCACCCTGGGGCCTTTAGTGCAAGTCCAGAGACATCGGTGAACCCCTGGGTAGCTTGCTGGGGTCAGAGGCCCCTAGGTGGAGGGCCAGGGGGCACCCTGGGGCCTATATTGCAAGTCCAGGGACATTGATGGACCCCTGAGTAGCTTGCTGGGGTCAGGGGCCCTTAGGTGAAGGGTCAGAGGGCACCCTGGGGCCTAAACTGCAAGTTAAGGAAAAGAAGTGGACCCCTGGGTAGCTTGCTGGGGTCAGGGGACCCTAGATGGAGGGCCAAGGGGCACCCTGGGGCCTATACTGCAAGTCAATGGACAGAGGTGGACCAATGGGTAGCTTGCTGGTGTCAGAGACCCCTTGGTGGAGGGCAAGGGGGCACCCTGGGGCCTACACTGCAAGTCCAGGGAGGGAGGTGGACCCCTGCGTAGCTTGCTGGGTTCAGAGGCCCCTAGGTGAAGGGCCAAGGGGCACCCTGGGACCTTTAGTGCAAGTCCAGGGACATCGGTGAACCTCTGGGTAGCTTGCTGGGGACAGAGGCGTCTAGGTGGAGGCCCAGGGGGCACCCTGGGGCCTATACTGCAAGTCCAGGGAGGGAGGTGGACCCCTGGGTAGCTTGCTGGGGTCAGGGGCTCTTAGGTGGAGGGCCAGGGCACATCCTGGGGCCTATGCTGCAAGTCCAGGAAGAGAAGTGGACCCTTGGGTAGCTTGCTGGGATCAAAGGCCCCTAGGTGAAGGGCCAAGGGGCACCCTGGGGCCTTTAGTGCAAGTCCAGGGACATCGGTGAACCCCTGGGTAGCTTGCTGGGGTCAGAGGCCCCTAGGTGGAGGGCCAGGGGGCACCCTGGGGCCTATATTGCAAGTCCAGGGACATCGATGGACCCCTGAGTAGCTTGCTGGGGTCAGGGGCCCTTAGGTGAAGGGTCAGAGGGCACCCTGGGGCCTATCCTGCAAGTCCATGGACATTGGTGGACCCCTGGGTAGCTTGTTGGGGTCAGGGGCCCTCAGGTGGAAGGCCAGGGGCACCCTGGGGCCTACACTGCAATTATAGGAAGAGAATTGGACCCCTAGGTAGCTTGCTGGGGTCAGGGGCCCCTAGTTGGAAGGAGAGGGGGCACCCTGGAGCCTATACTGCAAGTAAAGGAAGAGAAGTGGACCCCTGGGTAGCTTGCTGGGGTCAAAGGCCCCTAGGTGGAAGGCCATGGGGTCCCCTGGGGCCTACACTGCAAGTCCAGGGAGAGAGTTGGACCCCCGGGTAGCTTGCTGGGGTCAGGGGCTCTTAGGTGGAGGGCCAGGGCGCATCCTGGGGCCTATGCTGCAAGTCCAGGAAGAGAAGTGGACCCTTGGGTAGCTTGCTGGGATCAAAGGCCCCTAGGTGAAGGGCCAAGGGGCACCCTGGGGCCTTTAGTGCAAGTCCAGGGACATCGGTGAACCCCTGGGTAGCTTGCTGGGGTCAGAGGCCCCTAGGTGGAGGGCCAGGGGGCACCCTGGGGCCTATATTGCAAGTCCAGGGACATCGATGGACCCCTGAGTAGCTTGCTGGGGTCAGGGGCCCTTAGGTGAAGGGTCAGAGGGCACCCTGGGGCCTAAACTGCAAGTTAAGGAAAAGAAGTGGACCCCTGGGTAGCTTGCTGGGGTCAGGGGACCCTAGGTGGAGGGCCAAGGGGCACCCTGGGGCCTATACTGCAAGTCAATGGACAGAGGTGGACCAATGGGTAGCTTGCTGGTGTCAGAGACCCCTTGGTGGAGGGCAAAGGGGCACCCTGGGGCCTACACTGCAAGTCCAGGGAGGGAAGTGGACCCCTGCGTAGCTTGCTGGGTTCAGAGGCCCTTAGGTGAAGGGCCAAGGGGCACCCTGGGGCCTTTAGTGCAAGTCCAGGGACATCGGTGAACCCCTGGGTAGCTTGCTGGGGACAGAGGCGTCTCGGTGGAGGCCCAGGGGGCACCCTGGGGCCTATACTGCATGTCCAGGGAGGGAGGTGGACCCCTGGGTAGCTTGGTGGGGTTAGAGGCCCCTAGGTGGAGGGCCAGGGAGCACCCTGGGGCCTATACTGCAAGTCCAGGGACATCGGTGGACCCCTGAGTAGCTTGCTGGGGTCAGGGGCCCTTAGGAGAAAGGTCAGGGGGCACCCTGGGGCCTAAACTGCAAGTCAAGGGGAAAGAGATGGACCCCCAGGTAGCTTGCTGGGGTCAGGAGCTCTTAGGGTGAGGGCAAACGGGCACCCTGGGACCTATACTGCAAGTCCAGGGACAGTGGTGGACCCCTAGTTAGCTTGCTGGGATCAGAGGCCCCCAGGTGGAGGGTCAAAGGGTACCCTGGGGCCTATACTGCAAGTCCATTGACATCGGTGGACCCCTGGTTAGCTTGTTGGGGTGAGAGGCCCCTAGGTGGAGGGCCAGGGGGCACCCTGGGGCCTATACTGCAAGTCCAGGGAGAGAGGTGGACCCTTGGGTAGCTTGCAGGGGTCAGGGGCCCTTAGGTGGAGGGCCAGGGGGCACCCTGGGTTCTATACTGCAAGTGCAGGGAGAGAGGTGGACCCCCGGGTAGCTTGCTGGGGTCAGGGGCCCTTAGGTGGAGGGCCAGGGGGGACCCTGGGGCCTATGCTGGGAGTCCAGGAAGAGAAGTGGACCCCTGGGTAGCTTGCTGGGGTCAGAGGCCCCTAGGTGGAGGGCCAAAGGGTACCCTGGGGCCTATACTGCAAGTCCATTGACATCGGTGGACCCCTGGTTAGCTTGCTGGGGTGAGAGGCCCCTAGGTGGAGGGCCAGGGGGCACCCTGGGGCCTATACTGCAAGTCCAGGGAGAGAGGTGGACCCTTGGGTAGCTTGCTGGGGTCAGGGGCCCTTAGGTGGAGGGCCAGGGGGCACCCTGGGGCCTATACTGCAAGTCCAGGAAGAGAAGTGGACCCCTGGGTAGCTTGCTGGGGTCAGGGGCCCCTAGGTGGAGGGCCAGGGGGTCCCCTAGGGCCTATACTGCAAGTCCAGGGAGAGAGGTGGACCCTTGGGTAGCTTGCTGGGGTCAGGGGCCCTTAGGTGGAGGGCCAGGGGGCACCCTGGGGCCTATACTGCAAGTCCAGGAAGAGAAGTGGACCCCTGGGTAGCTTGCTGGGGTCAGGGGCCCCTAGGTGGAGGGCCAGGGGGTCCCCTAGGGCCTATACTGCAAGTCCAGGGAGTGATGTGGACTCCTGGGTAGCTTGCTGGGGTAATAGGGTCCTAGGTGGAGGGCCAGGGGGCACCCTGGGGCCTAGACTGCAAGTCCAGGGAGAGAGGTGGACCCCTTGGTAGCTTGCTGGGGTCAGAGGCCCCTATGTGGAGGGCCAGGGGGCACACTGGGGCCTATACTGCAAGTCCAGGGAGGGAGGTGGACCCCTGGGTAGCTTGCTGCGGTCAGGGGCCCCTAGATGGAGGGCCAGGGGGCACCCTGTGGGCTATACTGCAAGTCCAGGGAGGGAGGTGGACCCCTGGGTACCTTGCTGGGGTCAGGGGCCCCTAGGTGGAGGGAGAGGGGGCACCCTGGGGCCTATACTGCAAGTCCAGGAAGAGAGGTGGACCCCTGGGTAGCTTGCTGGGGTCAGGGTCCCCAAGGTGGAGGGCCAGGGGGCACCCTGGGGCCTAAACTGCAAGTCAAGGGGAAAGAGATGGACCCCCAGGTAGCTTGCTGGGGTCAGGAGCTCTTAGGGTGAGGGCAAACGGGCACCCTGGGACCTATACTGCAAGTCCAGGGACAGTGGTGGACCCCTAGTTAGCTTGCTGGGATCAGAGGCCCCCAGGTGGAGGGTCAAAGGGTACCCTGGGGCCTATACTGCAAGTCCATTGACATCGGTGGACCCCTGGTTAGCTTGTTGGGGTGAGAGGCCCCTAGGTGGAGGGCCAGGGGGCACCCTGGGGCCTATACTGCAAGTCCAGGGAGAGAGGTGGACCCTTGGGTAGCTTGCAGGGGTCAGGGGCCCTTAGGTGGAGGGCCAGGGGGCACCCTGGGTTCTATACTGCAAGTGCAGGGAGAGAGGTGGACCCCCGGGTAGCTTGCTGGGGTCAGGGGCCCTTAGGTGGAGGGCCAGGGGGGACCCTGGGGCCTATGCTGGGAGTCCAGGAAGAGAAGTGGACCCCTGGGTAGCTTGCTGGGGTCAGAGGCCCCTAGGTGGAGGGCCAAAGGGTACCCTGGGGCCTATACTGCAAGTCCATTGACATCGGTGGACCCCTGGTTAGCTTGCTGGGGTGAGAGGCCCCTAGGTGGAGGGCCAGGGGGCACCCTGGGGCCTATACTGCAAGTCCAGGGAGAGAGGTGGACCCTTGGGTAGCTTGCTGGGGTCAGGGGCCCTTAGGTGGAGGGCCAGGGGGCACCCTGGGGCCTATACTGCAAGTCCAGGAAGAGAAGTGGACCCCTGGGTAGCTTGCTGGGGTCAGGGGCCCCTAGGTGGAGGGCCAGGGGGTCCCCTAGGGCCTATACTGCAAGTCCAGGGAGAGAGGTGGACCCTTGGGTAGCTTGCTGGGGTCAGGGGCCCTTAGGTGGAGGGCCAGGGGGCACCCTGGGGCCTATACTGCAAGTCCAGGAAGAGAAGTGGACCCCTGGGTAGCTTGCTGGGGTCAGGGGCCCCTAGGTGGAGGGCCAGGGGGTCCCCTAGGGCCTATACTGCAAGTCCAGGGAGTGATGTGGACTCCTGGGTAGCTTGCTGGGGTAATAGGGTCCTAGGTGGAGGGCCAGGGGGCACCCTGGGGCCTAGACTGCAAGTCCAGGGAGAGAGGTGGACCCCTTGGTAGCTTGCTGGGGTCAGAGGCCCCTATGTGGAGGGCCAGGGGGCACACTGGGGCCTATACTGCAAGTCCAGGGAGGGAGGTGGACCCCTGGGTAGCTTGCTGCGGTCAGGGGCCCCTAGATGGAGGGCCAGGGGGCACCCTGTGGGCTATACTGCAAGTCCAGGGAGGGAGGTGGACCCCTGGGTACCTTGCTGGGGTCAGGGGCCCCTAGGTGGAGGGAGAGGGGGCACCCTGGGGCCTATACTGCAAGTCCAGGAAGAGAGGTGGACCCCTGGGTAGCTTGCTGGGGTCAGGGTCCCCAAGGTGGAGGGCCAGGGGGCACCCTGGGGCCTATACTGCAAGTCCAGGGAGTGAGGTGGACTCCTGGGTAGCTTGCTGGGGTCATAGGCTCAAAGATGGAGGGCCAGGGGGCACCCTGGGGCCTACATTGCAAGTCCAGGGAGAGAGGTGGACTCCTGGGTAGCTTGCTGGGGTCATAGGCTCCAAGATGGAGGGCCAGGGGGCACCCTGGGGCCTACATTGCAAGTCCAGGTAGAGAGGTGGACTCCTGGGTAGCTTGCTGGGGTCAGAGGCCCCTAGGTGGATGGCCAGGAGGTCCTCTGGGGCCTATACTGCAAGTCCAGGGAGAGAGGTGAACCCCTGGGTAGCTTGCTGGGGAGAAAGGCCCCTAGGTGGAGGGCCAGGGGGCACTCTGGGGACTACACTGCAAGACCAGGGAGAGAGGAGGACCCCTGGTTAGCTTGCTGGTTTCAGAGGCCCCTAGTTGGAGGGAGAGGGGGCACCCTGGGGCCTACACTGCAGGTCCAGGGAGAGTGGTGGACCCCTGGGTAGCTTGCTGGGGTCAGACACTCCTATGTGGAGGGCAAGGGGGCACCCTGGGCCCTACACTGCAAGTTCAGGGAGGGAGGTGGACCCCTGGGTAGCTTGCTGGGGTCAGAGGCCCCTAGGTGGAGGGCCAAGGGGCAACCTGGGGTCTATACTGCAAGTCCTTTGACATCGGTGGACCCCTGGTTAGCTTGCTGGGGTGAGAGGCCCCTAGATGGAGAGAGAAGGGGCACCCTGGGGCCTATACTGCCAGTCCAGGGAGTGAGGTTGACCCCTGGGTAGCTTGCTGCGGTCAGGAGCCCCTAGGTGGAGGGCCATGGGGCACCCTGTGGGCTATACTGCAAGTCCAGGGAGGGATGTGGACCCCTGGGTAGGTTGCTGGGGTCAAAGGCCCCTAGATGGAGGGCCAAGGGTCACCCTGGGGCCTTTACTGCAAGTCCAGGGACATCGGTGGGCGCCTGAGTAGCATGATGGGGTCAGAGGCCCCTAGGTGGAGGGCCAGGGGGCACGCTGGGGCCTATACTGCAAGTCCAGGAAGAGAGGTTGACCCCTGGGTAGCTTGCTGGGGTCAGGGGCCCCTAGATGGAGGGCCAGGGGCCACTCTGGGGCCTATACTGCAAGTCAAGGGACATCGGTGGACCCTTGGGTAGCTTGCTGGGGTCAGAGGCCCTTATAAGAAGGGCCAGGGGGCACCCTGGGGCGTATACTGCAAGTCCAGGAAGAGAAGTGGATGCCTGAGTAGCTTGCTGGGGTCAGGGGCCCTTAGGTGGAGGGCCAGGTGGCACCCTGGGGCCTATACTGCAAGTCCATTGAGGGAGGTGGACCCCTGGGTAGCTTGCTGGGGTCAGAGGCTTCTAGGTGGAGGGCCAGGGGGCACCCTGGGGCCTACACTGCAAGTCCAGGGAGAGAGGTGGACCCCTGGGTAGCTTGCTGGGGTCAGACACTCCTATGTGGAGGGCAAGGGGGCACCCTGGGCCCTACACTGCAAGTTCAGGGAGGGAGGTGGACCCCTGGGTAGCTTGCTGGGGTCAGAGGCCCCTAGGTGGAGGGCCAAGGGGCAACCTGGGGTCTATACTGCAAGTCCTTTGACATCGGTGGACCCCTGGTTAGCTTGCTGGGGTGAGAGGCCACTAGGTGGAGGACCAGGGGGCACCCTGGGGCCTATGCTTCAAGTCCAGGGAGGGAGGTGGACCCCTGGGTAGCTTGCTGGGGTCAGGGGCCCCTAGGTGGAGGGAGAAGGGGCACCCTGGGGCCTATACTGCCAGTCCAGGGAGTGAGGTTGACCCCTGGGTAGCTTGCTGCGGTCAGGGGCCCCTAGGTGGAGGGCCAGGGGGCACCCTGTGGGCTATACTGCAAGTCCAGGGAGGGATGTGGACCCCTGGGTAGGTTGCTGGGGTCAGAGGCCCCTAGATGGAGGGCCAAGGGTCACCCTGGGGCCTATACTGCAAGTCCAGGGACATCGGTGGGCGCCTGAGTAGCATGATGGGGTCAGAGGCCCCTAGGTGGAGGGCCAGGGGGCACGCTGGGGCCTATACTGCAAGTCCAGGAAGAGAAGTGGACCCCTGGGGAGCTTGCTGGGGTCAGGGGCCCCTAGGAGGAGGGAGAGGGTGCACCCTGGGGCTTATACTGCAAGTCCAGGAAGAGAGGTGGACCCCTGGGTAGCTTGCTGGGGTCAGAGGCCCCTAGGTGGAGGGCCAGGTGGAACCCTGTGAGCTATACTGCAAGTCCAGGAAGAGAGGTTGACCCCTGGGTAGCTTGCTGGGGTCAGGGGCCCCTAGGTGGAGGGCCAGGGGGCACCCTGAGGCCTATACTGCAAGTCCAGGAACAGAGGTGGACCCCTGGGTAGCTTGCTGGGGTCACAGGATCCTATTGAAGGGCCAGGGGGCACCCTGGGGCCTATACGGCAAGTCCAGGGAGATCGGTGGACCCCTGGGTAGCTTGATGGGTTCCGAGGCCCCTAGGTGGAAGGCCCAGGGGGCACCCTGGGGCCTATACTGCAAGTCTAGGGAGGGAGGTGGACCCCTGGGAAGCTTGCTGGGGTCAGAGGCCACTAGGTGGAGGGCCAACGGGCACCCTGGGACCTATACTGCAAGTCCAGGGACATCGGTGGACCCCTGGGTAGCTTGCTGGGGTCAGAGGCCCCTAGGTGGAGGGCCAGAGGGCACCCTGATGCCTATACTGCAAGTCCAGGGAGTGAGGTGGACTCCTGGGTAGCTTGCTAGGGACATGGGCTCCTAGATGGAGGGCCAGGGGGCACCCTGGGGCCTACATTGCAAGTCCAGGGATAGAAGTGGACTCCTGGGTAGCTTGCTGGGGTCAGATGCCCCTAGGTGGATGGCCAGGTAGTCCCCTGGGGCCTATACTGCAAGTCCAGGGAGAGAGGTGAACCCCTGGGTAGCTTGCTGGGAAGAGAAAACCCTAGATGGAGGGCCAGGGGGCACTCTGGGGCCTACACTGCAAGATCAGGGAGAGAGGAGGACCCCTGGGTAGCTTGCTGGGGTCAGAGGCCCCTAGTTGGAGGGACAAGTGGCACCCTGGGGCATATACTGCAAGTCCAGGGACATCTGTGGACCCCTGGGTAGCTTGCAGGGGTCAGAGGCCCCTAGAAGGAGGGACCAGGGGGCACCCTGGGGCCTATTCTGCAAGTCCAGGGACATCAGTGGACCCCTGGGTAGCTTGCTGGGGTCAGAGGCTCCTTGGTGGAGGGCCAGGGGGCACACTGGGGCCTACATTGCATGTCCAGGGAGAGAGGTGGACCCCTGGGTAACTTGCTGGGGTCAAGGGCCCCTAGGTGGAGGGCCAGGGGGCACCCTGGGGCCTATACTGCAAGTCCAGGGAGTGAGGTGGACTCCTGGGTAGCTTGCTAGGGACATAGGCTCCTAGATGGAGGGCCAGGGGGCACCCTGGGGCCTACATTGCAAGTCCAGGGAGAGAAGTGGACTCCTGGGTAGCTTGCTGGGGTCAGAGGCCCCAAGGTGGATGGCCAGGAGGTCCCCTGGGGCCTATACTGCAAGTTCAGGGAGAGAGGTGAACCCCTGGGTAGCTTGCTGGGAAGAGAGAACCCTAGGTGGAGGGCCAAGGGGCACTCTGGGGCCTACACTGCAAGATCAGGGAGAGAGGAGGACCCCTGGGTAGCTTGCTGGGGTCAGAGGCCCCTAGTTGGAGGGACAAGTGGCACCCTGGGGCATATACTGCAAGTCCAGGGCCATCTGTGGACCCCTGGGTAGCTTGCAGGGGTCAGAGGTCCCTAGATGGAGGGACCAGGGGGCACCCTGGGGCCTATTCTGCAAGTCCAGGGACATCAGTGGACCCCTGGTTAGCTTGCTGGGGTCAGAGGCCCCTAGGTGGAGGGAGAGGGGGCACCGTGGGGCCTATACTGCAAGTCCAGGAAGAGAGGTGGACCCCTGGGTAGCTTGCTGGGGTCAGGGGCCCCTAGGTGGAGGGCCAGGGGGCACCCTGGGACCTATACTGCAGGTCCAGGGAGAGAGGTGAACCCCTGGGTAGCTTGCTGGGGTCAGACACCCCTGGGTGGAGTGCAAGTGGGCACCCTGGGGCCTTTACTGCAAGTCCAAGGTGAGAGGTTGTCCTCTGGGTAGCTTGCTAGGGTCAGAGGCCCCTAGGTGGAGGGCCAAGGGTCACCCTGGGGAATGTACTGCAAGTCCAGGGACTTCGGTGGACCCCTGGGTAGCTTGCTTGGGTCAGAGACCCTTAGATGGAGGGCCAGGGGGCACCCTGGGGCCTATACTGCAAGTCCAGGGACATCAGTGGACCCCTGGGTAGCTTGCTGGGGTCAGAGGCGCCTAGGTGGAGGGCCAGGGGGCATCCTGTGTCCTATTCTGCAAGTCCAGGGAGAAAGGTGGACCCCTGGGTAGCTTGCTGGGGTCAGAGGCCCCTAGGTGGAGGGCCAGGGTGCACCCTGGGGCCTCTACTGCAAGTCCAGGGACATCGGTGGACCCCTGGGTAGCTTGCTGGGGTCAGGGGCCCTTGGGTGGAGGGCCAGGGGGCACCCTGGGGCCTATACTGCAAGTCCGGGAAGAGAAGTGGACCCCTGGGTAGCTTGCTGGGGTCAGGGGCCCTTAGGTGGGGGGTGAGGGGCCCTTAGGAGGAGGGCCAGGGGGCACCATGGGCCTTTACCGCAAGTCCAGGGAGAGAGGTTTACCCCTGGGTAAATTCCTGGCGTCATGGGCCCCTAGGTCGAGGGCCAGGTGCTACCGTGGGGCCTATACTGCAAGTCCAGGAAGAGAGATGAACCCCTGGGTAGCTTGCTGGGGTCAGAGGCCATTAGGTGGAGGGCCAGAGGCCACCCTAGGGCCTATACTGCAAGTCCAGTAAAATAGGTTGACCTCTGGGTAGCCTGCTGGGGTCAGGGGCCCCTAGGTAGAGGGCCCGGGGGCACTCTGGGGCCTACACTGCAAGTCCAGGGAGAGAGGTGGACCCTTGGGTAGCTTGCTGGGGTCAGAGGCCCTTAGGTGGAAGGCCAGGGGGCACCCTGGGGCCTACACTGCAAATCCAGGAAGAGAAGTGGACCCCTGGGTAGCTTGCTGGGGTCAGGGGCCCCCAGGTGGAGGGAGAGGGGGCACCCTGGGGCCTATACTGCAAGTCCAGGGAGGGAGGTGGACCCCTTGGTAGCTTGCTGCGGTCAGGGGCCCCTAGTTGGAGGGCCAAGGGGCACCCTGGTGCCTATACTGCAAGTCAAGGTTTATCAGTGGACCCCTGGGTAGCTTGCTGGGGTCTGAGGCGCCTAGGTGGAGGGCCAGGGGGCACCCTGGGGCCTATACTGCAAGTCCAGGGAGAGAGGTGGACCCCTGAGTAGCTTGCTGGGGTCAGAGTTCTCTAGGTGGAGGGCCAGGGGGCACCCTGGGGCCTATACTGCAAGTCCAGGGAGAGAGGTGTACCCTTTTGTAGCTTGCTAGTGTCAGGGGCACTTAGGTGGAGGGCCAGGGGACACCCTGGGGCCTATACTGCAAGTCCAGGGAGAGAGGTGGACCCCTGGGTAGCTTGCTGGTGTCAGGGGCCCCTAGGTGGAGGGCCAGGGGGCAACCTGGGACCTATACTGCAGGTCCAGGGAAAGAGGTTAACCCCTGGGTAGGTTGCTGGGGTCAGAAACAACTAGGTGGAGTGCAAGGGGGCACCGTGGGGCCTATACTGCAAGTCCAAAGTGAGAGGTTGTCCTCTGGGTAGCTTGCTGGGGTCAGAGGCCCCTAGGTGGAGGACCAAGGGTCACCCTGGGGAATGTACTGCAAGTCCAGGGACTTCAGTGGACCCCTGGATAGCTTGCTTGGGTCAGAGGCCCTTAGATGGAGGGCCAGGGGGCACCCTGGGGCCTATACTGCAAGTCCAGGGAGTGAGGTGGACTCCTGGGTAGCTTGCTAGGGACATGGGCTCCTAGATGGAGGGCCAGGGGGCACCCTGGGGCCTACATTGCAAGTCCAGGGAGAGAAGTGGACTCCTGGGTAGCTTGCTGGGGTCAGATGCCCCTAGGTGGATGGCCAGGTAGTCCCCTGGGGCCTATACTGCAAGTCCAGGGAGAGAGGTGAACCCCTGGGTAGCTTGCTGGGAAGAGAGAACCCTAGGTGGAGGGCCAGGGGGCACTCTGGGGCCTACACTGCAAGATCAGGGAGAGAGGAGGACCCCTGGGTAGCTTGCTGGGGTCAGAGGCCCCTAGTTGGAGGGACAAGTGGCACCCTGGGGCATATACTGCAAGTCCAGGGACATCTGTGGACCCCTGGGTAGCTTGCAGGGGTCAGAGGCCCCTAGAAGGAGGGACCAGGGGGCACCCTGGGGCCTATTCTGCAAGTCCAGGGACATCAGTGGACCCCTGGGTAGCTTGCTGGGGTCAGAGGCTCCTTGGTGGAGGGCCAGGGGGCACACTGGGGCCTACTTTACATGTCCAGGGAGAGAGGTGGACCCCTGGGTAACTTGCTGGGGTCAAGGGCCCCTAGGTGGAGGGCCAGGGGGCACCCTGGGGCCTTTACTGCAAGTCCAGGGAGTGAGGTGGACTCCTGGGTAGCTTGCTAGGGACATAGGCTCCTAGACGGAGGGCCAGGGGGCACCCTGGGGCCTACATTGCAAGTCCAGGGAGAGAAGTGGACTCCTGGGTAGCTTGCTGGGGTCAGAGGCCCCAAGGTGGATGGCCAGGAGGTCCCCTGGGGCCTATACTGCAAGTCCAGGGAGAGAGGTGAACCCCTGGGTAGCTTGCTGGGAAGAGAGAACCCTATTTGGAGGACCAAGGGGCACTCTGGGGCCTACACTGCAAGATCAGGGAGAGAGGAGGACCCCTGGGTAGCTTGCTGGGGTCAGAGGCCCCTAGTTGGAGGGACAAGTGGCACCCTGGGGCATATACTGCAAGTCCAGGGACATCTGTGGACCCCTGGGTAGCTTGCAGGGGTCAGAGGCCCCTAGATGGAGGGACCAGGGGGCACCCTGGGGCCTATTCTGCAAATCCAGGGACATCAGTGGACCCCTGGTTAGCTTGCTGGGGTCAGAGGCCCCTAGGTGGAGGGAGAGGGGGCACCCTGGGGCCTATACTGCAAGTCCAGGAAGTGAGGTGGACCCCTGGGTAGCTTGCTGGGTTCAGGGGTCCCTAGCTGGAGTGCCAGGGGGCACCCTGGGGCCTATACTGCAAGTCCGGGAAGAGAAGTCGACCCCTGGGTAGCTTGCTGGGGTCAGGGGCCCCTAGGTGGAGGGCCAGGGGGCACCCTGGGACCTATACTGCAGGTCCAGGGAGAGAGGTGAACCCCTGGGTAGCTTGCTGGGGTCAGACACCCCTGGGTGGAGTGCAAGTGGGCACCCTGGGGCCTTTACTGCAAGTCCAAGGTGAGAGGTTGTCCTCTGGGTAGCTTGCTAGGGTCAGAGGCCCCTAGGTGGAGGGCCAAGGGTCACCCTGGGGAATGTACTGCAAGTCCAGGGACTTCGGTGGACCCCTGGGTAGCTTGCTTGGGTCAGAGGCCCTTAGATGGAAGGCCAGGGGGCACCCTGGGGCCTATACTGCAAGTCCAGGGACATCAGTGGACCCCTGGGTAGCTTGCTGGGGTCAGAGGCGCCTAGGTGGAGGGCCAGGGGGCATCCTGTGTCCTAATCTGCAAGTCCAGGGAGAAAGGTGGACCCCTGGGTAGCTTGCTGGGGTCAGAGGCCCCTAGGTGGAGGGCCAGGGTGCACCCTGGGGCCTCTACTGCAAGTCCAGGGACATCGGTGGACCCCTGGTTAGCTTGCTGGGGTCAGGGGCCCTTGGGTGGAGGGCCAGGGGGCACCCTGGGGCCTATACTGCAAGTCCGGGAAGAGAAGTGGACCCCTGGGTAGCTTGCTGGGTTCAGGGGTCCCTAGCTGGAGTGCCAGGGGGCACCCTGGGGCCTATACTGCAAGTCCGGGAAGAGAAGTGGACCCCTGGGTAGCTTGCTGGGGTCAGGGGCCCTTAGGTGGGGGGTGAGGGGCCCTTAGGAGGAGGGCCAGGGGGCACCATGGGCCTTTACCGCAAGTCCAGGGAGAGAGGTTTACCCCTGGGTAAATTCCTGGCGTCATGGGCACCTAGGTCGAGGGCCAGGTGCTACCGTGGGGCCTATACTGCAAGTCCAGGAAGAGAGATGAACCCCTGGGTAGCTTGCTGGGGTCAGAGGCCATTAGGTGGAGGGCCAGAGGCCACCCTAGGGCTTATACTGCAAGTCCAGTAAAATAGGTTGACCTCTGGGTAGCCTGCTGGGGTCAGGGGCCCCTAGGTAGAGGGCCCATGGGCACTCTGGGGCCTACACTGCAAGTCCAGGGAGAGAGGTGGACCCTTGGGTAGCTTGCTGGGGACAGAGGCCCTTAGGTGGAAGGCCAGGGGGCACCCTGGGGCCTATACTGCAAGTCAAGGTTTATCAGTGGACCCCTGGGTAGCTTGCTGGGGTCTGAGGCGCCTAGGTGGAGGGCCAGGGGGCACCCTGGGGCCTATACTGCAAGTCCAGGGAGAGAGGTGGACCCCTGAGTAGCTTGCTGGGGTCAGAGTTCTCTAGGTGGAGGGCCAGGGGGCACCCTGGGGCCTATACTGCAAGTCCAGGGAGAGAGGTGGACCCTTTGTAGCTTGCTAGTGTCAGGGGCACTTAGGTGGAGGGCCAGGGGACACCCTGGGGCCTATACTGCAAGTCCAGGGAGAGAGGTGGACCCCTGGGTAGCTTGCTGGTGTCAGGGGCCCCTAGGTGGAGGGCCAGGGGGCAACCTGGGACCTATACTGCAGGTCCAGGGAAAGAGGTTAACCCCTGGGTAGGTTGCTGGGGTCAGACACAACTAGGTGGAGTGCAAGGGGGCACCGTGGGGCCTATACTGCAAGTCCAAAGTGAGAGGTTGTCCTCTGGGTAGCTTGCTGGGGTCAGAGGCCCCTAGGTTGAGGACCAAGGGTCACCCTGGGGAATGTACTGCAAGTCCAGGGACTTCAGTGGACCCCTGGATAGCTTGCTTGGGTCAGAGGCCCTTAGATGGAGGGCCAGGGGCACCCTGGGGCCTATACTGCAAGTCCAGGGACATCAGTGGACCCCTGGGTAGCTTGCTGGGGTCAGAGGCGCCTAGGTGGAGAGCCAGGGGGCACACTGGGGCCTATTCTGCAAGTCCAGGGACATTGGTGGACCCCTGGGTAGCTTGCTGGGGTCAGGGGCCCTTAGGTGAAGGGCCAGGGGACACCCTGGGGCCTATACTACTAGTCCGGGAAAAGAAGTGGACCCCTGGGTAGCTTGCTGGAGTCAGGGGCCCCTAGGTGGAGGGCCAGGGGGCACCCTGGGGCCTACACTGCAAGTCCAGGGATAGAAGTGGACCCCTGGGTAGATTGCTGGGGTCAGAGGCCCCTAGGTGGAGGGCCAAGGGGCACCCTGGGGTCTATACTTCAAGTCCATTGACATCGGTGGACCCCTGGTTAGCTTGCTGGGGTGAGAGGCCCTTAGCTGGAAGGCCAGGGGGCACCCTTGGGCCTATACTGCAAGTCCAGGGAGAGAGGTGGACCCCTGGGTAGCTTGCTGCGGTCAGGGGCCCTTAGCTGGAAGGCCAGGGGGCACCCTTGGGCCTATACTGCAAGTCCAGGAAGAGAAGTGGACCCCTGGGTAGCTTGCTGGGGTCAGGGGCCCCCAGGTGGAGGGCCCGGGGGCACTCTGGGGCCTACACTGCAAGTCCAGGGAGAGAGGTGGACCGTTGGGTAGCTTGCTGGGGTCAGAGGCCCTTAGGTGGAAGGCCAGAGGGCACCCTGGGGCCTATACTGCAAATCCAGGAAGAGAAGTGGACCCCTGGGTAGCTTGCTGGGGTCAGGGGCCCCCAGGTGGAGGGAGAGGGGGCACCCTGGGGCCTATACTGCAAGTCCAGGGAGGGAGGTGGACCCCTTGGTAGCTTGCTGCGGTTAGGGGCCCCTAGTTGGAGGGCCAGGGGGCACCCTGTGGCCTATACTGCAAGTCAAGGTTTATCAGTGGACCCCTGGGTAGCTTGCTGGGGTCTGAGGCGCCTAGGTGGAGGGCCAGGGGGCACCCTGGGGCCTATACTGCAAGTCCAGGGAGAGAGGTGGACCCCTGAGTAGCTTGCTGGGGTCAGAGTTCTCTAGGTGGAGGGCCAGGGGGCACCCTGGGGCCTATACTGCAAGTCCAGGGAGAGAGGTGGACCCTTTGTAGCTTGCTAGTGTCAGGGGCACTTAGGTGGATGGCCAGGGGACACCCTGGGGCCTATACTGCAAGTCCAGGGAGAGAGGTGGACCCCTGGGTAGCTTGCTGGTGTCAGGGGCCCCTAGGTGGAGGGCCAGGGGGCAACCTGGGACCTATACTGCAGGTCCAGGGAAAGAGGTTAACCCCTGGGTAGGTTGCTGGGGTCAGACACAACTAGGTGGAGTGCAAGGGGGCACCGTGGGGCCTATACTGCAAGTCCAAAGTGAGAGGTTGTCCTCTGGGTAGCTTGCTGGGGTCAGAGGCCCCTAGGTGGAGGACCAAGGGTCACCCTGGGGAATGTACTGCAAGTCCAGGGACTTCAGTGGACCCCTGGATAGCTTGCTTGGGTCAGAGGCCCTTAGATGGAGGGCCAGGGGGCACCCTGGGGCCTATACTGCAAGTCCAGGGACATCAGTGGACCCCTGGGTAGCTTGCTGGGGTCAGAGGCGCCTAGGTGGAGAGCCAGGGAGCACACTGGGGCCTATTCTGCAAGTCCAGGGACATTGGTGGACCCCTGGGTAGCTTGCTGGGGTCAGGGGCCCTTAGGTGAAGGGCCAGGGGACACCCTGGGGCCTATACTGCTAGTCCGGGAAAAGAAGTGGACCCCTGGGTAGCTTGCTGGAGTCAGGGGCCCCTAGGTGGAGGGCCAGGGGGCACCCTGGGGCCTATACTGCAAGTCCAGGGAGAGAGGTGGACCCCTGGGTAGCTTGCTGCGGTCAGGGGCCCTTAGCTGGAAGGCCAGGGGGCACCCTTGGGCCTATACTGCAAGTCCAGGAAGAGAAGTGGACCCCTGGGTAGCTTGCTGGGGTCAGGGGCCCCCAGGTGGAGGGAGAGGGGGCACCCTGGGGCCTATACTGCAAGTCCAGGGAGAGAGGTGGACCCCTGGGTAGCTTGCTGCGGTCAGGGGCCCCTAGTTGGAGGGCCAGGGGGCACCCTGGGGCCTATACTGCAAGTCCAGGGACAGAGGTGGACCCTTTTGTAGCTTGCTGGTGTCAGGGGCACTTAGCTGGAGGGCCAGGGGGCACCCTGGGGCCTATACCGCAAGTCCAGGGACATCGGTGGACCTATGGGTAGCTTGCTGGGGTCAAGAGCCACTAGGTGGAGTGCCAGGGGGCACCCTCGGGCCTATACTGCAAGTCCAGTGAGGGAGAAGGACCCCTGGGTAGCCTGCTGGGGTCAGGGTCCCCTAGGTGGAGGGCCAGGGGGCACCCTGTGGGCTATACTGCAAGTCTAGGAAGAGAGGTGGAGCCCTGGGTAGCTTACTGGGGTCAGGGGCCCCTAGGTGGAGGGCCAGGGGGCACCCTGGGGTCTATACTGCAAGTCCAGGGAGAAAGGTGGACCCCTGAGTAGCTTGCTGAGGTCAGAGGCCCCTAAGTGGAGGGCCAGGGGGCACCCTGTGGGCTATACTGTAAGTCCAGGAAGAGAGGGGCACCCCTGGATAGCTTGCTGGGGTAAGGGGCCCCTAGGTGGAAGGGCAGGGGGCACCCTGGGACCTATACTGCAGGTCCAGGGAGAGAGGTGAACCCTTGGGTAGGTTGCTGGGGTCAGACACAACTAGGTGGAGTGCAAGGGGGCACCGTGGGGCCTATACTGCAAGTCCAAAGTAAGAGGTTGTCCTCTGGGTAGCTTGCTGGAGTCAGAGGCCCCTAGGTGGAGGACCAAGGGTCACCCTGGGGAATGTACTGCAAGTCCAGGGACTTCAGTGGACCCCTGGGTAGCCTGCTGGGGTCAGAGGCGCCTAGGTGGAGAACCAGGGGGCACCCTGGGGCCTATACTGCAAGTCCAGGGACATTGTTGGACCCCTGGGTAGCTTGCTGGGGTCAGGGGCCCTTAGGTGGAGGGCCAGGGGGCACCCTGGGATCTATACTGCAAGTCCGGGAAGAGAATTGGACCCCTGGGTAGCTTGCTGGGGTCAGGGGCATTTGGTGGAAGGCCAAGGGGCACCCTTGGGCCTATACTGCAAGTCCAGGAAGAGAAGTGGACCCCTGGGTAGCTTGCTGGGGTCAGGGGCCCCCAGGTGGAGGGAGAGGGGGCACCCTGGGGCCTATACTGCAAGTCCAGGGAGGGAGGTGGACCCCTTGGTAGCTTGCTGCGGTCAGGGGCCCCTAGTTGGAGGGCCAGGGGGCACCCTGGGGCCTATACTGCAAGTCAAGGTATATCAGTGGACCCCTGGGTAGCTTGCTGGGGTCTGAGGCGCCTAGGTGGAGGGCCAGGGGGCACCCTGGGGCCTATACTGCAAGTCCAGGGAGATAGGTGGACCCCTGGGTAGCTTGCTGGGGTCAGAGTTCTCTAGGTGGAGGGCCAGGGGGCACCCTGGGGCCTATACTGCAAGTCCAGGGAGAGAGGTGGACCCTTTGTAGCTTGCTGGTGTCAGGGGCACTTAGGTGGATGGCCAGGGGACACCCTGGGGCCTATACTGCAAGTCCAGGGAGAGAGGTGGACCCCTGGGTAGCTTGCTGGGGTCAGGGGCCCCTAGGTGGAGGGCCAGGGGGCACCGTGGGGTCTATACTGCAAGTCCAGGGAGAGATGTGGACCCCTGGGTAGCTTGCTGGGGTCAAGGGCCACTAGGTGGAGGGCCAGAGGGCACCCTGGGGCCTATACTGCAAGCCAAGTGAGGGAGGTGGAACCCTGGGTAGCCTGCTGGGGTCAGGGTCCCCTTGGTGGAGGGCCAGGGGGCACCCTGTGGGCTATACTGCAAGTCCAGGGAGAGAGGTGGATTCCTGAGTAGCTTGCTGAGGTCAGAGGCCTCTAGGTGGATGGCCATGTGGCACCCTGGGGCCTATACTGCAAGTCCAGGGACAGAGGTGGACCCTATTGTAGCTTGCTGGTGTCAGGGGCACTTAGCTGGAGGGCCAGGGGGCACCCTGGGGCCTATACCGCAAGTCCAGGGACATCGGTGGACCCCTGGGTAGCTTGCTGGGGTCAAGGGCCCTTAGATGGAGGGCCAGGGGGCACCCTGGGGCCTATACTGCAAGTCCAGGGACATTGTTGGACCCCTGGGTAGCTTGTTGGGGTCAGGGGCCCTTAGGTGGAGGGCCAGGGGGCACCCTGGGTTCTATACTGCAAGTCCGGGAAGAGAATTGGACCCCTGGGTAGCTTGCTGGGGTCAGGGGCCCCTAGGTGGAGGGCCAGGGGGCACCCTGGGACCTATACTGCAGGTCCAGGGAGAGAGGTGAACCCCTAGGTAGCTTGCTGGGGTCAGGGGCCCCTAGGGAGAGGGCCAGGGGGCACCCTGGGACCTATACTGCACGTCCAGGGAGAGAGGTGGACCCCTGGGTAGCTTGCTGGGGTCAGGGGCCCTTAGGTGGAGGGTCAGGGGCCCTTAGGTGGAGGGCCAGGGGGCACCATGGGGCCTTTACCGCAAGTCCAGGTAGAGAGGTGTACCCCTGGGTAGATTCCAGGGGTCATGGGCCCCTAGGTCGAGGGCCAGGGGCCACCGTGGGGCCTATACTGCAAGTCCAGGAAGAGAAATGAACCCCTGGGTAGCTTGCTGGGGTCAGAGGCCCTTAGGTGGAGGGCCAGAGGCCACCCTAGGGCCTATACTGCAAGTCCAGGGAGAGAGGTGCACCCCTGGGTAGCTTGCTGGGGTCAAACACCCCTAGGTGAAATGCAAAAGGGCACCGTGGGGCCTATACTGCAGGACCAAGGTGAGAGGTGGTCCTCTGGGTAGCTTGCTGGGGTCAAAGGCCCCCAGGTGGAGGGCAAAGGCGCACCCAGGGGCCTATACTGCAAGTCCAGGAAGAGAGGTGGACCCCTGGGTACCTTGCTGGGGTCAGAGGCCCCTAGGTGGAGGGCCAGGGGGCACCCTGGGGCCTATACTGCAAGTCCAGGGAGATCAGTGGACCCCTGGGTAGCTTGCTGGGTTCAGGGGCCCTTAGTTGGAGGGCCAGGGGACACCATGGGTCCTTTACTGCGAGTCCAGGGAGAGAGGTGGACCCCTAGGTAGATTGCTGGGGTCATGGGCCCCTAGGTAGAGGGCCAGGGGCCACCGTGGGGCCTATACTGCAAGTCCAGGAAGAGAGATGAACCCCTGGGTAGCTTGCTGGGGTCAGAGGCCCCTAGGTGGAGGGCCAGGGGCCACCCTGAAGGCCTATACTGCAAGTCCAGGGAGAGAGGTGGAACCCTGGGTGGCTTGCTGGGGTAAAAGGCCCCTAGGTGGAGGGCCAGGGGGCACCCTGGGATCTATACTGCAAGTCCAGGGAGAGGGATGAACCCCTGGGTAGCTTGGTAGGATCATGGGCCCCTAGGTGGAGGGCCAGGGGCAACCGTGGGGCCTATACTGCAAGTCCAGAAGAGAGATGAACCCCTGGGTAGCTTGCTGGGGTCAGATGCCCCTAGGTGGAAGCCAGGGGGCACTCTGGTGCTTTACTGCAAGTCCAGGTAGAGAGGTGGTTCCCTGGGTAGCTTGCTGGGGTCAGAGGCTCCTAGGTGGAGGGCCAAAGGGCACCCTGGGGCCTTTACTGCAAGTCCAAGGTGAGAGGTGGTCCTCTGGAAAGCTTGCTGGGGTCAGAGGCCCCTAGGAAAAAGGCATGGGGCACCCTGGGGCCTATACTGCAAGTCCAGGGAGAGAGGTGGATTCCTGGGTAGCTTGCTGGGGTCAGGGGCCCCTAGGTGGTGGGCCAGGGGGCATCCTGGGGCCTATACTGCAAGTCCAGGGAGAGGAGTGGACCCCTGGGTAGCTTGCTGGGGTCAGAGGCCCCTAGGTGGAGGGCCAGGGGGCAACCTGGGGCCTATACTGCAAGTCCTGGGACATCGGTGGACCCCTGGGTAGCTTGCTGGGATCAAGGGCCACTAGGTGGAGGGCCAGGGGGCACCCTGGGGCCTATACTGCAAGCCAAGTGAGGGAGGTGGACCCCTGGGTAGCCTGCTGGGGTCAGGGTCCCCTTGGTGGAGGGCCAGGGGGCACCCTGTGGGCTATACTGCAAGTCCAGGGAGAGAGGTGGATTCCGGAGTAGCTTGCTGAGGTCAGAGGCCTCTAGGTGGATGGCCAGGTGGCACCCTGGGGCCAATACTGCAAGTCCAGAGATAGAGGTGGACCCCTGGGTAGCTTGCTGGGGTCAGAGTCCCCTAGGTGGAGGGCCAGGGGGCACCCTGGGGCCTATACTGCAAGTCAAGGAAGAGAGGTGGACCCCTGGGGAGCTTGCTGGGGTCAGAGACCCCTAGATGGAGGGCCAGGGGGCACCCTGGGGCCTACACTGCAAGTCCAGGAAGAGAGGGGGACCCCGGGGTGGCTTGCTGGGGTCAGGGGCTCTTAGGTGGAGGGCCAGTGGGCATCCTGGGGCCTATACTGCAAGTCCAGGAAGAGAAGTGGACCCCTGGGTAGCTTGCTGGGGTCAGAGGCCCCGAGGTGGAGTGCCAAGGGGCACCCTGGGGTCTATACTGCAAGTCCAGGGACATCGGTGGACCCCTGGTTAGCTTGCTGGGGTAAGAAGCCCCTAGGTGGAGGGCCATTGGGCACCCTGGGGCCTATACTGCAAGTCCAGGGAGGGAGGTGGACCCCTGGGTAGCTTGCTGGGGTCAGGGGCCCCTAGGTGGAGGGCCATTGGGCACCCTGGGGCCTATACTTCAAGTCCAGGGAGGGAGGTGGACCCCTGGGTAGCTTGCTGGGGTCAGGGGCCCCTAGGTGGAGGGCCAGGGGGCTCCCTGGGGCCTATAGTGCAAGTCCAGGGACAGAGGTGGACCCCTGGGTAGCTTGCTGGGGTCGGGGGACCCTAGGTGGAGGGACAGGGGGCACCCTGGGGCCTATACTGCAAGTCCAGGGACAGAGGTGGACCCCTGGGTAGCTTGCTGGGGTCAGAGACCCCTAGGTGGAGGGCAAGGGGGCACCGTGGGGGCTAAACTGCAAGTCCAGGGAGGGAGGTGGACCCCTGGATAGCTTGCTGGGGTCAGAGACCCCTAGGTGGAGGACCAGGGGGTACCCTGGGGCCTATACTGCAGGTCCAGGGAGAGAGGTGAACCACTGGGAAGCTTGCTGGGGTAAGACACCCCTAGGTGAAGTGCAAGGGGGCACCGTAGGGCCTTTACTGCAAGTCCAGAGAGAGAGGTGGACCCCTGGGTAGATTGCTGGGGTCATGGGCCCCTAGGTCGAGGGCCAGGGGCCTCCGTGGGGCCTATACTGCAAGTCCAGGGAGAGAGGTGGACCCCTGGGTAGCTTGCTGGTGTCAAAGGCCCCTAGCTGGAGGGTCAGGGGAAACCCTGGGATCTTTACTGCAAGTCCAGGGAGAGTGATGAACACTTGGGTAGCTTGCTGGGGTCAGAGGCCCCCACGTAAAGGGCCAGGGGTCACCCTAGGGCCTATACTTCAAGTCCAGGGAGAGAGGTGGACCCCTGGGTAGCTTGCTTTGTGTCATAGGCCCCTAGGTGGAGGGCCAGGGGGCACCCTGGGGCCTACATTGCAAGTCTAGGGAGAGAGGTGGACCCCTGGGTAGCTTGCTGGGGTCAAAGGCCCCTAGGTGGAGGGCCAGGGGGCACCCTTGGGCCTACACTGCAACTCCAGAGAGAGAGGTGGACCCCTGGGTAGCTTGCTGGGGTCAAAGGCCCCTATGTGGAGGGCCAGGGGGCACCCTGTGGGCTATACTGCAAGTCGAGGAAGAGAGGTAGACCCCTGGGTAGCTTGCTGGGGTCAGGGGCCCCTAGGTGGAGGGCCAGGGGGCACCCTGGGGCATATACTGCAAGTCCAGGAAGAGAGGTGGACCTCTGGGGAGCTTGCTGGGGTCAGAGACCCCTAGTTGGAGGACCAGGGGGTACCCTAGGGCCTATACTGCAGGTCCAGGGAGAGGGGTGAACCCCTGGGTAGCTTGCTGGGGTCATACAAATGTAGGTGGAGTGCAAGGGGGCACCTTGGGGCCTATACTGCAAGTCCAAGGTGAGAGGTGCTCCTCTGGGTAGCTTGCTGGGGTCAGAGGCCCCTAGGTGGAGGGCCAGGGGGCACCATGGGGACTTTAGTGCAAGTACAGAGAGAGAGGTGGAGCCCTGGGTAGCTTGCTAGGGTCTAAAGCCCCTAAGTGGAGGGCCAGTGGGCACCCTGGGATCTATACTGCAAGTCTAGGGAGAGAGGTGGAGCCCTGGGTAGCTTGCTGGGGTCAAAGGCCCCTGGATGGAGGGCCAGGGGGCACCATGGGGCCTACACTGCAACTCCAGGGAGAGAGGTGGACCCCTGGGTAGCTTGCTGGGGTCAGAGACCCCTAGGTGGAGGGCAAGGGGGCACCCTGGGGCCTGTTCTGCAAGTCCAGGGAGAGAGGTGGACCCCTGGGTAGCTTGCTGGGGTCAAAGGCCCCTATGTGGAGGGCCAGGGGGCATCCTGGGGCCTGTACTGCAAGTCCAGGGAGGGATATGGACCCCTGGGTAGCTTGCTGGGGTCAGAGACCCCTAGGTGGAGGGCTAGGGGGCACCCTGGGGCCTACATTGCAAGTCTAGGGAGAGAGGTGGACCCCTGGGTAGCTTGCTGGGGTCAAAGGCCCCCTGGTGGAGGGCCAGGGGGCACTCTGGGGCCTACACTGCAACTCCAGGGAGAGAGGTGGACCCCTGGGTAGCTTGCTGGGCTCAGAGAACCCTAGGTGGAGGGCCAGGGGGCACCCTGTGGGCTATACTGCAAGGCGAGGAAGAGAGGTAGACCCCTGGGTAGCTTGCTGGGGTCAGGGGCCCCAAGGTGGAGGGCCAGGGGGCACCCTGGGGCATATACTGCAAGTCCAGGAAGAGAGGTGGACCCCTGGGGAGCTTGCTGGGGTCAGAGGCCCCTAGGTGGAGGGCCAGGGGGCACCATAAGGCCTTTACTGCAAATCCAGAGAGAGAGGTGGACCCCTGGGTAGATTGCTGGGGTCATGTGCCCCTAGGTCGAGGGCCAGGGGCCATCGTGGGGCCTATACTACAAGTCCAGGAAGAGAGATGAAACCCGTGGTAGCTTGCTGGGGTCAGAGGCCCCTAGGTTTAGGGCCAGGGGCCACCCTGGGATCTTTACTGCAAGTCCAGGGAGAGAGATGAACCCCTGGGTAGCTTGCTGGGGTCATGAGCCCCTAGGTGGAGGTCCAGGGGCATCCGTGGGGCCTATACTGCAAGTCCAGAAGTGAGATGAACACTTGGGTAGCTTGCTGGGGTCAGAGGCCCCTAGGTGGAGGGCCAGGGGGCACCCTGGGGCCTATACTGCAAGTCCAAGGTGAGAGGTGGTCCTCTGGGTAGCTTGCTGGGGTCAGAGGCCCCCAGGTAAGGGCAAGAGAACTCTGGGGCCTATACTGCAACTCCAGGGAGAGAGGTGGACCACTGGGTAGCTTTCTGGGGTCAGAGGCCCCTAAGTGTAGGGTCAAGGGGCACTCTGGGGCCTACACTGCTAGTCCAGGTAGAGAGGTGGACCCCTGGGTAGCTTGCTGGGGTCAGAGGCTCCTAGGTGGAGGGCCAGTGGGGACCCTGGGGCCTATACTGCAAGTCAAGGGACATCGGTGACCCCTGGGTAGCTTGCTGGGGTTAGAGGCGCCTAGGTGGAGGGCCAGAGGCCACCCTTGGGCCTATACTACAAACCAGGGAGAGGGGTGGACCCCTGGGTAGCTTGCTGGGGTCAAAGGCCCCTGGGTGGAGGGCCAGGGGGCAGCCCGGAATCTATACTGCAAGATCAGGGAGAGAGATGAACCCCTGGGTAGCTTGCTGGGGTCATGGGCCCCTAGGTGGAGGGCCAGGGGCAACCGTGGGGCCTATACTGCAAGTCCAGAAGAGAGATGAACCCCTGGGTAGCTTGCTGGGGTCAGAGGCCTCTAGGTGGAGGCCCCGGGGGCACTTTGTTGCTTTACTGCAAGTCCAGGCAGAGAGGTGGCCCCCTGGGTCGCTTGCTGGGGTCAGAGGCTCCTAGGTGGAGGGCCAGGGGGGACCCTGGGGCCTATACTGCAAGTCAAGGGATATCAGTGGACCCCTTGGTAGCTTGCTGGGGTCAGAGTCGCCAAGGTGGAGGGCCAGGGGGCACCCTGGGGCCTATACTGCAAGTCCAGTGAGAGAGGTGGACCCCTGGGTAGCTTGCTGGTGTTAGAGGCGCCTAGACGGAGGGCCAGGGGGCACCCTGGGGCCTATACTGCAAGTCCAGGGAGAGAGGTGGACCCCTGGGTAGCTTGTTGGGGTCAGAGGCCCCCAGGTAAAGGGCCAGGGGGCACCCTGGGGCCTATACTGCAAGTCCAGGGAGAGAGGTGGACCCCTGGGTAGCTTGCTGGTGTTAGAGGCGCCTAGACGGAGGGCCAGGGGGCACCCTGGGGCCTATACTGCAAGTCCAGGGAGAGAGGTGGACCCCTGGGTAGCTTGCTGGGGTCAGGGGCCCCTAGGTGGAGGGCCAGGGGGCACCCTGGGGCCTATACTGCAAGTCCAGGGCAAGAGGTGGACCCCTGGGTAGCTTGCTGGGGTTAGAGGCGCCAAGGAGGAGGGCAAGGGGGCACCCTGAGGCCTATACTGCAAGTCCAGGGAGAGAGGTGGACCCCTGGGTAGCTTGCTGGGGTCAGAGGCCTCTAGATGGAGGGCCAGAGGGCACCCTCGGGCCTATACTGCAAGTCCAGGGAGAGAGGTGGACCCTTTTGTAGCTTGCTGGTGTCAGGGGCACTTAGGTGGACGGCCAAGGGGCACCCTGGGGCCTATACTGCAAGTCCAGGGAGAGAGGTGGACCCCTGGGTTGCTTGCTGGGGTCAGGGGCCCCTAGGTAGGGGGGCCAGGGGGCACCCTGGGGCCTATACTGCAAGTCCAGGAAGAGAAGTGGACCCCTGGGTAGCTTGCTGGGATCAAGGGCAACTAGGTGGAGGTTCAGGGAGCACCCTGGGGCCTATACTGCAAGTACTGTGAGGAAGGTGGACCCCTTGGTAGCCTGCTGGGGTGAGGGTCCCCTAGGTGGAGGGCCAGGGGGCACCCTGTGGGCTATACTGCAAGTCTAGGAAGAGAGGTGGACCCCTGGGTAGCTTTCTGGGGTCAGGGGCCCCTAGGTGGAGGGCCAGGGGGCACCCTGGGATCTATACTGCAAGTCCATGAAGAGAGGTGGACCCTTGGGTAGCTTGCTGGGGTCAAAGGCCCCTAGGTGGAGGGCCAGGCGGCACAATGGGGCCTATATTGCAAAACCAGGGAGAGAGGTGGACCCCTAAGTAGCTTGATGAGGTAAGAGGCCCCTAGGTGGAGGGCCAGGGGGCACCTTGGGGCCTATAATGCAAGTCCAGGAAGAGAGGTGGACCACTGGGTAGCTTGCTGGTGTCAGGGTCCCCTAGGTGGAGGGCCAGGGGGCACCCTGTGGGCTATACTGCAAGTCCAGGAAGAGAGGGGGACCCCTGGGTAGCTTGCTGGGGTCAGGGGCCCCTAGATGGAGGGCCAGGGGCCACTCTGGGGCCTATACTGCAACTCCAGGGAGAGAGGTGGACCACTGGGTAGCTTTCTGGGGTCAGAGGCCCCTAAGTGGAGGGTCAAGGGGCACTCTGGGGCCTACACTGCCAGTCCAGGTAGAGAGGTGGACCCCTGGGTAGCTTGCTGGGGTCAGAGGCTCCTAGGTGGAGGGCCAGTGGGGACCCTGGGGCCTATACTGCAAGTCAAGGGACATCGGTGACCCCTGGGTAGCTTGCTGGGGTTAGAGGCGCCTAGGTGGTGGGCCAGGGGGCACCCTGGGGCCTATTTTGCAAGTCCAGGGAGAGAGGTGGACCCCAGGGTAGCTTGCTGGGGTCAGAGGCTCCTAGGTGGAGGGCCAGAGGCCACCCTTGGGCCTATACTTCAAACCAGGGAGAGGGGTGGACCCCTGGGTAGCTTGCTGGGGTCAAAGGCCCCTGGGTGGAGGGCCAGGGGGCACCCCGGAATCTATACTGCAAGATCAGGGAGAGAGATGAACCCCTGGGTAGCTTGCTGGGGTCATGGGCCCCTAGGTGGAGGGCCAGGGGCAACCGTGGGGCCTATACTGCAAGTCCAGAAGAGAGATGAACCCCTGGGTAGCTTGCTGGGGTCAGAGGCCTCTAGGTGGAGGCCCCGGGGGCACTCTGTTGCTTTACTGCAAGTCCAGGCAGAGAGGTGGCCCCCTGGGTAGCTTGCTGGGGTCAGAGGCTCCTAGGTGGAGGGCCAGGGGGGACCCTGGGGCCTATACTGCAAGTCAAGGGACATCAGTGGACCCCTTGGTAGCTTGCTGGGGTCAGAGTCGCCAAGGTGGAGGGCCAGGGGGCACCCTGGGGCCTATACTGCAATTCCAGGGAGAGAGGTGGACCCCTGGGTAGCTTGCTGGTGTTAGAGGCGCCTAGATGGAGGGCCAGGGGGCACCCTGGGGCCTATACTGCAAGTCCAGGGAGAGAGGTGGACCCCTGGGTAGCTTGTTGGGGTCAGAGGCCCCCAGGTAAAGGGCCAGGGGGCACCCTCGGGCCTATACTGCAAGTCCAGGGAGAGAGGTGGACCCTTTTGTAGCTTGCTGGTGTCAGGGGCACTTAGGTGGACGGCCAAGGGGCACCCTGGGGCCTATACTGCAAGTCCAGGGAGAGAGGTGGACCCCTGGGTTGCTTGCTGGGGTCAGGGGCCCCTAGGTGGAGGGCCAGGGGGCACCCTGGGGCCTATACTGCAAGTCCAGGAAGAGAAGTGGACCCCTGGGTAGCTTGCTGGGATCAAGGGCAACTAGGTGGAGGTTCAGGGAGCACCCTGGGGCCTATACTGCAAGTCCTGTGAGGAAGGTGGACCCCTTGGTAGCCTGCTGGGGTGAGGGTCCCCTAGGTGGAGGGCCAGGGGGCACCCTGTGGGCTATACTGCAAGTCTAGGAAGAGAGGTGGACCCCTGGGTAGCTTTCTGGGGTCAGGGGCCCCTAGGTGGAGGGCCAGGGGGCACCCTGGGATCTATACTGCAAGTCCATGAAGAGAGGTGGACCCTTGGGTAGCTTGCTGGGGTCAGAGGCCCCTAGGTGGAGGGCCAGGCGGCACCCTGGGGCCTATATTGCAAAACCAGGGAGAGAGGTGGACCCCTAAGTAGCTTGATGAGGTAAGAGGCCCCTAGGTGGAGGGCCAGGGGGCACCCTGGGGCCTATAATGCAAGTCCAGGAAGAGAGGTGGACCACTGGGTAGCTTGCTGGTGTCAGGGTCCCCTAGGTGGAGGGCCAGGGGGCACCCTGTGGGCTATACTGCAAGTCCAGGAAGAGAGGGGGACCCCTGGGTAGTTTGCTGGGGTCAGGGGCCCCTAGATGGAGGGCCAGGGGCCACTCTGGGGCCTATACTGCAACTCCAGGGAGAGAGGTGGACCACTGGGTAGCTTTCTGGGGTCAGAGGCCCCTAAGTGGAGGGTCAAGGGGCACTCTGGGGCCTACACTGCTAGTCCAGGTAGAGAGGTGGACCCCTGGGTAGCTTGCTGGGGTCAGAGGCTCCTAGGTGGAGGGCCAGTGGGGACCCTGGGGCCTATACTGCAAGTCAAGGGACATCGGTGACCCCTGGGTAGCTTGCTGGGGTTAGAGGCGCCTAGGTGGAGGGCCAGGGGGCACCCTGGGGCCTATTTTGCAAGTCCAGGGAGAGAGGTGGACCCCAGGGTAGCTTGCTGGGGTCAGAGGCTCCTAGGTGGAGGGCCAGAGGCCACCCTTGGGCCTATACTTCAAACCAGGGAGAGGGGTGGACCCCTGGGTAGCTTGCTGGGGTCAAAGGCCCCTGGGTGGAGGGCCAGGGGGCACCCCGGAATCTATACTGCAAGATCAGGGAGAGAGATGAACCCCTGGGTAGCTTGCTGGGGTCATGGGCCCCTAGGTGGAGGGCCAGGGGCAACCGTGGGGCCTATACTGCAAGTCCAGAAGAGAGATGAACCCCTGGGTAGCTTGCTGGGGTCAGAGGCCTCTAGGTGGAGGCCCCGGGGGCACTCTGTTGCTTTACTGCAAGTCCAGGCAGAGAGGTGGCCCCCTGGGTAGCTTGCTGGGGTCAGAGGCTCCTAGGTGGAGGGCCAGGGGGGACCCTGGGGCCTATACTGCAAGTCAAGGGACATCAGTGGACCCCTTGGTAGCTTGCTGGGGTCAGAGTCGCCAAGGTGGAGGGCCAGGGGGCACCCTGGGGCCTATACTGCAAGTCCAGGGAGAGAGGTGGACCCCTGGGTAGCTTGCTGGTGTTAGAGGCGCCTAGATGGAGGGCCAGGGGGCACCCTGGGGCCTATACTGCAAGTCCAGGGAGAGAGGTGGACCCCTGGGTAGCTTGTTGGGGTCAGAGGCCCCCAGGTAAAGGGCCAGGGGGCACACAGGGGCCTATACTGCAAGTCCAGGGAGAGAGGTGGACCCCTGGGTAGCTTGCTGGTGTTAGAGGCGCCTAGACGGAGGGCCAGGGGGCACCCTGGGGCCTATACTGCAAGTCCAGGGAGAGAGGTGGACTCCTGGGTAGCTTGCTGGGGTCAGGGGTCCCTAGGTGGAGGGCCAGGGGGCACCCTGGGGCCTATACTGCAAGTCCAGGGCAAGAGGTGGACCCCTGGGTAGCTTGCTGGGGTTAGAGGCGCCAAGGAGGAGGGCCAGGGGGCACCCTGAGGCCTATACTGCAAGTCCAGGGAGAGAGGTGGACCCCTGGGTAGCTTGCTGGGGTCAAAGGCCTCTAGGTGGAGGGCCAGGGGGCACCCTCGGGCCTATACTGCAAGTCCAGGGAGAGAGGTGGACCCTTTTGTAGCTTGCTGGTGTCAGGGGCACTTAGGTGGACGGCCAAGGGGCACCCTGGGGCCTATACTGCAAGTCCAGGGAGTGAGGTGGACCTCTGGGTTGCTTGCTGGGGTCAGGGGCTCCTAGGTGGAGGGCCAGGGGGCACCCTGGGGCCTATACGGCAAGTCCAGGAAGAGAAGTTGACCCCTGGGTAGCTTGCTGGGATCAAGGGCAACTAGGTGGAGGTTCAGGGAGCACCCTGGGGCCTATACTGCAAGTCCTGTGAGGAAGGTGGACCCCTGGGTAGCCTGCTGGGGTGAGGGTCCACTAGGTGGAGGGCCAGGGGGCACCCTGTGGGCTATACTGCAAGTCTAGGAAGAGAGGTGGACCCCTGGGTAGCTTTCTGGGGTCAGGGGCCCCTAGGTGGAGGGCCAGGGGGCACCCTGGGATCTATACTGCAAGTCCAGGAAGAGAGGTGAACCCTTGGGTAGCTTGCTGGGGTCAGAGGCCCCTAGGTGGAGGGCCAGGCGGCACCCTGGGGCCTATATTGCAAAACCAGGGAGAAAGGTGGACCCCTAAGTAGCTTGATGAGGTCAGAGGCCCCTAGGTGGAGGGCCAGGGGGCACCCTGGGGCCTATAATGCAAGTCCAGGAAGAGAGGTGGACCACTGGGTAGCTTGCTGGTGTCAGGGTCCCCTAGGTGGAGGGCCAGGGGGCACCCTGTGGGCTATACTGCAAGTCCAGGAAGAGAGGGGGACCCCTGGGTAGCTTGCTGGGCTCAGGGGCCCCTAGATGGAGGGCCAGGGGCCACTCTGGGGCCTATACTGCAACTCCAGGGAGAGAGGTGAACCACTGGGTAGCTTTCTGGGGTCAGAGGCCCCTAAGTGGAGGGTCAAGGGGCACTCTGGGGCCTACACTGCTAGTCCAGGTAGAGAGGTGGACCCCTGGGTAGCTTGCTGGGGTCAGAGGCTCCTAGGTGGAGGGCCAGTGGGGACCCTGGGGCCTATACTGCAAGTCAAGGGACATCGGTGACCCCTGGGTAGCTTGGTGGGGTTAGAGGCGCCTAGGTGGAGGGCCAGGGGGCACCCTAGGGCCTATTCTGCAAGTCCAGGGAGAGAGGTGGACCCCAGGGTAGCTTGCTGGGGTCAGAGGCTCCTAGGTGGAGGGCCAGAGGCCACCCTTGGGCCTATACTTCAAACCAGGGAGAGGGGTGGACCCCTGGGTAGCTTGCTGGGGTCAAAGGCCCCTGGGTGGAGGGCCAGGGGGCACCCCGGAATCTATACTGCAAGATCAGGGAGAGAGATGAACCCCTGGGTAGCTTGCTGGGGTCAGAGGCCTCTAGGTGGAGGCCCCGGGGGCACTCTGTTGCTTTACTGCAAGTCCAGGCAGAGAGGTGGCCCCCTGGGTAGCTTGCTGGGGTCAGAGGCTCCTAGGTGGAGGGCCAGGGGGGACCCTGGGGCCTATACTGCAAGTCAAGGGACATCAGTGGACCCCTTGGTAGCTTGCTGGGGTCAGAGTCGCCAAGGTGGAGGGCCAGGGGGCACCCTGGGGCCTATACTGCAAGTCCAGGGAGAGAGGTGGACCCCTGGGTAGCTTGCTGTTGTTAGAGGCGCCTAGACGGAGGGCCAGGGGGCACCCTGGGGCCTATACTGCAAGTCCAGGGAGAGAGGTGGACCCCTGGGTAGCTTGTTGGGGTCAGAGGCCCCCAGGTAAAGGGCCAGGGGGCACCCTGGGGCCTATACTGCAAGTCCAGGGAGAGAGGTGGACCCCTGGGTAGCTTGCTGGTGTTAGAGGCGCCTAGACGGAGGGCCAGGGGGCACCCTGGGGCCTATACTGCAAGTCCAGGGAGAGAGGTGGACCCCTGGGTAGCTTGCTGGGGTAAGGGGCCCCTAGGTGGAGGGCCAGGGGGCACCCTGGGGCCTATACTGCAAGTCCAGGGCAAGAGGTGGACCCCTGGGTAGCTTGCTGGGGTTAGAGGCGCCAAGGAGGAGGGCCAAGGGGCACCCTGAGGCCTATACTGCAAGTCCAGGGAGAGATTTGGACCCCTGGATAGCTTGCTGGGGTCAGAGGCCTCTAGTTGGAGGGCCAGGGGGCACCTTCGGGCCTATACTGCAAGTCCAGGGAGAGAGGTGGACCCTTTTGTAGCTTGCTGGTGTCAGGGGCACTTAGGTGGACGGCCAAGGGGCACCCTGGGGCCTATACTGCAACTCCAGGGAGAGAGGTGGACCCCTGGGTTGCTTGCTGGGGTCAGGGGCCCCTAGGTGGAGGGCCAGGGGGCACCCTGGGGCCTATACTGCAAGTCCAGGAAGAGAAGTGGACCCCTGGGTAGCTTGCTGGGATCAAGGGCAACTAGGTGGAGGTTCAGGGAGAACCCTGGGGCCTATACTGCAAGTCCTGTGAGGAAGGTGGACCCCTGGGTAGCCTGCTGGGGTGAGGGTCCCCTAGGTGGAGGGCCAGGGGGCACCCTGTGGGCTATACTGCAAGTCTAGGAAGAGAGGTGGACCCCTGGGTAGCTTTCTGGGGTCAGGGGCCCCTAGGTGGAGGGCCAGGGGGCACCCTGGGATCTATACTGCAAGTCCAGGAGGAGAGGTGGACCCTTGGGTAGCTTGCTGGGGTCAGAGGCCCCTAGGTGGAGGGCCAGGCGGCACCCTGGGGCCTATATTGCAAAACCAGGGAGAGAGGTGGACCCCTAAGTAGCTTGATGAGGTCAGAGGCCCCTAGGTGGAGGGCCAGGGGGCACCCTGGGGCCTATAATGCAAGTCCAGGAAGAGAGGTGGACCACTGGGTAGCTTGCTGGTGTCAGGGTCCCCTAGGTGGAGGGCCAGGGGGCACCCTGTGGGCTATACTGCAAGTCCAGGAAGAGAGGGGGACCCCTGGGTAGCTTGCTGGGGTCAGGGGCCCCTAGATGGAGTGCCAGGGGCAACCGTGGGGCCTATACTGCAAGTCCAGGAAGAGAGATGAACCCCTGGGTAGCTTGCTGGGGTCAGAGGCTCCTAGGTGGAGGGCCAGAGGCCACCCTGGGGCCTATACTGCAAAACCAGGGAGAGAGGTGGACCCCTGTGTAGCTTGCTGGGGTCAAAGGCCCCTAGGTGGAGGGCCAGGGGGCACCATGGGATCTATACTGCAAGTCCAGGGAGAGAGATGAACCCCTTGGTAGCTTGCTGGGGTTATGGGCCCCTAGGTGGAGGGCCAGGGGCAACCGTGGGGCCTATACTGCAAGTCCAGAAGAGAGATGAACCCCTGGGTAGCTTGCTGGGGTCAGAGGCCCCTAGGTGGAGGCCTCCTGGGGAACTCTGTTGCTTTACTGCAAGTCTAGGCAGAGAGGTGGCCCCCTGGGTAGCTTGCTGGGGTCAGAGGCTCCTAGGTGGAGGGCCTGGGGGGACCCTGGGGCCTATACTGCAAGTCAAGGGACATCGGTGGACCCCTGGGTAGCTTGCTGGGGTCAGAGGCGCCTAGGTGGAGGGCCATGGGGCACCCTGGGGCCTATACTGCAAGACCAGGGAGAGAGGTGGACCCCTGGGTAGCTTGCTGAGTCGGAGGCCTCCAGGTGGAGGGCCAAGGGGCACCCTGGGCCCTATACTGCAAGTCCAGGGAGAGAGGTGAACATTTTTGTAGCTTGCTGGTGTCAGGGGCACTTAGGAGGAGGGCCAGGGGGCACCCTGGGGCCTATACTGCAAGTCCAGGGAGAAAGGTGTACCCTTTGTAGCTTGCTGGTGTCAGCGGCACTTAGGTGGAGGGCCAGGGGGCACCCTGCGGCCTATACTGCAAGTCCAGGGAGTGAGGTGGACCCCTAGGTAGCTTGCTAGGGTCAGGGGACCCTGGGTGGAGGGCCAGGGGGCACCCTGGGGCCTATACTGCAAGTCCAGGGAGAGAGGTAGACCCCTGGGTAGCTTGCTGGTTGTAGAGGCGCCTAGACGGAGGGCTAGGGGGCACCCTGGGGCCTATACTGCAAGTCCAGGGAGAGAGGTGGACCCCTGGGTAGTTTGCTGGGGTCAGAGGCCCTTAGGTGGAGGGCCAGGGGACACCATGGGGCCTTTACTGCAAGTCCAAGGTGAGAGGTGGTCCTCTGGGTAGCTTGCTGGGGTCAGAGGCCCCAGGGAAAGGGCAAGGGGCACCCTCTGGCCTATACTGCAAGTCCAGGGAGAGAGGTGTACCCATTAGTAGCTTGCTGGTGTCAGGGGCACTTAGGTGAAGGGCCAGGGGGCACCCTGGGGCCTATACTGCAAGTCCAGACAGAGAGGTGGACCCCTGGGTAACTTGCTGGGGTCAGGCTCCCCTAGGTGAAGGGCAAGGGGGCACCCTGGGGCCTATACTCCAAGTCAAGGGACATCAGTGGACCCCTGGGTAGCTTGCTGGGGTCAGGCTCGCCTAGGTGAAGGGCAAGGGGGCACCCTGGGGCCTATACTGCAAGACCAGGGACATCGGTGGACCCCTGGGTAGCTTGCTGGGGTCAGGGGCCCTTAGTTCGAGGGCCAGGGGGCACCCTGGGGCCTACACTGCAAGTTCGGGAAGAGAAGTGGTCCCCTGGGTAGCTTGCTGGGGTCAAAGGCCCCTAGGTGGAGGGCCAGGGGGGACCCTGGGACCTATACTGCAGGTCCAGGAAGAGAAGTGGACCCCTGGGTAGCTTGCTGGGGTCAAGGGCCCCTAGGTGGAGGGCCAAGGGTCACCCTGGGGAATGTACTGCAAGCCCAGAGACTTCGGTGGACCCCTGGGTTGCTTGCTTGGGTCAGAGGCGCCTAGGTGGAGGACCAGGGGGCACTCTGGGGTCTATTCTGCAAGTCCAGGGAGAAAGGTGGACCCCTGGGTAGCTTGCTGGGGTCAGAGGCACCTAGGTGGAGGGCCAGGGGGCACCCTGGGGCCTATACTGCAAGTACAAGGACATCGGTGGACCCCTGGGTAGCTTGCTGGGGTCAGTGGCCCTTAGGTTGAGGGCCAGGGGGCAGCCTGGGGCCTATACTGCAAGTCCGGGAAGAGAAGTGGACCCCTGGGTAGCTTGCTGGGGTCAGGGGCCCTTAGGTTGAGGGCCAGGGGGCACCCTAGGGCCTATACTGCAAATTCAAGGAACATCGGTGGACCACTGGGTAGCTTGCTGGGGTCAGAGACACTTGGGTGGAGGGCCAGGGGGGACCCTAAGGCCTAAACTGCAAGTCCAGGGAGAGAGGTGGACCCCTGGGTAGCTTGCTGGGGTCAGAGGCCTCTAGGTGGAGGGCCAGGGGGTACCCTGGGGCCTATACTGCAAGTCCAGGGAGAGAGGTGTACCCATTAGTAGCTTGCTGGTGTCAGGGGCACTTAGGTGGAGGGCCAGGGGGCACCCTGGGGCCTATACTGCAAGTCCAGACAGAGAGGTGGACCACTGGGTAGCTTGTTGGGGTCAGGGGCCCCTGAGTTGAGGGCCAGGGGGCACCCTGGGGCCTATACTCCAAGTCCAGGGAGAGAGGTGGACCCCTTGGTAGCTTGCTGGGGTCAGAGGCCCCTAGGTGGAGGGCCAGAGGGCAACCTGGGGCCTATACTGCAAGTCCAAGGACATCGGTGGACCCCAGGGAAGCTTGCTGGGGTTAAAGGCCCTTAAATGGAGGGCCAGGGGGCACCCTGGAGCCTATACTGCAAGTCCAGGAAGAGAAGTGGACCCCTGAGTAGCTTGCTGGGGTCAAGCGTCACTAGGTGGAGGGCCAGGGGGCACCCTGGGGCCTATACTTCAAGTCCAGTGAGGGATGTGGACCCCTGGGTAGCCTGCTGGGGTCAGGGACCCGTAAGTGGAGGGCCAGGGGGCACCCTGTGGGCTAAACTGCAAGTCTAGGAAGAGTGGTGGACCCCTGGGTAGCTTACTGGGGTCAGGGGCCCCAAGGTGGAGGGCCAGGGGGCACCCTGGGGCCTATACTGCAAGTCCAGGGAGAGAGGTGGACCCCTGGGTAGATTGATGGGGTCATGGGCCCCTAGGTCGAGGTGGACGGGCAGGGGGCACTAGATGGACCCCTGGGGCCTACACTGCAAGTCCAGGGAGGGAGGAGGACCATTGGGTAGCTTGTTGGGGTCAGACACCCCTAGGTGGAGTGCAAGGGGGCACCTTGGGGCCTATACTGCAAGTCCAAGGTGAGAGGTGGTCCTCTGGGCAGCTTGCTGGGGTCAGAGGTCCCCAGGTGGAGGGCAGGGGCGCACCCTGGGGCCTATACTGCAAGTCCAGGGAGAGAGGTGGACCCCTGGGTAGCTTGCTGGGGTCAGGGGTCTCTAGGTGGATGGCCAGGGGGCACCCTGTGGGCTAAACTGCAAGTCCAGGAAGGGAAGTGGACCCCTGGGTAGCTTGATGGGGTCAGAGGCCCCTAGGTGGAGGGCAAGGGGGCACCACGGGGCCTATACTGCAAGTCCAGGGAGAGAGGTGAACCCCTGGGTAGCTTGCTGGGGTCAAAGGCCCCTAGGTGGAAGGCCAGGGGGCACCCTGAGATTTATACTGCAAGTCCAGGGAGAGAGATGAACCCTTGGGTAGCTTGCTGGGGTCATGGGCCCCTAGGTGGAGAGCCAGGAGCAACTGTGGGGCCTATACTGCAAGTCTAGAAAGAGAGGTGGAACCCTGGGGAGCTTGCTGGGGTCAGAGACCCCTAGGTGGAGGGCCAGGGGGAACCCTGGGGCCTATACCGCAAGTCCAGGGAGATCATTGGACCCCTGGGTAGCTTGCTGGGGTCAGAGGCCCCTAGGTGGAGGGCCAGGGGCCACCCTGGGTCCTATACTGCAAGTCCAGGCAGAGAGGTGGACCCCTGGGTAGCTTGCTGGGATCAGAGGCTCCTAGGTGGAGGGCCAGGGGGCACCCTGGGACCTATTCTGCAAGTCCAGGGAGAGAGATGGACCCCTGGGTAGCTTGCTGGGGTCATGGGTCCCTAGGTGGAAAGCCAGGAGCAACCGTGGGGCCTATACTGCAAGTCCAGGAAGAGAGGTTGAACCCTGGGGAGCTTGCTGGGGTCAGAGACCCCTAGGTGGAGGGCCAGGGGGAACCCTGGGGCCTATACCGCAAGTCCAGGGAGATCATTGGACCCCTGGGTAGCTTGCTGGGGTCAGAGGCCCCTAGGTGGAGGGCCAGGGGCCACCTTGGGGCCTATACTGCAAGTCCAGGGAGAGAGGTGGACCCCTGGGTAGCTTGCTGGGGTCAGGGGCCCCTAGGTGGAGGGCCAGGGGGCACCCTGGGGCCTATACTGCAAGTCCAGGGAGAGAGGTGGACCCCTGGGTAGCTTGCTGGGGTCAGACGCCCCTAGGTGGAGGGCCAGTGGGCAACCTGGGGCCTATACTGCAAGTACAGGGAAATCTGTGGACCCCTTGGTAGATTGCTGGGGTCAAGGGCCCTTAGGTGGAGGGCCAGGGGGCACCCTGGGGCCTATACTGCAAGTCCAGGGAGAGAGGTGGACCCCTGGGTAGCTTGCTGGGGTCAGACGCCCCTAGGTGGAGGGCCAGTGGGCAACCTGGGGCCTATACTGCAAGTCCAGGGAAATCTGTGGACCCCTTGGTAGATTGCTGGGGTCAAGGGCCCTTAGGTGGAGGGCCAGGGGGCACCCTGGGGCCTATACTGCAAGTCCAGGGAGAGAGGTGGACCCCTGGGTAGCTTGCTGGGGTCAGTGGCCCCTAGGTGGAGGGCCAGGGGGCACCCTGGGGCCTATACTGCAAGTCCAGGGAGAGAGGTGTACCCTTTAGTAGCTTGCTGGTGTCAGGGGCACTTAGGTGGAGGGCCAGGGGGCACCCTGGGGCCTATACTGCAAGTCCAGGGAGAGAGGTGGACCCCTTGGTAGCTTGCTGGGGTCAGAGACCCCTAGGTGGAGGGCCAGGGGGCAACCTGGGGCCTATACTGCAAGTCCAGGAAGAGAAGTGGACCCCTGGGTAGCTTGCTGGGGTCAGGGGTCTCTAGGTGGAGGGCCAGGGGGCACCCTGTGGGCCTTCCTGCAAGTCTAGGAAGAGTGGTGGACCCCTGGGTAGCTTACTGGGGTCAGGGGCCCCAAGGTGGACGGCCAGGTGGCAGGGGGCACTAGGTGGACCCCTGAGGCCTACACTGCAAGTCCAGGGAGGGAGGAGGACCATTTGGTAGCTTGTTGGGGTCAGACACCCCTAGGTGGAGTGCAAGGGGGCACCTTGGGGCCTATACTGCAAGTCCAAGGTGAGAGGTGGTCCTCTGGTTAGCTTGCTGTGGTCAGAGGTCCCCAGGTGGAGAGCAGGGGCACACCCTGGGGCCTATACTGCAAGTTCAGGTAGAGAGGTGGACCCCTGGGTAGCTTGCTGGGGTCAGGGGTCTCTAGGTTGAGGGACAGGGGGCACCCTGTGGGCTAAACTGCAAGTCCAGGAAGAGAGGTGGACCCCTGGGTAGCTTGATGGGGTCAGAGGCCCCTAGGTGGAGGGCAAGAGGGCACCCTGGGGCCTATACTGCAAGTCCAAGGTGAGAGGTGGTTCTCTGGGTAGCTTGCTGGGGTCAGACACCCCTAGATGGAGTGCAAGGGGGCATCGTGGGGCCTATACTGCAAGTCTAAGGTGAGAGGTGGTCCTCTGGGCAGCTTGTTGGGGTCAGAGGCACCCAAGTGGAGGGCAGGGGCGCACCCTGGGGCCTATACTGCAAGTCCAGGGAGAGAGGTGGACCCCTGGGTAGCTTGCTGGGGTCAGGGGTCTCTAGGTGGAGGGCCAGAGGTGCACCCTGTGGGCTAAACTGCATGTCCAGAAAGAGAGGTGGACCCCTGGGTAGCTTGATGGGGTCAGAAGCCCCTAGGTGGAGGGCCAGGGGGCACCCTGGGGCCTATACTGCAAGTCCAGGGAGAGAGGTGAACCCCTGGGTAGCTTGCTGGGGTCAAAGGCCCCTAGGTGGAGGGCCAGGGGGCACCCTGGGATCTATACTGCAAGTCCAGGGAGAGAGATGAACCCCTGGGTAGCTTGCTGGGGTCATGGGTCCCTAGGTGGAGAGCCAGGAGCAACCGTGGGGCCTATACTGCAAGTCCAGGAAGAGAGGTTGAACCCTGGGGAGCTTGCTGGGGTCAGAGACCCCTAGGTGGAGGGCCAGGGGGAACCCTGGGGCCTATACCGCAAGTCCAGGGAGATCGGTGGACCCCTGGGTAGCTTGCTGGGGTCAGAGGCCCCTAGGTGGAGGGCCAGGGGCCACCTTGGGGCCTATACTGCAAGTCCAGGGAGAGAGGTGGACCCCTGGGTAGCTTGCTGGGGTCAGGGGCCCCTAGGTGGAGGGCCAGGGGGCACCCTGGGGCCTATACTGCAAGTCCAGGGAGAGAGGTGGACCCCTGGGTAGCTTGCTGGGGTCAGACGCCCCTAGGTGGAGGGCCAGTGGGCAACCTGGGGCCTATACTGCAAGTCCAGGGAAATCTGTGGACCCCTTGGTAGATTGCTGGGGTCAAGGGCCCTTAGGTGGAGGGCCAGGGGGCACCCTGGGGCCTATACTGCAAGTCCAGGGAGAGAGGTGGACCCCTGGGTAGCTTGCTGGGGTCAGTGGCCCCTAGGTGGAGGGCCAGGGGGCACCCTGGGGCCTATACTGCAAGTCCAGGGAGAGAGGTGTACCCTTTAGTAGCTTGCTGGTGTCAGGGGCACTTAGGTGGAGGGCCAGGGGGCACCCTGGGGCCTATACTGCAAGTCCAGGGAGAGAGGTGGACCCCTTGGTAGCTTGCTGGGGTCAGAGACCCCTAGGTGGAGGGCCAGGGGGCAACCTGGGGCCTATACTGCAAGTCCAGGAAGAGAAGTGGACCCCTGGGTAGCTTGCTGGGGTCAGGGGTCTCTAGGTGGAGGGCCAGGGGGCACCCTGTGGGCTATCCTGCAAGTCTAGGAAGAGTGGTGGACCCCTGGGTAGCTTACTGGGGTCAGGGGCCCCAAGGTGGACGGCCAGGCGGCAGGGGGCACTAGGTGGACCCCTGAGGCCTACAATGCAAGTCCAGGGAGGGAGGAGGACCATTTGGTAGCTTGTTGGGGTCAGACACCCCTAGGTGGAGTGCAAGGGGGCACCTTGGGGCCTATACTGCAAGTCCAAGGTGAGAGGTGGTCCTCTGGGTAGCTTGCTGGGGTCAGAGGTCCCCAGGTGGAGGGCAGGGGCGCACCCTGGGGCCTATACTGCAAGTTCAGGGAGAGAGGTGGACCCCTGGGTAGCTTGCTGGGGTCAGGGGTCTCTAAGTGGAGGGACAGGGGGCACCCTGTGGGCTAAACTGCAAGTCCAGGAAGAGAGGTGGACCCCTGGGTAGCTTGATGGGGTCAGAGGCACTTAGGTGGAGGGCAAGAGGGCACCCTGGGGCCTATACTGCAAGTCCAAGGTGAGAGGTGGTTCTCTGGGTAGCTTGCTGGCGTCAGAGGCCCCCAGGTAAAGGGAAAGGGCACCCTGGGGCCTATACTGCAAGTCCAGGGAGAGAGGTGGACCCCTGGGTAGCTTGCTGGGGTCAGAGGCCCCTAGGTGAAGGGCCAGGGGGTACCCTGGGGCCTATACTGCAAGTTCAGAAAGAGAAGTTGACCCCTGGGTAGCTTGCTGGGGTCAGGGACCCCTTGGTGGAGGGCCAGGGGGCACCCTGGGGCCTATACTGCAAGCCCAAGGAGGGAGTTGGACCCCTGGGTAGCTTGCTGGGGTCAGGTTCCCCTGGGTGGAGGGCCAGTTGGCACCCTGTGGGCTATACTAAAAGTCCAGGGAGAAAGGTGGACCCCTGGGTAGCTTGCTTGGGTCATAGGTTCCTATGTGGAGGGCCAGGGGGCACCCTGGGGCCTACACTGCAAGTCCAGGGACATCGGTGGACCCCTGGATAGCTTGCTGGGGTCAGAGGCCCCTTGGTGGAGGGCCCAGGGGGCACCCTGGGACCTATACTGCTAGTCCAGGGAGAGAGGTGGACCCCTCGGTAGCTTGCTGGGGTCAGGTTCCCCTAGGTGGAGGGCCAGTTGGCACCCTGTGGGCTATACTGCAAGTCCAGGGAGAGAGGTGGACCCCTGGGTAGCTTGCTTGGGTCATAGGCTCCTAGGTGGAGGGCCAGGGGGCACCCTGGGGCCTACACTGCAAGTCCAGTGAGAGATGTAGACCCCTGGGTAGTTTGCTGGGGTCAGAGGCCCCTAGGTGGAAGGCCAAAGGGGCCTATACTGCAAGTCCAGGAAGAGAAGTGTACCCCTGGGTAGCTTGCTGGGGTCAGGGGCCCCTAGGTGTAGGGCCAATGGGCACCCTGGGGCCTATACTGCAAGTCCAGGGAGGGAGGTGGACCCCTGGGTAGCTTGCTGTTGTCAGAGACCCCTAGGTGGAGGGCAAGGGGGCACTCTGGGGCCTACAATGAAAGTCAAGGGAGGGAGGTGGACCCCTGGGTAGCTTCCTGGGATCAGAGGCACCTAGGTGGAGGGCCAGGTGGCACCCTGGGGCCTATACTACAAGTCCAAGGAGGGTGGTTGACCCCTGGGTAGCTTGCTGGGTTCAGAGGCCCCTAGGCTAAGGGCCAAGGGGCTCCCTGGGGCCTATAGTGCAAGTCCTGGGACATCAGTGGACCCCTCGGTAGCTTGCTGGCTTCAGAGGCACCTAGGTGGAGGGCCAGGGGGCACCCTGGGGCCTATTTTGCAAGTCCAGGGAAGGAGTTGGACCCCTGGGTAGCTTGCTGGCATCAGGGGCCCCTAGGTGGAGTGCTAGGGGGCACTCTAGGGCCTATAATGCAAGTCCAGGGAGTGAGATGGACTCCTAGGTAGCTTGCTGGGATTATAGGGTCCTAGGTGGAGGGCCAGGGGGCACCCTGTGGCCTACACTGCAAGTCCAGGGAGAGGTGTAGACCCCTGGGTAGCTTGCTGGGGTCAAAGGCCCCTAGGTGGAGGGCCAGGGGGCACCCTGGGGCCTATACTGCAAATCCAGGGACATTGCTGGACCCCTGGGTAGCTTGCTGAGGACAGGGCCCTTAGGTGGAGGGCCAGGGAGCACCCTGGAGCATATACTGCAAGTCCAAGGAGATTGGTGGACCCCTGTGTAGCTTGCTGGGGTCAGAGTCCCCTAGGTGAAGGGCCAGGGGGCACCCTGGGGCCTATACTGCAAGTCCAGGAAGAGAGGTGGACCCCTGGGTGGCTTGCTGGTATCAAAGGCCCCTAGGTGAAGGGCCAGGGGGCACCCTGGGGCCTATACTGCAAGTCCAGGGAGATCGGTGGACTCCTGGGTAGCTTGCTGGGGTCATAGGCTCCTAGGTGTAGGGCCAGGGGGCACCCTGGGGCCTACACTGCAAATCCAGGGAGATAGGTTGACCCCTGGGGAGCTTGCTGGGGTCAGAGACCCCTAGGTGGAGGGCAAGGGGGCACCCTGGGGCCTACACTGCAAGTCCAGGGAGGGATGTGGACCCCTGGGTAGCTTGCTGGGGTCAGAGGGCCAATGGGCACCCTGGGGCCTATACTGCAAGTCCAGGTACATTGGTGGACCTCGGGTAGCTTGCTGGGGTCTGAGGCCCCTAGGCTGAGGGCCATGGGGTCCCCTGGGGCCTACACTGCAAGTCCAGGGAGAGAGGTGGACCCCCGGGTAGCTTTCTGGGGTCAGGGGCTCTTAGGTGGAGGGCCAGGGCGCATCCTGGGGCCTATGCTGCAAGTCCAGGAAGAGAAGTGGACCCTTGGGTAGCTTGCTGGGATCAAAGGCCCCTAGGTGAATTGCCAAGGGGCACCCTGGGGCCTTTAGTGCAAGTCCAGGGACAATGATGGACCCCTGAGTAGCTTGCTGGGGTCAGGGGCCCTTGGGTGAAGGGTCAGAGGGCACCCTGGGGCCTAAACTGCAAGTTAAGGAAAAGAAGTGGACCCCTGGGTAGCTTGCTGGGGTTAGGGGACCCTAGGTGGAGTGCCAAGGGGCACCCTGGGGCCTATACTGCAAGTAAATGGACAGAGGTGGACCAACGGGTAGCTTGCTGGTGTCAGAGACCCCTTGGTGGAGTTCAAGGGGGCACCCTGGGGCCTACACTGCAAGTCCAGGGATATTGGAGGACCCCTGGGTAGCTTGCTGGGGTCAGGGGACCCTAAGCTTAGGGCCAAGGGGCACCCTGGGGCCTATACTGCAAGTCAATGGACAGAGGTGGACCAACGGGTAGCTTGCTGGTGTCAGAGACCCCTTGGTGGAGTTCAAGGGGGCACCCTGGGGCCTACACTGTAAGTCCAGGGAGGGAGGTGGACCCCTGCGTAGCTTGCTGGGGTCAGAGGCCCCTAGGTGAAGGGCCAAGGGGCACCCTGGGGCCTTTAGTGCAAGTCCAGGGACATCGGTGGACCCCTGGTTAGGTTGCTGGGGTCAGATGCCCCTAGGTAGAGGGCCAGGGGGCACACTGGGGCTTTTACTGCAAGTCCAGGGAGTGAGGTAGACCCCTGGGTAGCTTGCTGGGGTCAGAGGCCCCTAGGTGGAGGGCCAGGGGGCACTCTGGGGCCTATACTGCAAGTCCAGGAAGAGAGGTGGACCCCTGGGTAGCTTGCTGGGGTCAGAGACCCCTAGGTGGAGGGCAAGAGGGCACACTGGGGCCTACATTGCAAGTCCAGGAACAAAGGTGGACCCCTGATTAGCTTGATGCGGTCAGGGGCCCATAGGTGAAGGGCCAAGTGGCACCCTGGGGCCTTCACTGCATATCCAGGGACATTGGTGGACCCCTGGGTAGTTTGCTGGGGTCAGAGGCGCCTAGGTGGAGGTGCAGGGGACACCCTGGGGCCTATACTGCAAGTCCAGGGAGAGAGGTGGACCCCCGGGTAGCTTGCTGGGGTCAGGGGCTCTTAGGTGGAGGGCAAACGGGCACCCTGGGGCCTATACTGCAAGTCCAGGGAGAGAGGTGGACCCCTGGGTAGCTTGCTGGTGTCAGAGGCCCCTAGGTGGAGGCCAGGGGGTACCCTGGGCCCTATACTGCAAGTCCAGGGAATTAGGTGTACTCCTGGGTAGCTTGCTGGGGTCATAGGCTCCTAGGTGGAGGGACAGGGTGCACCCTGGGGCCTACACTGCAAGTCCAGGGAGAGAGGTGAACCCCTGGGTAGCTTGCTGGGGTCAGAGACCCCCTAGGTGGAGGGTAAGGGGGCACCCTGGAGCCTAAACTGCAAGTCCAGGCAGGGAGCAGGACCCCTGGGTAGCTTGCTGGGGTCAGAGGCCCCTAGGTGGAGGGCCAAGGGGCACCCTGGGGAATATACTGCTAGTCCAGGGACATCGTTGGACGCCTGGGTAGCTTGCTTGGGTCAGACGCCCTTAGATGGAGGGCCAGGGGGCACCCTGGGGCCTATACTGCAAGTCCAGGAAGAGAGGTGGACCCCTGGGTAGCTTGCTGGGGTCAGAGGCCCCTAGATGAAAGGCCAGGGGGCACCCTGGGGCCTATACTGCAAGTCCAGGGAGATCGGTGGACCCCTGGGTAGCTTGCTGGGGTCAAAGGCCCCTAGGTGGAGGGCCAGGGGGTCCCCTGGGGCCTATACTGCAAGTCCAGGGAGAGAGGTGGACCCCTGGGTAGCTTGCTGGGGTCAGAGGCCCCTAGGTGGAGGCCAGCGGGCACCCTGGGCCCTATACTGCAAGTCCAGGGAATTAGGTGGACTCCTGGGTAGCTTGCTGGGGTCAGAGGCCCCTAGGTGGAGGGACAACGGGCACCCTGGGGAATATTCTGCAAGTCCAGGGACATCGGTGGACGCCTGGGTAGCTTGCTTGGGTCAGACGCCCTTAGATGGAGGGCCAGGGGGCACCCTGGGGCCTATACTGCAAGTCCAGGGAGAGAGGTGGACCCTTGGGTAGCCTGCTGGGGTCAGAGGCCCCTAGGTGGATGGCCATTGGGCACCCTGTGGGCCTATACTGCAAATCCAGAAAGAGAGGTTGACCTCTGGGTAGCTTGCTGGGTTAGGGGCCCCTAAGTGGGGGGCCAGGGAGCACCCTGGGGCCTATACTGCAAGTCCAGGAAGAGAGGTGGACCCCTGGGTAGCTTGCTGGGGTCATAGGCTCGTAGGTGAAGGGCAAGGGGGCACCCCCGGGAATACACTGCAAGTCCAGGGAGAGAGGAGAACCCCTGGGTAGCTTGCTGGGGTCAGAAACCCCTAGGTGGAGGAGAAGGGGGCACCCTGGGCCCTATACTGCAAGTCCAGGGAGGGAGGTTGACCCCTGGGTAGCTTGCTGGGGTCAGAGGCCCCTAGGTGGAGGGCAAAGCAGCACCCTGGGGCCTATACTGCAAGTCCATGGACATCGGTGGACCCCTGGGTAGCTTGCTGGGGTCAGGGGCCCTTGGGTGGAAGGCCAGGGGGCACCCTGGGGCCGACATTGCAAGTATAGGAAGAGAATTGGACCCCTGGGTAGCTTGCGGGGTTCAGGGGCCCCTAGTTGGAAGGAGAGGGTGCACCCTGGAGCCTATACTGCAAGTAAAGGAAGAGAAGTGGACCCCTGGGTAGTTTGCTGGGGTCAAAGGCCCCTAGGTGGAAGGCCATGGGGTCCCCTGTGGCCTACACTGCAAGTCCAGGGAGAGAGGTGGACCCCCGGGTAGCTTGCTGGGGTCAGGGGCTCTTAGGTGGAGGGCCAGGGCGCATCCTGGGGCCTATGCTGCAAGTCCAGGAAGAGAAGTGGACCCTTGGGTAGCTTGCTGGGATCAAAGGCCCCTAGGTGAATTGCCAAGGGGCACCCTGGGGCCTTTAGTGCAAGTCCAGGGACATCGGTGAACCCCTGGGTAGCTTGCTGGGGTCAGAGGCCCCTAGGTGGAGGGCCAGGGGGAACCCTGGGGCCTATATTGCAAGTCCAGGAACATTGATGGACCCCTGAGTAGCTTGCTGGGGTCAGGGGCCCTTGGGTGAAGGGTCAAAGGGCACCCTGGGGCCTAAACTGCAAGTTAAGGAAAAGAAGTGGACCCCTGGGTAGCTTGCTGGGGTCAGGGGACCCTAGGTGGAGGGCCAAGGGGCACCCTGGGGCCTATACTGCAAGTAAATGGACAGAGGTGGACCAACGGGTAGCTTGCTGGTGTCAGAGACCCCTTGGTGGAGTTCAAGGGGGCACCCTGGGGCCTACACTGCAAGTCCAGGGAGGGAGGTGGACCCCTGGGTAGCTTGCTGGGGTCAGAGGCCTCAAGGTGGAGGGCCAAGGGGCACCCTGGGGCCTATACTGCAAGTCCAGGGATATTGGAGGACCCCTGGGTAGCTTGCTGGGGTCAGATGCCCCTAGGTAGAGGGCCAGGGGGCACACTGGGGCCCATACTGCAAGTCCAGGGAGTGAGGTAGACCCCTGGGTAGCTTGCTGGGGTTAGGGGCACCTAGGTGGAGGGAGAGGGGGCACCCTGGGGCCTATACTGCAAATCCAGGAAGAGAGGTGGACCCCTTGGTAGCTTGCTGGGGTCAGAGGCCCCTAGGTGGAGGGCCAGGGGGCACCCTGGGGCCTATACTGCAAGTCAAGGAAGAGAGGTGGACCCCTGGGTAGCTTGCTGGGGTCAGAGACCCCTAGGTGGAGGGCAAGAGGGCACACTGGGGCCTACATTGCAAGTCCAGGAACAAAGGTGGACCCCTGATTAGCTTGATGCGGTCAGGGGCCCCTAGGTGAAGGGCCAAGTGGCACCCTGGGGCCTTCACTGCATATCCAGGGATATTGGTGGACCCCTGGGTAGTTTGCTGGGGTCAGAGGCGCCTAGGTGGAGGTCCAGGGGACACCCTGGGGCCTATACTGCAAGTCCAGGGAGAGAGGTGGACCCCCGGGTAGCTTGCTGGGGTCAAGGGCTCTTAGGTGGAGGGCAAACGGGCACCCTGGGGCCTATACTGCAAGTCCAGGGAATTAGGTGGACTCCTGGGTAGCTTGCTGGGGTCATAGGCTCCTAGGTGGAGGGACAGGGTGCACCCTGGGGCCTACACTGCAAGTCCAGGGAGAGAGGTGAACCCCTGGGTAGCTTGCTGGGGTCAGAGACCCCTAGGTGGAGGGTAAGGGGGCACCCTGGAGCCTAAACTGCAAGTCCAGGCAGGGAGCAGGACCCCTGGGTAGCTTGCTGGGGTCAGAGGCCCCTAGGTGGAGGGCCAAGGGGCACCCTGGGGAATATACTGCTAGTCCAGGGACATCGTTGGACGCCTGGGTAGCTTGCTTGGGTCAGACGCCCTTAGATGGAGGGCCAGTGGGCACCCTGGGGCCTATACTGCAAGTCCAGGAAGAGAGGTGGACCCCTGGGTAGCTTGCTGGGGTCAGAGGCCCCTAGATGAAAGGCCAGGGGGCACCCTGGGGCCTTTACTGCAAGTCCAGGGAGATCGGTGGACCCCTGGGTAGCTTGCTGGGGTCAGAGGCCCCTAGGTGGAGGGCCAGGGGGTCCCCTGGGGCCTATACTGCAAGTCCAGGGAGAGAGGTGGACCCCTGGGTAGCTTGCTGGGGTCAGAGGCCCCTAGGTGGAGGCCAGCGGGCACCCTGGGCCCTATACTGCAAGTCCAGAGAATTAGGTGGACTCCTGGGTAGCTTGCTGGGGTCAGAGACCCCTAGGTGGAGGGTAAGGGGGCACCCTGGAGCCTAAACTGCAAGTCCAGGGAGGGAGCAAGACCCCTGGGTAGCTTTCTGGGGTCAGAGGCCCCTAGGTGGAGGGACAAGGGGCACCCTGGGGAATATTCTGCAAGTCCAGGGACATCGGTGGACACCTGGGTAGCTTGCTTGTGTCAGACGCCCTTAGATGTAGGGCCAGGGGGCACCCTGGGGCCTATACTGCAAGTCCAGGGAGAGAGGTGGACCCCTGGGTAGCCTGCTGGGGTCAGAGGCCCCTAGGTGGAGGGCCATTGGGCACCCTGTGGGCCTATACTGCAAATCCAGAAAGACAGGTTGACCTCTGGGTAGCTTGCTGGGTTAGGGGCCCCTAAGTGGAGGGCCAGGGAGCACCCTGGGGCCTATACTGCAAGTCCAGGAAGAGAGGTGGACCCCTGGGTAGCTTGCTGGGGTCATAGGCTCGTAGGTGAAGGACAAGGGGGCACCCCCGGGAATACACTGCAAGTCCAGGGAGAGAGGAGAACCCCTGGGTAGCTTGCTGGGGTCAGACACCCCTAGGTGGAGGAGAAGGGGGCACCCTGGGCCCTATACTGCAAGTCCAGGGAGGGAGGTTGACCCCTGGGTAGCTTGCTGGGGTCAGAGGCCCCTAGGTGGAGGGCAAAGCAGCACCCTGGGGCCTATACTGCAAGTCCATGGACATCGGTGGACCCCTGGGTAGCTTGCTGGGGTCAGAGGCCCTTAGGTGGAAGGCCAGGGGGCACCCTGGGGCCGACATTGCAAGTATAGGAAGAGAATTGGACCCCTGGGTAGCTTGCGGGGTTCAGGGGCCCCTAGTTGGAAGGAGAGGGGGCACCCTGGAGCCTATACTGCAAGTAAAGGAAGAGAAGTGGACCCCTGGGTAGTTTGCTGGGGTCAAAGGCCCCTAGGTGGAAGGCCATGGGGTCCCCTGGGGCCTACACTGCAAATCCAGGGAGAGAGGTGGACCCCCGGGTAGCTTGCTGGGGTCAGGGGCTCTTAGGTGGAGGGCCAGAGCGCATCCTGGGGCCTATGCTGCAAGTCCAGGAAGAGAAGTGGACCCTTGGGTAGCTTGCTGGGGTCAGGGGCCCTTGGGTGAAGGGTCAGAGGGCACCCTGGGGCCTAAACTGCAAGTTAAGGAAAAGAAGTGGACCCCTGGGTAGCTTGCTGGGGTCAGGGGACCCTAGGTGGAGGGCCAAGGGGCACCCTGGGGCCTATACTGCAAGTAAATGGACAGAGGTGGACCAACGGGTAGCTTGCTGGTGTCAGAGACCCCTTGGTGGAGTTCAAGGGGGCACCCTGGGGCCTACACTGCAAGTCCAGGGAGGGAGGTTGACCCCTGCGTAGCTTGATGGGTTCAGAGGCCCCTAGGTGAAGGGCCAAGGGGCACACTGGGGCCTTTAGTGCAAGTCCAGGGACATCGGTGAACCCCTGGGTAGCTTGCTGCTGACAGAGGCGTCTAGGTGGAGGGCCAGGGGGCACCCTGGGGCCTATACTGCAAGTCCAGGGAGAGAGGTGGACCCCTGGGTAGCTTGCTGGGGTCAGAGGCCCCAAGGTGGAGTGCCAGGGGGCACCCAGGGGCCTATATTGCAAGTCCAGGGACATTGATGGACCCCTGAATAGCTTGCTGGGGTCAGGGGCCCTTGGGTGAAGGGTCAGAGGGCACCCTGGGGCCTAAACTGCAAGTTAAGGAAAAGAAGTTGACCCCCGGGTAGCTTGCTGGGGTCAGGAGGCCTTAGGTGGAGGGCCAGGGCGCATCCTGGGGCCTATACTGCAAGTCCAGGGAGAGAGGTGGACCCCTGGGTAGCTTGCTGGGGTCAGAGGCCCCTAGGTGGAGGGCCAGGGGGCACCCTGGGGCCTATACTGCAAGTCCAGGGAGGGAGGTGGACCCCTGGGTAGCTTGCTGCGGTCAGGGGCCCCTAGGTGGAGGGCCAGGGGGCACCCTCTGGGCTATACTGCAAGTCCAGGGAGGGATGTGGACCCCTGGGTAGGTTGCTTGGGTCAGAGGCCCCTAGGTGGAGGGCCAAGGGTCACCCTGGGGCCTATACTGCAAGTCCAGGGAGAGAGGTGGACCCCCGGGTAGCTTACTGGGGTCAGGGGCTCTTAGGTGGAGGGCTAGGGCGCATCCTGGGGCCTATGCTGCAAGTCCTGGAAGAGAAGTGAACCCCTGGGTCACTTGCTGGTGTCTGGGGCCCCTAGTTGGAGGGCCAAGGGGCACACTGGCGTCTATACTGCAACTCAATTGACATCGGTGGACCCCTGGTTAGCTTGCTGGGGTGAGAGGCCCCTAGGTGGAGCGCCAGGGTGCACCCTGGGGCCTATACTGCATGTCCAGGGAGAAGGTGGACCCCTAGGTAGCTTGCTGGGGTCAGGGGCCCTTAGGTGGAGGGCCAGGGGGCACCCTGGGGCCTATACTGCAAGTCCACGAAGAGAAGTGGAACCCTGGGTAGCTTGCTGGGGTCAGGGGCCCCTAGGTGGAGAGAGAGGGGGCACCCTGGGGCCTATACTGAAAGTTCAGGGAGGGAGGTGGACCCCTGGGTAGCTTGCTGCGGTCAAGGGCCCCCAGGTGGAGGGCCAGGGGGCACCCTGGGGCCTATACTGCAAGTCAACGAAGAGAAGTGGAACCCTGGGTAGCTTGCTGGGGTCAGGGGCCCCTTAGTGGAGAGAGAGGGGGCACCCAGGGGCCTATACTGCAAGTCCCGGGAGGGAGGTGGACCCCTGGGTAGCTTGCTGCGGTCAAGGGCCCCTAGGTGGAGGGCCAAGGGTCACCGTGGGGCCTATACTGCAAGTCCAGGGATATCGGTGGACCTCTTGGTAGCTTGCTGGGGTCAGAAGCGCCTAGGTAGAGGGCCAGGGGGCACCCTTAGGCTTATACTGCAAGTCCAGGAAGAGATGAGGACCCCTGGGTAGCTTGCTGGGGTTAGGGGCCCCTAGGTGGAGGGAGAGGGGGCACCCTGGGGCCTATACTGCAAATCCAGGAAGAGAGGTGGACCCCTTGGTAGCTTGCTGGGGTCAGGGGCCCCTAGGTGGAGGGCCAGGGGGCACGCTGAGGCCCATACTGCAAGTCCTGGAAGAGAGGTGGACCCCTGGGTAGCTTGCTGGGGTCAGAGGCACCTGGGTGAAGGGCCAGGGACCACCCTGGGGCCTATACTGCAAGTCCAGGGAGATCGGTGGACCCCTGGGTAGCTTGCTGTGGTCAGAGGCCCCTTGGTGGAGGGCCAACGGGCAACCTGGGACCTATATTGCAAGTCCAGGGACATCGGTGGACCCCTGGGTAGCTTGCTGGGGTCGGAGGCCCCTAGGTGGAGGGCCAGGGGGTCCCATGGGGCCAATACTGCAAGTCCAGGGAGAGAGGTGGACCCCTGGGTAGCTTGCTGGGGTCAGGGGCCCCTAGGTGGAAGGCAAGGGGGCACCCTGGGGCCTACACTGCAAGTCCAGGAAGAGAATTGGACACCTGGGTAGCTTGCTGGGGTCAGGGGCCCCTAGGTGGAGGGCCAGGGGGCACCCTGGGGCCTTCACTGCAAGTCCAAGGAGTGAGGTGGACTCCTGGGTAACTTGCTGGGGTCATAGGCTCCTAGGTGGAGGACCAGGGGGCACCCTGGGGCCTATACTGCAAGTCCAGGAAGAGATATGGAACCCTGAGTAGCTTGCTGGTGTCTGGGGCCCCTAGGTGGAGGGCCAGGGGGCACCCTAGGGCCTGTACTGCAAGTCCAGGGAGGAAGGTGGACCCCTGGGTAGCTTGCTGGGGTCAGGGGCTCTTAGGTGGAGGGCTAGGGGACATCCTGTGGCCTACACTGCAAGTCCAGGAAGAGAAGTGGACCCCTGGGTAGCTTGCTGGGTTCAAAGACCCCTAGGTGGAGGGCCAGGGGGCACCCTGGGGTCTATACTGCAAGTCCAGGGAGGGAGGTGGACCCCTGGGTAGCTTGCTGGGGTCAGGGGCAAATAGGTGGAGGGCCAGGGGGTCCCCTGGGGCCTACACTGCAAGTCCAGGAAGAGAAGTGGACCACTGGGTAGCTTGCTGGGGTAAGAGGCCCCTAGGTGGAGGGCCAGGAGGTCCCCTGGGGCCTATACTGCAAGTCCAGGGAGAGAAGTGAACCCCTGGGAAGCTAGCTGGGGTGAGAGGCCCCTAGGTGGAGGGCCAAGGGGCACCCTGGGGCCTATACTGCAAGTCCAGGGACATCGGTGGACCCCTCGGTAGCTTGCTGGGGTCAGAGGCGCCTAGGTGGAGGGCCAGGGGGCACCCTGGGGTCTATAGTGCAAGTCAAGGAAAAGAGGTGGACCCCCGGGTAGCTTGCTGGGGTCAGGTGCTCTTAGGTGGAGGGCCAGGGGCATCCTGGGGCCTACACTGCAAGTCCAGGAAGAGAAGTTTACCCCTGGGTAGCTTGCTGGGGTCAGAGGCTCCTAGGTGGAGGGTCAGGGGGCACCCAGGGGTCTATACTGCAAGTCCATGGACATCGGTGGACCCCTGGGTAGCTTGCTGGGGTCAGGGGCCCTTAGATGGAAGGCAAGGGGGCACCCTGGGGCCTACACTGCAAGTCCAGGAAGAGAATTTAACCCCTGGGTAGCTTGCTGGGGTCAGGGGCCCCTAGGTGGAGGGAGAGGGGCACCCTGGAGCCTATACTGCAAGTCCAGGAAGAGAGGTGGACCCCTGGGGAGCTTGCTGTGGTCAGAGGCCCCTTGGTGGAGGGCCAACGGGCACCCTGGGACCTATACTGCAAGTCCAGGGACATCGGTGGACCCCTGGGTAGCTTGCTGGGGTCAGAGGCCCCTAGGTGGAGGGCCAGGGGGTCCCATGGGGCCTATACTGCAAGTCCAGGGAGAGAGGTGGACCCCTGGGTAGCTTGCTGGGGTCAGGGGCCCCTAGGTGGAGGGCCAGGGGGCACCCTAGGGCCTGTACTGCAAGTCCAGGGAGTTAGGTGGACCCCTGGGTAGCTTGCTGGGGTCAGGGGCTCTTAGGTGGAGGGCCAGGGGACATCCTGGGGCCTACACTGCAAGTCCAGGAAGAGAAGTGGACCCCTGGGAAGCTTGCTGGGTTCAGAGGCCCCTAGGTGGAGGGCCAGGGGGCACCCTGGGGTCTATACTGCAAGTCCAGGGAGGGAGGTGGGCCCCTGGGTAGCTTGCTGGGGTCAGGGGCAAATAGGTGGAGGGCCAGGGGGTCCCTTGGGGCATACACTGCAAGTCCAAGAAGAGAAGTGGACCCCTGGGTAGCTTGCTGGGGTAAGAGGCCCCTAGGTGGAGGGCCAGGAGGTCCCCTGGGGCCTATACTGCAAGTCCAGAAGAGAAGTGAACCCCTGGGTAGCTAGCTGGGGTGAGAGGCCCCTAGGTGCAGGGCCAGGGGGCACCCTGGGGCCTATACTGCAAGTCCAGGGACATCGGTGGGCCCCTCGGTAGCTTGCTGGGGTCAGAGGCGCCTAGGTGGAGGGCCAGGGGGCACCCTGGGGCCTATAGTGCAAGTCCAGGAAAAGAGGTGGACCCCCGGGTAGCTTGCTGGGGACAGGGGCTCTTAGGTGGAGGGCCAGGGCCATCCTGGGGCCTACACTGCAAGTCCAGGAAGAGAAGTGGACCCCTGGGAAGCTTGCTGGGGTCAGAGGCTCCTAGGTGGAGGGTCAGGGGGCACCCAGGGGTCTATACTACAAGTCCATGGACATCTGTGGACCCCTGGGTAGCTTGCCGGGGTCAGGGGCCCTTAGATGGAAGGCAAGGGGGCACCCTGGGGCCTACACTGCAAGTCCAGGAAGAGATTTGCACCCCTGGGTAGCTTGCTGGGGTCAGGGGCCCCTAGGTGGAGGGAGAGGGGCACCCTGGAGCCTATACTGCAAGAAAAGGAAGAGAAGTGGACCCCTTGGTAGCTTGCTGGGGTCTGAGGCCCCTAGGTGGAGGGCCAAAGGGCACCCTGGGGTCTATACTGCAAGTCCATGGACAATCGTGGACCCCTGGTTAGCTTGCTGGGGAGAGAGGCCCCTAGGTGGAGGGCCAGGGGGCAACCTGGGGCCTATACTGCAAGTCCAGGGACATCGGTGGACCCCTGGGTAGATTGCTGGGGTCAGTGGCAATTAGGTGGAGGGCCAGGGGGCACCCAGGGGCCTATACTTCAAATCCAGGAAGATCGGTGGAACCCTGGGTAGGTTGCTGGGGTCTGAAGCCCCTAGGTGGATGGCCAGGGGATCTCCTGGGGCCTACACTGCAAGTACAGGGAGAGAGGTGGACCCCTGGGTAGCTTGCTGGCGTCTGAGGCACCTAGATGGAGGGTCAGGGGGCACCCTGGGGCCTATACTGCATGTCCAGGGACATTGGTAGTCCCCTGGGTAGCTTACTGGGGTCAAAGGCCCCTAGGTGGAGGGCCAGGGGGCACCCTGGGGCCTACACTGCAAGTCAAGGGACATCGGTGGACCCCTGGGTAGCTTGTTGGGTTCAGGGGCCCTTACGTGGAGGGCCAGGGGGCACCCTGGGGCCTATACTGCAAGTCCAGGAAGAGAAGTGGATGCCTGGGTAGCTTGCTGGGGTCAGGGGCCCCTAGGTGGAGGGCCAGGGGGCACCCTGGGGCCTATACTGCAAGTCCAGTGAGGGAGGTGGACCCCTGGGTAGCTTGCTGGGGTCAGAGACCCCTAAGTGGAGGGCCAGAAGGTCCCCTGGGACCTATTCTGCAAGTCCAGTGAGGGAGGTGGACCCATGGGTAGCTTGCTGGGGTCAGAGGCCCCTAGGTGGAGGTTCAGGGGGCACCCTGGGGCCTACACTGCAAGTCAAGGGACATCGGTGGACCCCTGGGTAGCTTGTTGGGTTCAGGGGCCCTTACGTGGAGGGCCAGGGGGCACCCTGGGGCCTATACTGCAAGTCCAGGAAGAGATGTTGACCCCTGGGTAGCTTGCTGGGGTCAGAGGCCCCTAGATGGAGGGCCAGGGGGCACACTGGGGCCTATACTGCAAGTCCAGGGAGGGAGGTGGACCCCTGGGTAGCTTGCTGGGGTCAGAGGCTTCTAGGTGAAGGGCCAGGGGGCACCCTGGGGCCTATACTGCAAGTCCAGAGAGAGGTGGAACCCTGGGTAGCTTGCTGGGGACAGAGGCGCCTAGGTGGAGGGCCAGGGGGCACCCTGGCGCCTTTAGTGCAAGTCCAGGAAAAGAGGTGGACCCCCTGGTAGCTTTCTGGGGTCAGGGGCTCTTAGGTGGAGGGCAAGGGGCATCCTGGGGCCTACACTGCAAGTCAAGGAAGAGAGGTGGACCCCTGGGTAGCTTGCTGGGGTCAGAGTCTCCTAGGTGGAGGGTCAGGGGGCACCCAGGGGTCTATACTGCAAGTCCAGGGAGGGAGGTGGACCCCTCTGTAGCTTGCTGGGGTAAGGGGCCCCTAAGTGGAGGGACAAGGGGCACCCTGGGGGCTATACTGCAAGTCAAGAAAGAGAAGTGGACCCCTGGGTAGCTTGCTGGGGTCAGGGGACTCTAGGTGGAGGCCCAGGGGGCACCCTGGGGCCTATACTGCAAGTCCAGGAAGAGATGTGGACCCCAGGGTAGCTTGCTGGGGTCAGGGACCCCTAGATGGAGGGAGAGGGGGCACCCTGGGGCCTCTACTGCAAGTCCAGGAAAAGAGGTTGACCCCTGGGTAGCTTGCTGGGTTCAGGGGCCCCTAGCTGGAGGGCCAAGGGGCACCCTCGGGCCTATACTGCAAGTCCAGGGAGAGAGGTGAACCCCTGGGTAGCTTGCTGGGGTCAGAGGCCCCGAGGTGGAGGGCCAAGGGGCACCCTAAGCACTATACTGCAAATCCAGGGACATCGGTGGACCCATGGTTAGCTTGCTGGGGTGAGAGGCCCCTAGGTGGAGGGCCAGGGGGCACCCTGAGGCCTATACTGCAAGTCCTGGGAGAGAGGTGGACCCCTGGGTAGCTTGCTGGGGTCAGGGGCCCTTAGGTGGAGGGCCAGGGGGCACCCCTGGGCCTATACTGCAAGTCCAGGGAGAGAGGTGGACCCCTGGGTAGCTTGCTGGAGTCAGAGGCCCCTAGGTGGAGGGCCAGGGGGCACCCTGGGGCCTATACTGCAAGTCCAGGGACATCGGTGGACCTCTGGGTAGCTTGCTGGGGTCAGGGGCCCTTAGGTGGAGGGCCAGGGGGCACCTTGGGGCCTATACTACAAGTCAAGGAAGAGAAGTGGACCCCTGAGAAGCTTGCTGGGGTCAGGGAACCCTAGGTGGAGGGCCAGGGGGCACCCTGGGGCCTATACTGCATGTCCAGGGACATCGGTGGACCCCTGGGTAGCTTGCTGGGGTCAGAGGCCCCAAGATGGAGGGCCAGGGGGCACCCTGTGGCCTATACTGCAAGTCCAGGGACATCGGTGGACACCTGGGTAGTTTGCTGGGGCCAGGGGCCCTTAGGTGGAGGGCCAGGGGGCACCCCTAGGCCTATACTGCAAGTCCAGGGAGGGAGGTAGACCCCTGGGTAGCTTGCTGGGGTCAGGGGCCTTTAGGTGGAAGGCCAGGGGGCACCCTTGGGCCTATACTGCATGTCCAGGAAGAGAAGTGGACCCCTGGGTAGCTTGCTGGGGTCAGGGGCCCCCAGGTGGAGGGAGAGGGGCACCCTGGGGCCTACACTGCAAGTCCAGGGAGGGATGTGGATCCTTGGGTAGCCTGTTGGGGTCAGGGGCCCCTAGGTGCAGCGTCAGGGGGCACCCTGTGGGCTACACTGCAAGTCCAGGGACATCGGTGGACCCCTGGGTAGCTTGCGTGGCTCTGACGCCCTTAGATGAAGGGCCAGGGGCACCCTGGGGCCTATACAGCAAGTCCAGGGACATCGGTGGACCCCTGGGTAGCTTGCTGGGGTCGGAGGCGCCTAGGTAGAGGACCAGGGGGCACCCTAGGGCCTATACTGCAAGTCCAGGGAGAGAGGTGGAACCCTGGGTAGCTTGCTGGGGTCAGAGGCCCCGAAGTGGAGGGCCAAGGGGCACCCTGGGGTCTATACTGCAAGTCCAGGGACATCGGTGGACCCCTGGTTAGCTTGCTGGGGTGAGAGGCCCCTAGGTGGAGGGCCAGGGGGCACCCTAGGGCCTATACTGCAAGTCCAGGGAGGGAGGTGGACCCCTGGGTAGCTTGCTGGGGTCAGGGGCCCTTAGGTGGAGGGCCAGGGGGCACCCCTAGGCCTATACTGCAAGTCCAGGGAGAGAGGTGGACCCCTGGGTAGCTTGCTGGGGTCAGGGGCCCCCAGGTGGAGGGAGAGGGGCACCCTGGGGCCTACACTGCAAGTCCAGGGAGGGATGTGGATCCTTAGGTAGCTTGTTGGGGTCAGGGGCCCCTAGGTGGAGCGTCAGGGGGCACCCTGTGGGCTACACTGCAAGTCCAGGGACATCGGTGGACCCCTGGGTAGCTTGCGTGGGTCTGACACCCTTAGATGGAGGGCCAGGGGCACCCTAGGGCCTACACTGCAAGTCCAGGGACATCGGTGGACCCCTGGGTAGCTTGCTGGGGTCAGAGGCGCCTAGGTGGAGGACCAGGGGGCACCCTGGGGCCTATACTGCAAGTCCAGGGAGAGAGGTGGACCCCTGGGTAGCTTGCTGGGGTCAGAGGCCCCGAAGTGGAGGGCCAAGGGGCACCCTGGGGTCTATACTGCAAGTCCAGGGACATCGGTGGACTCCTGGGTAGCTTGCTGGGGTAAGAGGCCCCTAGGTGGAGGGCAAGGGGGCACCCTGGGGCCTACACTGCAAGTCCAGGGAGGGAGGTGGACCCCTGGGTCGCTTGCTGGGGTAGGGGCCCCTAGGTAGAGGGCCCGGGGGCAACCTGGGGCCTACACTGCAAGTCCAGGGAGAGAAGTGGACCCCTGGGTAGCTTGCTGGGGTCAGAGACTCCTATATGGAGGGCAAGGTTGCACCCTGGGGCTTACACTGCAAGTCCTGGGAGGGAGGTGGACCCCTGGGTAGCTTGCTGGGGTCAGAGGCCCCAAGGTGTAGGGCCAAGGGGAACCCAGGGGTCTATACTGCAAGTCCAGGAAGAGAAGTGGACCTCTGGGTAGCTTGCTGGGGTGAGAGGCCCCTAGGGGGAGGGCCAGGGGGCACCCTGGGGCCTATACTGCAAGTCCAGGGAGGGAGGTGGACCCCTGGGTAGCTTGCTGGGGTCAGGGGCCCCCAGGTGGAGGGAGAGGGGCACCCTGGGGCCTACACTGCAAGTCCAGGGAGGGATGTGGATCCTTAGGTAGCTTGTTGGGGTCAGGGGCCCCTAGGTGGAGCGTCAGGGGGCACCCTGTGGGCTACACTGCAAGTCCAGGGACATCGGTGGACCCCTGGGTAGCTTGCGTGGGTCTGACACCCTTAGATGGAGGGCCAGGGGCACCCTAGGGCCTACACTGCAAGTCCAGGGACATCGGTGGACCCCTGGGTAGCTTGCTGGGGTCAGAGGCGCCTAGGTGGAGGACCAGGGGGCACCCTGGGGCCTATACTGCAAGTCCAGGGAGAGAGGTGGACCCCTGGGTAGCTTGCTGGGGTCAGAGGCCCCGAAGTGGAGGGCCAAGGGGCACCCTGGGGTCTATACTGCAAGTCCAGGGACATCGGTGGACTCCTGGGTAGCTTGCTGGGGTAAGAGGCCCCTAGGTGGAGGGCAAGGGGGCACCCTGGGGCCTACACTGCAAGTCCAGGGAGGGAGGTGGACCCCTGGGTCGCTTGCTGGGGTAGGGGCCCCTAGGTAGAGGGCCCGGGGGCAACCTGGGGCCTACACTGCAAGTCCAGGGAGAGAAGTGGACCCCTGGGTAGCTTGCTGGGGTCAGAGACTCCTATATGGAGGGCAAGGTTGCACCCTGGGGCTTACACTGCAAGTCCTGGGAGGGAGGTGGACCCCTGGGTAGCTTGCTGGGGTCAGAGGCCCCAAGGTGTAGGGCCAAGGGGAACCCAGGGGTCTATACTGCAAGTCCAGGAAGAGAAGTGGACCTCTGGGTAGCTTGCTGGGGTGAGAGGCCCCTAGGGGGAGGGCCAGGGGGCACCCTGGGGCCTATACTGCAAGTCCAGGGAGGGAGGTGGACCCCTGGGTAGCTTGCTAGGGTCAGAGGCCCTTAGGTGGAGGGCCAGGGGGCACCCCTAGGCCTATACTGCAAGTCCAGGGAGAGAGATGGACCCCTGGGTAGCTTGCTGGGGTCAGGGGCCCCCAGGTGGAGGGAGAGGGGCACCCTGGGGCCTACACTGCAAGTCCAGGGAGGGATGTGGATCCTTAGGTAGCTTGTTGGGGTCAGGGGGCCCTAGGTGGAGCATCAGGGGGCACCCTGTGGGCTACACTGCAAGTCCAGGGACATCGGTGGACCCCTGGGTAGCTTGCGCGGGTCTGACTCCCTTAGATGGTGGGCCAGGGGCACCCTGGGGCCTATACTGCAAGTCCAGGGACATCGGTGGACCCCTGGGTAGCTTGCTGGGGTCAGAGGCGCATAGGTGGAGGACCAGGGGGCACCCTGGGGCTTATACTGCAAGTCCAGGGAGAGAGGTGGACCCCTGGGTAGCTTGCTGGGGTCAGAGGCCCCGAAGTGGAGGGCCAAGGGGCACCCTGGGGTCTATACTGCAAGTCCAGGGACATCGGTGGACCCCTGGGTAGCTTGCTGGGGTCAGAGGCCCCGAGGTGGAGGGCCAAGGGGCACCCTGGGGTCTATACTGCAAGTCCAGGGACATGGGTGGACCCCTGGTTAGCTTGCTGGGGTGAGAGGCCCCTAGGTGGAGGGCCAGGGGGCACCCTGGGGCCTATACTGCAAGTCCAGGGAGGGAGGTGGACCCCTGGGTCGCTTGCTGGGGTCAGGGGCCCTTAGGTGGAGGGCCAGGGGGCACCCCTGGGGCCTTTACTGCAAGTCCACAAAGAGAGTTAGACCCCTGGGTATCTTGCTGGGTTCAGAGGTCAATAGGTGAAGGGCCAGGAGGCTCCTTGGGGCCTGTACTGCAAGTCCAGGGAGAGAGGTGGACCCCTGGGTAGCTTGCTGTTGTCAGAGGCCTCTAGGTGGAGGGCCAGGAAGAACCCTGGGGCCTATACTGCAAGTCCAGGGAGAGAGGTGGACCCTTTTGTAGCTTGCTGGTGTCAGGGGTACTTAGGTGGAGGGCCAGGGGGCACCCTGGCGCCTATACTGCAAGTCCAGGGAGAGAGGTGGACCCTTGGGTAACTTGCTGGGGTCAGGGGCCCCTAGGTGAAGGGCCAAGGGGCACCCTGGGGCCTAAACTGCAAGTCCAGGGAGAGAGGTGGACACCTGGGTAGTTTGCTGGGGTCAGAGGCCCCTAGGTGGAGGGCCAGGGGGAAACCTGGGGCCTATAATTTAAGTCCAGGGACATCGGTGGACCCCTGGGTAGCTTGCTGGGGTCAAGGGCCCTTAGATGGAGGGCAAAAGGGCATGCTGGGACCTATACTGCAAGTCCAGGAAGAGAAGTGGACCCCTGGGTAGCTTACTGGGGTCAGGGGCTCCTAGGTGGAGGGCCAGGGGGCACCCTGGGGCCTATACTGCAAGTCCAGAGAGGGAGATGGACCCCTGGGTAGCCTGCTGGGTTCAGGATCCCCTAGGTGGAGCGCCAGGGGGCACCCTTTCGGCTGTACTGCAAGTGTAGGAAGAGAGGTGGACCCCTGGGTAGCTTACTGGGGTCAGGGGCTCCTAGGTGGAGGGCCAGGGGGCACCCTGGGGCCTATACTGCAAGTCCAGGGAGAAAGGTTGACCCCTGGGTAGCTTGCTGAGGTCAGAGGCACCTAGGTGGAGGGCCTGGGGCACCCTGGGGCCTATACTGCAAATCCAAGAAGAAAAGTGGACCCCTCGGTAGCTTTTTTGGGTCAGAGGCGCCTTGGTGGAGGGCCAGGGGGCACCCTGGGGCCTATACTGCAAGTCCAGGGAGAGAGGTGGATCCCCGGTTAGCTTGCTGACGTCAGAGGCACCTAGGTGGAGGGCCTGGGGCACCCTGGGGCCTATACTGCAAGTCCAGGGAGAAAGGTGGACCCCTGGGTAGCTTGCTGAGGTCAGAGGCACCTAGGTGGAGGGCCTGGGGCACCCTGGGGCCTATACTGCAAGTCCAAGGAGAGAAGTGGATCCCCGGTTAGCTTGCTGGGGTCAGGTGGCTCTTAGGTGGAGGGCCAGGGGGCATCCTGGGGCCTATACTGCATGTCCAGGAAGAGAAGTGGACCCCTGGGTAGCTTGCTGGGGTCAGAGGCCCCGAGGTGGAGGGCCAAGGGGCACCCTGGGGTCTATACTGCAAGTCCAGGGACATCGGTGGACCCCTGGTTAGCTTGCTGGGGTGAGAGGCCCCTAAGTGGAGGGCCAGGGGGCACCTTGGGGCCTATACTGCAAGTCCAGGGAGGGAGGTGGACCCCTGGGTAGCTTGCTGGGGTCAGGGGCCCCTAGGTGGAGGGCCAGGGGGCACCCCTGGGCCTATACTGCAAGTCCAGGAAGAGAAGTGGACCCCTGGGTAGCTTGCTGGGGTCAGGGGCCCCTAGGTGGAGGGCCAGGGGGCACCCTGGGGCCTATACTGCAAGTCCACGAAGAGAAGTGGACCCCTGGGTGGCTGGCTGGGTTAAGGGGCCTATAGGTGAAGGGCCAGGGGGCTCCCTGGGGCCTATACTGCAAGTCCAAGGTGATCTGTGGACCCCTGGGTAGCTTGCTGGGGTCAGAGGCCCCTAAACGGAGGCCAGGGGGCACCCTGGGGCCTACATTGCAAGTCCAGAGAGTAAGGTGGACTCCTGGGTAGCTTGCTGGGGTCAAAGGCTCCTAGGCGGAGGGCCAGGGTGCACCCTGGGGCCTACACTGCAAGTCCAAGGAGAGAGGTGGACCCCTTGGTAGCTTGCTGAGGTCAGAGACCCCTAGGTGGAGGGCAAGGGGGCACACTGGGGCCTACACTGCAAGTCCAGGGAGGGCGGTGGACCCCTGGGTCGCTTGCTGGGGTCAGAGGCCCCTAGGTGGAGGGCCAAGGAGCACCCTGGGGAATATACTGCAAGTCCAGGGACATCGGTGGACCCCTGGGTAGCTTGCGTGGGTCTGACGCCCTTAGATGGAGGGCCAGGGGCACCCTGGGGCCTATACTGCAAGTCCAGGGACATCGGTGGACCCCTGGGTAGCTTGCTGGGGTCAGAGGCGCCTAGGTGGAGGACCAGGGGGCACCCTGGGGCCTATACTGCAAGTCTAGGGAGAGAGGTGGACCCCTGGGTAGCTTGCTGGGGTCAGAGGCCCCTAGGTGGAGGGCCAGGGTGCACTCTGGGGCCTATACTGCATGTCCAGGGACATCGGTGGACCCCTGGGTAGCTTGCTGGCGTCAGAGGCCCCTTAGTGGAGGGCCAAGGGGAAACCCTGGGGTCTATACTGCATGTCCATTGACATCGGTGGACCCCTGGTTAGCTTGCTAGGGTGAGAGGCCCCTAGGTGGAGGGCCAGGGGGCACACTGGGACCCCTGGTTAGCTTGCTGGGGTGAGAGGCCCCTAGGTGAAGGGCCAAGGGGCACCCTGGGGCCTATAGTGCAAGTCCAGGGACATCGGTGGACCCCTGGGTAGCTTGCTGGGGTGAGAGGCCCCTAAGTGGAGGGCCAGGGGGCACCTTGGTGCCTATACTGCAAGTCCAGGGAGGGAGATGGACCCCTGGGTAGCTTGCTGGGGTCAGGGGCCCCTAGGTGGAGGGCCAGGGGGCACCCCTGGGCCTATACTGCAAGTCCAGGAAGAGAAGTGGACCCCTGGGTAGCTTGCTGGGGTCAGGGGCCCCTAGGTGGAGGGCCAAGGAGCACCCTGGGGAATATACTGCAAGTCCAGGGACATCGGTGGACCCCTGGGTAGCTTGCGTGGGTCTGACGCCCTTAGATGGAGGGCCAGGGGCACCCTGGGGCCTATACTGCAAGTCCAGGGACATCGGTGGACCCCTGGGTAGCTTGCTGGGGTCAGAGGCGCCTAGGTGGAGGACCAGGGGGCACCCTGGGGCCTATACTGCAAGTCTAGGGAGAGAGGTGGACCCCTGGGTAGCTTGCTGGGGTCAGAGGCCCCTAGGTGGAGGGCCAGGGGGTACCCTGGGGCCTAAACTGCAAGTCCAGGGAGAGAGGTGGATCCCCGGTTAGCTTGCTGACGTCAGAGGCACCTAGGTGGAGGGCCTGGGGCACCCTGGGGCCTATACTGCAAGTCCAGGAGGAGAGGTGGACCCTTGGGTAGCTTGCTGGGGTCAGAGGCCCCTAGGTGGAGGGCCAGGGTGCACTCTGGGGCCTATACTGCATGTCCAGGGACATCGGTGGACCCCTGGGTAGCTTGCTGGCGTCAGAGGCCCCTAAGTGGAGGGCCAAGGGGAAACCCTGGGGTCTATACTGCATGTCCATTGACATCGGTGGACCCCTGGTTAGCTTGCTAGGGTGAGAGGCCCCTAGGTGGAGGGCCAGGGGGCACACTGGGACCCCTCGTTAGCTTGCTGGGGTGAGAGGCCCCTAGGTGAAGGGCCAAGGGGCACCCTGGGGCCTATAGTGCAAGTCCAGGGACATCGGTGGACCCCTGGGTAGCTTGCTGGGGTGAGAGGCCCCTAAGTGGAGGGCCAGGGGGCACCTTGGGGCCTATACTGCAAGTTCAGGGAGGGAGGTGGACCCCTGGGTAGCTTGCTGGGGTTAGGGGCCCCTAGGTGGAGGGCCAGGGGGCACCCTGGGGCCTATACTGCAAGTCCACGAAGAGAAGTGGACCCCTGGGTGGCTGGCTGGGTTAAGGGGCCTATAGGTGAAGGGCCAGGGGGCTCCCTGGGGCCTATACTGCAAGTCCAAGGAGATCTGTGGACCCCTGGGTAGCTTGCTGGGGTCAAAGGCCCCTAAACAGAGGCCAGGGGGCACCCTGGGGCCTACACTGCAAGTCCAGAGAGTAAGGTGGACTCCTGGGTAGCTTGCTGGGGTCAGAGACCCCTAGGTGGAGGGCAAGGGGGCACACTGGGGCCTACACTGCAAGTCCAAGGAGAGAGGTGGAACCCTGGGTAGCTTGCTGAGGTCAGAGACCCCTAGGTGGAGGGCAAGGGGGCACCCTGGGGACTACACTGCAAGTCCAGGGAGGGCGGTGGACCCCTGGGTCGCTTGCTGGGGTCAGAGGCCCCTAGGTGGAGGGCCATGGGGCACCCTGGGGAATATACTGCAAGTCCAGGGACATCGGTGGACCCCTGGGTAGCTTGCGTGGGTCTGACGCCCTTAGATGGAGGGCCAGGGGCACCCTGGGGCCTGTACTGCAAGTCCAGGGACATCGGTGGACCCCTGGGTAGCTTGCTGGGGTCAGAGGCGCCTAGGTGGAGGACCAGGGGGCACCCTGGGGCCTATACTGCAAGTCTAGGGAGAGAGGTGGACCCCTGGGTAGCTTGCTGGGGTCAGACACTCCTATATGGAAGGCAAGGGGGCACCCTGGGGCCTACACTGCAAGTTCAGGGAGGGAAGTGGACCCCTGGGTAGCTTGCTGGGGTCAGAGGCCCCTAGGTGGAGGGCCAAGGGGCAACCTGGGGTCTATACTGCAAGTCCTTTGACATCGGTGGACCCCTGGTTAGCTTGCTGGGGTGAGAGGCCCCTAGGTGGAGGACCAGGGGGCACCCTGGGGCCTATGCTGCAAGTCCAGGGAGGGAGGTGGACCCCTGGGTAGCTTGCTGGGGTCAGGAGCCCCTAGGTGGAGGGAGAGGGGGCACCCTGGGGCCTATACTGCCAGTCCAGGGAGTGAGGTTGACCCCTGGGTAGCTTGCTGCGGTCAGGGGCCCCTAGGTGGAGGGCTAAGGGGGACCCTGTGGGCTATACTGCAAGTCCAGGGAGGGATGTGGACCCCTGGGTAGGTTGCTGGGGTCAGAGGCCCCTAGATGGAGGGCCAAGGGTCACCCTGGGGCCTATACTGCAAGTCCAGGGACATCGGTGGGCGCCTGGGTAGCATGATGGGGTCAGAGGCCCCTAGGTGGAGGGCCAGGGGGCACCCTGGGGCCTATACTGCAAGTCTAGGGAGGAAGGTGGACCCCTGGGTAGCTTGCTGGGGTCAGAGGCCACTAGGTGGAGGGCCAACGGGCACCCTGGGACCTATACTGCAAGTCCAGGGACATCGGTGGACCGCTGGGTAGCTTGCTGGGGTCAGAGGCCCCTAAGTGGAGGGCCAGGGGGCACCCTGATGCCTATACTGCAAGTCCAGGGAGACAGGTATACCACTGGGTAGCTTGCTGGGGTCGGGTGCCCCTATGTGGAGGGCCAGGGGGCACCCTGAAGCCTATACTGCAAGTCCAGGGAGGGAGGTGGACTCCTGGGTAGCTTGCTGGGGTCAGAGGCCCCTAGGTGGAGGGCCAGGGGGTACCCTGGGGCCTAAACTGCAAGTCCAGGGAGGGAGGTGGATCCCTGGGTAGCTTGTTGGGGTCAGGGGCATCTAGATGGAGGGCCAGGGGGCACCCTGTGGGCTATACTGCAAGTCCAGGAAGAGAGGTTGACCCCTGGGTAGCTTGCTGGGGTCAGGGGCCCATAGGTGGAGGGCCAGAGAGAACCCTGTGGGCCATACTGCAAGTCCAGGAAGAGAGGTTGACCCCTGGGTAGCTTAATGGGGTCAGGGCCCCCTGGGTGGAGGGCCAGGGGGCACCCTGAGGCCTATATTGCAAGTCCAGGAAGAGTGGTGGACCCCTGGGTAGCTTGCTGGGGTCAGAGGCCCCTAGGTGGAGGGCCAGGTGGGCACCCTGGGGCATATACTGCAAGTCCAGGAAGAGAAGTGGACCCCTGGGTAGCTTGCTGGGGTCAGGATCCCCTAGGTGGAGGGCAAGGGGGCACCCTGGGGCCTACACTGCAAGTTCAGGGAGGGAGGTGGACCCCTGGGTAGCTTGCTGGGGTCAGAGGCCCCTAGGTGGAGGGCCAAGGGGCAACCTGGTGTCTCTACTGCAAGTCCTTTGACATCGGTGGACCCCTGGTTAGCTTGCTGGGGTGAGAGGCCCCTAGGTGGAGGACCAGGGGGCACCCTGGGGCCTATGCTGCAAGTCCAGGGAGGGAGGTGGACCCCTGGGTAGCTTGCTGGGGTCAGGAGCCACTAGGTGGAGGGAGAGGCGGCACCCTGGGGCCTATACTGCAAGTCCAGGGAGTGAAGTTGACCCCTGGGTAGCTTGCTGCGGTCAGGGGCCCCTAGGTGGAGGGCCAGGGGGCACCCTGTGGGCTATACTGCAAGTCCAGGGAGGGATGTGGACCCCTGGGTAGGTTGCTAGGGTCAGAGGCCCCTAGTAGGAGGGCCAAGGGTCACCCTGGGGCCTATACTGCAAGTCCAGGGACATCGGTGGGCGCCTGGGTAGCATGATGGGGTCAGAGGCCCCTAGGTGGAGGGCCAGGGGGCACGCTGTGGCCTATACTGCAAGTCCAGGAAGAGAAGTGGACCCCTGGGTAGCTTGCTGGGGTCAGGGGCCCCTAGGAGGAGAGAGAGGGGGCACCCTGGGGCTTATACTGAAAGTCCAGGAAGAGAGGTGGACCCCTGGGTAGCTTGCTGGGGTCAGGGGCCCCTAGGTGGAGGGCCAGGTGGAACCCTGTGGGCTATACTGCAAGTCCAGGAAGAGAGGTTGACCCCTGGGTAGCTTGCTGGGATCAGGGGCCCCTAGGTGGAGGGCCAGGGGGCACCCTGAGGCCTATACTGCAAGTCCAGGAACAGAGGTGGACCCCTGGGTAGGGTTAGGGGCCTATACGGCAAGTCCAGGGAGATCGGTGGCCCCTGGGTCCTATACGGCAAGTCCAGGGAGATCGGTGGACCCCTGGGTAGCTTGATGGGTTCCGAGGCCCTTAGGTGGAAGGCCCAGGGGGCACCCTGGGGCCTATACTGCAAGTCTAAGGAGGGAGGTGGACCCCTGGGTAGCTTGCTGGGGTCAAAGGCCCCTAAGTGGAGGGCCAGGTGGGCACCTTGGGGCATATGCTGCAAGTCCAGGAAGAGAAGTGGACCCCTGGGTAGCTTGCTGGGGTCAGGATCCCCTAGGTGGAGGGCAAGGGGGCACCCTGGGGCCTACACTGCAAGTTCAGGGAGGGAGGTGGACCCCTGGGTAGCTTGCTGGGGTCAGAGGCCCCTAGGTGGAGGACCAGGGGGCACCCTGGGGCCTATGCTACAAGTCCAGGGAGGGAGGTGGACCCCTGGGTAGCTTGCTGGGGTCAGGAGCCCCTAGGTGGAGGGAGAGGGGGCACCCTGGGGCCTATACTGCCAGTCCAGGGAGTGAGGTTGACCCCTGGGTAGCTTGCTGCGGTCAGGGGCCCCTAGGTGGAGGGCCAGGGGGCACCCTGGGGCCTATACTGCAAGTCCGGGAAGAGAAGTGGACCCCTGGGTAACTTGCTGGGGTCAGGGGCCCCTAGGTTGAGGGCCAGGGGGCACCCTGGGGCCTACACTGCAAGTCCAGGGAGAGAGGTGGACCCTTGGGTAGCTTGCTGGGGTCAGAGACTACTATATGGAGGGCAAGGGGGCACCCTGGGGCCTACACTGCAAGTCCAGGGATGGAGGTGGACCCCTGGGTAGATTGCTGGGGTCAGAGGCCCCTAGGTGGAGGGCCAAGGGGCACCCTGGGGTCTATACTGCAAGTCCATTGACATCGGTGGACCCCTGGTTAGCTTGCTAGGGTGAGAGGCCCCTAGGTGGAGGGCCAGGGGGCTCCTTGGGGCCTATACTGCAAGTCCAGGGAGGGAGGTGGACCCCTGGGTAGCTTGCGGGGGTCAGGGGCCCTTAGGTGGAAGGCCAGGGGGCACCCTTGGGCCTATACTGCAAGTCCAGGAAGAGAAGTGGACCCCTGGGTAGCTTGCTAGGGTCAGGGGCCCCCAGGTGGAGGGGGAGGAGGCACCCTGGGGCCTATACTGCAAGTCAAGGTATATCAGTGGACCCCTGGGTAGCTTGCTGGGGTCTGAGGCGCCTAGGTGGAGGGCCAGGGGGCACGCTGGGGCCTTTATTGCAAGTCCAGGGAGAGAGGTGGACCCCTGGGTAGCTTGCTGGGGTCAGAGGCCTCTAGGTGGAGGGCCAGGGGGCACGCTGGGGCCTATATTGCAAGTCTAGGGAGAGAGGTGGACCCTTTTGTAGCTTGCTGATGGCAGGGGCATTTAGGTGGAGGGCCAATGGACACCCTGGGGCCTATACTGCAAGTCCAGGGAGAGAGGTGGACCCCTGGGTAGCTTGCTGGGGTCAGGGGCCCCTAGGTGGAGGGCCAGGGGGCACCGTGGGGTCTATACTGCAAGTCCAGGGAGAGAGGTGGACCCCTGGGTAGCTTGCTGGGGTCAGTGGCCCCTAGGTGGAGGGCCAGGGGGCAACCTGGGACCTATACTGCAGGTCCAGGGAAAGAGGTGAACCCCTGGGTAGATTGCTGGGGTCAGACACAACTAGGTGGAGTGCAAGGGGGCACCGTGGGGCCTATACTGCAAGTCCAAAGTGAGAGGTTGTCCTCTGGGTAGCTTGCTGGGGTCAGAGGCCCCTAGGTGGAGGACCAAGGGTCAACCTGGGGAATGTACTGCAAGTCTAGGGACTTCGGTGGACCCCTGGGAAGCTTGCTTGGGTCAGAGGCCCTTAGATGGAGGGCCAGGGGGCACCCTGGGGCCTATACTGCAAGTCCAGAGACATCAGTGGACCCCTGGGTAGCTTGCTGGGGTCAGAGGCGCCTAGGTTGAGAGCCACGGGGCACACGGGGGCCTATTTTGCAAGTCCAGGGAGAAAGGTGGACCCCTGGGTAGCTTCCTGGGGTCAGAGGCCCCTAGGTGGAGGGCCAGGGGGCACCCTGGGGCCTATACTGCAAGTCCGGGAGGAGAAGTGGACCCCTGGGTAACTTGCTGGGGTCAGGGGCCCCTAGGTTGAGGGCCAGGGGGCACCCTGGGGCCTACACTGCAAGTCCATTGACATCGCTGGACCCCTGGTTAGCTTGCTGGGGTGAGAGGCCCCTAGGTGGAGGGCCAGGGGGCTCCCTGGGGCCTTTACTGCAAGTCCAGGGAGGGAGGTGGACCCCTTGGTAGCTTGCTGGGGTCAGGGGCCCTTAGCTGGAAGGCCAGGGGGCACCCTTGGGCCTATACTGCAAGTCCAGGGACAGAGGTGGACCCTTTTGTAGCTTGCTGGTGTCAAGGGCCCTTAGATGGAGGGCCAGGGGGCACCCTGGGGCCTAAACTGCAAGTCCAGGAAGATAAGTGGACCCCTGGGTAGCTTGCTGGGGTCAAGGGCCACTAGGTGGAGGGCCAGGGGGCACCCTGGGGCCTATACTGCAAGTCCAGGGAGAGAGGTGGACCCCTGGGTAGCTTGCTGCGGTCAGGGGCCCCTAGTTGGAGGGCCAGGGGGCACCCTGGGGCCTATACTGCAAGTCCAGGGACAGAGGTGGACCCTTTTGTAGCTTGCTGGTGTCAGGGGCACTTAGCTGGAGGGCCAGGGGGCACTCTGGGGCCTATACTGCAAGTCCAAGGACATCGGTGGACCCCTGGGTAGCTTGCTGGGGTCAGGAGCCCCTAGGTGGAGGGAGAGGGGGCACCCTGGGGCCTATACTGCCAGTCCAGGGAGTGAGGTTGACCCCTGGGTAGCTTGCTGCGGTCAGGGGCCCCTAGGGGGAGGGCTAAGGGGGACCCTGTGGGCTATACTGCAAGTCCAGGGAGGGATGTGGACCCCTGGGTAGGTTGCTGGGGTCAGAGGCCCCTAGATGGAGGGCCAAGGGTCACCCTGGGGCCTATACTGCAAGTCCAGGGACATCGGTGGGCGCCTGGGTAGCATGATGGGGTCAGAGGCCCCTAGGTGGAGGGCCAGGGGGCACCCTGGGGCCTATACTGCAAGTCTAGGGAGGAAGGTGGACCCCTGGGTAGCTTGCTGGGGTCAGAGGCCACTAGGTGGAGGGCCAACGGGCACCCTGGGACCTATACTGCAAGTCCAGGGACATCGGTGGACCGCTGGGTAGCTTGCTGGGGTCAGAGGCCCTTAAGTGGAGGGCCAGGGGGCACCCTGATGCCTATACTGCAAGTCCAGGGAGAGAGGCATACCACTGGGTAGCTTGCTGGGGTCGGGTGCCCCTAGGTGGAGGGCCAGGGGGCACCCTGAAGCCTATACTGCAAGTCCAGGGAGGGAGGTGGATCCCTGGGTAGCTTGTTGGGGTCAGAAGCCCCTAGGTGGAGGGCCAGGGGGTACCCTGGGGCCTATACTGCAAGTCCAGGGAGGGAGGTGGATCCCTGGGTAGCTTGTTGGGGTCAGGGGCATCTAGATGGAGGGCCAGGGGGCACCCTGTGGGCTATACTGCAAGTCCAGGAAGAGAGGTTGACCCCTGGGTAGCTTGCTGGGGTCAGGGGCCCATAGGTGGAGGGCCAGAGAGAACTCTGTGGGCCATACTGCAAGTCCAGGAAGAGAGGTTGACCCCTGGGTAGCTTAATGGGGTCAGGGCCCCCTGGGTGGAGGGCCAGGGGGCACCCTGTGGGCTATACTGCAAGTCCAGGGAGGGATGTGGACCCCTGGGTAGGTTGCTAGGGTCAGAGGCCCCTAGATGGAGGGCCAAGGGTCACCCTGGGGCCTATACTGCAAGTCCAGGGACATCGGTGGGCGCCTGGGTAGCATGATGGGGTCAGAGGCCCCTAGGTGGAGGGCCAGGGGGCACGCTGGGGCCTATACTGCAAGTCCAGGAAGAGAAGTGGACCCCTGGGGAGCTTGCTGGGGTCAGGGGCCCCTAGGTGGAGGGCCAACGGGCACCCTGGGACCTATACTGCAAGTCCAGGGACATCGGTGGACCGCTTGGTAGCTTGCTGGGGTCAGAGGCCCCTAAGTGGAGGGCCAGGGGGCACCCTGATGCCTATACTGCAAGTCCAGGGAGAGAGGCATACCACTGGGTAGCTTGCTGGGGTCGGGTGCCCCTAGTTGGAGGGCCAGGGGGCACCCTGAAGCCTATACTGCAAGTCCAGGGAGGGAGGTGGATCCCTGGGTAGCTTGTTGGGGTCAGAAGCCCCTAGGTGGAGGGCCAGGGGGTACCCTGGGGCCTATACTGCAAGTCCAGGGAGGAAGGTGGATCCCTGGGTAGCTTGTTGGGGTCAGGGGCATCTAGATGGAGGGCCAGGGGGCACCCTGTGGGCTATACTGCAAGTCCAGGAAGAGAGGTTGACCCCTGGGTAGCTTGCTGGGGTCAGGGGCCCATAGGTGGAGGGCCAGAGAGAACTCTGTGGGCCATACTGCAAGTCCAGGAAGAGAGGTTGACCCCTGGGTAGCTTAATGGGGTCAGGGCCCCCTGGGTGGAGGGCCAGGGGGCACCCTGAGGCCTTTACTGCAAGTCCAGGAGGAGTGGTGGACCCCTGGGTAGCTTGCTGGGGTCAGGATCCCCTAGGTGGAGGGCAAGGGGGCACCCTGGGGCCTACACTGCAAGTTCAGGGAGGGAGGTGGACCCCTGGGTAGCTTGCTGGGGTCAGAGGCCCCTAGGTGGAGGGCCAAGGGGCAACCTGGGGTCTCTACTGCAAGTCCTTTGACATCGGTGGACCCCTGGTTAGCTTGCTGGGGTGAGAGGCCCCTAGGTGGAGGACCAGGGGGCACCCTGGGGCCTATGCTGCAAGTCCAGGGAGGGAGGTGGACCCCTGGGTAGCTTGCTGGGGTCAGGAGCCCCTAGGTGGAGGGAGAGGGGGCACCCTGGGGCCTATACTGCCAGTCCAGGGAGTGAGGTTGACCCCTGGGTAGCTTGCTGCGGTCAGGGGCCCCTAGGTGGAGGGCCAGGGGGCACCCTATGGGCTATACTGCAAGTCCAGGGAGGGATGTGGACCCCTGGGTAGGTTGCTAGGGTCAGAGGCCCCTAGATGGAGGGCCAAGGGTCACCCTGGGGCCTATACTGCAAGTCCAGGGACATCGGTGGGCGCCTGGGTAGCATGATGGGGTCAGAGGCCCCTAGGTGGAGGGCCAGGGGGCACGCTGGGGCCTATACTGCAAGTCCAGGAAGAGAAGTGGACCCCTGGGGAGCTTGCTGGGGTCAGGGGCCCCTAGGAGGAGAGAGAGGGGGCACCCTGGGGCTTATACTGCAAGTCCAGGAAGAGAGGTGGACCCCTGGGTAGCTTGCTGGGGTCAGGGGCCCCTAGGTGGAGGGCCAGGTGTAACCCTGTGGGCTATACTGCAAGTCCAGGAAGAGAGGTTGACCCCTGGGTAGCTTGCTGGGGTCAGGGGCCCCTAGGTGGAGGGCCAGGGGGCACCCTGAGGCCTATACTGCAAGTCCAGGAACAGAGGTGGACCCCTGGGTAGGGTTAGGGGCCTATACGGCAAGTCCAGGGACATCGGTGGACCGCTGGGTAGCTTGCTGGGATCAGAGGCCCCTAAGTGGAGGGCCAGGGGGCACCCTGATGCCTATACTGCAAGTCCAGGGAGAGAGGCATACCACTGGGTAGCTTGCTGGGGTCGGGTGCCCCTAGGTGGAGGGCCAGGGGGCACCCTGAAGCCTATACTGCAAGTCCAGGGAGGGAGGTGGATCCCTGGGTAGCTTGTGAGGTGGATTTTGTGCTCTTTGGAGTGTGAAGTTAATCTATATATTCAGGTTATATGTGTATAATCTGCTTGTAGACTTGCATACCATTAAAACAATTGGACATGGGAAATGGCTTGAGGAAACAACTAGGGGTCATAAAAGAAGGGATGAAAAGAGAGTGGTAAAAGAGCCTGAGGTGTCTCAGAAAACAGATGTCAGAGGTGGAATTTGGGGTTAGGGGAGGTATCTTGTGTAATATATGGAGAACAAAGGAAAACAACGGATGTAAAAGGGTATTTAAATAAGCCAAGAACAGGAGTGAGGCAGAATTTTTCAGACAGAGATGCTACTGGGGGTCTCCTGAAAGTTCTCCTTTGTTGTCGACAATAAAGTATATTCTTCTGATATTCATAACCTCCAGACTGAGTTTGATTTAGTAAGAGAAAAACCAAGAAAACCACTACATTTGGCGTCCCTCTGGGTGGGCTGGAAAGGAGCAGGACTGGTGTTACTGTGCATGCTGGACTGGAGAGAAAACACAAATATGTGGCCACAATAAAAAACGGTAAGCGATTTGATGCTTATTAGTTTGTGTTTTTTCTGCCAGGACCTGCTTGTACAGGTAAATACACTTGAACTGTTTCTCCAGCTTTAAAGAATTAAAAGTAAATGTAAAAAAGATATTAAAGAAAAAAGGGGTTTTGAATAACAGAAGAAAAAAAAAAGAATTTGCATGCAAATGATCTGTGTTTTCCTAAGAGGGCCTTGATGGATAGGATAAACATTAACTAGTAACTGTTACTCAGATTTGGGAAATTATTAATGATATAAGATATGCATAGAGCATTTATAGGTTTTAAGAGAGAGTCTTCAATGTGTGGTGACAGTTAAGAGATTAAAGCAGAGTAAGGTATGCAAATGATCTGTGTTTTCCTAAGTGGGCCTTGATGGATAGGATAAACATTAACTAGTAACTGTTACCCAGATTTGGGAAATTAATAATGATGTAAGATATGCATAGAGCATTTATAAGTTTTAAGAGAGAGTCCTTAATGTGTTTTAACAGTTAAGAGATTAAAGCAGATTAAAGTAGAGAGATGCGCGCTAAGACCTACGATACCGCTTTGTTAAATGAGATAAACAAAGGGCTGCATGGGTAGGCGAAAGCCTGTGGTTACCGCTCTAAGGTTAGAGGGCTGCTCGGACAGGTCACTCAAGAGGAGTGTAGTGAAGAGTATTTATTTAATTGTAGTGTTTGTGTATTTGTTGCTTCAGGTTGAGGCAAAATAGTCCACATTGGTGTGCAGAGAAGACTGCCTTCCTCCTCCTTGAATGGAATGAGGATGGGGGGATGCAGCTCCTGTTACACTGAGTGGAGGAGAGGAGTGAATGAGAAGAGGAAAAGTAATAAGATTAGAGATGTGAATGCGTTTAAAAGTATGTTTTCAATAAGGAGTAGGTTAAAATAATGATTATAGTAGATTATATAAAAGGAGGGCTGCATAGGTGTGGTGTGATATAAAGAACAAGAAGAAAAGTGATTGATGCAGTTTAAGAGAAGAGATTATAATATAAAGGAGGAGTCTCCTAAATCAAAACTAATGGAACATGTTGCATTTGAAAGACACAGATTAAAAAGCAGAAGAATATACTAGTTACACATTTTTCTGAAATTATCTTTGTGTTTTAAGTTTGAATATGTTAAAAAAGAACAATAGGCAGAGTGAACTTAAATTCCTGACATAGCAATGAGTGAAAGACAGTCTGCTCCAGGAGGGGGGTAAGAGAGAGATTTATGGTGTCCATGTGGGAACAATAGATTGCCTATTTACAGCACTAGGGAAACAGAGAAGAGGAGAGTTAATGAGAGGAGATCAAACTATAGATGAAATAATGACATAGACATTAACATAATTTGGATAGAATATAAGTTATTACTGAATAGATAAATTATAAAGTAGTATAGTAAGATAAATTAAATGAGGAAAAACTAATCATAGAGTTATATTATATAGAAAAGAGTTTGAAACTTTACTAATGAAAAAGAATAAATGAAGTCATAGTGATCAATATATATAGAGATAAAGGAAGTATAGAGTAAAAGAATGTATTAATAAACAAATAGATTTACTAAATAAGTATGAATGAATAAATTATAAGTTAGTTCTTTGATTGAGAATAAAATAGAAAAAGAAAACTTGAAAATGAATATTGATTAATTGAAGATTTAATTATAAAATGTGTAACAAAATAAGTTTTAAAATGTATAAGAAAACTTAAGAGCTAAAAACTTAAATTACAGAAAGGAAAAAGAATAAAATAGAAATAGGAAAAAATAAGTCCACTGTTTCATAGATAAAATTAGATGTTTAAAATATGCTTACAATATAGGCACATTGAACAGATAAGATAAAAAGAAAAAAGCAGTAACAATTTAAAGAAATAATTGACTTTAGAGAATTTGATTGGATTTAAGGAAAAAAAAATGTTTTGTCATCTTTCTCAAAATCAGCTATGTCATTTGTTTGTAGTAAAGTACAGTGATTCAGATGAAAATCATAGAAGCTAGGTAAATGTTAAAGAATGTGTTAGAGTGAGTTTAAAAGATTAATACATGTAAAAGTTTATGCAGTAAGAAACTAAATTGATAATTATGCATTGCACTTCAAAAATGAAAAATGCTTTTGGTAAATAAATAGGTGAATTTAAGTAATAATATGAACCCTGAGGTATAGCAGTAATGATTTTGAACTGTTATACCAGATATTGGGCCACCATGTAGTATTGTTGAATTAAATCAGGTATGGAAAAACAGATATGGAAATAAAAATGCAATACTAAAATATGTGACAGAGAAAATAAAAGATAAGATAATGACAAATGGCAAACAGAAGAAACATTTGATGCAAGCAGTGAGAAAATAGAAACTGAGTAAAGAAATTGTTACAATGTAAAATGACCGGTTAGTAAAGGAACACTAGCATAGATGAGGAGAAATGTAAAGTAAAGCATAATCTGAAGCTAAAGAAATTATTTAGAAGAACACTAAAGAAATAGAAAATTAAACATATTTACATATAATAAAATGATTATGAATTAGAGAAAAATAAACTGTTAAAACTGTAAAGAGGAAAAAATAGATGAGAGGAGTCTCCATTTGATGGAAAAAAAATGGGAAAGAAGGAAAGACTTTTATAGGTCATGAGCTAAATTCCATATATTAATTAAGAGGACAAAGGGATGGACTTTGGGGGACTGTGGTCTCTTACCTACCAGACATCTCTGAGTGCACTGGCAAATGGAAAAGGTGTTTGAAAAACACAATGGACAAACTGTTGGCTGTGGACATTTGTGAAAGCAGTGAGGCAGACACTGCATGCCCAGGAATTACTGAGGACTGGAAAGGCTACTTATGTTCAGAGACACTAAAAAGAGGCAAACAAGCTAATGATGAACTGATCAAAGAGAAAAAGCGCTCCACCAGAACTTTACAACAGCTCAATGAAAGAGAGAGGGGGAAGCTGTGGCCCTGGACACCACTGAAATGACTGCACCAATCTATGAACCAGTTGTCTTCTCAGGGTGTGAGGAGGGGGAGTCTGGCAGTCCATCTCAAAGCAGTCGACCTATAGTCCAAATTGAGTACAATGTGACCACTCAGAGGGCAAAAATAAGAGCAAAAGTGTAGCTACCCATTCTTGTATCAAATCAGACTCCTGTCAATTTGATAAAAAGAAAAGTATCATGTAAACTGTATGAAAAGTCTTAGATGATAATATACAATGAAACTTTAAATGTGTAAGGTTGAAATGATAAATTATGAAGAATGTTAAATTATTTTGGTTCATTTTCATAGGTTAATTCATAGAGATTATTGAACATAGGAGGACAAATTATAATGCATGGTGGTGACTAATAAAAGAAAAAGAGACAGCTTTTATAACACAAAAAATAATTTGGGTTAGAAGTGGATGGAATTAAATATTTAAGTCAAAAATTAGGGAAAACTTATTTTGTGTAAACTAAACCAAGATTTGAGAGAAAAATTATGTCAGAGATTAAGACAGAAAAGTAATTTATATTTGAAGGGAATAAAAAAAAAAAAAAAAAAGTGAAATGAACTCACAGTACTGAATAGGTCAAAAAGTAACAATTCTAAATGTACTAAAAGAATATTTGAAAGAGAAAAGTGTTTAAAAACAGAAAATAGGTTGTTTTACATATGTGAAGAAATAATTAAAAGCAAAAAAGGATTAAGGACTAAAGATGAATAATCAGATCAGATAGAGAGGAACCTATAAAGAAATCCAGTGATTTTTCAGTCAACTTGTAGAAAATTACTACAAAAAATGTATGTACAAACAGTGTGATGTGAAAGTAGGAAGGAATTGGAGCTGAAAATGCTGAAAAGTGAAAAATGGTAATAATATAAAATGCAAAATAAGAAATAATTTAGGTAAATGTCAAATTTTAATAATGATTAACGTTCAGGACATAAAGGTAGACAAAATTAACCAGCATTGGGAGGATTAATTAAAATTAAACCAGATGCAGGTCTGCTATGCTGGAATAGGCATAATTTAAACTTTTGAGAACATAGCAATAAGAGAAACACTTAGATATGTTATGGCATTTCTAATTAAAGTCAATTTCAATTCGATTGTGATTGTGTAGGTGACTAATAAAATGGATTTTATTTTAATTTGATTAAAATTTAATTTTTGATGATGGCATTAGTCAAAACAGGCAAAATTAGATGTTGTAAAGTTTATGACTTAAGAACAATCAGTGATAGAGAATTTCTCAGCAGAGGTTCATAACACACACTGTATTTAAATGTTTTCCTTTGGAGGTCAAATATTTTAAAGTAATTGATTTCTGTTCAGGTAATTATCAGAGGAGGGTAGACACTTGGTTACACTTAAAGTAAATAGGCTGATTTACATAGTTACATACATTAGAATGCATAAAAGGATTTAGAATATTTCGTGATGGATATTGTAATGTGTAGGATTTAGTTATCTGCAAGTAAGCTGATAAATAAGAAATTGATTTTACATGAAAGAAAATAAGGTAGCAGGTATAACACTAGTATAGAGTCACAACATCAATTAGATGATAGTGCAAATTAAACAACATATTGGTCTCCATGAACAATATATGTAGTATTAGAGATGAAAGAAAAAGACAAATAAGATTTATGTAATACATACAAAGAACAGATTGTTGAGGCAACAGCATTTTAATAGATTGGCATTTGAGATGTACATGGTTTGAATCAAGGGTGAAGTGGTAAAGAAAATTGAGCACCAAGGAAAATGATCGCCTTTTTGAATGCAGTGATTAGTAAATTGTTGTCCACATGTGACATTTGTGCAAAGTAGAATGTGAGTAAAAGATCAGCAATAGGCCTAAGGGGATATTCAAGAATTTGATTGTGGGTGTTGTGATATAATAAAGCTAGCTTAGGACAAGAGATACAAGCTTTTGGGCATGACAGTTGTGGTAGATGAGTGAAGGTAATTTCATTAGCAGAGCAGGGAAGAAGAAACAGTTATTACATTTAAGACTAGAGAAGTCTCAGATTTGGAATAACCTCTGAAGAAAGTTCAAATAATGTGTCTGCATTTAAAAATAAATTAAAGTAATTAAAGTCAATTAAAGTGAATAAAGGTAATTAAGTAGATAAATAAGTGGATATATAATTCAGTGAATAGATAAATAAATGAATTGATAAAGTATTGGAAATAAAGAAAATTGAGAAATTACACATAATTGTAAGGAATGATTGAAAGAGCTAAAGATGATTCATCAAGGCCTAGTTTAACAAGATGTGTTAAAATAATATACCTTTTGCATTAATAAGTGATTGCATGAAAACTGACAGAAACAAGCAACTAACATTGCATGAAATACTATTGGGTCGACCCTTACATGTAATCTCGTATTTAACCTTGTGGAATGTTTGGAGAACATTTATAATGCATTGGAAAGAAGTTTGGTCTTTTATGAGAAAACTAACTGCCATGTGCAAAGCAATATCTGTACAGGAAACCAGAAGCAGGAGATTAATCTGGTGATCGAGTATATCTGAGGTTTTCTGGAGAAAGTGGAGTGAAGTCAGGAGAAATGGACCTTATGCCAAGGTTACCAAAGGGGATGCCATCAACTGGATACCATCTGGACCACAGCACAAGACAGCCAAAGGAAAAACACTCCAGCAAGAGAAAGTTAACGGGAAACAGAGGAGGCAGAAAATCCCAAAGCTCAAACCAACGAAGTGCAAAGTGGCAGAAGCAGTTCATCAGAACAGTTAAAAGAGTAATTCTGATTATATACCTGAGTGAAATATACAGAAGGTGACACAAGTTCAAGTGATGATAATCACCACAACTTCAGGTTATAGACTCTCAACATAAAGACTCTATCAATACTTTTTAAGGCTAGAATGAAACAAAGAATGCTCGCAAGTATGTGCCAGATTTAGGGTCAAAAAGATGAACTAGTGCTAAAAAATTTTTATAGTTTAGATAAAGAAGAGGATGATGAAGAGGATCCATGCCTTGGGTGCTAAGTGCTAGTAACCTCTACCCCAAAACGGCGGCTCTCTACGATACGCAAAGTATCTGGGCTGAAGATCAACATACTCTACGGATTATGTTTTGTGGGTGTTAGATTAGAATATTGTGTTGTGACCTTAGATTGGGAGATTGTGCATGTTTATTTTTTGTTTTAGTTTTATTCTTTACTGTATGTTAAATAATCATGACCCCCAGAAGCAAATAGATAACTAATTGTATGCTTAAAATACTACTTTTATGATGATATCAACAAAATAGAATCAAGTCTTTTACTGTGTCCTTGTCAGAACAGGACACAGAGGTTTGGCGTGATTTTATTCCAAAGTGCAATTACATGATTTGGTCATTTGTAATAATACTGTGACATATATTTGTCATTAGGTAGTATAACTGAGGGCTAGGTCATGGAGTTGCACTATGGGCCAAAAGCAAGATTATTAAGACTTAAAGTCTTAAGAGGAGGGATTATATGAGGTGGATTTTGTGCTCTTTGGAGTGTGAAGTTAATCTATATATTCAGGTTATATGTGTATAATCTGCTTGTAGACTTGCATACCATTAAAACAATTGGACATGGGAAATGGCTTGAGGAAACAACTAGGGGTCATAAAAGAAGGGATGAAAAGAGAGTGGTAAAAGAGCCTGAGGTGTCTCAGAAAACAGATGTCAGAGGTGGAATTTGGGGTTAGGGGAGGTATCTTGTGTAATATATGGAGAACAAAGGAAAACAACGGATGTAAAAGGGTATTTAAATAAGCCAAGAACAGGAGTGAGGCAGAATTTTTCAGACAGAGATGCTACTGGGGGTCTCCTGAAAGTTCTCCTTTGTTGTCGACAATAAAGTATATTCTTCTGATATTCATAACCTCCAGACTGAGTTTGATTTAGTAAGAGAAAAACCAAGAAAACCACTACACTTGTTGGGGTCAGAAGCCCCTAGGTGGAGGGCCAGGGGGTACCCTGGGGCCTATACTGCAAGTCCAGGGAGGAAGGTGGATCCCTGGGTAGCTTGTTGGGGTCAGGGGCATCTAGATGGAGGGCCAGGGGGCACCCTGTGGGCTATACTGCAAGTCCAGGAAGAGAGGTTGACCCCTGGGTAGCTTGCTGGGGTCAGGGGCCCATAGGTGGAGGGCCAGAGAGAACTCTGTGGGCCATACTGCAAGTCCAGGAAGAGAGGTTGACCCCTGGGTAGCTTAATGGGGTCAGGGCCCCCTGGGTGGAGGGCCAGGGGGCACCCTGAGGCCTTTACTGCAAGTCCAGGAAGAGTGGTGGACCCCTGGGTAGCTTGCTGGGGTCAGAGGCCCCTAGGTGGAGGGCCAGGTGGGCACCCTGGGGCATATACTGCAAGTCCAGGAAGAGAAGTGGACCCCTGGGTAGCTTGCTGGGGTCAGGATCCCCTAGGTGGAGGGCAAGGCGGCACCTTGGGGCCTATACTGCCAGTCCAGGGAGTGAGGTTGACCCCTGGGTAGCTTGCTGCGGTCAGGGGCCCCTAGGTGGAGGGCCAGGGGGCACCCTATGGGCTATACTGCAAGTCCAGGGAGTGAGGTTGACCCCTGGGTAGCTTCCTGCGGTCAGGGGACCCTAGGTGGAGGGCCAGGGGGCACCCTATGGGCTATACTGCAAGTCCAGGGAGGGATGTGGACCCCTGGGTAGGTTGCTAGGGTCAGAGGCCCCTAGATGGAGGGCCAAGGGTCACCCTGGGGCCTATACTGCAAGTCCAGGGACATCGGTGGGCGCCTGGGTAGCATGATGGGGTCAGAGGCCCCTAGGTGGAGGGCCAGGGGGCACGCTGGGGCCTATACTGCAAGTCCAGGAAGAGAAGTGGACCCCTGGGGAGCTTGCTGGGGTCAGGGGCCCCTAGGAGGAGAGAGAGGGGGCACCCTGGGGCTTATACTGCAAGTCCAGGAAGAGAGGTGGACCCCTGGGTAGCTTGCTGGGGTCAGGGGCCCCTAGGTGGAGGGCCAGGTGTAACCCTGTGGGCTATACTGCAAGTCCAGGAAGAGAGGTTGACCCCTGGGTAGCTTGCTGGGGTCAGGGGCCCCTAGGTGGAGGGCCAGGGGGCACCCTGAGGCCTATACTGCAAGTCCAGGAACAGAGGTGGACCCCTGGGTAGGGTTAGGGGCCTATACGGCAAGTCCAGGGACATCGGTGGACCGCTGGGTAGCTTGCTGGGATCAGAGGCCCCTAAGTGGAGGGCCAGGGGGCACCCTGATGCCTATACTGCAAGTCCAGGGAGAGAGGCATACCACTGGGTAGCTTGCTGGGGTCGGGTGCCCCTAGGTGGAGGGCCAGGGGGCACCCTGAAGCCTATACTGCAAGTCCAGGGAGGGAGGTGGATCCCTGGGTAGCTTGTTGGGGTCAGAAGCCCCTAGGTGGAGGGCCAGGGGGTACCCTGGGGCCTATACTGCAAGTCCAGGGAGGAAGGTGGATCCCTGGGTAGCTTGTTGGGGTCAGGGGCATCTAGATGGAGGGCCAGGGGGCACCCTGTGGGCTATACTGCAAGTCCAGGAAGAGAGGTTGACCCCTGGGTAGCTTGCTGGGGTCAGGGGCCCATAGGTGGAGGGCCAGAGAGAACTCTGTGGGCCATACTGCAAGTCCAGGAAGAGAGGTTGACCCCTGGGTAGCTTAATGGGGTCAGGGCCCCCTGGGTGGAGGGCCAGGGGGCACCCTGAGGCCTTTACTGCAAGTCCAGGAAGAGTGGTGGACCCCTGGGTAGCTTGCTGGGGTCAGAGGCCCCTAGGTGGAGGGCCAGGTGGGCACCCTGGGGCATATACTGCAAGTCCAGGAAGAGAAGTGGACCCCTGGGTAGCTTGCTGGGGTCAGGATCCCCTAGGTGGAGGGCAAGGGGGCACCCTGGGGCCTACACTGCAAGTTCAGGGAGGGAGGTGGACCCCTGGGTAGCTTGCTGGGGTCAGAGGCCCCTAGGTGGAGGGCCAAGGGGCAACCTGGGGTCTCTACTGCAAGTCCTTTGACATCGGTGGACCCCTGGTTAGCTTGCTGGGGTGAGAGGCCCCTAGGTGGAGGACCAGGGGGCACCCTGGGGCCTATGCTGCAAGTCCAGGGAGGGAGGTGGACCCCTGGGTAGCTTGCTGGGGTCAGGAGCCCCTAGGTAGAGGGAGAGGGGGCACCCTGGGGCCTATACTGCCAGTCCAGGGAGTGAGGTTGACCCCTGGGTAGCTTGCTGCGGTCAGGGGCCCCTAGGTGGAGGGCCAGGGGGCACCCTATGGGCTATACTGCAAGTCCAGGGAGGGATGTGGACCCCTGGGTAGGTTGCTAGGGTCAGAGCCCCCTAGATGGAGGGCCAAGGGTCACCCTGGGGCCTATACTGCAAGTCCAGGGACATCGGTGGGCGCCTGGGTAGCATGATGGGGTCAGAGGCCCCTAGGTGGAGGGCCAGGGGGCACGCTGGGGCCTATACTGCAAGTCCAGGAAGAGAAGTGGACCCCTGGGGAGCTTGCTGGGGTCAGGGGCCCCTAGGAGGAGAGAGAGGGGGCACCCTGGGGCTTATACTGCAAGTCCAGGAAGAGAGGTGGACCCCTGGGTAGCTTGCTGGGGTCAGGGGCCCCTAGGTGGAGGGCCAGGTGTAACCCTGTGGGCTATACTGCAAGTCCAGGAAGAGAGGTTGACCCCTGGGTAGCTTGCTGGGGTCAGGGGCCCCTAGGTGGAGGGCCAGGGGGCACCCTGAGGCCTATACTGCAAGTCCAGGAACAGAGGTGGACCCCTGGGTAGGGTTAGGGGCCTATACGGCAAGTCCAGGGAGATCGGTGGCCCCTGGGTCCTATACGGCAAGTCCAGGGAGATCGGTGGACCCCTGGGTAGCTTGATGGGTTCCGAGGCCCTTAGGTGGAAGGCCCAGGGGGCATCCTGGGGCCTATACTGCAAGTCTAGGGAGGGAGGTGAACCCCTGGGTAGCTTGCTGGGGTCACAGGATCCTATTGAAGGGCCAGGGGGCACCCTGGGGCCTATACGGCAAGTCCGGGGAGATCGGTGGACCACTGGGTAGCTTGATGGGTTCCGAGGCCCTTAGGTGGAAGGCCCAGGGGGCATCCTGGGGCCTATACTGCAAGTCTAGGGAGGGAGGTGAACCCCTGGGTAGCTTGCTGGGGTCAGAGGCCACTAGGTGGAGGGCCAACGGGCACCCTGGGACCTATACTGCAAGTCCAGGGACATCGGTGGACCCCTGGGTAGCTTGCTGGGGTCAGAGGCCCCTAGGTGGAGGGCCAGGGGGCACCCTGATGCCAAAACTGCAAGTCCAGGGACTGAGGTGGACTCCTGGGTAGCTTGCTGGGGTCAGAGGCCCCTAGGTGGTGGGCCAGGGGGCACCCTAAAGCCTATACTGCAAGTCCAGGGAGAGAGGTGGACCCCTGGGTAGCTTGCTGGGGTCGGGTGCCCCTAGGTGGAGGGCCAGGGGGCACCCTGAAGCCTATACTGCAAGTCCAGGGAGGGAGGTGGACTCCTGGGTAGCTTGCTGGGGTCATAGGCTCCTTGGTGGCGGGCCAAGGGGCACACTGGGGCCTACATTGCAAGTCCAGGGAGAGAGGTGGACCCCTGGGTAACTTGCTGGGGTCAGAGGCCACTAGGTGGAGGGCCAACGGGCACCCTGGGACCTATACTGCAAGTCCAGGGACATCGGTGGACCCCTGGGTAGCTTGCTGGGGTCAGAGGCCCCTAGGTGGAGGGCCAGGGGGCACCCTAAAGCCTATACTGCAAGTCCAGGGAGAGAGGTGGACCCCTGGGTAGCTTGCTGGGGTCGGGTGCCCCTAGGTGGAGGGCCAGGGGGCACCCTGAAGCCTATACTGCAAGTCCAGGGAGGGAGGTGGACTCCTGGGTAGCTTGCTGGGGTCATAGGCTCCTTGGTGGCGGGCCAAGGGGCACACTGGGGCCTACATTGCAAGTCTAGGGAGAGAGGTGGACCCCTGGGTAACTTGCTGGGGTCAGGGGCCCCTAGGTGGAGTGCCAGGGGGCACCCTGGGGCCATTACTGCAAGTCCAGGGAGTGAGGTGGACTCCTGGGTAGCTTGCTAGGGTCATAGGCTCCTAGATTGAGGGCCAGGGGGCACCCTGGGGCCTACATTGCAAGTCCAGGGAGAGAGGTGGACTCCTGGGTAGCTTGCTGGGGTCAGAGGCCCCTAGGTGGAGGGCCAGGTGGGCACCCTGGGGCATATACTGCAAGTCCAGGAAAAGAAGTGGACCCCTGGGTAGCTTGCTGGGGTCAGGATCCCCTAGGTGGAGGGCAAGGGGGCACCCTGGGGCCTACACTGCAAGTTCAGGGAGGGAGGTGGACCCCTGGGTAGCTTGCTGGGGTCAGAGGCCCCTAGGTGGAGGGCCAAGGGGCAACCTGGGGTCTCTACTGCAAGTCCTTTGACATCGGTGGACCCCTGGTTAGCTTGCTGGGGTGAGAGGCCCCTAGGTGGAGGACCAGGGGGCACCCTGGGGCCTATGCTGCAAGTCCAGGGAGGGAGGTGGACCCCTGGGTAGTTTGCTGGGGTCAGGAGCTCGTAGGTGGAGGGAGAGGGGGCACCCTGGGGCCTATACTGCCAGTCCAGGGAGTGAGGTTGACCCCTGGGTAGCTTGCTGCGGTCAGGGGCCCCTAGGTGGAGGGCCAGGGGGCACCCTGTGGGCTATACTGCAAGTCAAGGGAGGGATGTGGACCCCTGGGTAGGTTGCTAGGGTCAGAGGCCCCTAGATGGAGGGCCAAGGGTCACCCTGGGGCCTATACTGCAAGTCCAGGGACATCGGTGGGCGCCTGGGTAGCATGATGGGGTCAGAGGCCCCTAGGTGGAGGGCCAGGGGGCACGCTGGGGCCTATACTGCAAGTCCAGGAAGAGAAGTGGACCCCTGGGGAGCTTGCTGGGGTCAGGGGCCCCTAGGAGGAGAGAGGGGGGGCACCCTGGGGCTTATACTGCAAGTCCAGGAAGAGAGGTGGACCCCTGGGTAGCTTGCTGGGGTCAGGGGCCCCTAGGTGGAGGGCCAGGTGGAACCCTGTGGGCTATACTGCAAGTCCAGGAAGAGAGGTTGACCCCTGGGTAGCTTGCTGGGGTCAGGGGCCCCTAGGTGGAGGGCCAGGGGGCACCCTGAGGCCTATACTGCAAGTCCAGGAACAGAGGTGGACCCCTGGGTAGGGTTAGGGGCCTATACGGCAAGTCCAGGGAGATCGGTGGCCCCTGGGTCCTATACGGCAAGTCCAAGGAGATCGGTGGACCCCTGGGTAGCTTGATGGGTTCCAAGGCCCTTAGGTGGAAGGCCCAGGGGGCACCCTGGGGCCTATACTGCAAGTCTAAGGAGGGAGGTGGACCCCTGGGTAGCTTGCTGGGGTCAAAGGCCCCTAAGTGGAGGGCCAGGTGGGCACCTTGGGGCATATACTGCAAGTCCAGGAAGAGAAGTGGACCCCTGGGTAGCTTGCTGGGGTCAGGATCCCCTAGGTGGAGGGCAAGGGGGCACCCTGGGGCCTACACTGCAAGTTCAGGGAGGGAGGTGGACCCCTGGGTAGCTTGCTGGGGTCAGAGGCCCCTAGGTGGAGGGCCAAGGGGCAACCTGGGGTCTATACTGCAAGTCCTTTGACATCGGTGGACCCCTGGTTAGCTTGCTGGGGTGAGAGGCCCCTAGGTGGAGGACCAGGGGGCACCCTGGGGCCTATGCTACAAGTCCAGGGAGGGAGGTGGACCCCTGGGTAGCTTGCTGGGGTCAGGAGCCCCTAGGTGGAGGGAGAGGGGGCAACCTGGGGTCTATACTGCCAGTCCAGGGAGTGAGGTTGATCCCTGGGTAGCTTGCTGCGGTCAGGGGCCCCTAGGTGGTGGGCCAGGGGGCACCCTGTGGTCTATACTGCAAGTCCAGGGAGGGATGTGGACCCCTGGGTAGGTTGCTAGGGTCAGAGGCCCCTAGATGGAGGGCCAAGGGTCACCCTGGGACCTATACTGCAAGTCCAGGGACATCGGTGGGCGCCTGGGTAGCATGATGGGGTCAGAGGCCCCTAGATGGAGGGCCAGGGGGCACGCTGGGGCCTATACTGCAAGTCTAGGAAGAGAAGTGGACCCCTGGGGAGCTTGCTGGGGTCAGGGGCCCCTAGGTGGAGGGCCAGGTGGAACCCTGTGGGCTATACTGCAAGTCCAGGAAGAGAGGTTGACCCCTGGGTAGCTTGCTGGGGTCAGGGGCCCCTAGGTGGAGGGCCAGGGGGCACCCTGAGGCCTATACTGCAAGTCCAGGAACAGAGGTGGACCCCTGGGTGGCTTGCTGGTGTCACAGGATCCTATTGAAGGGCAAGGGGGCACCCTGGGGCCTATACGGCAAGTCCGGGGAGATCGGTGGACCACTGGGTAGCTTGATGGGTTCCGAGGCCCTTAGGTGGAAGGCCCAGGGGGCATCCTGGGGCCTATACTGCAAGTCTAGGGAGGGAGGTGAACCCCTGGGTAGCTTGCTGGGGTCAGAGGCCACTAGGTGGAGGGCCAACGGGCACCCTGGGACCTATACTGCAAGTCCAGGGACATCGGTGGACCCCTGGGTAGCTTGCTGGGGTCAGAGGCCCCTAGGTGGAGGGCCAGGGGGCACCCTGATGCCAATACTGCAAGTCCAGGGAGTGAGGTGGACTCCTGGGTAGCTTGCTGGGGTCAGAGGCCCCTAGGTGGTGGGCCAGGGGGCACCCTAAAGCCTATACTGCAAGTCCAGGGAGAGAGGTGGACCCCTGGGTAGCTTGCTGGGGTCGGGTGCCCCTAGGTGGAGGGCCAGGGGGCACCCTGAAGCCTATACTGCAAGTCCAGGGAGGGAGGTGGACTCCTGGGTAGCTTGCTGGGGTCATAGGCTCCTTGGTGGCGGGCCAAGGGGCACACTGGGGCCTACATTGCAATTCCAGGGAGAGAGGTGGACCCCTGGGTAACTTGCTGGGGTCAGGGGCCCCTAGGTGGAGGGCCAGGGGGCACCCTGGGGCCATTACTGCAAGTCCAGGGAGTGAGGTGGACTCCTGGGTAGCTTGCTAGGGTCATAGGCTCCTAGATGGAGGGCCAGGGGGCACCCTGGGGCCTACATTGCAAGTCCAGGGAGAGAGGTGGACTCCTGGGTAGCTTGCTGGGGTCAGAGGCCCCTAGGCAGATGGCCAGGAGGTCCCCTGGGGCCTATACTGCAAGTCCAGGGAGAGAGGTGAACCCCTGGGTAGCTTGCTGGGAAGAGAGAACCCTAGGTGGAGGGCCAGGGGGCACTCTGGGGCCTACACTGCAAGACCAGGGTGAGAGGAGGACCCCTGGGTAGCTTGCTGGGGTCAGAGGCCCCTAGTTGGAGGGACAAGTGGCACCCTGGGGCATATACTGCAAGTCCAGGGACATCTGTGGACCCCTGGGTTGCTTGCAGGGGTCAGAGGCCCCTAGATGGAGGGCCAGGGGGCACCCTGGGGCCTACATTGCAAGTCCAGGGAGAGAGGTGGACCCCTGGGTAGCTTGCTGGAGTCAGAGGCCCCTAAGTGGAGGGCCAACCGGCACCCTGTGGTCTACACTGCAAGTCCAGGGACATCGGTGGACACTTGGATAGCTTGCTGGGGTCAGAGGCCACTAGGTGGAGGGCCAGGGGGTCCTCTGGGAATTATACTGCAAGTTCAGGGAGAGATTTGGACCCCTGGGTAGCTTGCTGGCATCAGAGGCCCCTAGGTGGAGGGCTAGGGGGCACCCTGGGGCCTATACTGCAAGTCCAGGGAGTGATGTGGACTCCTGGGTAGCTTGCTGGGGTAATAGGGTCCTAGGTGGAGGGCCAGGGGGCACCATGGGACCTACACTGCAAGTCCAGGGAGAGAGGTGGACCCCTTGGTAGCTTGCTGGGGTCAGAGGCCCCTATGTGGAGGGCCAGGGGGCACACTGGGGCCTATACTGCAAGTCCAGGAACAGAGGTTGACCCATGGGTAGCTTGCTGGGGAAGGGGCCCCTAGGTGGAGGGCCAGGGGGCACTCTGTGGCCTATACTGCAAGTCCTGGAACAGAGGTGGATCCCTGGGTAGCTTGCTGGGGTCAGAGGATCCAAGATGAAGGGCCAGGGGGCACCCTGGGGCCTATACAGCAAGTCCAGGGAGATCAGTGGACCCCTGGGTAGCTTGATGGGGTCAGAGGGCCCTACGTCGAAGGCCCAGGGGGCACCCTGGGGCCTATACTGCAAGTCTAGGGAGGGAGGTGGACCCCTGGGTAGCTTGCTGAGGTCAGAGGCCCCTAGGTGGATGGCCAACGGGCACCCTTGGACCTATACTGCAAGTCCAGGGACATCAGTGGACCCTTGGGTAGCTTGCTGGGGTCGGGGGCCCCTAGGTGGAGGGCCAGGGGGCACCCTGGGGCCTATACTGCAAGTCCAGGGAGTGAGGTGGTCTCTTGGGTAGCTTGCTGGGGTCGGGGGCCCCTAGGAGGAGGGCCAGGGGGCACCCTGGGGCCTACATTGCAAGTCCAGGGAGAGAGGTGGACCCCTGGGTAGCTTGTTGGGGTGAGAGGCCCCAAGGTGGAGGGCCAGGAGGCACATTGTGGACTATACTGCAAGCCTAGGAGGAGATATGGACCCCTGGCTAGCTTGCTGGGGTCAGGCGCCCCTAGGTGAAGGGCCGGTTGGCACCCTGAGGCCTATACTGCAAGCCCAGGGAGAGAGGTGGATCACTGGGTAGCTTGCTGGGGTCAGGGTCCCCAAAGCGGAGGGCCAGGGGGCACCCTGTGGGCTATTCAGCAAGTCCAGGAAGAGAGGTGGACAAATGGGTAGCTTGCTTTGGTCAGGGGCCCCTAGGTGGAAGGGCTGGGGGCACCCTGGGCCTATACTGCAAGTCAAGGAAGAGAGGTGGACCCCTGGGTAGCTTGCTGGGGTGAGAGGCCCCTAGGTGGAGGGCCAGGGGGCACCCTGAGGCCTATACTGCAAGTCCAGGGACATCGGTGGAACCCTGGGTAGCTTGCTGGGGTCAGAGGCCCCTAGGTGGAGGGCTAAGGGGCAACCTGGGGTCTATACTGCAAGTCCAGGAAGAGAGGTGGACCCCTGGGTAGCTTGCTGGGGTCAGGGGCCCGTAGGTGGAGGGCCAGGTGGAACTCTGTGGGCTATACTGCAAGTCCAGGAAGAGAGGTTTACCCCAGGGTAGCTTGCCGGGGTAAGGGGCCCCTAAGTGGAGGTCCAGGGGGCACCCTGGGGCCTATAATGCAAGTCCAGGGAGAACGGTGGACCCCTGGGTAGCTTGCTGGGATCAGAGGCCCCTAAATGGAAGGCCAGGGGGGAACCCTGAGGGCCTATAATGCAAGTCCAGGAAGAGAAGTGGACCCCTGAGAAGCTTGCTGGGGTCAGGGGCCCCTAGGTGGAGGGCCAGGGGGCACCCTGAGGCCTATACAACAAGCCCAGAGAGGGACGTGGACCCCTGGGTAGCTTGCTGGGGTCAGGCTCCCCTAGGTGGAGGGCAAGGGGGCACCCTTTGGGCTATACTGCAAGTCCAGGAAAAGAGGTGGACCCTGGGTAGCTTGCTGGGGTCAGGGTCCCCTAGGTGGAGGGCCAAGGGGCACCCTGAGTCCTATACTGCAAGTCCAGGAAGAGAAGTAGACCCCAGGGTAGCTTGCTGGGGTCAGGGGCCCCTAGTTGGAGGAAGAGGGGGCACCCTGGTGCCTATATTGCAAGTCCAGGTAGAGAGGTGGACCCCTGGGTAGCTTGCTGGGGTCAGGGGCCCATAGGTGGAGGGCCAGATGGAACCCTGTGGGCCATACTGCAAGTCCAGGAAGAGAGTTTGACCCCTGGGTAGCTTGATGGGGTCAGGGCCCAATGGGTGGAGGGCCAGGGGGCACCCTGAGGCCTATACTGCAAGTCCAGGAAGAGTGGTGGACCCCTGGGTAGCTTGCTGGGGTCAGAGGCCCCTGGGTGATGTGCCAGGGGGCACCCTGGGGCCTATACTGCAAGTCCAGGGAGATCGGTGGACCCCTGGGTTTCTTGCTGGGGTCAAAGGCCCCTAAGTGGAGGGCCAGGTGGGCACCCTGGGGCATATACTGCAAGTCCAGGAAGAGAAGTGGACCCCTGGGTAGCTTGCTGGGGTCAGGATCCCCTAGGTGGAGGGCCAGGGGGCACCCTGTGGGCTATACTGCAAGTCCAGGAAGAGAGGTAGACCCCTGGGTAGCTTTCTGGGGTCAGAGGCCCCTAGGTGGATGGCCAGGAGGTCCCCTGGAGCCTATACTGCAAGTCCACGGAGAGAGGTGAACCCCTGGGTAGCTTGCTGGGGAGAGAGGCCCCTAGGTGGAGGGCCAGGGGGCACTCTGGGGCCTACACTGCAAGACCAGGGAGAGAGGAGGACCCCTGGGTAGCTTGCTGGAGTCAGGGGCCCCTAGGTGGAGGGCCAAGGGGCACCCTGGGGCCTATACTGCAAGTCCATGAAGAGAGTTGGACCCCTGGTTAGCTTGCTGGGTTCAGAGGCCAATAGGTGAAGGGCCAGGGGGCTCCCTGGGGCCTATACTGCAAGTCCAGGGAGATCGGTGGACCCCTGGGTAGCCTGCTGGGGTCAGAGGCCCCTAGATGGAGGGCCAGGGAGTCCCCTGGGGCCTATACTGAAAGTCCAGGGAGAGAGATGGACCCCTGGGTAGCTTGCTGGCGTCAGAGGCCCCTAGGTGGAGGGCCAGGGGGCACCATGGGGCCTATACTGCAAGTCCAGGGAAATCGGTGGACCCCTGGGTAGGTTGCTGGGGTCAGGGGCCCCTAGGTGAATTGCCAAGGGGCACCCTGGGTCCTATAGTGCAAGTCAAGGGACATCGGTGGACCACTGGGTAGCTTGCTGGGGTCAGGGGACCCTTGGTGGAGGGACAGGGGGCACCCTGGGGCCTATACTGCAAGTCCAGGGACAGAGGTGGACCCCTGGGTAGTTTGCTGGGGTCAGAGGCCCCGGGGTGGAGGGCCAAGGGGCACCCTGGGGTCTATACTGCAAGTCCAGGGACATCGGTGGACCCCTGGTTAGCTTGCTGGGGTGAGAGGCCCCTAGGTGGAGGGCCAGGGGGCACCCCTCGGCCTATACTGTAAGTCTAGGAAGAAAGTGGACCCCCTGGGTAGCTTGCTGGGGTCAGGGGCCCCTAGGTGGAGGGCCAGGGGAACCCTGGGGCCTATACTGCAATCTAGTAAGAGAAGTGGACCCCTGGGTAGCTTGCTGGGGTCAGGGGCCCCTAGGTGGAGGGCCAGGGGGAACCCTGGGGCCTATACTGCAAGTCCACGAAGAGAGTTGGACCCCTGGGTATCTTGCTGGGTTCAGAGGCCAATAGGTGAAGGGCCAGGGGGCTCCTTGGGGCCTATACTGCAAGTCCAGGGAGATCAGTGGACCCCTTGTTAGCTAGCTGGGGTCAGAGGCCCCTAGGTGGAGGGGCAGGGAGTCCCCTGGGGCCTATACTGAAAGTCCAGGGAGAGAGATGGACCCCTGGGTAGCTTGCTGGGGTCAGAGGCCCCTAAGTGGAGGGCCAGGGAGTCCCCTGGGGCCTATACTGAAAGTCCAGAAGAGAGGTGGACCCCTGGGTAGCTTGCTGGGGTCAGAGGCCCCTAAGTGGAGGCCAGGGGGCACCCTGGGGCCTACACTGCAAGTCCAGGGAGTAAGGTGGACTCCTGGGTAGCTTGCTGGGGTCATAGGCTCCTAGGTGAAGGGCCAGGGGGCACCCTGGGGCCTATACTGCAAATCCAGGGAGAGAGGTGGACCCCTGGGTAGCTTGCTGGGGTCAGAGGCCCCTAGGTGGAGGGCCAGGGTGCAACCTGGGGCCTATACTGCAAGTCCAGGGACATCGGTGGACCCCTGGGTAGCTTGCTGGGGTCAAGGGCCCTTAGATGGAGGGCCAGGGGGCACCCTGGGGCCTACACTGCAAGTCCAGGAAGAGAGGGGGACCCCTGGGTAGCTTGCTGGGGTAAGGGGCCCCTAGGTGGAAGGGCAGGGGGCACCCTGGGACCTATACTGCAGGTCCAGGGAGAGAGGTGAACCCCTGAGCAGCTAGCTGGGGTCAGACACCCCTAGGTGTAGTGCAAGGGGGCACCGTGGGGCCTATACTGCAAGTCCAAGGTGAGAGGTTGTCCTCTGGGTAGCTTGCTGGGGTCAGAGGCCCCTTAGTGGAGGGCCAAGGGTCACCCTGGGGAATGTACTGCAAGTCCAGTGATTTCGGTGGACCCCTGGGTAGCTTGCTTGGGTCAGAGGCCCTTAGATGGAGGGCCAGGGGGCACGCTGGGGCCTATACTGCAAGTCCAGGGACATCAGTGGACCCCTGGGTAGCTTGCTGGGGTCAGAGGCGCCTAGGTGGAGGGCCAGGGGGCATCCTGGGGACTATTCTGCAAGTCCAGGGAGAAAGGTGGACCCCTGGGTAGCTTGCTGGGGTCAGAGGCCCCCAGGTGGAGGGCCAGGGGGCACGCTGGGGCCTCTACTGCAAGTCCAGGGACATCGGTGGACCCCTGGATAGATGCTGGGGTCAGGGGCCCTTTGGTGGAGGGCCAGGGGGCACCCCTGGGCATATAGTGCAAGTCCGGGAAGTAGACCCCTGGGTAGCTTGTTGGGGTCAGGGGCCCTTAGGTGGGGGGTCAGGGGCCCTTAGGTGGAGGGCCAGGGGCACAATGGGGCCTTTACCGCAAGTCCAGGGAGAGAGGTGTACCCCTGGGTAGATTCCTGGGGTCATGGGCCCCTAGGTCGAGGGCCAGGGGCCACCGTGGGGCCTATACTACAAGTCCAGGAAGAGAGATGAACCCCTGGGTAGCTTGCTGGGGTCAGAGGCCCTTAGGTGGAGGGCCAGAGGCCACCCTAGGGCCTATATTGCAGGTCCAGGGAGAGAGTTGGACCCCTGGGTAGCTTGCTGGGGTCAGACACCCTTAGGTGGAGGGCCAGGGGGCACCCTGCTGCCTAATCTGCAAGTCAAGGAAGAGAATTGGACCCCTGGGTAGCTTGCTGGGGTCAGGGGCCCCTAGATGGAGGGCAAGGGGGCACCCTGGGGAATATACTGCAAGTCCAGGGACATCGGTGGACCCCTGGTTAGCTTGCTGGGGTCAGATGCGCCTAGGTTGAGGGCCAGGGGGCACCCTGGGGCCTATACTGCAAGTCCAGGGACATTGGTGGACATCTCGGTAGCTTGCTGGGGTAAGAGGCGCCTAGGTGGAGGGCCAGGGGGCACCCTGGGGCCTATACTGCAAGTCCAGGGAGAGAGGTGGACCCCCAGGTAGCTTGCTGGGGTCAAGGGAAAATAGGTGGAGGGCCAGGGCGCATCCTGGGGCCTATGCTGCAAGTCCAGGAAAAGAAGTGGACCCCTGGGTAGCTTGCTGGGGTCAGAGGCCCCTAGGTGGAGGGCCAAGGTGCACCCTGGGGTCTATACTGCATGTCAATTGACATCGGTGGACCCCTGGTTAGCTTGCTGGGGTGAGAGGCCCCTAGGTGGAGGGCCAGTGGGCACCCTCGGGCCTATACTGCAAGTCCAGGGAGGGAGGTGGACCCCTGGGTAGCTTGCTAGGGTCAGGGGCCCTCTATGTGGAGGGAGAGGGGGCACCCTGGGGCCTATACTGCAAGTCCGGTAAGAGAAGTGGACCCCTTGGTAGCTTGCTGGGGTCAGGGGCCCTTAGGTGGGGGGTCAGGGGCCCTTAGGTGGAGGGCCAGGGGGCACCCTGGGGCCTATACTGCAAGTCCAGTGAGGGAGGTGGACCCCTGGGTAGCCTGCTGGGGTAAGGGTGCCCTAGGTGGAGGGCCAGGGGGCACCCTGTGGGCTATACTGCAAGTCTAGGAAAAGAGGTGGACCCCTGGGTAGCTTACTGGGGTCAGGGGCCCCTAGGTAGAGGGCCAGGGGGCACCCTGGGACCTATACTGCAAGTCCAGGGAGAAAGGTGGACCCCAGAGTAGCTTGCTGAGGTCAGAGGCCCCTATGTGGAGGGCCAGGGGGCACCCTGGGGCCTATACTGCAAGTCCAGGGAGAGAGGTGGACCCCTGGGTAGATTGCTGGGGCAAGGGGCCCCTAGGTGGAAGGGCAAGGGGCACCCTGGGACCTATACTGCAGGTCCAGGGAGAGAGGTGAACCCCTGGGTAGGTTGCTGGGGTCAGACACAACTAGGTGGAGTGCAAGGGGGCACCGTGGGGCCAATACTGCAAGTCCAAAGTGAGAGGTTGTCCTCTGGGTAGCTTGCTGGTGTCAGAGGCCCCTAGGTGGAGGACCAAGGGTCACCCTGGGGAATGTACTGCAAGTCCAGGGACTTCGGTGGACCCCTGGGTAGCTTGCTTGGGTCAGAGGCCCTTAGATGGAGGGCCAGGGGGCACCCTGGGGCCTATACTGCAAGTCCAGGGACATCAGTGGACCCCTGGGTAGCTTGCTGGGGTCAGAGGCGCCTAGGTGGTGGGCCAGGGGGCACCCTGGGGCCTATTCTGCAAGTCCAGGGAGAAAGGTGGACCCCTGGGTAGCTTGCTGGGGTCAGAGGCCCCTAGGTGGAGGGCCAGGGGGCAACCTGGGGCCTATACTGCAAGTCCAGGGACATTGGTGGACCCCTGGGTAGCTTGCTGGGGTCGGGGGCCCTTAGGTGGAGGGCCAGGGGGCACCCTGGGGCCTATACTGCAAGTCCGGGAAGAGAAGTGGACCCCTGGGTAGCTTGCTGGGGTCAGGGGCCCCTAGGTGGAGGGCCAGGGGGCACCCTGGGACCTATACTGCAGGTCCAGGGAGAGAGGTGAACCCCTGGGTAGCTTGCTGGGGTCAGACACCCCTGGGTGGAGTGCAAGGGGGCACCGTGGGGCCTTTACTGCAAGTCCAGGGTGAGAGGTTGTCCTCAGGGTAGCTTGCTGGGGTCAGAGGCAACTAGGTGGAGGGCAAAGGGTCACCCTGGGGAATGTACTGCAAGTCCCGGGACTTCGGTGGACCCCTGGGTAGCTTGCTTGGGTCAGAGGCCCTTAGATGGAGGGCCAGGGGGTATCCTGGGGCCTATACTGCAAGTCCAGGGACATCAGTGGACCCCTGGGTAGCTTGCTGGGGTCAGAGGCGCCTAGGTGGAGGGCCAGGGGGCATCATGTGGCCTATTCTGCAAGTCCAGGGAGAAAGGTGGACCCCTGGGTAGCTTGCTGGGGTCAGAGGCCCCTGGGTGGAGGGCCAGGGTGCACACTGGGGCCTCTACTGCAAGTCCAGGGACATCGGTGGAACACTGGGTAGCTTGCTGGGGTCAGGGGCCCTTGGCTGGAGGGCCAGGGGGCACCATGGGGCCTTTACCGCAAGTCCAGGGAGAGAGGTGTACCCCTGGGTAGATTCCTGGGGTCATGGGCCCCTAGGTCGAGCGCCAGGGGCCACCGTGGGGCCTATACTGCAAGTCCAGGAAGAGAGATGAACCCCTGGGTAGCTTGCTGGGGTCAGAGGCCCTTAGGTGGAGGGCCAGATGCCACCCTAGGGCCTATACTGCAAGTCCAGTAAAATAGGTTGACCTCTGGGTAGCCTGCTGGGGTCAGGGGCCCCTAGGTAGAGGGCCCGGGGGCACCCTGGGGGCTACACTGCAAGTCCAGGGAGAGAGGTGGACCCTTGGGTAGCTTGCTGGGGTCAGAGACTCCTATATGGAGGGCAAGGGGGCACCCTGGGGCCTACACTGCAAGTCCAGGGTCGGAGGTGGACCCCTGGGTAGATTTCTGGGGTCAGAGGCCCCTAGGTGGAACGCCAAGGGGCACCCTGGGGTCTATACTGCAAGTCCATTGACATCGGTGGACCCCTGGTTAGCTTGCTGGGGTGAGAGGCCCCTAGGTGGAGGGCCAGGGGGCTCCATGGGGCCTATACTGCAAGTCCAGGGAGGGAGGTGGACCCCTGGGTAGCTTGCTGGGGTCAGGGGCCCTTAGCTGGAAGGCCAGGGGGCACCCTTGGGCCTATACTGCAAGTCCAGGAAGAGTGGTGGACCCCTGGGTAGCTTGCTGGGGTCAGGGGCCCCCAGGTGGTGGGAGAGGGGGGACCCTGGGGCCTATACTGCAAGTCCAGGGAGGGAGGTGGACCCCTTGGTAGCTTGCTGCAGTCAGGGGCCCCTAGTTGGAGGGCCAGGGGGCACCCTGGGGCCTATACTGCAAGTCCAGGGAGAGAGGTGGACCCTTTTGTAGCTTGCTGGTGTCAGGGTCTCTTAGGTGGAGGGCCAGGGCGCATCCTGGGGCCTATGCTGCAAGTCCAGGAAAAGAAGTGGACCCCTGGGTAGCTTACTGGGGTCAGAGGTGCCTAGGTGGAGGGCCAAGGTGCACCCTGGGGTCTATACTGCATGTCAATTGACATCGGTGGACCCCTGGTTAGCTTGCTGGGGTGAGAGGCCCCTAGGTGGAGGGCCAGTGGGCACACTGGGGCCTATACTGCAAGTCCAGGGAGAGAGGTGGACCCTTTTGTAGCTTGCTGGTGTCAGGGGCACTTAGGTGGAGGGCCAGGGGGCACCCTGGGGCCTATACTGCAAGTCCAGGGAGAGAGGTGTACCCTTATATAGCTTGCTGGTGTCAGGGGCACTTAGGTGGAGGGCCAGGGGGCACCCTGGGGCCTATACTGCAAGTCCAGGGAGACAGGTGGACCCCTGGGTAGCTTGCTGGGGTCAGGGGCCCCTAGGTGGAGGGCCAGGGGGCACCCTGGGGCCTATACTGCAAGTCCAGGGAGGGAGGTGGACCCCTGGTTAGCTTGCTGGGGTCAGAGGCCCCTAGGTGGAGGGCCAGGGGGCACCCTAGGGCCTATACTGCAAGTCCAGGGACATCGGTGGACCCCTGGGTAGTTGCTGGGGTCAAGGGCCCTTAGATGGAGGGCCTAGGCGCACCCTGGGGCCTAAACTGCAAGTCCAGCAAGATAAGTGGACCCCTGGGTAGCTTGCTGGGGTCAAGGGTCACTAGGTGGAGGGCCAGGGGGACCCCTGGGGCCTATACTGCAAGTCCAGTGAGGGAGGTGGACCCCTGGGTAGCCTGCTGGGGTAAGGGTCCCCTAGGTGGAGGGCCAGGGGGCACCCTGTGGGCTATACTGCAAGTCTAGGAAAAGAGGTGGACCCCTGGGTAGCTTACTGGGGTCAGGGGCCCCTAGGTGGAGGGCCAGGGGACACCCTGGGACCTATACTGCAAGTCCAGGGAGAAAGGTGGACCCCTGAGTAGCTTGCTGAGTTCAGAGGCCCCTAGGTGGAGGGCCAGGGGGCACCCTGTGGGCTATACTGCAAGTCCAGCATGAGAGGGGGACCCCTGGGTAGCTTGCTGGGGCGAGGGGCCCCTAGGTGGAAGGGCAAGGGGCACCCTGGGACCTATACTGCAGGTCCAGGGAAAGAGGTGAACCCCTGGGTAGGTTGCTGGGGTCAGACACAACTAGGTGGAGTGCAAGGGGGCACCGTGGGGCCAATACTGCAAGTCCAAAGTGAGAGGTTGTCCTCTGGGTAGCTTGCTGGGGTCAGAGGCCCCTAGGTGGAGGACCAAGGGTCACCCTGGGGAATGTACTGCAAGTCCAGGGACTTCGATTGACCCCTGGGTAGCTTGCTTGGGTCAGAGCCCCTTAGATGGAGGGCCAGGGGGCACCCTGGGGCCTATACTGCAAGTCCAGGGACATCAGTGGACCCCTGGGTAGCCTGCTGGGGTCAGAGGCGCCTAGGTGGAGGGCCAGAGGGCACCCTGGGGCCTATACTGCAAGTCCAGGGAGAGAGGTGGACCCTTTAGTAGCTTGCTGGTGTCAGGGGCACTTAGCTGGAGGGCCAGGGGGCACCCTGGGGCCTATACTGCAAGTCCAGGGACATTGGTGGACCCCTGGGTAGCTTGCTGGGGTCAAGGGCCCTTAGATGGAGGGCCAGGGGGCACCCTGGGGCCTAAACTGCAAGACCAGGAAGATAAGTTGACCCCTGGGTAGCTTGCTGGGGTCAAGGGCCACTAGATGGAGGGCCAGGGGGCACCCTGGGGCCTAAACTGCAAGTCCAGTGAGGGAGGTGGACCCCTGGGTAGCCTGCTGGGGTCAGGGTCCCCTAGGTGGAGGGCCAGGGGGCACCCTGTGGGCTATACTGCAAGTCTAGGAAGAGAGGTGGACCCCTGGGTAGCTTACTGGGGTCAGGGGCCCCTAGGTGGAGGGCCAGGGGGCGCCCTGGGGCCTATAATGCAAGTCCAGGGAGAAAGGTGGACCCCTGAGTACCTTGCTGAGGTCAGAGACCCCTAGGTGGAGGGCCAGGGGGCACCCTGGGGCCTATACTGTAAGTCCAGGGAGAGAGGTGGACCCCTGGGTAGCTTGCTGTGGTCAGGGTCCCCTAGGTGGAGGGCCATTGGGCACCATGTGGGCTATACTGCAAGTCCAGGAAGAGAGGGGGACCCCTGGGTAGCTTGCTGGGGTCAGGGGCCCCTAGGTGGAGGGCCAGGGGACACCCTGGGGCCTATACTGCAAGTCCAGGGACATCGGTGGACCCCTAGAGGGGCCCCTAAGTGGAGGGCAAGGGGGCAACCTGGGGCCTATACTGCAAGTCCAGGGAGAGAGGTGTACCCCTGGGTAGCTTGCTGGGGTCAGAGGCCCTTAGGTGGAGGGCCAGAGGCCACCCTAGGGCCTATACTGCAAGTCCAGGGAGAGAGGTGCACCCCTGGGTAGCTTGCTGGGGTCAGACACCCCTAGGTGGAGTGCAAAGGGGCACCGGGGGGCCTATACTGCAAGACCAAGCTGAGAGGTGGTCCTCTGGGTAGCTTGCTGGGGTCAAAGGCCCCCAGGTGGAGGGCAAAGGCGCACCCAGGGGCCTATACTGTGAGTCCAGGAAGAGAGGTGGACCCTTGGGTACCTTGCTGGGGTCAGAGGCCCCTAGGTGGAGGGCCAGGGGGCACCCTGGGGCCTTAACTGCAAGTCCAGGGAGATCGGTGGACCCCTGGGTAGCTTGCTGGGGTCAGGGGCCCTTAGGTGGAGGGCCAGGGGACACCATGGGTCCTTTACTGCGAGTCCAGGGAGAGAGGTGCACCCCTAGGTAGATTGCTGGGGTCATGGGCCCCTAGGTAGAGGGCCAAGGGCCACCGTGGGGCCTATACTGCAAGTCCAGAAGAGAGATGAACCCCTGGGTAGCTTGCTGGGGTCAGAGGCCCCTACGTGGAGGCCCAGGGGCCACCCTGAAGGCCTATACTGCAAGTCCAGGGAGAGAGGTGGACCCTTGGGTAGCTTGCTGGGGTAAAAGGCCCCTAGGTGGAGGGCCAGGGGGCACCCTGGAATCTATACTGCAAGTCCAGGGAGAGAGATGAACCCCTGGGTAGCTTGGTAGGGTCATGGGCCCCTAGGTGGAGGGCCAGGGGCAACCGTGGGGCCTATACTGCAAGTCCAGAAGAGAGATGAACCCCTGGGTAGCTTGCTGGGGTCAGAGGCCCCTAGGTGGAGGGCCAACCGGCACCCTGTGGCCTACACTGCAAGTCCAGGGACATCGGTGGACCTCTGGGTAGCTTGCTGGGGTCAGAGGCCCCTAGGTGGAGGGCCAGGGGGTCCTCTGGGGCCTATACTGCAAGTCCAGGGAGAGAGGTGGACCCCTGGGAAGCTTGCTGGCATCAGACACCCCTAGGTGGAGGGCTAGGGGGCACCCTGGGGCCTATACTGCAAGTCCAGGAAGAGAGGAGGACCACTGGGTAGCTTGCTGGGGTGAGAGGCCCCTAGGTGGAGGGCCAGGGGACACCCTGGGGCCTATACTGCAAGTCCAGGGACATCGGTAGACCACTGGGTAGCTTGCTGGGGTCAGAGGCCCCTAGTTGGAGGGCTAAGGGGCAACCTGGGGTCTATACTGCAAGTCCAGGAAGAGAGGTGGACCCCTGGGTAGCTTGTTGGGGTCAGGGGCCAGTAGGTGGAGGGCCAGGTGGAACTCTGTGGGCTATACCGCAAGTCCAGGAAGAGAGGTTTACCCCAGGGTAGCTTGCTGGGGTAAAGGGCCCCTAGGTGGAGGGCAAGGGGGCACCCTGGGGCCTATACTGCAAGTCCAGTGAGATCGGTGGACCCCTGGGTAGCTTGCTGGGGTCAGAGGCCCCTAAATGGAGGGCCAGGGGGGAACCCTGGGGCCTATAATGCAAGTCCAGGAAGAGAAGTGGACCCCTGAGTAGCTTGCTGGGGTCAAGGGCCCCTAGTTGGAGGGAGAGGGGGCACCCTGGTGCCTATACTGCAAGTCCAGGAAGAGAGGTGGACCCCTGGGTAGCTTGCTGGGGTGAGGGGCCCATAGGTGGAGGGGCAGATGGAACCCTGTGGGCCATACTGTAAGTCCAGGAAGAGAGGTTGACCCCTGGGTAGCTTGATGGGGTCAGGGCCCCCTGGGTGGAGGGCCAGGGGGCACCCTGAGGCCTATACTGCAAGTCCAGGAAGAGTGGTGGACCCCTGGGTAGCTTGCTGGGGTCAAAGGCCCCTAGGTGATGTGCCAGGGGGCACCCTGGGGCCTATACTGCAAGTCCAGGGAGATCGGTGGACCCCTGGGTTTCTTGCTGGGGTCAGAGGCCCCTAAGTGGAGGGCCAGGTGGGCACCCTGGGGCCTATACTGCAAGTCCAGGAAGAGAAGTGGACCCCTGGGTAGCTTGCTGGGGTCAGGATCCCCTAGGTGGAGGGCCAGGAGGTCCCCTGGGGCCTACACTGCAAGACCAGGGAGAGAGGAGGACCCCTGGGTAGCTTGCTGGGGTCAGAGGCCCCTAGGTGGAGGGCCAACCGGCACCCTGAGGCCTACACTGCAAGTCCAGGGACATCGGTGGACCCTTGGGTAGCTTGCAGGGGTCAGAGGCCCCTTGGTGGAGGGCCAGGGGTTCCCCTGGGGCCTATACTGCAAGTCCAGGGAGAGAGGTGGACCCCTGGGTAGCTTGCTGGCATCAGAGGCCCCTAGGTGGAACGCTAGGGGGCACCCTGGGTCTATACTGCAAGTCCAGGGAGTTATGTGGACTCCTGGGTAGCTTGCTGGGGTAATAGGGTCCTAGGTGGAGGGCCAGGGGGCACGCTGGGGCCTATACTGCAAGTCCAGGGATATCGGTGGACCTCTTGGTAGCATGCTGGGGTCAGAAGCGCCTAGGTAGAGGCCCAGGGGGCACCCAGGGGGCTATACTGCATGTCCAGGAAGAGAAGTGGACCCCTGGGTAGCTTGCTGGGGTAAGGGGCCCCTAGGTGGAGGGCCAGGTGGAACCCTGTGGGCTATACTGCAAGTCCAGGAAGAGAGGTTGACCCCTGGGTAGCTTGCTAGGGGCAGGGGCCCCTAGGTGGATGGCCAGGGGGCACCCTGAGGCCTATACTGCAAGTCCAGGAACAGAGGTGGACCCCTGGGTAGCTTGCTGGGGTCAGGGGCCCCTAGATGGAGGGAGAGGGGGCACCGTGGGGCTTATACTGCAAGTCCAGGAAGAGAGGTGGACCCCTGGGTAGCTTGCTGGGGTCAGGGGCCCCTAGGTGGAGGGCCAGGTGGAACCCTGTGGGCTTTACTGCAAGTCCTGGAAGAGAGGTTGATCCCTGGGTAGCTTGCTGGGGTCAGGGGCCTCTAGATGGAGGGAGAGGGGGCACCGTGGGGCTTATACTGCAAGTCCAGGAAGAGAGGTGGACCCCTGGGTAGCTTGCTGGGGTCAGGGGCCCCTAGGTGGAGGGCCAGGTGGAACCCTGTGGGCTATACTGCAAGTCCAGGAAGAGAGGTTGATCCCTGGGTAGCTTGCTGGGGTCAGGGGCCCCTAGATGGATGGCCAGGGGGCACCCTGACGCCTATACTGCAAGTCCAGGAACAGAGGTGGACCCCTGGGTAGCTTGCTGGGGTCAGGGGCCCCTAGATGGAGGGAGAGGGGGCACCCTGGGGCCTATACTGCAAGTCCAGGAAGAGAGGTGGACCCCTGGGTAGCTTGCTGGGTTCAGGGGCCCCTAGCTGGAGGGCCAGGGGGCACCCTGGGGCCTATACTGCAAGTCCAGGGACATCAATTGACCCCTGGGTAGCTTGCTGGGTTCAGAGGCCCCTAGCTGGAGGACCAGGGGGCACCCTGGGGCCTTTACTGCAAGTCCAGCAAGAGAGGTGGACCCCTGGGTAGCTTGCTGGGGTCAGGGGGCCCTAGTTGGAGGGCCAGGGGGCACCCTGGGGCCTATACTGCAAGTCCAGGGAGAGAGGTGGACCCCTGGGTAGCTTGCTGGGGTCAAAGGCGCTTAGATGGGGGGCCAGGGGGCACCCTGCGGCCTGAACTTCAAGTCCAGGGACATCGGTGGACCCCAGAGTAGCTTGCTGGTGTCAGAGGCGCCTAGGTGGAGGGCCAGGGGGCACCCTGGGGCCTATACTGCAAGTCCAGGGAGGGAGGTGGACCCCTGGGTAGCTTGCTGGGGTCAGAGGCCCCTAAGTGGAGGGCTAAGGGGCACCCTGGGGCCTAAACTGCAGGTCCATGGACATCAGTTGACCCCTGGGTAGCTTGCTGGGGTCAGAGGCCCCTAGGTGGAGGGCCAGGGGGCACCCTGGGGCCTTTACTGCAAGTCCAGGGAGGGAGGTTAATCCTTGGGTAGCTTGTTGGGGTCAGGGGCCCCTAGGTGGAGTGCCAGGGGGCACCCTGTGGGCTATACTGCAAGTCCAGCAGGAGAGGTGGACCCCTAGGTAGCTTGCTGGGGTCAGGGGGCCCTAGTTGGAGGGCCAGGAGGCACCCTGGGGCCTATACTGCAAGTCCAGGGAGGGGGGTGGATCCCTGGGTAGCTTGCTGGGGTGAGAGGCCTCTAGATGGAGGGCCAGGGGGCATCCTGGGGCCTATATTGCAAGTACAGCGACATCTGTGGACCCCCGGGTAGCTTGCTGGGGTCAGAGGCACCTAGGTGGAGGGCCAGGGGGACCCCTGGGGCCTATACTGCAAGTCCAGGGAGAGAGGTGGACCCCTGGGTAGCTTGCTGGGGTCAGAGGCAACTAGGTGGAGGGCCAGGGGGCACCCTGGGGCCTATAGTGCCAGTCCAGGAAGTGAGGTTGACCCCTGGGTAGCTTGCTGCGGTCAGGGGCCCCTAGGTGGAGGGCCAGGGGGCACCCTGTGGGCTATACTGCAAGTCCAGGGAGGGATGTGGACCCCTGGGTAGGTTGCTGGGGTCAGAGGCCCCTAGATGGAGGGCCAAGGGTCGCCCTGGGGCCTATACTGCAAGTCCAGGGACATCGGTGGGCGCCTGGGTAGCATGATGGGGTCAGAGGCCCCTAGGTGGAGGGCCAGGGGGCACGCTGGGGCCTATACTGCAGGTCCAGGGATATCGGTGGACCTCTTGGTAGCTTGCTGGGGTCAGAAGCGCCTAGGTAGAGGCCCAGGGGGCACCCAGGGGCCTATACTGCAAGTCCAGGAAGAGAAGTGGACCCCTAGGTAGCTTACTGGGGTCAGGGGCCCCTGGGTGGAGGGCCAAGTGGAACCCTGTGGGCTATACTGCAAGTACAGGAAGAGAGGTTGACCCCTGGGTAGCTTGCTGGGGTCAGGGGCCCCTAGGTGGATGGCCAGGGGGCACCCTGAGGCCTATACTGCAAGTCCAGGAACAGAGGTGGACCCCTGGGTAGCTTGCTGGGGTCAGGGGCCCCTAGATGGAGGGAGAGGGGGCACCCTGGGGCCTATACTGCAAGTCCAGGAAGAGAGGTGGACCCCTGGGTAGCTTGCTGGGGTCAGGGGCCCCTAGGTGGAGTGCCAGGGGGCACCCTGTGGGCTATACTGCAAGTCCAGCAAGAGAGGTGGACCCCTGGGTAGCTGGCTGGGGTCAGGGGGCCCTAGTTGGAGGGCCAGGGGGCACCCTGGGGCCTATACTGCAAGTCCAGGGAGAGAGGTGGACCCCTGGGTAGCTTGCTGGGGTCAAAGGCGCTTAGATGGGGGGCCAGGGGGCACCATGCGGCCTAAACTTCAAGTCCAGGGACATCGGTGGACCCCAGAGTAGCTTGCTGGTGTCAGAGGCGCCTAGGTGGAGGGCCAGGGGGCACCCTGGGGCCTATATTGCAAGTCCAGGGAGGGAGGTGGACCCCTTGGTAGCTTGCTGGGGTCAGAGGCCCCTAAGTGGAGGGCTAAGGGGCACCCTGGGGCCTATACTGCAGGTCCATGGACATCAGTTGACCCCTGGGTAGCTTGCTGGGGTCAGAGGCCCCTAGGTGGAGGGCCAGGGGCACCCTGGGGCCTTTACCGCAAGTCCAGGGAGGGAGGTTAATCCTTGGGTAGCTTGTTGGGGTCAGGGGCCCCTAGGTGGAGTGCCAGGGGGCACCCTGTGGGCTATACTGCAAGTCCAGCAAGAGAGGTGGACCCCTGGGTAGCTTGCTGGGGTCAGGGGGCCCTAGTTGGAGGGCCAGGGGGCACCCTGGGGCCTATACTGCAAGTCCAGGGAGGGAGGTGGATCCCTGGGTAGCTTGCTGGGGTGAGAGGCCCCTAGATGGAGGGCCAGGGGGCACCCTGGGGCCTATACTGCAAGTCCAGGGACATCAGTGGACCCCCGGGTAGCTTGCTGGGGTCAGAGGCGCCTAGGTGGAGGGCCAGGGGGACCCCTGGTGCCTATACTGCAAGTCCAGGGAGAGAGGTGGACCCCTGGGTAGCTTGCTGGGGTCAGAGGCAACTAGGTGGAAGGCCAGGGGGCACCCTGGGGCCTATAGTGCCAGTCCAGGAAGTGAGGTTGACCCCTGGGTAGCTTGCTGCGGTCAGGGGCCCCTAGGTGGAGGGCCAGGGGGCACCCTGTGGGCTATACTGCAAGTCCAGGGAGGGATGTGGACCCCTGGGTAGGTTGCTGGGGTCAGAGGCCCCTAGATGGAGGACCAAGGGTCACCCTGGGGCCTATACTGCAAGTCCAGGGACATCGGTGGGCGCCTGGGTAGCATGATGGGGTCAGAGGCCCCTAGGTGGAGGGCCAGGGGGCAAGCTGGGGCCTATACTGCATGTCCAGGGATATCGGTGGACCTCTTGGTAGCTTGCTGGGCTCAGGGGCCCCTAGGTGGAGGGCCAGGTGGAACCCTGTGGGCTTTACTGCAAGTCCAGGAAGAGAGGTTGACCCCTGGGTAGCTTGCTGGGGTCAGGAGCCCCTAGATGGATGGCCAGGGGGCACCCTGAGGCCTATACTGCAAGTCCAGGAACAGAGGTGGACCCCTGGGTAGCTAGCTGGGGTCAGGGGCCCCTAGATGGAGGGAGAGGGGGCACCCTGGGGCCTATACTGCAAGTCCAGGAAGAGAGGTGGACCCCTGGGTAGCTTGCTGGGTTCAGGGGCCCCTATCTGGAGGGCCAGGGGGCAACCTGCTGCCTATACTGCAAGTCCAGGGACATCAATTGACCCCTGGGTAGCTTGCTGGGGTCAGAGGCCCCTAGGTGGAGGGCTAGGGGGCACCCTGGGGCCTTTACTGCAAGTCCAGGGAGGGAGGTGGATCCTTGGGTAGCTTGTTGGGGTCAGGGGCCCCTAGGTGGAGTGCCAGGGGGCCCCCTGTGGGCTATACTGCAAGTCCAGCAAGAGAGGTGGTCCCCTGGGTATCTTGCTGGGGTCAGGGGGCCCTAGTTGGAGGGCCAGGGGGCACCCTGGGGCCTATACTGCAAGTCCAGGGAGAGAGGTGGGTAGCTTGCTGGGGTCAAAGGCGCTTAGATGGGGGGCCAGGGGGCACCCTGCGGCCTGAACTTCAAGTCCAGGGACAACGGTGGACCCCAGAGTAGCTTGCTGGTGTCAGAGGCGCCTAGGTGGAGGGCCAGGGGGCACCCTGGGGCCTATACTGCAAGTCCAGGGACATCAGTGGACCCCTGGGTAGCTTGCTGGGGTCAGAGGCCCCTAGGTGGAGGGCCAGGGGGCACCCTGGGGGCTATACGGCAAGTCAAGAAAGATAAGTGGACCCCTGGGTAGCTTGCTGGGGTCAGGGGACTCTAGGTGGAGGGAGAAGGGGCCCCTTGGGGCCTATACTGCAAGTCCAGGGACTGAGGTGGACTCCTGGGTAGCTTGCTGGGGTCATAGGCTCCTAGGTGGGGGGCCAGGGGGCACCCTGGGGCCTATACTGCAAATCCAGGGAGGGAGGTGGACCCCTGGGTAGCTTGCTGGGGTCAGAGGCAAATAGATGAAGGGCCTGGGGGCACCCTCGAGCCTATACTGCAAGTCCAGGGAGAGAGGTGGACCCCTGGGTAGCTTGCTGGGGTCAGAGGCCCCTAGGTGGAGGGCCAGGGGGCACCCTGGGGCCTATACTGCAAGTCCAGGGACATCAGTGGACCCCTGGGTAGCTTGCTGGGGTCAGAGGCCCCTAGGTGGAGGGCCAGGGGGCACCCTGGGGGCTATACGGCAAGTCAAGAAAGATAAGTGGACCCCTGGGTAGCTTGCTGGGGTCAGGGGACTCTAGGTGGAGGGAGAAGGGGCCCCTTGGGGCCTATACTGCAAGTCCAGGGACTGAGGTGGACTCCTGGGTAGCTTGCTGGGGTCATAGGCTCCTAGGTGGGGGGCCAGGGGGCACCCTGGGGCCTAAACTGCAAATCCAGGGAGGGAGGTGGACCCCTGGGTAGCTTGCTGGGGTCAGAGGCAAATAGATGAAGGGCCTGGGGGCACCCTCGAGCCTATACTGCAAGTCCAGGGAGAGAGGTGGACCCCTGGGTAGCTTGCTGGGGTCAGAGGCCCCTAGGTGGAGGGCCAGGGGGCACCCTGGGGCCTATACTGCAAGTCCAGGGACATCAGTGGACCCCTGGGTAGCTTGCTGGGGTCAGAGGCCCCTAGGTGGAGGGCCAGGGGGCACCCTGGGGGCTATACGGCAAGTCAAGAAAGATAAGTGGACCCCTGGGTAGCTTGCTGGGGTCAGGGGACTCTAGGTGGAGGGAGAAGGGGCCCCTTGGGGCCTATACTGCAAGTCCAGGGACTGAGGTGGACTCCTGGGTAGCTTGCTGGGGTCATAGGCTCCTAGGTGGGGGGCCAGGGTGCACTCTGGGGCCTACACTGCTAGTCCAGGGAGAGAGGTGGACCCCTGGGTAGTTTGCTAAGGTCAGAGACCCCTATTTGGAGGGCAAGGGGGCACCCTGGGGCCTACACTGCAAGTCCAGAGAGGGAGAAGGACCATTGGGTCGCTTGCTGGGGTCAGAGGCCCCTAGGTGGAGGGCCAAGGGGCACCCTGGGGAAAATACTGCAAGTCCAGAGACATCGGTGGACCCCTGGGTAGCTTGCTTGGGTCAAACGCCCTTAGATGGAGGACCAGGGGAAACCCTGGGGCCTTTGCTGCAAGTCCAAGGACATCGGTAGACCCCTGGGTAGCTTGCTGGGGTCAGAGGCGCCTAGGTGGAGGGCCAGGGGGCACCCTGGGGCCTATACTGCAAGTCCAGGGAGAGAGGTGGACCCCTGGGTAGCTTGCTGGGGTCAAAGGCCCCTAGGTGGAGGGCCAGGGGGCACCCTGGGGGCTATACTGCAAGTGTAGGGACATAGATGGACCCCTGGGTAGCTTGCTGGTGTCAGGGGCCCTTAGCTGGAGGGCCAGGGGGCACCCTGGGGGCTATACGGCAAGTCAAGAAAGAGAAGTGGACCCCTGGGTAGCTTGCTGGGGTCAGGGGACTCTAGGTGGAGGCCCAGGGGGCACCCTGGGGCCTATACTGCAAGTCCAGGAAGAGATGTGGACCCCTGGGTAGCTTGCTGAGGTCAGGGCCCCTAGATGGAGGGAGAAGGGGCACCCTGGGGCCTATACTGCAAGTCCAGGGACTGAGGTGGACTCCTGGGTAGCTTGCTGGGGTCATAGGCTCCTAGGTGGAGGGCCAGGGTGCACCCCGGGGCCTACACTGCAAGTCCAGTGAGAGAGGTGGACCCCTGGGTAGCTTACTAAGGTCAGAGACCCCTAGGTGGAGGGCAAGGGGCACCCTGGGGCCTACACTGCAAGTCCAGGGAGGGAGAAGGACCCTTGGGTCGCTTGCTGGGGTCAGAGGCCCCTAGGTGGAGGGCCAAGGGGCACCCTGGGGACAATACTGCAAGTCCAGGGACATCGGTTGACCCCTGGGTAGCTTGCTTGGATCAAACGCCCTTAGATGGAGGACCAGGGGAAACCCTGGGGCCTTTGCTGTAAGTCCAGGGACATTGGTAGACCCCTGGGTAGCTTGCTGGGGTCAGAGGCGCCTAGGTGGAGGGCCAGGGGGCACCCTGGGGCCTATACTGCAAGTCTAGAGAGAGAGGTGGACCCCTGGGTAGCTTGCTGGGGTAAGAGGCCCCTAGGTGGAGGGCCAGGGGGCACCATGGGGCCTATACTGCAAGTCTAGGGACATAGATGGACCCCTAGGTAGCTTGCTGGGGTCAGGGGCCCTTAGCTGGACGGCCAGGGGGCACCCTGGGGCCTATACTGCAAGTCAAGGAAGAGAAGTGGACCCCTGGTTACCTTGCTGGGGTCAGGGGACCCTAGTTGGAGGGCCAGGGGGCACCCTGGGGCCTATACTGCAAGTCCAGGGACAGAGGTGGACCCCTGGGTAGCTTGCTGGGGTCATAGGCTCCTAGGTGGAGGGCCGGGGTGCACCCTGGGGCCTACAATGCAAGTGCAGGGAGGGAGTTGGACCCCTGGGTAGCTTGCTGGGGACAGAGGCGCCTAGGTGGAGGCCCAGGGGGCACCATGGGGCCTATACTGCAAGTCCAGGAAGAGATGTGGACCCCTGGGTAGCTTGCTGGGGTAAGAGGCCCCTAGGTGGAGGGCCAGGGGGCACCCTGGGGCCTATACTGCAAGTCTAGGGACATAGATTGACCCCTGGGTAGCTTGCTGGGGTCAGGGGCCCTTAGCTGGACGGCCAGGGGGCACCCTGGGCCTATACTGCAAGTCAAGAAAGAGAAGTGGACCCCTGGTTAGCTTGCTGGGGTCAGGGGACCCTAGTTGGAGGGCCAGGGGGCACCCTGGGGTATACTGCAAGTCCGGGGACAGAGGTGGACCTCTGGGTAGCTTGCTGGGGTAAGAGACCCCTAGGTGGAGGGCAAGGGGGCACCCTGGGGCCTACACTGCAAGTCCAGGGAGGGAGTTGGACCCCTGGGTAGCTTGCTGGGGACAGATGCGCCTAGGTGGAGGGCCAGGGGGCACCCTGGGGCATATACTGCAAGTCCAGGGAGAGAGGTGGACCCCTGCATAGCTTGCTGGGGTCAGAGGCCCCTAGGTGGAAAGCCAAGGGGCACCCTGGGGAATATACTGCAAGTCCAGGGACATCGGTGGACCCCTGGGTAGCTTGCGTGGGTCAGAGGCGCCTAGGTGGAGGCCCAGGGGGCACCCTGGGGCCTATACTGAAAGTCCAGGGAGAGAGGTGGACCCCTGGGTAGCTTGCTGGGGTCAGAGGCCCCTAGGTGGAGGGCCAAGGGGCACCATGGGGCCTATACTGCAAGTCCAGGAAGAGATGTGGACCCCTGGGTAGCTTGCTGGGGTCAGGGCCCCTAGATGGAGGGAGAAGGGGCACCCTGGGGCCTATACTGCAAGTCCAGGGACTGAGGTGGACTCCTGGGTAGCTTGCTGGGGTCATAGGCTCCTAGGTGGATGGCCAGGGTGCACCCTGGGGCCTACACTGCAAGTCCAGTGAGAGAGGTGGACCCCTGGGTAGCTTGCTAAGGTCAGAGACCCCTAGGTGGAGGGCAAGGGGGCACCCTGGGGCCTACACTGCAAGTCCAGGGAGGGAGAAGGACCCTTGGGTCGCTTGCTGGGGTCAGAGGCCCCTAGGAGGAGGGCCAAGGGGCACCCTGGGGACAATACTGCAAGTCCAGGGACATCGGTTGACCCCTGAGTAGCTTGCTTGGATCAAACGCCCTTAGATGGAGGACCAGGGGAAACCCTGGGGCCTTTGCTGCAAGTCCAGGGACATCGGTAGACCCCTGGGTAGCTTGCTGGGGTCAGAGGTGCCTAGGTGGAGGGCCAGGGGGCACCCTGGGGCCTATACTGTAAGTCCAGGGAGAGAGGTGGACCCCTGGGTAGCTTGCTGGGGTAAGAGGCCCCTAGGTGGAGGGCCAGGGGGCACCCTGGGGCCTATACTGCAAGTCTAGGGACATAGATGGACCCCTGGGTAGCTTGCTGGGGTCAGGGGCCCTTAGCTGGACGGCCAGGGGGCACCCTGGGGCCTATACTGCAAGTCAAGAAAGAGAAGTGGACCCCTGGTTAGCTTGCTGGGGTCAGGGGACCCTAGTTGGAGGCCCAGGGGGCACCATGGGGCCTATACTGCAAGTCCAGGAAGAGATGTGGACCCCTGGGTAGCTTGCTGGGGTCAGGGCCCCTAGATGGAGGGAGAAGGGGCACCTTGGGGCCTATACTGCAAGTCCAGGGACTGGGGTGGACTCCTGGGTAGCTTGCTGGGGTCATAGGCTCCTGGGTGGAGGGCCAGGGTGCACCCTGGGGCCTACACTGCAAGTCCTGTGAGAGAGGTGGACCCCTGGGTAGCTTGCTAAGGTCAGAGACCCCTAGGTGGAGGGCAAGGGGCACCCTGGGGCCTACACTGCAAGTCCAGGGTGGGAGAAGGACCCTTGGGTCGCTTGCTGGGGTCAGAGGCCCCTAGGTGGAGGGCCAAGGGGCACCCTGGGGACAATACTGCAAGTCCAGGGACATCGGTTGACCCCTGGGTAGCTTGCTTGGATCAAACGCCCTTAGATGGAGAACCAGGGGAACCCTGGGGCCTTTGCTGCAAGTCCAGGGACATTGGTGGACCCCTGGGTAGCTTGCTGGGGTCAGAGGCGCCTAGGTGGAGGGCCAGGGGGCACCCTGGGGCCTATACTGCAAGTCCAGGGAGAGAGGTGGACCCCTGGGTAGCTTGCTGGGGTAAGAGGCCCCTAGGTGGAGGGCCAGGGGGCACCCTGGGGCCTAAACTGCAAGTCTAGGGACATAGATGGACCCCTGGGTAGCTTGCTGGGGTCAGGGGCCCTTAGCTGGACGGCCAGGGGGCACCCTGGGGCCTATACTGCAAGTCAAGAAAGAGAAGTGGACCCCTGGCTAGCTTGCTGGGGTCAGGGGACCCTAGTTGGAGGGCCAGGGGGCACCCTGGGGCCTATACTGCAAGTCCAGGGACAGAGGTGGACCCCTGGGTAGCTTGCTGGGGTAAGAGACCCCTAGGTGGAGGGCAAGGGGGCACCCTGGGGCCTACACTACAAGTCCAGGGAGGGAGTTGGACCCCTGGGTAGCTTGCTGGGGACAGAGGCGCCTAGGTGGAGGGCCAGGGGGCACCCTAGGGCATATACTGCAAGTCCAGGGAGAGAGGTGGACCCCTGCGTAGCTTGCTAGGGTCAGAGGCCCCTAGGTGGAAAGCCAAGGGGCACCCTGGGGAATATACTGCAAGTCCAGGGACATCAGTGGACCCCTGGGTAGCTTGCGTGGGTCAGAGGCGCCTAGGTGGAGGCCCAGGGGGCACCCTGGGGCCTATACTGAAAGTCCAGGGAGAGAGGTGGACCCCTGGGTAGCTTGCTGGGGTCAGAGGCCCCTAGGTGGAGGGCCAAGGGGCACCCTGGGGCCTATACTGCAAGACCAGGAAGAGAGGTGGACCCCTGGGTAGCTTGCTGGGGTCAGGGACCCTTAGGTGGAGGGCCAGGATGCACCCTGGGGCCTATACTGCAAGTCAAGAAAGAGAAGTGGACCCCTGGGTAGCTTGCAGGGGTCAGGGACCCTAGGTGAAGGGCCAGGGTGCACACTGGGGCCTACACTGCAAGTCCAGGGAGGGAGGTGGACCCCTGTTTAGCTTGCTGGGGTCAGAGGCCCCTAGCTGAAGGGCCAAGGAGCACCCTGGGACCTATAGTGCAAGTCCAGGGAGAGAGATGGACCCCTGGGTAGCTTGCTGGGGACAGAGGCGCCTAGGTAGAGGGCCAGGGGGCACCCTGGGGCATATACTGCATGTCCAGAGAGAGAGGAGGATGCCTGGGTAGCTTTCTTGGGTCAGAGGCCCCTAGGTGGAGGGCAAGGGGGCACCCTGGGGCCTATACTGCAAGTCCAGGGACATCGGTGGGCCCCTGGGTATTTTGCTGGGGTCAGGGGCCCTTAGTTGGAGGGGCAGGGGGCACCCTGGGGCCTAATCTGCAAATCAAGGAAGAGAAGTGGACCCCTGGGTAGATTGCTGGGGTCAGGGGCCCCTAGGTGGAGGGCCAAGGGGCACCCTGGGGAATATACTGCAAGTCCAGGGACATCGGTGGATCCCTGGGTAGCTTGCTGGGGTCAGAGGCCTCTAGATGGAGGGCCAGGGGCACCTTGGGGCCTATACTGCAAGTCCAGGGACATCGGTGGACCCCTGGGTAGCTTGCTGGGGTCAGATGCGCCTAGGTGGAGGGCCAGGGGGCACCCTGTTGCCTATACTGCAAGTCCAGGGAGAGAGGTGGACCCCTGGGTGGCTTGCTGGGGTCAGGGGCCCTTAGTAGGAGGGGCACGGGGCACCCTGGGGCCTAATCTGCAAATCAAGGAAGAGAAGTGGACCCCTGGGTAGCTTGCTGGGGTCTGAGGCCCCTAGGTGGAGGGCCTGGGGGCACACTGGGGCCTATACTGCAAGTCCAGGGACATCGGTGGAAAAGTCTGTAGCTTGCTGATGTCAGAGAAGGCTATGTGGAGGGCCAGGGGGCACCCTGGGGCCTATACTGCATGTCCAGTGACATCGGTGGACACCTGGGTAGCTTGCTGGGGTCAGAGGCGCCTAGGTGGAGGGCCAGGGGGCACCCTGGGGCCTATACTGCAATTCCAGGGAGAGAGGTGGACCCCACGGTAGCTTGCTGGGGTCAGAAGCGCCTAGGTGGAGAGCCAGGGGGCACCCTGGGGCCTATACTGCAAGTCCAGGGAGAGGGGTGGATCCCCGGTCAGCTTCCTGGGGTCAGGGGCTCTTAGGTGGAGTGCCAGGGGGCATCCTGGGTAATATACTGTAGGTCCAGTAAGTGAAGTGAACCCCTGGGTAGCTTGCTGGGGCCAGAGGCCCCGAGGTGGAGGGCCAGGGGGCACCCTGGGGCCTATATTGCAAGTCCAGGGACATCGGTGGACCCCTGGGTAGCTTGCTGGGGTATGGGTCCCCTAGGTGGAGGGCAAGGGGGCACCCTAGGGCCGATACTGCAAGTCCAGGGAGAGAGGAGGACCCCTGGGTAGCTTGCTGGGGTCAGAGGCCCCTAGGGGGAGGGCCAAGGAGCACCCTGTGGGCTATACTGCAAGTCCAGGTAGAGAGGTGGACCCCTGGGTAACTTGCTTTGGTCAGGGGCCCCTAGGTGGAGGGCCAGGGGGCACCCTGGAGCCTATACTGCAAATCCAGGGAGAGAGGTGGACCCCTGGGTAGCTTGCTGGGGTCATAGGCTCCTAGGTGGAGGGCCAGGGGGCACCCCGGGGACTACACTGCAAGTCCAGGTAGAGAGGAGGACCCCTAGGTAGCTTACTGGGGACAGACACCCCTAGGTGGAGGGCAAGGGGGCACCCTGGGGCATATACTGCAAGTCCAGGGAGGGAGGTTGACCCCTGGGTAGCTTGCTGGGGTCAGAAGCCCCTAGTTGGAGGGCCAAGGAGCACCCTGGGGCCTATACTGCAAGTCCATGGATATTGGTGGACCCCTTGGTAGCTTGCTGGGGTCTAAAGCCCTTAGGTGTAGAGCCAGGGGGCACCCTGGGGCCTACACTGCAAGTATAGAAAAAGATTTGGACCCCTGGGTAGCTTGCTGGGGTCAGGGGCCCCTAGTTGGAGGGAGAGGGGGATCCCTGGAGCCTATACTGCAAGTAAAGGAAGAGAAGTGGACCCCTGGGTAGCTTGCTGGGGTCAGAGGCCCCTAGGTGGAGGGCCAGGGGGTCCCCTGGGGCCTACACTGCAAGTACCAGGGAGTGAGTTGGACTCCTGGGTAGCTTGCTGTGGTCATAGGCTCCTAGGTGGAGGGCCAGGGTGCACCCTGGGGCCTAAACTGTAAGTCCAGGGAGAGAGGTGGACCCCCGGGTATCTTGCTGGGGTCAGGGGCTCTTAGGTGGAGGGCCAGGGCGCATCCTGGGGCCTATGCTGCAAGTCCAGGAAGAGAAGTGGACCCCTGGGTAGCTTGCTGGGGTCAGGGACTCTTAGGTGGAGGGCCAAGGGGAATCCTAGGGCCTACACTGCTAGTCCAGGGAGAGAGGAGGACCCCTGGTTAGCTTGCTGGGGTCAGAGGCCGCTAGGGGGAGGGCCAGGGGGCACCCTGGGGTCCATACTGCAAGTCCAGGGAGGGAGGTGGACACCTGGGTAGCTTGCTGGGGTCAGGGGCCCCTAGGTTGAGGGCCAGGGGGCACGCTGTGGGCTATACTGCAAGTACAGGTAGAGAGGTGGACCCCTGTGTAGCTTGCTGGGGTCAAAGGCTCCTAGGTAGAGGGCCAGGGGGCACCCAGGGGACTACACTGCAAGTCCAGGGAGAGAGGAGGACCCCTGGGTAGCTTGCTTTGGTCAGACACCCACAGGTGGAGGGCAAGGGGGCACCCTGGGGCCTATGCTGCAAGTCCAGGAAGAGGAGTGGACCCCTGGGTAGCTTGCTGGGGACAGAGGCGCCTAGGTGGATGGCCAGGGGGCACTCTGGGGTCTATACTGCAAGTCCAGGGAGAGAGGTGGACCCCTGCGTAGCTTGCAGGGGTCAGAGGCCTCTAGGTGGAGGGCCAGTGAGCACCCTGTGGGCTATACTGCAAGTCCATTGACATCGGTGGACAACACGAAAGCTTGCTGGGGTCAGAGTTGCCTAGGTTGAGGGCCAGGGGGCACCCTGGGGTCTATACTGCAAGTCCAGGGAGGGAGGTGGACACCTGGGTAGCTTGCTGGGGTCAGGGGCCCCTAGGTTGAGGGCCAGGGGTCACCCTGTGGGCTATACTGCAAGTCCAGGTAGAGAGGTGGACCCCTGGGTAGCTTGCTTGGGTCAGGGAACCCTAGGTGGAGGGCCATTGGGCACCCTGGGGCCTATACAGCAAGTCCAGGGAGAGAGGTGGACCCCCGGGGTAGCTTGCTGGGGTCAGAGGCCCCTAGGTGGATGGCCAGAAGGCACCCTGGGGCCTATACTGCAAGTCCAGGGACATCTGTGGACCCCTGGGTAGCTTGCTGGGGTCTGAGAAGCCATAGTGGAAAGCCAGGCGGCACCCTGGGGCCTATACTGCAAGTCCAGGGAGAGAGGTGGACCCCTGGGTAGCTTGCTGGGGTCAGAGGCCGATAGGTGAAGGGCCAAGGGGCTCCCTGGGGCCTATACTGCAAGTCCAGGGACATCGGTGGACCCCTGGGAAGCTTGCTGGGGTCAGGGGCCCTTAGGTGGAGGGACAGAGGGCACCCTGGGGGCTATACTGCAAGTCCAGGGACATCGGTGGACCCCTGGGTAGCTTGCTGGGGTCAGGGAACCCTAGGTGGAGGGCCAGGGGGCACCCTGGGGCCTATACTGCATGTCCAGGGACATCGGTGGACCCCTGGGTAGCTTGCTGGGGTCAGAGGCCCCAAGATGGAGGGCCAGGGGGCACCGTGTGGCCTATACTGCAAGTCCAGGGACATCGGTGGACACCTGGGAAGCTTGCTGGGTTCAGAAGCACCTAGGTGGAGGGCCTGGGGCGCCCTGGGGCCTATACTTGAAGTCCAAGGAGAATGGTGGACCCCTCGATAGCTTGTTTGGGTCAGAGGCGCCTTGGTGGAGGGCCAGGGGGCACCCTGGGGCCTATACTGCAAGTCGAAGGAGAGAGGTGGATCCCCGGTTAGCTTGCTGGGGTCAGGGGCTCTTAGGTGGAGGGCCAGGGGGCATCCTGGGGCCTATACTGCAAGTCCAGGAAGAGAAGTGGACCCCTCGGTAGCTTGCTGGGGTCAGAGGCCCCGAGGTGGAGTGCCAAGGGGCACCCTGGGGTCTATACTGCAAGTCCAGGGACATCGGTGGACCCCTGGTTAGCTTGCTGGGGTGAGAGGCCCCTAGGTGGAGGGCCATTGGGCACCCTGGGGCCTATACTGCAAGTCCAGGGAGGGAGGTGGACCCCTGGGTAGCTTGCTGGGGTCAGGGGCCCCTAGGTGGAGGGCCATTGGGCACCCTGGGGCCTAAACTGCAAGTCCAGGGAGGGAGGTGGACCCCTGGGTAGCTTGCTGGGGTCAAAGGCCCCTAGGTGGAGGGCCAGGGGGCACCCTGGGGCCTACACTGCAACTCCAGGGAGAGAGGTGGACCCCTTGGTAGCTTGCTGTGGTCAAAGACCCCTAGGTGGAGGGCAAGGGGGCACCCTGGGGCCTGTACTGCAAGTCCAGGGAGGGAGGTGGACCCCTGGGTAGCTTTCTGGGGTCAGGGTCACCTAGGTGGAGGGCCAGAGGGCACCCTGTGGGCTATACTGCAAGTCGAGGAAGAGAGGTAGACCCCTGGGTAACTAGCTGGGGTCAGGGACCCCTAGGTGGAGGGCCATTGGGCACCCTGGGGCCTATACTGCAAGTCCAGGAAGAGAGGTGGACCCCTGGGTAGCTAGCTGAGGTCAGGGACCCCTAGGTGGTGGGCCATTGGGCACCCTGGGGCCTATACAGCAAGTCCAGGGAGAGAGGTGGACCCCTGGGTAGCTTGCTGGGGTCAGAGGCCCCTAGGTGGATGGCCAGAAGGCACCCTGGGGCCTATACTGCAAGTCCAGGGAGAGAGGTGGACCCCTGGGTAGCTTGCTGAGGTCAGAGGCCCCTAGGTGGAGGGCCAAGGGGCACCCTGGGGCCTATACTGCAAGTCCAGGGAGAGAGGTGGACCCCTGGGTAGCTTGCTGAGGTCAGAGGCCCCTAGGTGGAGGGCCAAGGGGCACCCTGGGGCCTATACTGCAAGTCCAGGGAGAGAGGTGGACCCTTTTGTAGCTTGCTGGTGTCAGGGGCACTTAGGCGGAGGGCCAGGGGGCACCCTGGGGCCTATACTGCAAGTCCAGGCAGAGAGGTGTACCCTTATGTAGCTTGCTGTGTCAGGGGCACTTAGGTGGAGGGCCAGGGGGCACCCTGGGGCCTATACTGCAAGTCCAGGGAGAGAGGTGTACCCTTTTGTAGCTTGCTGGTGTCAAGGGCACTTAGGTGGAGGGCCAGGGGGCACCCTGGGGCCTATACTGCAAGTGCAGGGAGAGAGTTGGGCCCCTGGGTAGCTTGCTGGGGTCAGAGGCCCCTAGGTGGAGGGCCAGGGGGCAACCTGGGGCCTATACTGCAAGTCCAGGGACATCGGTGGACCCCTGGGTAGCTTGCTGGGGTCAAGGGCCCTTAGGTGGAAGGCCAGGGGGCACCCTGGGGCCTATACTGCAAGTCCAGGAAGAGAAGTGGACCCCTGGGTAGCTTGCTGGGGTCAAGGGCCACTATCTGGAGGGCCAGGGGGCACCCTGGGGCCTATACTGCAAGTCCAAGAAGAGAGGTGGACCCTTGGGTACCTTGCTGGAGTCAGAGGCCCCTTTGTGGAGGGCCAGGGGACACCCTGGGGCGTATACTGCAAGTCCAGGGAGGGAGGTGGACCATTGGGTAGCTTTGTGGGTACAGGGGTCTCTAGGTGGAGGGCCAGGGGGCACCCTGTGGGCTAAACTGCAAGTCCAGGAAGAGAGGTGGACCCTTAGGTTGCTTGATGGGATCAGAGGCCCCTAGGTGGAGGGCCAGGGGGCACCATGGGGCCTTTACTGCAAGTCCAGGGAGAGAGGTGGACCCCTGGGTAGATTGATGGGGTCATGGGCCCCTAGGTGGAGAGCCAGGGGCTACCGTGGGGCCTATACTGCAAGTCCAGGAAGAGAAATGTACCCCTGGGTAGTTTGCTGGGGTTACAGGCCCCTAGATGGAGACCCCGGGGGCACTCTGGTGCTTTACTGCAAGTCTAGGCAGAGAGGTGGCCCACTGGGTAGCTTAATGTGGTCAGAGGCTCCTAGGTGGAGGGCCAGGGGGCATTCTGGGGCCTATACTGAAAGTCCAAGGTGAGAGGTGGTCCTCTGGGTAGCTTGCTGGGGTCAGAGGCCCCTAGGTGGAGGGTCAAGGGGCACCCTGGGGCCTACACTGCAAGTCAAGGGATATCGGTGGACCCCTGGGTAGCTTGCTGGGGTCAAGGGCCCTTAGGTGAAGGGCCTGGGGGCACCCTGGGGCCTATACTGCAAGTCCAGGAAGAGAGGAGGAACCCTGGGTAGCTTGCTGGGGTCTGAGACCCCCAGGTGGAGGGCAAGGGGGCACCCTGGGGTCTACACTGCAAGTCAAGGGACATCATGGACCCCTGGGTAGCTTGCTGGGGTCAGAGGCCTCTAGGTGGAGGGCCAGGGGGCACACTGGGGATTATACTGCAAGTCCAGAGAGAGAGGTGGACCCTTTTGTAGCTTGCTGGTGTCAGAGGCACTTAGGTGGAGGGCCAGGGGGCACACTGGGGCCTATACTGCAAGTCCAGGGAGAGAGATGTACCCTTTTGTAGCTTGCTGGTGTCAAGGGCACTTAGGTGGAGGGCCAGGGGGCACAATGGGGCCTATACTGCAAGTCCAGGGAGAGAGGTGGACCCCTGGGTAGCTTGATGGGGTCAGGGGCCCCTAGGTGGAGGGCCAGGGGGCACCCTGGGGCCTATACTGCAAGTCCAGGGAGAGAGTTGGACCCCTGGGTAGCTTGCTGGGGTCAGAGGCCCCAAGGTGGAGGGCAAGGGGGCAACCTGGGGCCTATACTGCAAGTCCAGGGACATCGGTGGACCCCTGGGTAGCTTGCTGGGGTCAAGGGCCATTAGGTGGTAGGCCAGGGGGCACCCTGTGGCCTATACTGCAAGTCCAGGAAGAGAAGTGGACCCCTGGGTAGCTTGCTGGGGTCAAGGGCCACTATCTGGAGGGCCAGGGGGAACCCTGGGGCCTATACTGCAAGTCCAGTGAGGGAGGTGGACCCCAGGGTAGCCTGCTGGGGTCAGGGTCCCCTAGGTGGAGGGCCAGGGGGCACCCTGTGGGCTATACTGCAAGTCTAGGAAGAGAGGTGGACCCCTGGGTAGCTTCCTGGGGTCAGGGGCCCCTAGGTGGAGAGCCAGGGGGCACCCTGGGGCCTAAACTGCAAGCCCAGGAAGAGAGGTGGACCCCTAGGGAGCTTGCTGGGGTCAGACACCCCTAGGTGGAGGGGCAGGGGGCACCCTAGGGCTTATACTGCAGGTCCAGGGAGAGAGGTGAACCCCTGGGTAGCTTGCTGGGGTCAGACACCCCTAGGTGGAGTGCAAGGGAGCACTGTGGGGCCTATACTGCAAGTGTAACGTGAGAGGTGGTCCTCTGGGTAGCTTGCTGGGGTCAGAGTCCCCTAGTTTGAGGGCCAAGGGGCACCCTGGGGCCTACACTGCAAGTCCAGGGAAGAAGGTGGACCATTGGGTAGCTTGGTGGGGTCAGGAGTCTCTAGGTGGAAGGCCAGGGGGCACCCTGAGGGCTAAACTGCAAGTCCAAGAAGAGAGGTGGACCCCTGGGTAGCTTGATGGGGTCAGAGGCCCCTGGTTGGAGCACCAGGGGGCACCATCGGGCCTTTACTGCATGTCTAGGAAGAGAGGTGGACCCCAGGGTAGATTGATGGGGTCATGGAACCCTAGGTCGAGGGACAGGGGCCACCGTGGGGCCTATACTGCTAGTCCAGGAAGAGAGATGAACCCCTGGGTAGCTTGCTGGGGTCAGAGGCCCCTAGGTGGAGGGCCAGGGGCCACCCTGGGGCCTATACTGCAAGTCCAGGGAGAAAGGTGGACCCCTGGGTAGCTTGCTAGGGGTCAAAGGCCCCTATGTGGAGGGCCAGGGGGCACCCTGGTATCTATACTGCAAGTCCAGGGAGAGAGATGAACCCCTGGGTAGCTTGCTGGGGTCATGGGCCCCTAGGTGGAGAGCCAGGGGCAACCGTGGGGCCTGTACTGCAAGTCCAGGGAGGGAGGTGGACCCCTGGGTAGCTTGCTGGGGTCAGGGTCACCTAGGTGGAGGGCCAGGGGGCACCCTGTGCGCTATCCTGCAAGTCGAGGAAGAGAGGTAGACCCCTGGATAGCTTGCTGGGGTCAGAGGCCCCTAGGTGGAGGGCCAGGGGGCACCCTGGGCCCTATACTGCAAGTCCAAGAAGAGAGGTGGACCCCTGGGTAGCTTGCTGAGGTCAGAGGCCCCTAGGTGGAGGCCCAGGGGGCACCCTGGGGCCTATACTGCAACTCCAGGGAGAGAGGTGGACCCCTGGGTAGCTTGCTGAGGTCAGAGTTCCCTAGGTGGAGGGCCAGGGGACACCCTGGGGCCTAAACTGCAAGTCCAAGGTGAGAGGTGGTCCTCTGGGTAGCTTGCTGGGGTCAGAGGCCCCCATTTAAAGGGCAAGGGGGCACCCTGGGGACTATACTGCAAGTCCAGGGAGAGGGGTGGACCCCTGGGTAGCTTGCTGGGGTCATAGGCCCCTAGGTGGAGGGCCAGGGGGCACCCTGGGGCCTACATTGCAAGTCTAGGGAGAAAAGTGGACCCCTGGGTAGCTTGCTGGGGTCAAAGGCCCCTAGGTGGAGGGCCAGGGGGCACCCTGGCCTACACTGCAACTCCAGGGAGAGAGGTGGACCCCTGGGTAGCTTGCTGAGGTCAGAGGCCCCTAGGTGGAGGGCCAGGGGACACCCTAAGGCCTATACTGCAAGTCCAGGGAGAGAGGTGGACCCCTGGGTAGCTTGCTTGGGTCATAGGCCCCTAGGTGGAGGCCCAAGGGGCACCCTGGGGCCTACATTGCAAGTCCAGGGAGAGAGGTGGACCCCTGGGTAGCTTGCTGGGGTCAAAGGCCCCTAGGTGGAGGGCCAGGGGGCACCCTGGGGCCTACACTGCAACTCCAGGGAGAGAGGTGGACCCCTTGGTAGCTTGATGTGGTCAAAGACCCTTAGGTGGAGGGCCAGGGGACACCCTGGGGCCCATATTGCAAGTCCAGGGAGAGAGGTGGACCCCTGGGTAGCTTGCTTGGGTCATAGGCCCCTAGGTGGAGGCCCAGGGGGCACCCTGGGGCCTGTATTGCAAGTCCAGGGAGGGAGGTGTACCCCTGGGTAGCTTGCTGGGGTCAGGGTCACCTAGGTGGAGGGCCAGGGGGCACCCTGTGGGCTATACTGCAAGTCGAGGAATAGAGGTAGACCCCTGGGTAGCTAGCTGGGGTCAGGGACCCCTAGGTGGAGGGCCATTGGGCACCCTGGGGCCTATACTGCAGGTCCAGGAAGAGAGGTGGACCCCTGGGGAGTTTGCTGGGGTCAGAGACCCCTAGGTGGAGGGCCAGGGGGCACCCTGGGGCCTTTACTTCAGGTTCAGGGAAGAGGTGAACCCCTGGGTAGCTTGCTTGGGTCAGACACCCCTAGGTGGACTGCAAGGGGGCACCCTGGGGCCTATACTGCAAGTCCAGGGAGAGAGGTGGACCCCTGGGTAGCTTGCTGGGGTCAGAGGCCCCTAGGTGGAGGGCCAGAAGGCACCCTGGGGCCTATACTGCAAGTCCAGGGAGAGAGGTGGACCCCTGGGTAGCTTGCTGAGGTCAGAGGCCCCTAGGTGGAGGGCCAAGGGGCACCCTGGGGCCTATACTGCAAGTCCAGGGAGAGAGGTGGACCCCTGCCAGTCCAGGGAGGGAGGTGGACCATTGGGTAGCTTGGTGGGGTCAGGAGTCTCTAGGTGGAGGGCCAGGGGGCAGCCTTAGGGCTAAACTGCAAGTCCAGAAAGATATTTGGACCCCTGGGTAGCTTGATGGGGTCAGAGGCCCCTAGGTGGATGGCCAGGGGGCACCATGGGGCCTTTACTGCAAGTCTAGGGAGAGAGGTGGACCCCTGGGTAGATTGATGGGGTCATGGGCCACTAGGTCGAGGGCCAGGGGCCACCCTGGGGCCTAAACTGCAAGTCCAGGGAGAGAGATGAACCATTGGGTAGCTTGCTGGGGTCATGGGCCCCTAGGTGGAGAGCCAGGGGCAACCGTGGGGCCTATACTACAAGTCCAGGAAGAGAGATGAACCCCTGGGTAGTTTGATGGGGTCAGAGGCCCCTAGGTGGAGGCCACGGGGGCACTCTGGTGCTTTACTGCAAGTCCAGGCAGAGATGTGGCCCACTGGGTAGATTGCTGGGGTCAGAGGCTCCTAGGTGGAGGGCCAGGGGGCACCCTGGGGCCTATACTGCAAGTCCAAGGTGAGAGGTGGTCCTCTGGGTAGCTTGCTGGGGTCATAGGCCCCCATTTAAAGGGCAAGGGGGCACCCTCGTGCCTATACTGCAAGTCCAGGGAGAGAGGTGGACCCCTGGGTAGCTTGCTGAGGTCAGAGGCCCCTAGGTGGAGGGCCAGGGGGCACCCTGGGGCCTAAACTGCAAGTCAAGGGAGAGAGGTGTACCCCTGGGTAGCTTGCTTGGGTCAGGGTCCCCTAGGTGAAGGGCCAGGGGGCACCCTGTGGGCTATATTGCAAGTCCAGAAAGAGAGGTGAACCCCTGGGTAGCTTGGTGGGGTCAAGGGCCCCTAGGTGGAGGACCAGGGGGCACCCTGGGTTCTATACTGCAAGTCCAGGGAGAGAGGTGGACCCCCGGGTAGCTTGCTGAGGTCAGAGGCCTCTAGGTGGAGGGCCAGGGTGCACCCTGGGGCGAATACTTCAAGTCCAGGGAGAGAGGTGGACCACTGGGTAGCTTGCTTGGGTCATAGGCCCCTAGGTGGAGGGCCAGGGGACACCCTGGGGCCTACATTGCAAGTCTAGGGAGAGAGGTGGACCCCTGGGTAGCTTGCTGGGGTCAAAGGCCCCTAGGTGGACGGCCAGGGGACACCCTGGGGCCTAGACTGCAACTCCAGGTAGAGAGGTGGACCCCTGGGTAGCTTGCTGGGGTCAGGGTTACCTAGGTAGAGGGCCAGGGGGCACCCTGTGGGCTATACTGCAAGTCGAGGAAGAGAGGTAGACCCCTGGGTAGCTTGCTGGGGTCAGGGGCCCCTAGGTGGAGGGCCAGGGGGCACCCTGTTGCATATACTGCAAGTCCAGAAAGTGAGGTGGACCCCTGGGGAGCTTGCTGGGGTCAGAGACCCCTAGGTGGAGGACCAGAGGGTACCCTGGGGCCTATACTATAGGTCCAGGGAGAGAGGTGAACCCCTGGGTAGCTTGCTGGGGTCAGACACCCCTAGGTGGAGTGCAAAGGGGCACCATGGGGCCTATACTGCAAGTCGAAGGTGAGAGGTGGTCCTCTGGGTAGCTTGCTGGGGTCAGAGGCCCCCAGGTTGAGGGCAAAGGCGCACCCTTGGGCCTTTACTGCAAGTCCAGAAAGAGAGGTGGACCCCTGGGTAGCTTGCTGGGGTCAGAGGCCCCTAGGTGGAGGGCCAGGGGGCACCATTGGGGCTTTAACTGCAAGTCCAGAAAGAGAGGTGGACCCCTGGGTTGATTGCTGGGGTCATGGGCCTCTAGGTCGAGGGCCAGGGGCCACCGTGGGGCCTATACTGCAAGTCCAGGAGGAGAGATGAACACCTTGGTAGCTTGCAGGGGTCAGAGGCCACTAGGTGGAGGGCCAGGGGCCACCCTTGGGCCTATACTGCAAGTCTAGGGAGAGAGGTGGACCCTTGGGTAGCTTGCTGGGGTCAGAGACCCCTAGGTGGAGGGCAAGGGGGCAACCTGGGGCCTGTACTGTAAATACAGGGAGGGAGGTGGTCCCCTGCGTAGCTTGCTGGGGTCAGGGTCACCTAGGTGGAGGGCCATGGAGCACCCTATGGGCTATACTGCAAGTCCAGGAAGAGAGGTAGACCCTTGGGTAGCTTGCTGGGGTCAGGGGCCCCTAGGTGGAGGGCCAGGGGGCACCCAGGGGCCTATACTGCAAGTCCAAGAAGAGAGGTGGACTCCTGGGGAGCTAGCTGGGGTCAGAGACTCCTAGGTGGAGGGCCAGGGGGCACCCTGGGGCCTATACTGCAGGTCCAGGGAGAGAGGTGAACCCCTGGGGAGCTTGCGGGGGTCAGACACCCCTAGGTGGAGTGCAAGGGGGCACCGTGGGGCCTATACTGCAAGTCCAAGGTGAGAGGTGGTCCTCTGGGTAGCTTGCTGGGGTCCGAGGCCCCTAGGTGGAGGGCCAAGGGTCACCCTGGGGAATGTACTGCAAGTCCAGGGACTTGGGTAGACAACTGGGTAGCTTGCTTGCGTCAGAGGCCCTTAGATGGAGGGTCAGGGGGCACCCTGGGGCCTATACTACAAGTCCAGGGACATCAGTGGACCCCTGTGTAGCATGCTGGGGTCAGAGGCACCTAGGTGGAGGGCCCACGGGCACCCTGGGGCCTATACTGTAAGTCCGGGAAGAGAAGTGGACCCCAGGGTAGCTTGCTGGGGTCAGGGGCCCTTAGGTGGAGGGCCAGGGAGGACCATGGGGCTTTTACTTCAAGTCCAGGGAGAGAGGTGGACCCCTGGGTAGATTGCTGGGGTCATGGGCCCCTAGGTCGAGGGCCAGGGGCCACCGTGGGGCCTAAACTGCAAGTCTAGGAAGAGAGATGAACCCCTGGGTATCTTGCTGGGGTCAGAGGCACCTAGACTGAGGGCCAGGGGGCACCCTGGGGCCTATACTGCAAGTCCAGGGAGAGAGGTGGACCCCTGGGTAGCTTGCTGGGGTCAGAGGCCCATAGGTGGAGGGCCAGGGGGCAACCTGGTGCCTATACTTCAAGTTCAGGGACATCGGTGGACCCCTGGGTAGCTTGCTGGGGTCAGGGTCCCCTAGGTGGAGGGCCAGGGGGCACCCTGTGGGCTATACTGCAAGTCTAGGAAGAGAGGTGGACCCCTGGGTAGCTTCCTGGGGTCAGGGGCCCCTAGGTGGAGGGCCAGGGGGCACCCTGGGGCCTATACTAAAAGTCCAGATTAGAGAGGTGGACCCTTGGGTAGCCTGCTGGGGTCAGAGGCCCCTAGGTGGAGGCCCCGGGGGCACTCTGTTGCTTTTCTGCAAGTCCAGGCAGAGTGGTGGCCCCCTTGGTAGCTTGCTGGGGTCAGAGGCTAATAGGTGGAGGGTCAGGGGGCACCCTGGGGCCTATACTGCAAGTCCAAGGTGAGAGGTGGTCCTCTGGGTAGCTTGCTGGGGTCAGAGGCCCCCAGCTAAAGGGAAAGGGGCACCCTGGAGCCTATATTGCAAGTCCAGGGAGAGAGGTGGACCCCTGGGTAGCTTGCTGGGGTCCGAAACCCCTAGGTGTAGGGTCAAGGGGCAACCTAGGGCCTACATTGCAAGTCCAGGTAGAGAGGTGGACACCTGGGTAGCTTGCTGGGGTCAGATTCCCCTAGTTGGAGGGCCAGGAGGCACCCTGGGGCCTATACTGCAAGTTAAGGGACATCGGTGGACCCCTGAGTAGCTTGCTGGGGTCAGAGACGCCTAGGTGGAGGGCCAGGGGGCACCCTGGGGCCTATACTTCAAGTCCAGGGAGAGAGGTGGACCCCTGGGTAGCTTGCTGGGGTCAGAGGCCTCTAGGGGGAGGGACAGGGGCACCCAGGGGCCTATACTGCAAGTCCAGGGAGAGAGGTGGACCCTTTTGTAGCTTGCTGGTGTCAGGGGCACTTAGGTGGAGGGCCAGGGGGTACCCTGGGGCCTATACTGCAAGTCCAGGGAGAGAGGTGTACCATTTTGTATTTTGCTGGTGTCAGCGGCACTTAGGTGGAGGGTCAGGGGGCACCCTGGGGCCTTTACTGCAAGTCCAGGGAGAGAGGTGGACCCCTGGGTAGCTTGCTGGGGTCAGGGGCCCCTAGGTGGATGGCCAGGGGCACCCTGGGGCCTATACTGCAAGTCCAGGGAGAGAGGTGGACCCCTGGGTAGCTTGCTGGTGTTAGAGGCGCCTAGACGGAGGGCCAGTGGGCACCCTTTTGCCTATACTGCAAGTCCAGGGAGAGAGGTGTACCCCTGGGTAGCTTGCTGGGGTCAGGGTCCCCTAGGGTTAGGGCCAGGGGGCACCCTGTGGGCCATACTGCAAGTCTAGGAAGAGAGGTGGACGCTTGGGTAGCTTGCTGGGGTCAGAGGCCCCTAGGTGGAGGGCCAGGGGGCACCCTGGGACCTATACTGCAAGTCCAGGGAGAGAGGTTGACCCCAGAGTAGCTTGCTGAGGTCAGAGGTCCCTAGGTGGAGGGCCAGGGGGCACACTGGGGCCTATACTGCAAGTCCAGGGAGAGATGTGGACCCCTGGGTAGCTTGCTGTGGTCAGGGTCCCCTAGGTGGAGGGCCAAGGGGCACCCTGTGGGATATACTGCAAGTCCAGGAAGAGAGGGGGACTCATGGGTAGCTTGCTGGGGTCAGGGGCCCCTAGGTGGAGGGCCAGGGGGCACCCTGGGGCCTATACTGCAAGTCCAGGAAGAAAGGTGGACCCCTGGGGAGCTTGCTGGGGTCAGAGACCCCTAGGTGGAGGGCCAGGGGGTACCCTGGGGCCTATACTGCAGGTCCAGGGAGAGAGGTGGACCCCTGGGTAGCTTGCTAGGGTCAGACACCCCTAGGTGAAGTGCAAGGGGGCACCCTGGGGCCGATACTGCAAGTCGAAGAAGAGAGGTAGACCCCTTGGGTAGATTGCTGGGGTCAGGGGCCCCTACGTGGAGGGCCAGCGGGCACCCTGGGGCATATACTGCAAGTCCAGGAAGAGAGGTGGACCCCTGGGGAGCTTGCTGGGGTCTAGACCCCTAGGTGGAGGACCAGGGGGTACCCTGGGGCCTATACTGCAGGCCCAGGGAGAGAGGTGAACCCCTGGGTAGCTTTTTGGGGTCAGACACCCCTAAGTGGAGAGCAAGGGGGCACCGTGGGGCCTATTCTGCAAGTCCAAGGTGAGAGGTGGTCCTCTGGGAAGCTTGCTGGGGTCAGAGGCCCCCAGGTGGAGGGCAAAGGCGCACCCTTGGGCCTATACTGCAAGTCCAGAAACACAGGTGGACCCCTGGGTAGCTTGCTGGGGTCAGAGAACCCTAGGTGGAGGGCAAGGGGGCACCCTGGAGCCTGTACTGCAAGTCCAGGGAGGGAGATGGACCCCTGGTTAGCTTGCTGGGGTCAGGGTCACCTAGGTGGAGGGCCAGGGGGCACCCTGTGGGCTATACTGCAAGTCGAGGAAGAGAGGTAGACCCCTGGGTAGCTTGCTGGGGTCAGGGGCCCCTAGGTGGAGGGCCAGGGGGCACCCTGGGACATATACTGCAAGTCCAGGAAGAGAGGTGGACCCCTGGGGAGCTTGCTGGGGTCAGAGATCCCTAGTTGGAGGACCAGGGGGTACCCTGGGGCCTATACTGCAAGTCCAGGGAGAGAGGTGGACCCTTGGGTAGCTTGCTGGTGTTAGAGGCGCCTAGACGGAGGGCCAGGGGGCACCCTGGGGCCTATACTGCAAGTCCAGGGAGAGAGGTGCACCCCTGGGTAGCTTGCTGGGGTCAAAGGCCCTTAGGTGGAGGGCCAGGGGGCACCCTGGGGCCTATACTGCAAGTCCAGGGAGAGAGGTGGACCCTTTTGTAGCTTGCTGGTGTCAGGGGCACTTAGGTGGAGGGCCATGGGGCAGCCTGGGGCCTATACTGCAAGTCCAGGGAGAGAGGTGGACCCCTGGGTAGCTTGCTGGGGTCAGGGGCCCCTATGTGGAGGGCCAGGGGGCACCCTGGGGCCTATACTGCAAGTCCAGGGCAAGAGGTGGACCCCTGGGTAGCTTGCTGGGGTTAGAGGCGCCTAGACGGAGGGCCAGGGGCACCCTGGGGCCTATAATGCAAGTCCAGGGAGAGAGGTGGACCCCTGGGTAGATTGCTGGGGTCAGAGGCCCCTAGGTGGAGGGCTAGGGGGCAACCTGGGGCCTATACTGCAAGTCCAGGGACATCGGTGGACCCCTGGGTAGCTTGCTGGGGTCAAGGGCCCTTAGGTGGAGGGCCAGGGGGCACCCTGGGGCCTATACTGCAAGTCCAGGAAGAGAAGTGGCAGAGGTGGGACCAAGTCATTGTTTGGCAAGTCACAAGTAAGTCTCAATTCATTGCCCTCAAGTCCCGAGTCAAGTCCCGAGTCAAGACAGGCAAGTCCCGAGTCAAGTCCCGAGTCAAAGGCAACAAGTCTCAAGTCAAGTCCAAAGTCCTGCAGTTTGATTTTCGAGTCTTTTAGAGTCTTTTTAACAGAAAAATAAAATATATACAGATTAGGTATGGTTGTAAGATCTGTATTAATTAAACAAACCTTTTTTATGAAAGAACATTGCTCAGATATATAAAAATACAAATGCAATTTTCTGAAAAAGTACTGAACAGTGCTGCGTCTCGTCTCCACAGCATAATGCACAAGAACGAGTTCCACCAAAAAAAGACTCCATTTTGACTCACATCACACAGAAATTGCAGGTCTACTGCTGTTTAATTCATTAAGTTTAGTTGTGCTATGTTATGTCTTCGGTGATCAACTTGTGATTAACCAAAATTACATAACCTCAATGTGGTAGCAGTAGACCAACTCCTGTATATGCTGCAAAGTTAAATTGAGTGAAATTGGAATTTTGTCAATTGAATCTCGTGTGTGCTAAAGAGATGGAGTTGCAAATCCGTCTAGCAGCAATGTAAAATGGTAGCACATATTGTTAATGAAGTAGGCTACTTCATACAAACAATAACATTGTTTTCTTCACATAACGTTGAAGAGCTTTGCTCTCTACCTTGTGTGATGCTCGTGCACGGATTTCCTCTGTTTGTGGACAAAACTGATTGCGACTTCTCAAATATACGCTGCTCACGCGCAAATTTTCTCTCGCTCTCAAATATGCACTGCTCACACACAAATTTTCTTGAGCGCTCTCAGAGATTATATGCAGACTCACAATTTGTGTCGTGTTCCCTCTTCCTTTCATGCTTTTTGATATGATTCATATTGCTGCACTGTTTAATAACAATAACCAAAATACTAAAATAGACTTACATATTAAATGTTTAATCTAATAAACCATAACATTTTTGGTTGTTTTATATGATGAGATATTTTCAGTTTCAAACACTTAAAGACAGAGAATAGACCATAGGTGCCCCCCTGAAAATTTGCTTAGGGGTGGCCAGAAGAGGCCAGCTACGTCAGTGGCACCAATCAATCCACAATAATTTAGTGGCTGCTATTTATTTATTGAAATATTGCATTGTATTGCATTTATGTAAGTAGATTTAAATAAATAATGTCAACAGCAAAATCATATCGGGGTGGCTAGAGTTTACACAGGGGAAACTATTCACTCTTCAAATAAATCTCACTATCAATCTCATTTTATTTTGGCAGCTAAAATAAAGTAAACTAGTGTCTGCTGGCTTCCACTTTGCTGATGAGATTGTGGAGGACATTTTCCATGTCATCCTCTTCATTTTGAGGAAAGCTGTTCCACAGGGCCCCTGAACACGTATATTGGCATGTACTGTGTTTTGAACAGTAGCCTACTACAGTAAAGAACTTCAATTGATCAGTTGTGGTAATACTATAGTTGCTATGGTAACACAAGTGTAATATAAACAAATTACCCAGTGCTGTATTATTTTACAATATAGGGTATTTTATACTACAAATCACTACACTTTACTGTAGTAAAACTACACTTTGTATTTTATCTGTTCACTATTGTTAATACTACTATAATAAGTATAATACAAGTATACAACAAGTATAATACTCAAAAACACTAGAATTTATTAAAGAATTTACCTTAACCTTTTAGTTTTTTTTGTGTATTGTAAATAAATAGTAAAGCAAGAAAGAAACCATATCAACATTCTTGGAATAACCCTTCGCTAAGCCTCGCCCTCCTTGGTTACTGTTGCTACGCCTGTCAAGCTTTCATGCCTGGCACATCTATTACAGTGTGTATGCGCTGGTGTCAGACATTCCCAAGGATTTAATTAGTCATTTTTGACAAACAGGTGAGATATCTGAGAAAGCCAGACAAAAGAGGACTGCAGTATACATTACAGGGGTATATTCACAACATAATAGCAACTGATTAGAGAATAATTTTATCAAAATTGAAGCAAGGTTAGCCTAGCAACCTCATACGCTGAACATTCAACAGCATAGTTCATGCACAGCAGGAGAGGTGAAATTATAAAATAATCTAATAACCTAAGAAACTGATAGATTTGTGCCGAATATTACCCATAACAGTGTACAGTACCTATTACTGTCAGCATGTTTGTCTGCTCTTTATCCAGTTTTTATTCAAATTTGCAGTTAAGTGGAAGAAAAAAAAATTGAAATGCAAATCAAAGTATAAATAACAGAAGTGAACAAATAGATATTTCCTACCAGCAAATATTAGTGTATGCGTTACAATGGCGAGGGTTTAAACTAAGCAGTGCTCATAATATCGAGTGGAAAAAAAGAAAAAGACCGCTGGTAAACATAACCTGCTTTTTTTTTTTTTTTTTTATAAGAACACAGTTTAGATCTGTTTAGGATAAGAGGAGTGTGAGTTATTGCCACCTATCACTGAATGTGAATATCGAAAACAAAATCAACTTAGCTTAACTCCTTTACCGCCCCTCGCACAGCTTGATCCACGCTGGCATTTCTCCTCTTGGGCTTTAGGTTTTGAAAAGGGAAAAATCCCACCACCCAGTCCAAACTTTTAGGATAGCGGGTGTCAGATTTGCACAATCGATTTGGCTTGTTTCCCTCGCTCGAAAGCTTGACAGAGCCCCTGTCCGTAGCCACGATTGGTAAGCCGCGATTGGTGGGTGGCGGTTTTTGGGCGTGGCTTAGCGAAGGGTCAGTTTAAAAGGAGGATCCCGTGAGAGCAAAAGCACTAAAGGTATGAGACGCCATCGTAAACAAAAGTCAAGCGAACGCAAAGAGACTGAATGCACGAGCGAGAGAGAGAGAGAGAGAGAGAGAGAAGTGTATGTTGTATGTGAGAGAGAGAGAGAGAGAGAGAGACAGAGTATTGGCACGCGAGTATTGGCTCGATCTCAAATTCAAATTCTCTCTGCGTTCGCTTGACTTTTGTCCACTCCGGCACCTCATAGTAGTCACGTTGGATACTGACGAATCAAAACAATCTACCGTGCTTTGATTGGATGTCATGCCGAAAGCGCGCATGCTGTCACACACACACACGCGCGCATGCTGTCACACACACACACACACACACGCGCGCGCATGCTGTCACACACACACGCACACATAAACGGGGAGAGAGAGAGAGCGGTCCATGTAAACATACTTTTTTATCTTTGGTCTTTTCATGGGAAGCAGCAAGTCTTTACAAGTCAATAGGGGCAAGTCCTAGTCAAAGTCCGAGTCATTTATGTTCAAGTCCAAGTCGAGTTGCAAGTCTTTTTATATTTTGTCAAGTCGAGTCTAAAGTCATCAAATTCATGACTCGAGTCTGACTCGAGTCCAAGTCACATGACCCGAGTCCACACCTCTGAGAAGTGGACCTCTGGGTAGCTTGCTGGGGTCAAGGGCAACTAGGTGGAGGGCCAGGGGGCACCCTGGGGCATATACTGCAGGTCCAGGGAGAGAGGTGAACCCCTTTGTAGCTTGCTGGGGTCAGACACCCCTAAGTGGAGTGCGAGGGGGCACCGCGGGGCCTATACTGCAAGTCCAAGGTGAGAGGTGGTCCTCTGGGTAGCTTGCTGGGGTCAGAGGGCCCCAGTTGGAGGGCAAAGGCGCACCCTTGGGCCTATACTGCAAGTCCAGAAAGAGAGGTGGACCCCTGGGTAGCTTGCTGGGGTCAGAGGCCCCTGGGTGGAGGGCCAGAGGCACCCTGGGGGCTTTACTGCAAGTCCAGACAGAGAGGTGGACCCCTGGGTAGATTGCTGGGGTCATGGGCCCCTAGGTCGAGGGCCACGGGCCACCGTGCGGCCTATAGTGCAAGTCCATTAAGAGAGATGAACCCCTGGGTAGCTTGCTGGGGTCAGAGGCCCTAGGAGGAGGGCCAGGGGCCACCCTGGGGCCTATACTGCAAGTCCAGGGAGAGAGGTGGACCCCTGGGTAGCTTGCTGGGGTCAGATGCCCCTAGTTGGAGGGCCAGGGGCCACGCTGGGGCCTATACTGCAAGTCCGGGGAGAGAGGTGGACCCCTGGGTAGCTTGCTGGGGTCAAAGGCCCCTAGGTGGAGGGCCAGGGGTCACCCTGGGATCTATACTGCAAGTCCAGCGAGAGAGATGAACCCCTGGGTAGCTTGCTGGGGTCATGGGCCCCTAGGTGGAGAGCCAGGGGCAACCGTGGGGCCTATACTGCAAGTCCAGGAAGAGAGATGAATCCCTGGGCAGTTTGCTGGGGTCAGAGGCCCCTAGGTGGAGGCCCCGGGGGCACTCTGGTGCTTTACTGCAAGTCCAGGCAAAAAGGTGGGCCACTGGGTAGCTTGCTGGGGTCAGAGGCCCCCATTTAAAGGGCAAGGGAGCACCCTGGGGCCTATACTTCAAGCCCAGGGAGAGAGGTGGACCCCTGGGTAGCTTACTGGGGTCAGAGGCCCCTAGGTGGAGGGTCAAGGGGCAACTTGGGGCCTACACTGCAAGTACAGGGAGAGAGGTGGACCCCTGTGTAGCTTACTGGGGTCAGAGGCCCCTAGGTGGAGGACCAAGGGGTACCCTGGGGCCTATACTGCAGGTCCAGGGAGAGAGGTGAATCCCTGGGTAGCTTGCTGGGGTCAGAGGCCCCTAGGTGGAGGGTCAAGGGGCAACTTGGGGCCTACACTGCAAGTACAGGGAGATAGGTGGACCCCTGTGTAGCTTACTGGGGTCAGAGGCCCCTAGGTGGAGGACCAAGGGGTACCCTGGGGCCTATACTGCAGGTCCAGGGAGAGAGGTGAATCCCTGGGTAGCTTGCTGGGGTCAGACACCCCTAGGTGGAGTGCAAGGGGGCACCGTGGGGCCTATACTGCAAGTCCAAGGTGAGACTTGGTCCACTGGGTAGCTTGCTGGGGTCAGAGGCCCCCAGGTGGAGGGCAAAGGTGCACCCTGGGGCCTATACTGCAAGTCCAGGAAGAGAAATGAACCCCTGGGTAGCTTGCTGGGGTCAGAGGCCCCTATGTGGAGGGCTAGGGGGCACTATGGGGCCTTTACTGCAAGTCCAGAGAGAGAGGTGGACCCCTGGGTAGCTTACTGGGGTCAGAGGCCCCTAGGTGGAGGGTCAAGGGGCAACCTGGGGCCTACACTGCAAGTACAGGGAGAGAGGTGGACCCCTGTGTAGCTTACTGGGGTCAGAGGCCCCTAGGTGGAGGACCAAGGGGAACCCTGGGGCCTATACTGCAGGTCCAGGGAGAGAGGTGAATCCCTGGGTAGCTTGCTGGGGTCAGACACCCCTAGGTGGAGTGCAAGGGGGCACCGTGGGGTCTAAACTGCAAGTCCAAGGTGAGACTTGGTCCACTGGGTAGCTTGCTGGGGTCAGAGGCCCCCAGGTGGAGGGCAAAGGCGCACCCTGGGGCCTATACTGCAAGTCCAGGAAGAGAAATGAACCCCTGGGTAGCTTGCTGGGGTCAGAGGCCCCTATGTGGAGGGCCAGGGGGCACTTTGAGGCCTTTACTGCAAGTCCAGAGAGAGAGGTGGACCTCTGCGTAGCTTGCTGGGGTCAGAGACCCCTAGGTGGAGGGCAAGTGGGCACCCTGTGGCATATACTGCAAATCCAGGAAAAGAGGTGGACCCCTGGGTAGCTTGCTGGGGTCAGAGGCCCGTAGGTGGAGGGCCAGGGGGCACCCTTGGGCCTATACTGCAAGTCCAGGGAGAGAGGTGGACCCCTGAGTAGCTTGCTGAGATCAGAAGCCCCAATGTAGAGGGCCAGGGGGCACCCAGGGGCCTTTACTGCAAGTCAAGGGATAGAGGTGCACCCCTGGGTAGCTTGCTGGGGTCAGGGGCCCCTAGATGGAGGGAGAGGGGGCATCCTGGGGCCTATACTGCAAGTCCAGGAAGAGAGGTGGACCCCTGGGTAGCTTGCTGGGTTCAGGGGCCCCTAGCTGGAGGGCAAGGGGGCACCCTGGGGCCTATACTGCAATTCCAGGGAGGGAGGTGGACCCCTGGGTAGCTTGTTGGGGTCAAGGTCACCTATTTTGAGGGCCAGGGGGCATCCTGGAGCCTGTACTGCAATTCCAGGGAGGGAGGTGGACCCCTGGGTAGCTTGTTGGGGTCAGGGTCACCTAGGTTGAGGGCCAGGGGGCACCCTGTGGGCTATACTGCAAGTCGAGGAAGAGAGGTGGACCCCTGGGTAGCTTGCTGGGGTCAGGGGCCCCTAGGTGGAGGGCCAGGGGGCACCCTGGTGCATATACTGCAAGTCCAGGAAGAGAGGTGGACCCCTGGGGAGCTTGCTGGGGTCAGAGACCCCTAGTTGGAGGACCAGGGGGTACCCTGGGGCCTATACTGCAGGTCCAGGGAGAGAGATGAGCCCCTGGGTAGCTTGCTGGTGTCAGACAACCGTAGGTGGAGTGCAAGGGGGCACCTTGGGGCATGTACTGCAAGTCCAGGGAGGGAGGTGGATCCCTGGGTAGCTTGTTGGTGTAGGGGGCATCTAGATGGAGGGCCAGGGGGCACCCTGGGGCCTACGCTGCAAGTCCAGGGAGGGAGGTGGACCCCTGGGTAGCTTGCTGGCGTCAGAGGCCCCTAGGTGGAGGGCCAAGGGGCAACCTGGGTTCTATACTGCAAGTCCATTGACATCGGTGTACCCCTGGTTAGCATGCTGGGGTGAGAGGCCCCTAGGAGGAGGGCCAGGGGGCACCCTGGGGCCTGTACTGCAAGTCCAGGGAGGGAGGTGGATCCCTGGGTAGCTTGTTGGGGTAGGGGGCATCTAGATGGAGGGCCAGGGGGCACCCTGGGGCCTACACTGCAAGTCCAGGGAGGGAGGTGGACCCCTGGGTAGCTTGCTGGCGTCAGAGGCCCCTAGGTGGAGGGCCAAGGGGCAACCTGGGTTCTATACTGCTAGTCCATTGACATCGGTGTATCCCTGGTTAGCATGCTGGGGTGAGAGGCCCCTAGGTGGAGGGCCAGGGGGCACCCTGGGGCCTATGCTTCAAGTACATGAAGGGAGGTGGACCCCTGGGTAGCTTGCTGTCGTCAGGGGCCCTTAGGTGGAGGGTCAGGGGGCACCCTGGGGCCTATACTGCAAGTCCAGGAAGAGAAGTGGACCCCTGGGTAGCTTGCTGGGGTCAGGGGCCCCTAGGTGGAGGGAGAGGGGGCACCCTGGGGCCTGTACTGCAAGTCCAGGGAGGGAGGTGGATCCCTGGGTAGCTTGTTCGGGTCAGGGTCCCCTAGGTGGAGGGCCAGGGGGCACATTGTGGACTATACTGCAAGCCCAGGAAGAGATATGGACCCCTGGGTAGCTTGCTGGGGTCAGGGGCCCCTAGTTGGAGTGCCAGGGAACACCCTGGGCCTATACTGCAAGTCCAGGGAGAGAGGTGGACCCCTGGGTAGCTGGCTGGGGTCAGAGGCGCCTAGGTGGAGGGCCAGGGGGCACCCTGTGGCCTATACTGCAAGTCCAGGGAGAGATGTGGACCCCTGGGTAGCTTGCTGGGGTCAGAGACCCATGGGTGGAGGGCCAGGGGGCATCCTGGAGCCTGTACTGCAATTCCAGGGAGGGAGGTGGACCCCTGGGTAGCTTGCTGGGGTCAAGGGCCCCTAGGTGGAGGGCCAGGGGGCACCCTGGGGCATATACTGCAAGTCCAGGAAGAGAGGTGGACCCCTGGGGAGCTTGCTGGGGTCAGAGACCCCTAGTTGGAGGACCAGGGGGTACCCTGGGGCCTATACTGCAGGTCCAGGGAGAGAGATGAGCCCCTGGGTAGCTTGCTGGTGTCAGACAACCGTAGGTGGAGTGCAAGGGGGCACCTTGGGGCCTGTACTGCAAGTCCAGGGAGGGAGGTGGATCCCTGGGTAGCTTGTTGGTGTAGGGGGCATCTAGATGGAGGGCCAGGGGGCACCCTGGGGCCTACGCTGCAAGTCCAGGGAGGGAGGTGGACCCCTGGGTAGCTTGCTGGCGTCAGAGGCCCCTAGGTGGAGGGCCAAGGGGCAACCTGGGTTCTATACTGCAAGTCCATTGACATCGGTGTACCCCTGGTTAGCATGCTGGGGTGAGAGGCCCCTAGGAGGAGGGCCAGGGGGCACCCTGGGGCCTGTACTGCAAGTCCAGGGAGGGAGGTGGATCCCTGGGTAGCTTGTTGGGGTCAGGGGCCCCTAGGTGGAGTGCAAGGGGGCACCGTGGGGTCTAAACTGCAAGTCCAAGGTGAGACTTGGTCCACTGGGTAGCTTGCTGGGGTCAGAGGCCCCCAGGTGGAGGGCAAAGGTGCACCCTGGGGCCTATACTGCAAGTCCAGGAAGAGAAATGAACCCCTGGGTAGCTTGCTGGGGTCAGAGGCCCCTATGTGGAGAGCCAGGGGGCACTATGGGGCCTTTACTGCAAGTCCAGAGAGAGAGGTGGACCCCTGCGTAGCTTGCTGGGGTCAGAGACCCCTAGGTGGAGGGCAAGTGGGCACCCTGTGGCATATACTGCAAATCCAGGAAAAGAGGTGGACCCCTGGGTAGCTTGCTGGGGTCAGAGGCCCGTAGGTGGAGGGCCAGGGGGCACCCTTGGGCCTATACTGCAAGTCCAGGGAGAGAGGTGGACCCCTGAGTAGCTTGCTGAGATCAGAAGCCCCAATGTAGAGGGCCAGGGGGCACCCAGGGGCCTTTACTGCAAGTCAAGGGATAGAGGTGCACCCCTGGGTAGCTTGCTGGGGTCAGGGGCCCCTAGATGGAGGGAGAGGGGGCATCCTGGGGCCTATGCTGCAAGTCCAGGAAGAGAGGTGGACCCCTGGGTAGCTTGCTGGGTTCAGGGGCCCCTAGCTGGAGGGCAAGGGGGCACCCTGGGGCCTATACTGCAATTCCAGGGAGGGAGGTGGACCCTTGGGTAGCTTGTTGGGGTCAGGGTCACCTAGGTTGAGGGCCAGGGGGCATCCTGGAGCCTGTACTGCAATTCCAGGGAGGGAGGTGGACCCCTGGGTAGCTTGTTGAGGTCAGGGTCACCTAGGTTGAGGGCCAGGGGGCACCCTGTGGGCTATACTGCAAGTCGAGGAAGAGAGGTGGACCCCTGGGTAGCTTGCTGGGGTCAGGGGCCCCTAGGTGGAGGGCCAGGGGGCACCCTGGGGCATATACTGCAAGTCCAGGAAGAGAGGTGGACCCCTGGGGAGCTTGCTGGGGTCAGAGACCCCTAGTTGGAGGACCAGGGGGTACCCTGGGGCCTATACTGCAGGTCCAGGGAGAGAGATGAGCCCCTGGGTAGCTTGCTGGTGTCAGACAACCGTAGGTGGAGTGCAAGGGGGCACCTTGGGGCCTGTACTGCAAGTCCAGGGAGGGAGGTGGATCCCTGGGTAGCTTGTTGGTGTAGGGGGCATCTAGATGGAGGGCCAGGGGGCACCCTGGGGCCTACGCTGCAAGTCCAGGGAGGGAGGTGGACCCCTGGGTAGCTTGCTGGCGTCAGAGGCCCCTAGGTGGAGGGCCAAGGGGCAACCTGGGTTCTATACTGCTAGTCCATTGACATCGGTGTATCCCTGGTTAGCATGCTGGGGTGAGAGGCCCCTAGGTGGAGGGCCAGGGGGCACCCTGGGGCCTATGCTTCAAGTACATGGAGGGAGGTGGACCCCTGGGTAGCTTGCTGTCGTCAGGGGCCCTTAGGTGGAGGGTCAGGGGGCACCCTGGGGCCTATACTGCAAGTCCAGGAAGAGAAGTGGACCCCTGGGTAGCTTGCTGGGGTCAGGGGCCCCTAGGTGGAGGGAGAGGGGGCACCCTGGGGCCTGTACTGCAAGTCCAGGGAGGGAGGTTAATCCCTGGGTAGCTTGTTCGGGTCAGGGTCCCCTAGGTGGAGGGCCAGGGGGCACATTGTGGACTATACTGCAAGCCCAGGAAGAGATATGGACCCCTGGATAGCTTGCTGGGGTCAGGGGCCCCTAGTTGGAGTGCCAGGGAGCACCCTGGGCCTATACTGCAAGTCCAGGGAGAGAGGTGGACCCCTGGGTAGCTGGCTGGGGTCAGAGGCGCCTAGGTGGAGGGCCAGGGGGCAGCCTGTGGCCTATACTGCAAGTCCAGGGAGAGATGTGGACCCCTGGGTAGCTTGCTGGGGTCAGAGACCCCTGGGTGGAGGGCCAGGGGGCATCCTGGAGCCTGTACTGCAATTCCAGGGAGGGAGGTGGACCCCTGGCTAGCTTGCTGGGGTCAGGGGCCCCTAGGTGGAGGGCCAGGGGGCACCCTGGGGCATATACTGCAAGTCCAGGAAGAGAGGTGGACCCCTGGGGAGCTTGCTGGGGTCAGAGACCCCTAGTTGGAGGACCAGGGGGTACCCTGGGGCCTATACTGCAGGTCCAGGGAGAGAGATGAGCCCCTGGGTAGCTTGCTGGTGTCAGACAACCGTAGGTGGAGTGCAAGGGGGCACCTTGGGGTCTGTACTGCAAGTCCAGAGAGGGAGGTGGATCCCTGGGTAGCTTGTTGGGGTAGGGGGCATCTAGATGGAGGGCCAGGGGGCACCCTGGGGCCTATACTGCAAGTCCAGGAAGAGATGTAGAACCCTGGGTAGCTTGCTGGGGTCAGGGGCCCCTAGATGGAGGGCCAGGGGGCACCCTAGGGCCTGTACTGCAAGTCCAGGGAGGGAGGTGGACCCCTGGGTAGCTTGCTGGGGTCAGGGGCCCCTAGATGGAGGGCCAGGGGGCACCCTAGGGCCTGTACTGCAAGTCCAGGGAGGGAGGTGGACCCCTGGGTAGCTTGCTGGGGTCAGAGGCGCCTAGTTGGAGGGAGAGGGGCTACCCTGGGGCCTATACTGCAAGTCCAGGTAGAGAGGTGGACCCCTGGGTAGCTTGCTGGTTTCAGGGGCCCCTAGGTGAAGGGCCAGGGGGCACCCTGGGGCCTATTCTGCAAGTTCAAGGAGGGAGGTGGACCCCTGGGTAGCTTGCTGGGGTAAGGGGCCCCTAGGTGGAGGGCCAGGGGGCACTCTGTGGGCTGTAGTGCAAGTCCAGGAAGAGAGGTGGACCCCTGGGTAGCTTGCTGGGGTCAAAGGCTCCTAGTTGGAGGGCCAAGGGGCACCCTAAGGCCTATACGGCAAGTCCAGGGAGAGAGGAGGACCCCTGGGCAGCTTGCTGGGGTCAGACACCCCTAGGTGGAGGGCAAGGGGGCACCCTGGGGCCTATACTGCAAGAACAAGGAGGGAGGGTGACCCCTGGGTAGCTTGCTGGGGTCAGAGGCCCCTAGGTGGAGGGCCAAGGAGCACCCTGGGGCCTATACTGCAAGTCCAGGGAGAAATTTGGACCCCTGGGTAGCTTTCTGGGGTCAGTGGCCCCTAGGTGGAGGGCAAGGGGCCACCCTGTGGGCTATACTGCAAGTCCAGGAATAGAGGTTGACCCCTGGGTAGCTTGCTGGGGTAAGAGGCCCCTAGATGGAGGGCCAAGGGGCACCCTGGGGCCTATACTGCAACTCCAGTGATGGAGGTGGACCCTTGGGTAGCTTGCTGGGGTCAGAGGCCCCTAGATGGAGGGCCAAGGGGCACCCTGGGGCCTATGCTTCAATTCCATGGAGGGAGGTGGACCCCTGGGTAGCTTGCTGGGGTCAGGGGCCCTTAGGTGGAGGATCAGGGGGCACCCTGGGTCCTATACTGCAAGTCCAGGAAGAGAAGTGGACCCCTGGGTATTTTGCTTGGGTCAGAGGCCAATAGGTGGAGGGCCAGGGGGCACCCTGGGGCCTATACTGCAAGTCCAGGGAGGGAGGTGGATCCCTGGGTAGCTTGTTGGGGTCAGGGGCATCTAGATGGAGGGCCAGGGGGCACCCTGTGGGCTATACTGCAAGTCCAGGAAGAGAGGTTGACCCCTGGGTAGCTTGCTGGGGTCAGAGGCCCCTAGATGGAGGGCCAGGGGGCACCCTGGGGCCTATACTGCAAGTCAGGGGACATCGGTGGACCCTTGGGTAGCTTGCTGAGGTCTGGGGCCCTTAGGTGGAGGGCCAGGGGGCACACTGGGGCCTATACTGCAAGTCCAGGAAGAGAAGTGGATGCCTGGGTAGCTTGCTGGGGTCTGAGACTCTTATGTGGAGGGCAAGGGGGCACCCTGGGGCCTCTACTGCAAGTCCAGGGAGTGAAGTGGACCCCTGGGTAGCTTGCTGGGGTCAGAGACTCCTATGTGGAGGGCAAGGGGGCACCCTGGGGCCTACACTGCAAGTCCAGGGAGGGAGGTGGACCCCTGGGTAGCTTGCTGGGGTCAGAGGCCCCTAGGTGGAGGGCCAAGGGGCAACCTGGGGTCTATACTGCAAGTCCATTGACATCGGAGGAAACCTGGTTAGCTTGCTGGGGTGAGAGGCCCCTAGGTGGAGGGCCAGGGGGCACCCTGGGGCCTATGCTTCAAGTCCATGGAGGGAGGTGGACCCCTGGGTAGCTTGCTGGGGTCAGGGGCCCTTAGGTGGAGGGCCAGGGGGCACCCTGGGGCCTATATTGCAAGTCCAGGAAGAGAAGTGGACCCCTGGGTATTTTGCTGGGGTAAGGGGCCCCTAGATGGAGGGCCAAGGGTCACCCTGGGGCCTATACTGCAAGTCCAGGGACATCGGTGGACCTCTTTGTAGCTTGCTGGGGTCATAAGCGCCTAGGTAGAGTGCCAGGGGGCACCCAGGAGCCTATACTGCAAGTCCAGGAAGAGAAGTGGACCCCTGGGTAGCTTGCTGGGGTCAGGAGCCCCCAGGTGGAGGGAGAGGGTGCACCCTGAGGCTTATACTGCAAGTCCAGGAAGAGAGGTGGACCCCTGTGTAGCTTGCTGGGGTTAGGGGCCCCTAGGTGGAGGGCCAGGTGGAATTCTGTGGGCTATACTGCAAGTCCAGGAAGAGAGGTTGATCCCTGGGTAGCTTGCTGGGGTCAGGGGCCCCTAGGTGGAGGGCCAGGGGGCACCCTGAGGCCTATACTGCAAGTCCAGGAACAGAGGTGGGCCCCTGGGTAGCTTGCTGGGATCAGAGGGTCCTAGGTGAAGGGCCAGGGGGCACACTGGGGCCTATACGGCAAGGCCAGGGAGATCGGTGGACCCCTGGGTAGCTTGCTGGGGTCAGAGGCCCCTAGGTGGAGGGCCAAGGGGCAACCTGGGGTCTATACTGCAAGTCCTTTGACATCGGTGGACCCCTGGTTAGCTTCCCACATCCAGGGGGCAGGGCCAGGGGGCACACTGGGGCCTATACGGCAAGGCCAGGGAGATCGGTGGACCCCTGGGTAGCTTGCTGGGGTCGGGGGCCCCTAGGTGGAGGGCCAGGGGGCACCCTGAAGCCTATACTGCAAGTCCAGGGAGTGAGGTGGACTTCTGGGTAGCTTGCTGTGGTCATAGGCTCCTTGGTGGAAGGGGAGGGGCACACTGGGGCCTACATTGCAAGTCCAGGGAGAGAGGTGGACCCCTGGGTAGCTTGCTGGGGTCAGGGGCCCCTAGGTGGAGGGCCAGTGGGCACCCTGGGGCATATACTGCAAGTCCAGGGAGTGAGGTGGACTCCTGGGTAGCTTGCTGGGGTCATAGGCTCCTAGAAGGAGGGCCAGGGGGCTCCCTGGGGCTTACATTGCAAGTCCAGGGTGAGAGGTGGACTCCTGGGTAGCTTCCTGGGGTCAGAAGCCCCTAGGTGGAGGGCCAGGGGGCACCCTGGGGCCTATACTGCAAGTCCAGGGAGAGAGGTGGACCCCTGGGTAGCTTGCTGAGATCAGAGGCACCTAGGTGGACAGCCAGGGGGCACCCTGTGGCCTATACTGCAAGTCCAGGGAGAGATGTGGACCCCTGGGTAGCTTGCTGGGGTCAGGGACCCCTGGGTGGAGGGCCAGGGGGCACCCTGGGGCCTATACTGCAAGTCCAGGGACTTCGGTGGACCCCTGGGTAGCTTGCTGGGGTCAGGGGCCTTTAGGTGGAGGGCCAGGGGGCACCCTGGGGCCCATACTGCAAGTCCAGGAAGAGAAGTGGACCCCTGGGTAGCTTGCTGGAGTCAGGGGCCCCTAGATGGACGTCCAGGGGGCACCCTGGGGCCTATACTTCAAGTCCAGAAAAAGATGCGGAACCCTGGGACCCCAAGGACATCGATGGGCCCCTCGGTAGCTTGCTGGGGTCAGGGCCCCTTAGGTGGAGAGCCAGGGGGCACCCTGGGGCCTATACTGCAAGTCTAGGAAGAGAGTTGGACAACTTGGTAGCTTTCTGGGGTCAGGCGCCCCTAGGTGAAGGGCCGGGGGGCACCCTGAGGCCTATACTGCAAGCCCAGGGAGGGAGGTGGACCCCTGGGTAGCTTGCTGGGGTCAGGGGCCTTTAGGTGGAGGGCCAGGGGGCACCCTGGGGCCCATACTGCAAGTCCAGGAAGAGAAGTGGACCCCTGGGTAGCTTGCTGGGGTCAGGGGCCCCTAGATGGACGTCCAGGGGGCACCCTGGGGCCTATACTTCAAGTCCAGAAAAAGATGCGGAACCCTGGGACCCCAAGGACATCGATGGGCCCCTCGGTAGCTTGCTGGGGTCAGGGCCCCTTAGGTGGAGAGCCAGGGGGCACCCTGGGGCCTATACTGCAAGTCTAGGAAGAGAGTTGGACAACTTGGTAGCTTTCTGGGGTCAGGCGCCCCTAGGTGAAGGGCCGGGGGGCACCCTGAGGCCTATACTGCAAGCCCAGGGAGGGAGGTGGACCCCTGGGTAGCTTGCTGGGGTCGGGTCCCCAAGGTGGAGGGCCAAGGGGCACCCTGTGGGCTATACTGCAAGTCCAGGGAGAGAGGTGGACCCCAGGGTAGCTTGCTTTGGTCAGGGGCCCCTAGGTGGAGGGCCAGGGGGCACCCTGGGGCCTATACTGCAAGTCTAGGAAGAGAGGTGGACAACTTGGTAGCTTGCTGGGGTCAGGCGCCCCTAGGTGAAAGGCCGGGGGGCACCCTGAGGCCTATACTGCAGGCCCAGGGAGGGAGGTGGACCCCTGGGTAGCTTGCTGGGGTCAGGGGCCCTCTATATGGAGGGAGAAGAGGCACCCTGGGGCCTATACTGCAAGTCCAGGTAGAGAGGTGGACCCCTGGGTAGCTTGCTGGGGTGAGAGGCCCGTAGGTGGAGGGCCAGGGAACACCCTGGGGCCTATACTGCAAGTCCAGGGACATCATTGGACCCCTGGGTAGCTTGCTGGGGTAAGGGGCCCCTAGGTGGAGGGCCAGGGGAAACCCCGGGGACTACACTGCAAGTCCAGGGAGAGAGGAGGACCCCCGGGTAGCTTGCTGGCATCAGACACCTCTAGGTGGAGGGCAAGGGGACACCCAGGGGCCTATACTGCAAGTTCAGGCAAGGAGGTGGACCACTGGGTAGCTTGCTGGGGTCAGAGGCCCCTAGGTGGAGGGCCAAGGATTTTCCTGGGGCCTATACTGCAAGTCCATGGACATCAGTGGACCCCTGGGTAGCTTGCTGGGGTCAGAGGCCTCTAGATGGAGGGCCAGGGGGTACCTTGGGGCCTATACTGCAAGTCCAGGGACATCGGTGGACCCCTGGGTAACTTGCTGGGGTCAGATGCGCCTAGGTGGAGGGCCAGGGGGCACCCTTGGGCCTATACTTCAAGTCCAGGGAGAGAGGTGGACTCCTGGGTGGCTTGCTGGGGTCAGAGACCCTTGGGTGGAGGGCCAGGGGGCACCCTGGGGCCTACAATGCAAGTCCAGGGAGTGAGGTGGACCCCTGGGTAGCTTGCTGGGGTCAGAGACTCCTATGTGGAGGGCAAGGGGGCACCCTGGGGCCTACACTGCAAGTCCAGGGAGGGAGGTGGACCACTGGGTAGCTTGCTGGGGTCAGAGGCCCCTAGGTGGAGGGCCAAGGATTTTCCTGGGGCCTATACTGCAAGTCCATGGACCTTGGTGGACTCCTGGGTAGCTTGCTGTGGTCAGGGGTCCTTAGGTGGAAGGCAAGGGCACACCTAGGGGCCTACACTGCAAGTCCAGGAAGAGAATTGGACCCCTGTGTAGCTTGCTGGGGTCAGGGGCCCCTAGGTGGAGGGAGAGGGGGCAACCTGGAGCCTATACAGCAAGTAAAGGAAGATAATTGGACCCCTTGGTAGCTTGCTGGGGTCAGAGGCCCCTAGGTGGAGGGCCAATGGGCACCCTGGGGTCTATAATGCAAGTCCGGGGACAATCGTGGACCCCTGGTTAGCTTGCTGGGGTGAGAGGCCCCTAGGTGGAGGACCAGGGGGCACCCTGGGGCCTATACTGCAAGTCCAGGAAGGAAGGTGGACCAATGGGTAGCTTGCTGGGGTCAAGGGGCCCGTAGGTGGAGGGCCAGGGGGCACCCAGTGGGCTATACTGCAAGTCCAGGAAGAGAGGTGGACCCCTGGGTAGCTTGCTGGGGTCAGGGGCCCCTAGGTGGAGGGCCAGGGGGCACCGTGGGGTCTATACTGCAAGTTCAGGGACATCGGTGGACCCCTGGGTAGCTTGCTGGGGTCAGGGGCCCCTAGGTGGAAGGCCAGGGGGCACCCTGGGGCATATACTGCAAGTCTATGGAGGGAGGTGGACCCCTGGGTAGCTTGCTGGTGTCTGAGGCAACTAGGTGCAGGGCCAACGGGCACCCTGGGACCTATACTGCATGTCCAGGGACATCGGTGGACCCCTGGGTAGCTTGCTGGGGTCAGAGGCCCCTAGGTGGAGGGCCAGGGGGTCCCCCGGGGCCTATACTGCAAGGTGAAGGGCCAAGGGGGCACCCTGGGGCCTATAGTGCAAGTCCAAGGACATCGATGGACCCCTCGGTAGCTTGCTGGGGTCAGGGCCCCTTAGGTGGAGAGCCAGGGGGCACCCTGGGGCCTATACTGCAAGTCTAGGAAGAGAGGTGGACAACTTGGTAGCTTGCTGGGGTCAGGCGCCCCTAGGTGAAGGGCCGGGGAGCACCCTGAGGCCTATACTGCAAGCCCAGGGAGGGAGGTGGACCCCTGGGTAGCTTGCTGGGGTCAGGGTCCCCAAGGTGGAGGGCCAAGGGGCACCCTGTGGGCTATACTGCAAGTCCAGGGAGAGAGGTGGACCCCAGGGTAGCTTGCTTTGTTCAGGGGCTCCGAGGTGGAGGGCCAGGGGGCACCCTGGGGAATATACTGCAAGTCCAGGGACATCGGTGGACCCCTGGGTAGCTTGCTGGGGTCAGAGGCCTCTAGATGGAGGGCCAGGGGGTACCTTGGGGCCTATACTGCAAGTCCAGGGACATCGGTGGACCCCTGGGTAACTTGCTGGGGTCAGATGCGCCTAGGTGGAGGGCCAGGGGGCACCCTAGGGCCTATACTTCAAGTCCAGGGAGAGAGGTGGACTCCTGGGTGGCTTGTTGGGGTCAGAGGCCCCTAGGTGGAGGGCCAGGGGGCACACTGGGGCCTATACTGCAAGTCCATTGACATCGGTGGACCAATGGTTAGCTTACTGGGGTGAGAGGCCCCTAGCTGGAGGGCCAGGGGGCACCCTGGGGCCTATACTGCAAGTCCAGGGAGGGAGGTGGACCCCTGGGTAGCTTGCTGGGGTCATGGGCCCACTATGTGGAGGGAGAGGGGGCACCCTGGGGCCTATACTGCATGTCCAGGGACATCAGTGGACCCCTGGGTAGCTTGCTGGGGTCAGAGGCCCCAAGATGGAGGGCCAGGGGGCACCCTGTGGCCTATAAGGCAAGTCCAGGGACATCGGTGGACACCTGGGTAGCTTGCTGGGAACAGAGGCACCTAGGTGGAGGGCCAGGGGCTCCCTGGAGCCTATATTGCAAGTCCAAGGAGAGAGGTGGACCCCTCGGTAGCTTGTTTGGGCCAGAGGCGCCTTGGTGGAGGGCCAGAGGCGCCTTGGTGGAGGGCCAGGGGGCACCCTGGGGACTCTACTGAAAGTTCAGGGAGAGAGGTGGATCCCCGGTTAGCTTGCTGGGGTCAGGGGCTCTTAGGTGTAGGGCCAGGGGGCATCCTGGGGCCCATACTGCATGTCCAGGAAGAGAAGTGGACCCCTGGGTAGCTTGCTGGGGTCAGAGGCCCCAAAGTGGAGGGCCAAGGGGCACCTTGTGGTCTATACTGCAAGTCCAGGGACATCGGTGGAACCATGGTTAGCTTGCTGGGGTGAGAGGCCCCTAGGTGGAGGGCTAGGGGGCACCCTGGGGACTATACTGCAAGTCCAGGGAGGGAGGTGGACCCCTGGGTAGCTTGCTGGGGTCAGTGGCCTCTAGGTGGAGGGCCAGGGGGCACCCCTGGGAATGTACTGCAAGTCCAGGAAGAGAAGTGGACCCCTGGGTAGCTTGCTGGGGTCAGGGGCCCCTAGGTGGAGGGCCAGGGGGCACCCTGGGGCCTATACTGCAAGTCCACGAAGAGAGTTGGACCCCTGGGTAGCTGGCTGGGTTCAGAGGCCAATAGTTTAAGGGCCAGGGGGCTCCCTGGGGCCTATACTGCAAGTCCAAGGAGAGAGGTGGACCCCTGGGTAGCTTGCTGGGGTCATAGGCTCCTAGGTGGAGGGCCAGGGTGCACCCTGGGGCCTATACTGCAAGTCCAGGGAGAGAGGTGGACCCCTGGGTCGCTTGCTGGGGTCAGAGGCCCCTAGGTGGAGGGCCAAGGGGCAACATGGGGAATATACTCTAAGTCCAGGGACATCGGTGGACCCCTGGGTAGCTTGCGTGGGTCTGACGCCCTTAGATGGAGGGCCAGGGGCACCCTGGGGCCTATACTGCAAGTCCAGGGACATCGGTGGACCCCTGGGTAGCTTGCTGGGGTCAGAGGCCCCTAGGTGGAGGGCCAGGGTGCACCCTGGGGCCTATACTGCAAGTCCAGGGACATCGGTGGACCCCTGGGTAGCTTGCTGGGGTCAGAGGCCCCTAGGTGGAGGGCCAAAGGGCACCCTGGGGTCTATACTGCAAGTCCATTGACAGAGGTGGACCCCTTGTTAGCTTGCTGGGGTGAGAGGCCCCTAGGAGGAGGGCCAGAGGGCACCCTGTGGCCTATACTGCAAGTCCAGGGACATCGGTGGACCCCTGGGTAGCTTGCTGGGGTCAGGGGCCCTTAGGTGGAGGGACAGGGGGCACCCTGGGGGCAATACTGCATGTCAAGGAAGAGAAGTGGACCCCTGGGTAGCTTGCTGGGGTCAGGGGACTCTAGGTGGATGCCCAGGGGGCACCCTGGGGCCTATACTGCAAGTCCAGGAAGAGATGTGGACCCCTGGGTAGCTTGCTGGGGTCAGGTTTCCCTAGATGGAGGGAGAGGGGGCACCCTGGGGCCTATACTGCATGTCCAGGGACATCGGTGGACCCCTGCGTAGCTTGCTGGGGTCAGAGTCCCCTAGGTGGAGGAACAGGGGGTCCCCCGGGGCCTATACTGCAAGGTGAAGGGCCAAGGGGGCACCCTGGGGCCTATAGTGCAAGTCCAAGGACATCGATAGACCTCTTGGGAGCTTGCTGGGGTCAGGCGCCTCTAGGTGAAGGGCCGGGGGGCACCCTGAGGCCTATACTGCAAGCCCAGGGAGGGAGGTGGACCCCTGGGTAGCTTGCTGGGGTCATGGGTTCCTAGCTGGAGGCCCAGGGGGCACACTGGGGACTACATTGCAAGTCCAGGGAGAGAGGTGGACCCCTGGGTAGCTTGCTGGGGTCAGGGGCCCCTAGGTGGAGGGCCAGGGGGCACCCTGGGGCCTATACTGCAAGTCCAGGGACTGAGGTGGACTCCTGGGTAGCTTGCTGGGGTCATAGGCTCCTAGATGAAGGGCCAGGGGGCACCCTGGGGCCTACATTGCAAGTCCAGGAAGAGAGGTGGACTCCTGGGTAGCTTGCTGGGGTCAGAGGCCCCTAGGTGGAGGGCCAGGGGGCACCATGGGGCCTATACTGCAAGTCCAGGGAGAGAGGTGGACCCCTGGGTAGCTTGCTGGGGTCAGAGTCACCTAGGTGGAAGGCCAGGGGGCACCCTGTGGCCTATACTGCAAGTCCAGGAAGAGATGTGGACCCCTGGGTAGCTTGCTGGGGTCAGAGACCCCTGTGTGGAGGGCCAGGGGGCACCCTGGGGCCTATACTGCAAGTCCAGGCACTTCGGTGGACCCCTTGGTAGCTTGCTGGGGTCAGGGGCCCTTAGGTGGAGGGCCAGGGGGCACCCTGGGGCCTATACTGCAAGTCCAGGAAGAGAAGTGGACCCCTGGGTAGTTTGCTGGGGTCAGGGGCCCCTAGGTGGAGGGCCAGGGGGCACCCTGGGGCCTATACTGCAAGTCCAGGAAGAGATGTGGAACCATGGGTAGCTTGCTGGGGTCAGGGGCCCTAGGTGTAGGGCCAGGGGGCACCCTAGGGCCTGTACTGCAAGTCCAATGAGGGAGGTGGACCCCAGGGTAGCTTGCTGGGGTCAGAGACCCCTAGGTGGAGGGCAAGGTGTTACCCTGGGGACTACACTGCAAGTCCAGGAAGGGAGGTGGACCCCTGGGTAGCTTGCTGGGGTCAGAAGCCTCTAGGTGAAGGGCCAAGGGGGCACCCTGGGGCATATAGTGCAAGTCCAAGGACATCGATGGACCCCTCGGTAGCTTGCTGGGGTCAGGGCCCCTAGGTGGAGGGCCAGGGGGCACCCTGGGGCCTATACTGCAAGTCTAGGAAGAGAGGTGGACAACTGGGTAGCTTGCTGGGGTCAGGCGCCCCTAGGTGAAGGGCTGGGGGGCACGCTGAGGCCTATACTGCAAGGCCAGGGAGGGAGGTGGACCCCTGGGTAGCTTGCTGGGGTCAGGCTCCCCAAAGTGGAGGGCCAGGGGGCACCCTGTGGGCTATACTGCAAGTCCAGGAAGAGAGGTGGACCCCAGGGTAGCTTTCTTTGGTCAGGGGCCCCTAGGTGCAGGGCCAGGGGGCACCCTGGGCCTATACTGCAAGTCCAGGAAGAGAGGTTAACCCCTAGGTAGTTTCCTGGGGTCAAAGGCCCCTAGGAGGAGGGCCAGGCGGTCCCCTGGGGCCTATACTGCAAGTCCAGGGAGAGAGGTGAACCCCTGGGTAGCTTGCTGGGTTAGGGCCCCCTAAGTGGAGGGACAGGGAGCACCCTGGGGCCTATACTGCAAGTCCAGGAAGAGAGGTGGACCCCTGGGTAGCTTGCTGGCGTCAGAGGCCCCTAGGTGAAGGGCCAGGGGGCACCCTGGGGCCTATATAGCAAGTCCAGGGAGATTGGTGGACCCCTGAGTAGATTTCTGGGGTCAGGGGCCAACAGGTGGTGGGGAAGGGGGTCCCCTGGGGCCTATACTGCAAGTCCAGGGAGAGAGAGGATGACCCTTGGGTAGCTTGCTGGGGACAGAGGCCCTTAAGTGGAGGCCAGGGGGCACCCTGGGGCCTATACTGTAAGTCCAGGGAGTGAGGTGAACTTCGGGGTAGCTTGCTGGCGTCATAGGTTCCTGGTTGGAGGGCCAGAGTGCACCCTGGGGCTTACACTGCAAGTCCAGGGAGAGAGGTGGACCCCTGGGTAGCTTGCTAGGGTCAGAGGCCCCAAGGTGGAGGGCCAAGGGGCACAATGGGGCATATACTGCAAGTCCAGGGACATCAGTGGACCCCTGGGTAGCTTGCTGGGGTCAGAGGCCCATAGTTGGAGGGCCAGGGGGCACCCTGGGGCCTATACTGCAAGTGCAGGAAGAGATGTGGACCCCTGGGTAGCTTGCTGGGGTCAGAGGCCAATAGGTGGAGGGCAAGGGGGCACCCTGGGGCCTACACTGCAAGTCCAGGGGGGAGGTGGACTCCTGGGTAGCTTGCTGGGGTCAGAGGCCCCAAGGTGGAGGGCTAAGGGGCAGCCTGGGGAATATACTGCAAGTCCAGGGACATCGGTGGACCACTGGGTAGCTTGCTGGGGTAAGAGGCCCCAAGATGGAGGTTCAGGGATTTTCCTGGGGCCTAAAATACAAGTCCAGAGACATCGCTGGACCCCTGGGTAGCTTGCTGGGGTCAGAGGCGCCTAGGTGGAGGGCCAGGGGGCCTCCCTGCAAGGGGGCCACCCTGGGCCCTCTACTGCAAGTCCAGGGACAGAGGTGGACCCCTGGGTAGCTTGCTGGGGTCAGAGACCCCTAGGTGGAGGGCAAGGGGACACCCTGGGGCCTATACTGCAAGTCCAGGGATGGAGGTGGACCCCTGGGTAGCTTGCTGGAGTCAGAGGCCCCTATGTGAAGGGCCAAGGGGCACCCTGTGGCCTATAGTCAAGTCCAGGGACATCGGTGGACCCCTGGGTAGCTTGCTGGGGACAGAGGCGTCTAGGTGGAGGGCCAGGGGGCAACCTGGGGCATATACTGCAAGTCCAGGGAGAGAGTTGGACTCCTGGGTAGCTTGCTAGGGTCAGAGGCCCCTAGAAGGAGGGCCAGGGGTCACCCTGGGGGGGATGTCCAGGTACATCGGTGGACCCCTGGGTATTTTGCTGGGGTCAGGGGCCCTTAGGTGGAGGGTCAAGGGGCACCCTGGGGCTTACACTGCAAGTCCAGGTAGAGAGGTGGACCCCTGGGTTGCTTGCTGGGGTCAGAGGCCCTTAGGTGGAGGGCCACAGGGCACCCTGGGGCCTTTACTGCAAGTCCAGGGAGAGAGGTGGACCCCTTTGTAGATGGCTGGGGTCATGGGCCCCTGGATCGAGGGCCAGGGGCCACCGTTGGGCCTATACTGCAAGTCCAGGAAGAGAGATGAACCTCTGGCTAGCTTGCTGGGGTCATGGGCCTCTAGGTGGAAGGCCAGGGGCAACCGTGGGGCCTATACTGCAAGTCCAGAAGAGAGATGAACCCTGGGTAGCTTGCTGGTGTCAGAGGCCCCTAGGTGGAGGCCCCGGGGGCACTCTGTTGCTTTACTGCAAGTCCAGGCAGAGAAGTGGCCCCCTGGGTAGCTTGCTGGGGTCAAAGGCCCCTAGGTGGAGGGCCAGGGGGCACCCAGGGATCTATACTGCAAGTCCAGGGACAGAGATGAACCCCTGGGTAGCTTGCTGGGGTCATGGGCCCCTAGGTGGAGAGCCAGGGGCAACCGTGGGGCCTATACTGCAAGTCCAGGAAGAGAGATGAATCCTTGGGTAGTTTGCTGGGGTCAGAGGCCTCAGGAGGAGGGTCAGGGGGCACCCTGGGGCCTACACTGCAACTCCAGGGAGAGAGGTGGACCCCTGGGTAGCTTACTGGGGTCAGAGGCCCCTAGGTGGAGGGTCAAGGGGCACCTTGGGGCCTACACTGCAAGTCCAGGTAGAGAGGTGGAACCCAGGGTAGCTTGCTGGGCTCAGAGACCCCTAGGTGGAGGGCAATTTGGCACCCTGGGGCATATACTGCAAGTCCAGGAAGAGAGTTGGACCCCTGGGTAGCTTGCTGGGGTCAGAGGCCCCTAGGTGGGGGGCCAAGGAGCACCCTGTGGGCTATACTGCAAGTCCAGGGAGGGAGGTGGATCCCTGGGTAGCTTGCTGGGGTCAGAGGCCCCTAGGTGGAGGGCCAGGGGGCACATTGTGGGCTATACTGCAAGCCCAGGAAGAGATATGGACCACTGGGTAGCTTGCTGGGGTCAGGGGCCCCTATGTGGAGAGAGTGGGGGCACCCTGGAGCCTATACTGCAAGTCCAGGAAGAGAGGTGGACCCCTGGGTAGCTTGCAGGGGTCAGGGGCGCCTAGGTGGAGGGCCAGGGGGCACCCTGGGGCCTATACTGCAAGTCCTTGGACATCGGTGGACCCCTGGGTAGCTTGCTGGGGTTAGGGACCCTTAGGTGGAAGGCCAGAGGGCACCCTGGGGTCTATACTGCAAGTCGAGGAAGAGAAGTGGACACCTGGGTAGCTTGCTGGGGTCAGGGGCCCCTAGGTGGAGAGAGAGGGGGCACCCTGGAGCCTATACTGCAAGTCCAGGAAGAGAGGTGGACCCCTGGGTAGATTGCTGGGGTCTGGGACCCCAAGGTGGAGGGCCAGGTGGCACCCTGTGAGCTATACTGCAAGTCCAGGAAGAGAGGTTGACCCTGGGTAGCTTGCTGGGGTCAGGGGCCCATAGGTGGAGTGCCACGGGGAACACTGAGGCCTAAACCTCAAGTCCAGGGACATCGGTGGACCCCTGGGTAGCTTGCTGGGGTCAGAGGCTCCTAGGTGGAGGGCCAGGGGGCACCCTGGGGCCTATACTGCAAGTCCAGGGAGTGAGGTGGACTCCTGGCTAGCTTGGTGGGGTCATAGGCTAATAGGTGGAGGGCCAGGGGGCACCCTGGGGCCTACACTGCAAGCTCAGGGAGAGAGTTGGACCCCTGGGTAGCTTGCTGGGGTCAGAGGCCCCTAGGTGGGGGGCCAAGGAGCACCCTGTGGGCTATACTGCAAGTCTAGTAAGAGAGGTTGACCCCTGGGTAGCTTGCTGGGGTCAGGGGCCCCTAGGTGGATTGCCACGGGGTACTCTGGGGCCTATACTGCATGTCCAGGGACATCGGTGGACTTCTGGGTAGTTTGCTGGGGTCAGGGGCACTTAGGTGGAGGGCCTGGGGCACCCTGGGCCTATACTGCAAGTCCAAGGACATTGGTGGACCCTTGGGTAGCTTGTTTGGGTCAGAGGCGCCTTGGTGGAGGGCCAGGGGGCACCTTGGGGCCTATACTGCAAGTCCAGGGACATTGGTGGACCCTTGGGTAGCTTGCTGGGGTCAGAGGGCATAAGCTGAGGGCCAAGGGGCACCCTAGGGCCTATACTTCAAGTCCAGGGACATCGGTGGACCCCTGGGTAGCTTGCTGGGGTCAGAGGCCCCTAGGTGGAGGGCTAGGGGGCACCCTGGGGCCTATACTGTAAGTACAGGGAGTGAGGTGGACCCCTGGGTAGCTTGCTGGGGTCAGAGGCCCCTAGGTGGAGGGCAGGGGGCACCCTGGGCCTATACTGCAAGTCCAGGAAGAGAGGTGGACCCCTGGGTAGCTTGCAGGGGTCAGGGGCGCCTAGGTGGAGGGCCAGGGGGCACCCTGGGGCCTATACTGCAAGTCCAGGGACAACGGTGGACCCCTGTGTAGCTTGCTGGGGTCAGAGGCCCCTAGGTGGAGTTTCCAGGGGGCACCCTGGGGCCTATACTGCAAGCCCAGGGAGGGAGGTGGACCCCTGGGTAGATAGCTGGGGTCAGAGGCCCCTAGGTGGAGGGCCAGGGGGTCCCCTGGAGCCTATACAGCAAGTCAAGGGAGGGAGGTGGATCTCTGGGTAGCTTGCTGGGGTAAGAGGCCCCTAGGTGGAGGGCCAAGGGGCACCCTGGGGCCTACACTGCAAGTCCAGGTAGAGAGGTGGACCCCTGGGTAACTTGCTGGGGTCAGAGGCCAATAGTTGGAGGGCCAAGGGGCGCCCTGGGGCCTATACTGCAAGTCCAGGGAGAGAGGTGGACCCCTGGGTAGCTTGCTGGGGTCAGAGGCGCCTAGGTGAAGGGCCAGGGGGCAACATGGGGCCTATTCTGCAAGTCCAGGGAGAGAGGTGGACCCCTGGGTAGCTTGCTGGGGTCAGGGGCCCTTAGGTGGAGGGCCAGGGGGCACCTTGGGGCCTATACTGCAAGTCCGGGAAGAGAAGTGGACCCCTGGGTAGCTTGCTGGGGTCAGGGGCCCTTAGGTGGAGGGCCACGGGGCACCCTGGGGCCTTTACTGCAAGTCCAGGGAGAGAGGTGGACCCCTGGGTAGATTGCTGGGGTCATGGGCCCCTGGATCGAGGGCCAGGGGCCACCGTTGGGCCTATACTGCAAGTCCAGGAAGAGAGATGAACCTCTGGGTAGCTTGCTGGGGTCATGGGCCTCTAGGTGGAGGGCCAGGGGCAACCGTGGGGCCTATACTGCAAGTCCAGAAGAGAGATGAACCCTGGGTAGCTTGCTGGGGTCAGAGGCCCCTAGGTGGAGGCCCCAGGGGCACTCTGTTGCTTTACTGCAAGTCCAGGCAGAGAGGTGGCCCCCTGGGTAGCTTGCTGGGGTCAAAGGCCCCTAGGTGGAGGGCCAGGGGGCACACAGGGATCTATACTGCAAGTCCAGGGAAAGAGATGAACCCCTTGGTAGCTTGCTGGGGTCATGGGCCCCTAGGTGGAGAGCCAGGGGCAACCGTGGGGCCTATACTGCAAGTCCAGGAAGAGAGATGAATCCTTGGGTAGTTTGCTGGGGTCAGAGGCCTCAGGAGGAGGGTCAGGGGCACCCTGGGGCCTATACTGCAAGTCCAGGGACATCGGTGGACCCCTGGGTAGCTTGCTGGGGTCAGGGGCCCTTAGGTGGAGGGCCAGGGGGCACCTTGGGGCCTATACTGCAAGTCCGGGAAGAGAAGTGGACCCCTGGGTAGCTTGCTGGGGTCAGGGGCCCTTAGGTGGAGGGCCACGGGGCACCCTGGGGCCTTTACTGCAAGTCCAGGGAGAGAGGTGGACCCCTGGGTAGATTGCTGGGGTCATGGGCCCCTGGATCGAGGGCCAGGGGCCACCGTTGGGCCTATACTGCAAGTCCAGGAAGAGAGATGAACCTCTGGGTAGCTTGCTGGGGTCATGGGCCTCTAGGTGGAGGGCCAGGGGCAACCGTGGGGCCTATACTGCAAGTCCAGAAGAGAGATGAACCCTGGGTAGCTTGCTGGGGTCAGAGGCCCCTAGGTGGAGGCCCCAGGGGCACTCTGTTGCTTTACTGCAAGTCCAGGCAGAGAGGTGGCCCCCTGGGTAGCTTGCTGGGGTCAAAGGCCCCTAGGTGGAGGGCCAGGGGGCACACAGGGATCTATACTGCAAGTCCAGGGAAAGAGATGAACCCCTTGTTAGCTTGCTGGGGTCATGGGCCCCTAGGTGGAGAGCCAGGGGCAACCGTGGGGCCTATACTGCAAGTCCAGGAAGAGAGATGAATCCTTGGGTAGTTTGCTGGGGTCAGAGGCCTCAGGAGGAGGGTCAGGGGCACCCTGGGGCCTACACTGCAACTCCAGGGAGAGAGGTGGACCCCTGGGTAGCTTACTGGGTCAGAGGCCCCTAGGTGGAGGGTCAACGGGCACCTTGGGGCCTACACTGCAAGTCCAGGTAGAGAGGTGGAACCCAGGGTAGCTTGCTGGGGTCAGAGACCCCTAGGTGGAGGGCAAGTGGGCACCCTGGGGCATATACTGCAAGTCCAGGAAGAGAGTTGGACCCCTGGGTAGCTTGTTGGGGTGAGAGGGCCCTAGGTGGAGGGCCAGGGGGCACATTGTGGGCTATACTGCAAGCCCAGGAAGAGATATGGACCACTGGGTAGCTTGCTGGGGTCAGGGGCCCCTTTGTGGAGGGAGAGGGGGCACCCTGGAGCCTATACTGCAAGTCCAGGAAGAGAGGTGGACCCCTCGCTAGCTTGCAGGGGTCAGGGGCGCCTAGGTGGAGGGCCAGGAGGCACCCTTGGGCCTATACTGCAAGTCCCTGGACATCGGTACACCCCTGGGTAGCTTGCTGGGGTTAGGGACCCTTATGTGGAATTCCAGAGGGCACCCTGGGGTCTATACTGCAAGTCAATGAAGAAAAGTGGACACCTGGGTAGCTTGTTGGGGTCAGGGGCCCCTAGGTGGAGAGAGGGGGCACCCTGGAGCCTATACTGCAAGTCCAGGAAGAGAGGTGGACCCCTGGGTAGATTGCTGGGGTCTGGGACCCCAAGGTGGAGGGCCAGGTGGCACCCTGTGAGCTATACTGCAAGTCCAGGAAGAGAGGTTGATCCTGGGTAGCTTGCTGGGGTCAGGGGCCCATAGGTGGAGTGCCACGGGGAACTCTGGGGCCTATACCTCAAGTCCAGGGACATCCGTGGACCCCTGGGTAGCATGCTGGGGTCAGAGGCTCCTAGGTGGAGGGTCAGGGGGCACCCTGGGGCCTATACTGCAAGTCCAGGGAGTGAGGTGGACTGCTGGCTAGCTTGCTGGGGTCATAGGCTCCTAGGTGGAGGGCCAGGGGGCTCCCTGGGGCCTACACTGCAAGCTCAGGGAGAGAGTTGGACCCCTGGGTAGCTTGCTGGGGTCAGAGGCCCCTAGGTGGGGGGCCAAGGAGCACCCTGAGGGCTATACTGCAAGTCCAGGAAGAGAGGTTGACCCCTGGGTAGCTTGCTGGGGTCAGGGGCCCCTAGGTGGAGTGCCACGGAGTACTCTGGGGCCTATACTGCATATCCAGGGACATCGGTGGACTTCTGGGTAGTTTGCTGGGGTCAGGGGCCCTTAGGTGGAGGGCCTGGGGCACCCTGGGCCTATACTGCAAGTCCAAGGACATTGGTGGACCCTTGGGTAGCTTGTTTGGGTCAGAGGCGCCTTGGTGGAGGGCCAGGGGGCACCCTGGGGCCTATACTGCAAGTCCAGGGACATTGGTGGACCCTTGGGTAGCTTGCTGGGGTCAGAGGGCATAGGTTGAGGGCCAGGGGGCACCCTAGGGCCTATACTTCAAGTCCAGGGACATCGGTGGACCCCTGGGTAGCTTGCTGGGGTCAGAGGCCCCTAGGTGGAGGGCTAGGGGGCACCCTGGGGCCTATACTGTAAGTACAGGGAGTGAGGTGGACCTCTGGGTAGCTTGCTGGGGTCATAGGCTCCTAGGTGGAAGGCCAGGGGGAACCCTGGGGCCTACAATGCAAGTCCTGGGAGAGAGGTGGACCCCTGGTTAGCTTGCTGGGGTCAGAGGCCCCTAGGTGGAGGGCCCAGGGGGCACTCTGGGACCTATACTGCTAGTCCAGGGAGGAAGGTGGACCCCTCGTTAGCTTGCTGGGGTCAGAGGCCCCTAGGTGGAGGGCAGGGGGCACCCTGGGCCTATACTACAAGTCCAGGGAGAGAGGTGAACCCCTGGGTAGCTTGCTGGGGTGAGAGGCCCCTAGGTGGCGGGCCAGGGGGCACCCTGGGGCATATAAGGCAAGTCCAGGGACAACGGTGGACCACTGTGTAGCTTGCTGGGGTCAGAGGCCCAAAGGTGGAGTTCCCAGGGTTCACACTGGGGCCTATACTGCAAGTCCAGGGAGAGAGGTGGACCCCTGGGTATCTTGCTGGGGTCAGAGGCCCCTACATCGAGGGCCAGGGGCCACCCCGCGGCCTATACTGCAAAAAAAGGGAGAGAGTTGGACCCCTGGGTAGCTTGCTGGGGTCAGACGCCCCTAGGAGGAGGCCCCGGAGGCGCTCTGTTGCTTTACTTCAAGTCCAGGCAGAGAGGTGGCCCACTGGGTAGCTTGCTGGGGTCAGTGGCTCCTAGGTGGAGGGCCAGGGGGCACCCTGGGGCCTATAATGCAAGTCCAAGGTGAGAGGTGGTCCTCTGGGTAGCTTGCTGGGGTCAGAGGCGCCAAGGTAGAGGGCCAGGGGGCACCCTGGGGCCTATACTGCAAGTCCAGGGAGAGAGGTGGACCCCTGGGTAGCTTGCTGAGGTCAGAGGCCTCTAGGTGGAGGGCCAGGGTTCACACTGGGGCCTATATTGCTAGTCCAGGGAGAGAGGTGGACCCTTTTGTAGCTTTCTGGTTTCAGGGGCACTTAGGTGGAGGGCCAGGGGGGCACCCTGGGGCCTACACTGCAAGTCCAGGGAGGGAGGAGGACCATTGGGTAGCTTGGTGGGGTCAGACACCCCTAGTTGGAGTGTAAGGGGGCACCTTGGGGCTTAAAATGCAAGTCCAAGGTGAGAGGTGGTCCTCTGGGCAGCTTGCTGGGGTCAGAGGTCCCCATGTGGAGGGCAGGGGCGCACCCTGGGGCCTATAATGCAAGTCCAGGGAGAGAGGTGGACCCCTGTGTAGCTTGCTGGGGTCAGGGGTTTCTAGGTGGAGGGCCAGGGGGCACCCTGTGGGCTAAACTGCAAGTCCAGGAAGAGAGGTGGACCCCTGGGTAGCTTGATGGGGTCAAAGGCCCCTAGGTGGAGGGCCAGGGGGCACCCTGGGATCTATACTGCAAGTCCAGGGAGAGAGATGAACCCTTGGGTAGCTTGCTGGGGTCATGGGCCCCTAGGTGGAGAGCCAGTAGCAAACGTGGGGCCTATACTGCAAGTCCAGGAAGAGAGGTGGAACCCTGGGGAGCTTGCTGGGGTCAGAGACCCCTAGGTGGAAGACCAGGGGGTACCCTGGGGCCTATACTGCAGGTCCAGGGAGAGAGGTGAACCCCTGGGTAGCTTGCTGGGGTCAGACACCCCTAGGTGGAGTGCAAGGGGGAACCGTGGGGCCTATACTGCAAGTCCAAAGTGAGAGGTGGTCCTCTGGGTAGCTTGCTGGGGTCAGAGGCCCCTAGGTGGAGGGCCAAGGGTCACCCATTGGGAATGTATTGCAAGTCCAGGGACTTCGGTGGACAACTGGGTAGCTTGCTAGGGTCAGAGGCCCTTAGATGGAGGGCCAGGGGGCACCCTGGGGCCTATACTGCAAGTCCAGGGAGAGAGGTGGACCCCTGGGTAGCGTGCTGGGGTCAGAGGCTTCTAGGTGGAGGGCCAGGGGGCATCCTGGGGCCTATTCTGCAAGTCCAGGGAGAGAGGTGGACCCCTGGGTAGCTTGCAGGGGTCAGAGGCGCCTAGGTGGAGGGCCAGGGGGCACCCTGGGGCCTATTCTGCAAGTTCAGGGAGAGATGTGGATCCCTGGGTAGCTTGCTGAAGTCAGGGGCCCCTAGGTGGAGGGCCAGGGGGCACCCTGGGGCCTATACTGCAAGTCCAAGAAGAGAGGTGGACCCCTGGGGAGCTTGCTGGGGTCAGAGACCCCTAGGTGGAGGGCCAGGGGGCACCCTGGGGCCTCTACTGCAGGTCCAGGGAGAGAGGTGTACCCCTGGGTAGCTTGCTGGGGTCAGACACCCCTAGGTGGAGTGCAAGGGGGCACCGTGGGGCCTAAACTGCAAGTCCAAGGTGAGAGGTGGTCCTCTTGGTAGCTTGCTGGGGTCAGAGGCCCCTAGGTGGAGGGCCAAGGGTCACCCCTTGGGAATGTACTGCAAGTCCAGGGACTTCGGTGGACAACTGGGTAGCTTGCTTGGGTCAGAGGCGCCTAGGTGGAGGGCCAGGGGGCACCCTGGGGCCTATTCTGCAAGTTCAGGGAGAGATGTGGATCCCTGGGTAGCTTGCTTGGGTCAGAGGCCCCTAGGTGGAGGGCCAGGGGGCACCCTGGGGCCTATACTGCAAGTCCAGGGAGAGAGGTGGACCCCTGGGTAGCTTGCTGGGGTCAGAGGCGCCTAGGTGGAGGGCCAGGGGGCACCCTGGGGCCTATTCTGCAAGTTCAGGGAGAGATATGGATCCCTGGGTAGCTTGCTTGGGTCAGAGGCCCCTAGGTGGAGGGCCAGGGGGCACCCTGGGGCCTATACTGCAAGTCCAGGGACATCGGTGGACCCCTGGGTAGCTTGCTGGGGTCATGGGCCCCGACATCGAGGGCCCGGGGCCACCATGGGGCCTATACTACAAGTTCAGAAAGAAAGATGGACCCCTGGGTAGCTTGCTAGGGTCAGAGGCTCCTAGGTGGAGGGCCAAGGGCAACCCTGGGGCCTATACTGCAAAACCAGGGAGAGTGTTGGACCCCTGGGTAGCTTGCTGGGGTCAAAGGCCCCTAGGTGGAGGGCCAGGGGGCACCCTGTGATCTATACTGCAAGTCCAGGGAGAGACATGAACCCCTGGGTAGCTTTCTGGGGTCATGGGCCCCTAGTTGGAGGGCCAGGGGCAACCGTGGGGCCTATACTGCAAGTCCTGAAGAGAGATGAACCCCTGGGTAGCTTGCTGGGGTCAGAGGCCCCTAGGTGGAGGCCCCGGGGGCGCTCTGTTGCTTTACTGCAAGTCCAGGCAGAGAGGTGGCCCCCTGGGTAGCTTGCTGGAGTCAGTGGCTCCTAGGTGGAGGGCCAGGGGGCACCCTGGGGCCTATACTGCAAGTCCAAGGTGAGAGGTGGTCCTCTGGGTAGCTTGCAGGGGTCAGAGGCCCCCAGGTAAAGGGACAGGGGCACCCTGGGGCCTACACTGCAAGTCCAGGTAGAGAGGTGGTACCGTGGGTAGCTTGCTGGGGTAAGAGGCCCCTAGGTGGAGGGCCAAGGGGCACCCTGGGGCCTACACTGCAAGTCCAGGTAGAGAGGTGGACCCCTGGGTAGCTTGCTGGGGTCAGAGGCCCCTAGTTGGAGGGCCAGGGGGCTCCCTGGGGCCTATACTGCAAGTCAAGGGACATCTGTGGACCCCTGGGTAGCTTGCTGGGGTCAGAGGCCTCTAGGTGGAGGGCCAGGGTTCACACTGGGTCCTATACTGCAAGTCCAGGGAGAGAGGTGGACCCCTAGGTAGCTTGCTGGGGTCAGAGGCCCCTAGGTGGAGGGCCAGGGGGTACCCTGGGGCCTATACTGCAAGTCCAGGGAGAGAGGTGGACGCTTTTGTAGCTTGCAGGTGTCAGGGGCACTTAGGTGGAGGGCCAGGGGGCACCCTGGGGCCTATACTGCAAGTCCAGGAAGAGAGGTGGTCCCCTGGGTAGCTTGCTGGGGTCAGAGGCCCCTAGGTGGATGGCCAATGGGCACCCTGGGGCCTACACTGCAAGTCCAGGGAGGGAGGTGGACCATTGGGTAGCTTGGTGGGGTCAGGGGTCTCTAGGTGGAGGGCCAGGGGGCACCCTGTGGGCTAAACTGCAAGTCCAGGAAGAGAGGTGGACCCCTGGGTAACTTGATGGGGTCAGAGGCCCCTAGGTGGAAGGCAGGGGGCACCATGGGGCCTTTACTGCAAGTCCAGGGAGAGAGGTGAACCCCTGGGTAAATTGATGGGGTTATGGGGCTCTAAGTCGAGGGCCAGGGGCCACCGTGGGGCCTATACTGCAAGTCCAGGAAGGTAGTTGAACCCCTGGGTAGCTTGCTGGGGTCAGAGGCCCCTAGGTGGAGTTCAAGGGGGCACCCTGGGGCCTGTGCTGCAAGTCCAGGGAGGGAGGTGGACCCCTGGGTAGCTTGCTGGGGTCAGGGTCAACTAGGTGGAGGGCCAGGGGGCACCCTGGGGCATATACTGCAAGTCCAGGAAGAGAGGTGGACCCCTGGGGAGCTTGCAGGGGTCAGACACCCCTAGGTGGAGGACCAGGGGGTACCCTGGGGCCTGTGCTGCAGGTCCAGGGAGAGATATGAACCCCTGGGTAGCTTGCTAGTGTCATGGGCCCCTAGGTGGAGGGCCAGGGGGCACCCTGGGATCTATACTGCAAGTCCAGGGAGAGAGATGAACCCCTGGGTAGCTTGCTAGGGTCATGAGCCCCTAGGTGGAGGGCCAGGGGCAACCGTGGGGCCTATACTGCAAGTCCACAAGAGAGTTGAACCCCTGAGTAGCTTGCTGGGGTCAGAGGCCCCTAGGTGGACGCCCAGGGGGCACTCTGTTGCTTTACTGTAAGTCCAGGCAGAGAGGTGGCCCCCTGGGTAGCTTGCTGGGGTCAGAGGCTCCTAGGTGGAGGGCCAGGGGGCACCCTGGGGCCTATACTGCAAGTCCAAGGTGAGAGGTGGTCCTCTGGGTAGCTTGCTGGGGTCAGAGGACCCCAGGTGAAGTGAAAGGGGCACCCTAGGGCCTATACTGCAAGTCCAGGGAGAGAGGTGGACCCTTAGGTAGCTTGCTGGGGTCAGAGGCCCCTAGGTGGAGGGCCAGGGGGCACCCTGGGGCCTATACTGCGAGTCCAGGGAGAGAGGTGGACGCTTTTGTAGCTTGCAGGTGTCAGGGGCACTTAGGTGGAGGGCCAGGGGGCACCCTGGGGCCTATACTGCAAGTCCAGGAAGAGAGATGGTCCCCTGAGTAGCTTGCTGGGGTCAGAGGCCCCTAGGTGGAGGGCCAATGGGCACCCTGGGGCCTACACTGCAAGTCCAGGGAGAGAGGTGGACCCCTGGGTAGCTTGCTGGTGTCATGGGCCCCTAGGTGGAGAGCCAGGGGCAACCGTGGGGCCTATACTGCAAGTCCAGGAAGAGAGATGAACCCCTGGGTAGTTTGCTGGGGTCAGAGACCCCTAAGTGGAGTTCAAGGGGGCACCCTGGGGCCTGTACTGCATGTCCAGGAAGAGAGGTGGACCCCTGGGTAGCTTGCTGGGGTCAGGGTCACATAGGTGGAGGGCCAGGGGGCACCCTGTGGGCTATACTGCAAGTCGAGGAAGAGAGGTACACCCCTTGGTAGCTTGCTGGGGTCAGAGACCCCTAGGTGGAGGACCAGGGGGTACCCTGGGGCCTATACTGCATGTCCAGGGAGAGATATGAACCCCTGGGTAGCTTGCTGGGGTCAGTCACCCCTAGGTGGAGGACCAGGGGATACCCTGGGGCCTGTGCTGCAGGTCCAGGGAGAGAGATGAACACCTGGGTAGCTTGCTAGGGTCATGAGCCCCTAGGTGGAGGGCCAGGGGCAAACGTGGGGCCTATACTGCAAGTCCACAAGAGAGTTGAACCCCTGAGTAGCTTGCTGGGGTCAGAGGCCCCTAGGTGGACGCCCCGGGGGCACTCTGTTGCTTTACTGTAAGTCCAGGCAGAGAGGTGGCCCCCTGGGTAGCTTGCTGGGGTCAGAGGCTCCTAGGTGGAGGGCCAGGGGGCACCCTGAGGCCTATACTGCAAGTCCAAAGTGAGAGGTGGTCCTCTGGGTAGCTTGCTGGGGTCAGAGGACCCCAGGTAAAGGGAAAGGGGCACACTGGGGCCTATACTGCAAGTCCAGGGAGAGAGGTGGACCCCTAGGTAGCTTGCTGGGGTCAGAGGCCCCTAGGTGGAGGGCCAGGGGGCACCCTGGGGCCTATACTGCAAGTCCAGGGAGAGAGGTGGACGCTTTTGTAGCTTGCTGGTGTCAGGGGCACTTAGGTGGAGGGCCAGGGGGCACCCTGGGGCCTATACTGCAAGTCCAGGAAGAGAGGTGGTCCCCTGGGTAGCTTGCTGGGGTCAGAGGCCCCTAGGTGGAGGGCCAATGGGCACCCTGGGGCCTACACTGCAAGTCCAGGGAGGGAGGTGGACCATTGGGTAGCTTGGTTGGGTCAGGGGTCTCTAGGTGGAGGGCCAGGGGGCACCCTGTGGGCTAAACTGCAAGTCCAGGAAGAGAAGTGGACCCCTGGGTAGCTTGATGGGGTCAGAGGCCCCTAGGTGGAGGGCCAGGGGGCACCATGGGGCCTTTACTGCAAGTCCAGGGAGAGAGGTGGACCCCTGGGTAAATTGTTGGGGTTATGGGGCCCTAGGTCGAGGGCCAGGGGCCACCGTGGGGCCTATACTGCAAGTCCAGGAAGATAGTTGAACCCCTGGGTAGCTTGCTGGGGTCAGAGGCCCCTAGGTGGAGGGCCAGGGGCCACCCTGGGGACTATACTGCAAGTCCAGGGAGAGAGGTGGACCCCTGGGTATATTGCTGGTGTCATGGGCCCCTAGGTGGAGAGCCAGGGGCAACCGTGGGGCCTATACTGCAAGTCCAGGAAGAGAGATGAACCCCTGGGTAGTTTGCTGGGGTCAGAGACCCCTAGGTGGAGTTCAAGGGGGCACCCTGGGGCCTGTACTGAAAGTCCAGGAAGAGAGGTGGACCCCTGGGTAGCTTGCTGGGGTCAGGGTCACCTAGGTGGAGGGCCAGGGGGCACCCTGTGGGCTATACTGCAAGTCGAGGAAGAGAGGTACACCCCTGGGTAGCTTGCTGGGGTCAGAGACCCCTATGTGGAGGACCAGGGGGTACCCTGGGGCCTATACTGCATGTCCAGGGAGAGATATGAACCCCTGGGTAGCTTGCTAGGGCCAGAGGCCCCTAGGTGGAGGCCCCGGGGGCACTCTGGTGCTTTACTGCAAGTCCAGGAAGAGAGGTGGCCCCCTGGGTAGCTTGCTGGGGTCAGAGGCTCCTAGGTGGAGGGCCAGGGGGCATCCTGGGGCCTATACTGCAAGTCCAAGGTGAGAGTTGGACCCCTGGGTAGCTTGCTTGGGTCAGAGGCCCCTAGGTGGAGGGTCAAGGGGCACCCTGAGGCTTACACTGCAAGTCCAGGTAGAGAGGTGGACCCCTGGGTTGCTTGCTGGGGTCAGAGGCCCCTAATTGGAGGGCCAGGGGGCACCCTGAGGCCTATACTGCAAGTCCAAGGTAAGAGGTGGTCCTCTGGGTAGCTTGCTGGGGTCAGAGGCCCCTAGGTAGAGGGCCAAAGGTCCCCCTGGGGAATGTACTGCAAGTGCAGGGACTTCGGTGGACTACTTGGGAGCTTGCTTGGGTCAGAGGCGCCTAGGTGGAGGGCCAAGGGGCACCCTGGGGCCTATACTGCAAGTCCAGGGAGAGAGGTGGACCCCTGGGTAGCTTGCTGGGGTCAGAGGCGCCTAGGTGAAGGGCCAGGGGGCAACATGGGGCCTATTCTGAAAGTCCAGGGAGAGAGGTGGACCCCTGGGTAGCTTGCTGGGGTCAGAGACCCTAGGTGGAGGGCCAGGGGGCACCCTGGGGCCTATACTGCAAGTCCAGGGACATCGGTGGACCCCTGGGTAGCTTGCTGGGGTCAGGGGCCCTTAGGTGGAGGGCCAGGGGGCACCTTGGGGCCTATACTGCAAGTTCGGGAAGAGAAGTGGACCCCTGGGTATCTTGCTGGGGTCAGGGGCCCTTAGGTGGAGGGCCACGGGGCACCCTGGGGCCTTTACTGCAAGTCCAGGGAGAGAGGTGGACCCCTGGGTAGATTGCTGGGGTCATGGGCCCCTGGATCGAAGGCCAGGGGCCACCGTTGGGCCTATACTGCAAGTCCAGGAAGAGAGATGAACCTCAGGGTAGCTTGCTGGGGTCATGGGCCTCTAGGTGGAGGGCCAGGGGCAACCGTGGGGCCTATACTGCAAGTCCAGAAGAGAGATGAACCCTGGGTAGCTTGCTGGGGTCAGAGGCCCCTAGGTGGAGGCCCCGGGGGCACTCTGTTGCTTTATTGCAAGTCCAGGCAGAGAGGTGGCCCCCTGGGTAGCTTGCTGGGGTCAAAGGCCCCTAGGTGGAGGGCCAGGGGGCACCCAGGGACCTATACTGCAAGTCCAGGGACAGAGATGAACCCCTGGGTAGCTTGCTGGGGTCATGGGCCCCTAGGTGGAGAGCCAGGGGCAACCGTGGGGCCTATAATGCAAGTCCAGGAAGAGAGATGAATCCTTCGGTAGTTTGCTGGGGTCAGAGGCCTCAGGAGGAGGGTCAGGGGGCACCCTGGGGCCTACACTGCAACTCCAGGGAGAGAGGTGGACCCCTGGGTAGCTTACTGGGGTCAGAGGCCCCTAGGTGGAGGGTCAAGGGGCACCTTGGGGCCTACACTGCAAGTCCAGTTAGAGAGGTGGAACCCAGGGTAGCTTTCTGGGGTCAGAGACCCCTAGGTGGAGGTTAAGTGGGCACCCTGGGGCATATACTGCAAGTCCAGGAAGAGAGTTGGACCCCTGGGTAGCTTGCTGGGGTCAGAGGCCCCTAGGTGGAGGGCCAGGGGGCACCCTGGGGCCTATACTGCAAGTCCAGGGAGGGAGGTGGATCCCTGGGTAGCTTGTTGGGGTGAGAGGCCCCTAGGTGGAGGGCCAGGGGGCACATTGTGGGCTATACTGCAAGCCTAGGAAGAGATATGGACCACTGGGTAGCTTGCTGGGGTCAGGGGCCCCTATGTGGAGGGAGAGGGGGCACCCTGGAGCCTATACTGCAAGTCCAGGAAGAGAGGTGGACCCCTGGGTAGCTTGCAGGGGTCAGGGGCGCCTAGGTGGAGGGCCAGGGGGCACCCTGGGGCCTATACTGCAAGTCCTTGGACATCGGTGGACCCCTGGGTAGCTTGCTGGGGTTACGGACCCTTAGGTGGAAGGCCAGAGGGCACCCTGGGGTCTATACTGCAAGTCGAGGAAGAGAAGTGGACACCTGGGTAGCTTGCTGGGGTCAGGGGCCCCTAGGTGGAGAGAGAGGGGGCACCCTGGAGCCTATACTGCAAGTCCAGGAAGAGAGGTGGACCCCTGGGTAGATTGCTGGGGTCTGGGACCCCAAGGTGGAGGGCCAGGTGGCACCCTGTGAGCTATACTGCAAGTCCAGGAAGAGAGGTTGACCCTGGGTAGCTTGCTGGGGTCAGGGGCCCATAGGTGGAGTGCCACGGGGAACTCTGGGGCCTAAACCTCAAGTCCAGGGACATCGGTGGACCCCTGGGTAGCTTGCTGGGGTCAGAGGCTCCTAGGTGGAGGGCCAGGGGGCACCCTGGGGCCTATACTGCAAGTCCAGGGAGTGAGGTGGACTCCTGGCTAGCTTAGTGGGGTCATAGGCTAATAGGTGGAGGACCAGGGGGCACCCTGGGGCCTACACTGCAAGCTCAGGGAGAGAGTTGGACCCCTGGGTAGCTTGCTGGGGTCAGAGGCCCCTAGGTGGGGGGCCAAGGAGCACCCTGTGGGCTATACTGCAAGTCTAGTAAGAGAGGTTGACCCCTGGGTAGCTTGCTGGGGTCAGGGGCCCCTAGGTGGAGTGCCACGGGGTACTCTGGGGCCTATACTGCATGTCCAGGGACATCGGTGGACTTCTGGGTAGTTTGCTGGGGTCAGGGGCACTTAGGTGGAGGGCCTGGGGCACCCTGGGCCTATACTGCAAGTCCAAGGACATTGGTGGACCCTTGGGTAGCTTGTTTGGGTCAGAGGCGCCTTGGTGGAGGGCCAGGGGGCACCCTGGGGCCTATACTGCAAGTCCAGGGACATTGGTGGACCCTTGGGTAGCTTGCTGGGGTCAGAGGGCATAGGCTGAGGGCCAAGGGGCACCCTAGGGCCTATACTTCAAGTCCAGGGACATCGGTGGACCCCTGGGTAGCTTGCTGGGGTCAGAGGCCCCTAGGTGGAGGGCTAGGGGGCACCCTGGGGCCTATACTGTAAGTACAGGGAGTGAGGTGGACCCCTGGGTAGCTTGCTGGGGTCAGAGGCCCCTAGGTGGAGGGCCCAGGGGGCACTTTGGGACCTATACTGCTAGTCCAGGGAGAAAGGTGGACCCCTCGTTAGCTTGCTGGGGTCAGAGGCCCCTAGGTGGAGGGCAGGGGGCACCCTGGGCCTATACTGCAAGTCCAGGAAGAGAGGTGGACCCCTGGGTAGCTTGCTGTGGTTAGAGGCCCCTAGGTTGAAGGCCAGGAGGTCGCCTGGGGCCTATACTGCAAGTCCAGGGAGAGAGGTGAACCCCTGGGTAGCTTGCTGGGGTGAGAGGCCCCTAGGTGGAGGGCAAGGGGGCACCCTGGGGCATATAAGGCAAGTCCAGGGACAACGGTGGACCCCTGTGTAGCTTGCTGGGGTCAGAGGCCCCTAGGTGGAGTTCCCAGGGGGCACCCTGGGGCCTATACTGCAAGCTCAGGGAGGGAGGTGGACCCCTGGGTAGATTGCTGGGGTCAGAGGCCCCTAGGTGGAGGGCCAGGGGGTCCCCTGGAGCCTATACTGCAAGTCAAGGGAGGGAGGTGGATCTCTGGGTAGCTTGCTGGGGTAAGAGGCCCCTAGGTGGAGGGCCAAGGGGCACCCTGGGGCCTACACTGCAAGTCCAGGTAGAGAGGTGGACCCCTGGGTAGCTTGCTGGGGTCAGAGGCCCCTAGTTGGAGGGCCAAGGGGCGCCCTGGGGCCTATACTGCAAGTCCAGGGAGAGAGGTGGACCCCTGGGTAGCTTGCTGGGGTCAGAGGCGCCTAGGTGAAGGGCCAGGGGGCAACATGGGGCCTATTCTGAAAGTCCAGGGAGAGAGGTGGACCCCTGGGTAGCTTGCTGGGGTCAGAGACCCTAGGTGGAGGGCCAGGGGGCACCCTGGGGCCTATACTGCAAGTCCAGGGACATCGGTGGACCCCTGGGTAGCTTGCTGGGGTCAGGGGCCCTTAGGTGGAGGGCCAGGGGGCACCTTGGGGCCTATACTGCAAGTCTGGGAAGAGAAGTGGACCCCTGGGTAGCTTGCTGGGGTCAGGGGCCCTTAGGTGGAGGGCCACGGGGCACCCTGGGGCCTTTACTGCAAGTCCAGGGAGAGAGGTGGACCCCTGGGTAGATTGCTGGGGTCATGGGCCCCTGGATCGAGGGCCAGGGGCCACCGTTGGGCCTATACTGCAAGTCCAGGAAGAGAGATGAACCTCTGGGTAGCTTGCTGGGGTCATGGGCCTCTAGGTGGAGGGCCAGGGGCAACCGTGGGGCCTATACTGCAAGTCCAGAAGAGAGATGAACCCTGGGTAGCTTGCTGGGGTCAGAGGCCCCTAAGTGGAGGCCCCGGGGGCACTCTGTTGCTTTACTGCAAGTCCAGGCAGAGAGGTGGCCCCCTGGGTAGCTTGCTGGGGTCAAAGGCCCCTAGGTGGAGGGCCAGGGGGCGCCCAGGGATCTATACTGCAAGTCCAGGGACAGAGATGAACCCCTTGGTAGCTTGCTGGGGTCATGGGCCCCTAGGTGGAGAGCCAGGGGCAACCGTGGGGCCTATACTGCAAGTCCAGGAAGAGAGATGAATCCTTGGGTAGTTTGCTGGGGTCAGAGGCCTCAGGAGGAGGGTCAGGGGCACCCTGGGGCCTACACTGCAACTCCAGGGAGAGAGGTGGACCCCTGGGTAGCTTACTGGGGTCAGAGGCCCCTAGGTGGAGGGTCAACGGGCACCTTGGGGCCTACACTGCAAGTCCAGGGAGGGAGGTGGATCCCTGGGTAGCTTGTTAGGGTGAGAGGGCCCTAGGTGGAGGGCCAGGGGGCACATTGTGGGCTATACTGCAAGCCCAGGAAGAGATATGGACCACTGGGTAGCTTGCTGGGGTCAGGGGCCCCTAGTTGGAGAGAGAGGGGGCACCCTGGAGCCTATACTGCAAGTCCAGGAAGAGAGGTGGACCCCTCGCTAGCTTGCAGGGGTCAGGGGCGCCTAGGTGGAGGGCCAGGGGGCACCCTGGGGCCTATACTGCAAGTCCCTGGACATCGGTACACCCCTGGGTAGCTTGCTGGGGTTAGGGACCCTTATGTGGAAGGCCAGAGGGCACCCTGGGGTCTATACTGCAAGTCAATGAAGAGAAGTGGACACCTGGGTAGCTTGTTGGGGTCAGGAGCCCCTAGGTGGAGAGAGAGGGGGCACCCTGGAGCCTATACTGCAAGTCCAGGAAGAGAGGTGGACCCCTGGGTAGATTGCTGGGGTCTGGGACCCCAAGGTGGAGGGCCAGGTGGCACCCTGTGAGCTATACTGCAAGTCCAGGAAGAGAGGTTGACCCTGGGTAGCTTGCTGGGGTCAGGGGCCCATAGGTGAAGTGCCACGGGGAACTCTGGGGCCTATACCTCAAGTCCAGGGACATACGTGGACCCCTGGGTAGCATGCTGGGGTCAGAGGCTCCTAGGTGGAGGGCCAGGGGGCACCCTGGGGCCTATACTGCAAGTCCAGGGAGTGAGGTGGACTGCTGGCTAGCTTGCTGGGGTCATAGGCTCCTAGGTGGAGGGCCAGGGGGCTCCCTGGGGCCTACACTGCAAGCTCAGGGAGAGAGTTGGACCCCTGGGTAGCTTGCTGGGGTCAGAGGCCCCTAGGTGGGGGGCCAAGGAGCACCCTGTGGGCTATACTGCAAGTCCAGGAAGAGAGGTTGACCCCTGGGTAGCTTGCTGGGGTCAGGGGCCCCTAGGTGGAGTGCCACGGAGTACTCTGGGGCCTATACTGCATATCCAGGGACATCGGTGGACTTCTGGGTAGTTTGCTGGGGTCAGGGGCCCTTAGGTGGAGGGCCTGGGGCACCCTGGGCCTATACTGCAAGTCCAAGGACATTGGTGGACCCTTGGGTAGCTTGTTTGGGTCAGAGGCGCCTTGGTGGAGGGCCAGGGGGCACCCTGGGGCCTATACTGCAAGTCCAGGGACATTGGTGGACCCTTGGGTAGCTTGCTGGGGTCAGAGGGCATAGGTTGAGGGCCAGGGGGCACCCTAGGGCCTATACTTCAAGTCCAGGGACATCGGTGGACCCCTGGGTAGCTTGCTGGGGTCAGAGGCCCCTAGGTGGAGGGCTAGGGGGCACCCTGGGGCCTATACTGTAAGTACAGGGAGTGAGGTGGACCCCTGGGTAGCTTGCTGGGGTCATAGGCTCCTAGGTGGAAGGCCAGGGGGCACCCTGGGGCCTACAATGCAAGTCCTGGGAGAGAGGTGGACCCCTGGTTAGCTTGCTGGGGTCAGAGGCCCCCAGGTGGAGGGCCCAGGGGGTACTCTGGGACCTATACTGCTAGTCCAGGGAGGAAGGTGGACCCCTCGTTAGCTTGCTGGGGTCAGAGGCCCCTAGGTGGAGGGCAGGGGGCACACTGGGCCTATACTGCAAGTCCAGGGAGAGAGGTGAACCCCTGGGTAGCTTGCTGGGGTGAGAGGCCCCTAGGTGGCGGGCCAGGGGGCACCCTGGGGCATATAAGGCAAGTCCAGGGACAACGGTGGACCCCTGTGTAGCTTGCTGGGGTCAGAGGCCCCTAGGTGGAGTTCCCAGGGTTCACACTGGGGCCTATACTGCAAGTCCAGGGAGAGAGGTGGACCCCTGGGTATCTTGCTGGGGTCAGAGGCCCCTACATCGAGGGCCCGGGGCCACCGTGGGGCCTATACTGCAAGTTCAGGAAGAGAGATGAACCCCAGGGTAGCTTGCTGGGGTCAGAGGCTCCTAGGTGGAGGGCCAAGGGCCACCCTGGGGCCTATACTGCATAACCAGGGAGAGAGTTGGACCCCTGGGTAGCTTGCTGGGGTCAAAGGCCCCTAGGTGGAGGGCCTGGGGCACCCTGGGCCTATACTGCAAGTCCAAGGACATTGGTGGACCCTTGGGTAGCTTGTTTGGGTCAGAGGCGCCTTGGTGGAGGGCCAGGGGGCACCCTGGGGCCTATACTGCAAGTCCAGGGACATTGGTGGACCCTTGGGTAGCTTGCTGGGGTCAGAGGGCATAGGTTGAGGGCCAGGGGGCACCCTAGGGCCTATACTTCAAGTCCAGGGACATCGGTGGACCCCTGGGTAGCTTGCTGGGGTCAGAGGCCCCTAGGTGGAGGGCTAGGGGGCACCCTGGGGCCTATACTGTAAGTACAGGGAGTGAGGTGGACCCCTGGGTAGCTTGCTGGGGTCATAGGCTCCTAGGTGGAAGGCCAGGGGGCACCCTGGGGCCTACAATGCAAGTCCTGGGAGAGAGGTGGACCCCTGGTTAGCTTGCTGGGGTCAGAGGCCCCTAGGTGGAGGGCCCAGGGGGCACTCTGGGACCTATACTGCTAGTCCAGGGAGGAAGGTGGACCCCTCGTTAGCTTGCTGGGGTCAGAGGCCCCTAGGTGGAGGGCAGGGGGCACACTGGGCCTATACTGCAAGTCCAGGGAGAGAGGTGAACCCCTGGGTAGCTTGCTGGTGTGAGAGGCCCCTAGGTGGCGGGCCAGGGGGCACCCTGGGGCATATAAGGCAAGTCCAGGGACAACGGTGGACCCCTGTGTAGCTTGCTGGGGTCAGAGGCCCCTAGGTGGAGTTCCCAGGGTTCACACTGGGGCCTATACTGCAAGTCCAGGGAGAGAGGTGGACCCCTGGGTATCTTGCTGGGGTCAGAGGCCCCTACATCGAGGGCCCGGGGCCACCGTGGGGCCTATACTGCAAGTTCAGGAAGAGAGATGAACCCCAGGGTAGCTTGCTGGGGTCAGAGGCTCCTAGGTGGAGGGCCAAGGGCCACCCTGGGGCCTATACTGCATAACCAGGGAGAGAGTTGGACCCCTGGGTAGCTTGCTGGGGTCAAAGGCCCCTAGGTGGAGGGCCAGGGGGCACCCTGTGATCTATACTGCAAGTCCAGGGAGAGACATGAACCCCTGGGTAGCTTTCTGGGGTCATGGGCCCCTAGTTGGAGGGCCAGGGGCAACCGTGGGGCCTATACTGCAAGTCCTGAAGAGAGATGAACCCCTGGGTAGCTTGCTGGGGTCAGAGGCCCCTAGGTGGAGGCCCCGGGGGCGCTCTGTTGCTTTACTGCAAGTCCAGGCAGAGAGGTGGCCCCCTGGGTAGCTTGCTGGGGTCAGTGGCTCCTAGGTGGAGGGCCAGGTGGCACCCTGGGGCCTATACTGCAAGTCCAAGGTGAGAGGTGGTCCTCTGGGTAGCTTGCTGGGGTCAGAGGCCCCCAGGTAAAGGGACAGGGGCACCCTGGGGCCTATACTGCAAGTCCAGGGAGAGAGGTGGACCCGTGGGTAGCTTGCTGGGGTAAGAGGCCCCTAGGTGGAGGGCCAAGGGGCACCCTGGGGCGTACACTGCAAGTCCAGGGAGAGAGGTGGACCCCTGGGTAGCTTGCTGGGGTCAGAGGCCCCTAGTTGGAGGGCCAGGGGGCTCCCTGGGGCCTATACTGCAAGTCAAGGGACATCTGTGGACCCCTGGGTAGCTTGCTGGGGTCAGAGGCCTCTAGGTGGAGGGCCAGGGTTCACACTGGGGCCTATACTGCAAGTCCAGGGAGAGAGGTGGACCCCTGGGTATCTTGCTGGGGTCAGAGGCCTCTAGGTGGAGGGCCAGGGTTCACACTGGGGCCTATATTGCTAGTCCAGGGAGAGAGGTGGACCCTTTTGTAGCTTTCTGGTTTCAGGGCCATTTAGGTGGAGGGCCAGGGGGGCACCCTGGGGCCAATACTGCAAGTCCAAGAAGAGAGGTGGACCCCTGGGTAGCTTGCTGTGGTCAGAGGCCCCTAGGTAGAGGGCCAAGGGGTACCCTGGGGCCAACACTGCAAGTCCAGGGAGGGAGGAGGACCATTGGGTAGCTTGGTCGGGTCAGGGGTCTCTAGGTGGAGGCCCGGGGGCACCCTGTGGGCTAAACTGCAAGTCCAGGAAGAGAGGTGGACCCCTGGGTAGCTTGATGGGGTCAGACGCCACTAGGTGGAGGGCCAGGGGGCACCATGGGGCATTTACTGCAAGTCCAGGGAGAGAGGTGGACCCCTGGGTAGATTGATGGGGTCATGGGCCCCTACGTCGAGGGCCAGGGTCCACCCTGGGGCCTATACTGCAAGTCCAGGAAGTGAGTTGAACCCCTGGGTAGCTTGCTGGGGTCAGAGGCCCCTAGGTGGAGGGCCAGGGGCAACCGTGGGGCCTATACTGCAAGTCCAGGGAGAGAGGTGGACCCCTTGGTAGCTTGCTGGGGTCAAAGGCCCCTAGGTGGAGGGCCAGGGGGCACCCTAGGATCTATACTGCAAGTCCAGGGAGAGAGATGAACTCAGGGTAGCTTGCTGGGGTCATGGGACCCTAGGTGTAGAGCCAGGGGCAACCGTGGGGCCTATACTGCAAGTCCAGGAAGAGAGATGAATCCCTGGGTAGTTTGCTGGGGTCAGAGACCCCTAGGTGGAGTTCTGGGGGCACCCTTGGGCCTGTGCTGCAAGTCCAGGGAGGGAGGTGGACCCCTGGGTAGCTTGCTGGGGTCAGGGTCAACTAGGTGGAGGGCAAGAGGGCACCCTGGGGCATATACTGCAAGTCCAGGAAGAGAGGTGGACCCCTGGGGAGCTTGCTGGGGTCAGACACCCCTAGGTGGAGGACCAGGGGGTACCCTGGGGCCTGTGCTGCAGGTCCAGGGAGAGAGATGAACCCCTGGGTAGCTTGCTAGTGTCATGGGCCCCTAGGTGGAGGGCCAGGGGCAACCGTGGGGCCTATACTGCAAGTCCACAAGAGAGTTGAACCCCTGAGTAGCTTGCTGGGGTCAGAGGCCCCTAGGTGGACGCCCCGGGGGCACTCTGTTGCTTTACTGTAAGACCAGGCAGAGAGGTGGCCCCCTGGGTAGCTTGCTGGGGTCAGAGGCTCCTAGGTGGAGGGCCAGGGGGCACCCTGGGGCCTATACTGCAAGTCCAAGGTGGGAGGTGGTCCACTGGGTAGCTTGCTGGGGTCAGAGGACCCCAGGTAAAGGGAAAGGGGCACCCTGGGGCCTATACTGCAAGTCCAGGGAGAGAGGTGGACCCCTAGGTAGCTTGCTGGGGTCAGAGGCCCCTAGGTGGAGGGCCATGGGGCACCCTGGGGCCTATACTGCAAGTCCAGGGAGAGAGGTGGACGCTTTTGTAGCTTGCAGGTTTCAGGGGCACTTAGGTGGAGGGCCAGGGGGCACCCTTGGGCCTATACTGCAAGTCCAGGAAGAGAGGTGGTCCCCTGGGTAGCTTGCTGGGGTCAGAGGCCACTAGGTGGAGGGCCAATGGGCACCCTGGGGCCTACACTGCAAGTACAGGGAGGGAGGTGGACCATTGGGTAGCTTGGTGGGGTCAGGGGTCTCTAGGTGGAGGGCCAGGGGGCACCCTGTGAGCTAAACTGCAAGTCCAGGAAGATAGTTGAACCCCTGGGTAGCTTGCTGGGGTCAGAGCCCCCTAGGTGGAGGGCCAGGGGCCACCCTGGGGACTATACTGCAAGTCCAGGGAGAGAGGTGGACCCCTGGGTATCTTGCTGGTGTCATGGGCCCCTAGGTGGAGGACCAGGGGGTACCCTGGGGCCTATACTGCATGTCCAGGGAGAGATATGAACCCCTGGGTAGCTTGCTAGGGCCAGAGGCCCCTAGGTGGAGGCCCCGGGGGCACTCTGGTGCTTTACTGCAAGTCCAGGAAGAGAGGTGGCCCCCTGGGTAGCTTGCTGGGGTCAGAGGCTCCTAGGTGGAGGGCCAGGGGGCATCCTGGGGCCTATACTGCAAGTCCAAGGTGAGAGTTTGACCCCTGAGTAGCTTGCTAGGGTCAGAGGCCCCTAGGTGGAGGGTCAAGGGGCACCCTGGGGCTTACACTGCAAGTCCAGGTAGAGAGGTGGACCCCTGGGTTGCTTGCTGGGGTCAGAGGCCCCTAGTTGGAGGGCCAGAGGGCACCCTGAGGCCTATACTGCAAGTCCAAGGTGAGAGGTGGTCATCTGGGTAGCTTGCTGGGGTCAGAGGCCCCTAGGTAGAGGGCCAAAGGTCCCCCTGGGGAATGTACTGCAAGTCCAGGGACTTCGGTGGACTACTGGGTAGCTTGCTTGGGTCAGAGGCCCCTAGGTGGAGGGCCAAGGGGCACTCTGGGGCCTATACTGCAAGTCCAGGGAGAGAGGTGGACCACTGGGTAGCTTGCTGGGGTCAGAGGCGCCTAGGTGAAGGGCCAGGGGGCAACATGGGGCCTATTCTGAAAGTCCAGGGAGAGAGGTTGACCCCTGGGTAGCTTGCTGGGGTCAGAGACCCTAGGTGGAGGGCCAGGGGGCACCCTGGGGCCTATACTGCAAGTCCAGGGACATCTGTGGACCCCTGGGTAGCTTGCTGGGGTCAGGGGCCCTTAGGTGGAGGGCCAGGGGGCACCTTGGGGCCTAAACTGCAAGTCCGGGAAGAGAAGTGGACCCCTCGGTAGCTTGCAGGGGTCAGGGGCCCTTAGGTGGAGGGCCACAGGGCACCCTGGGGCCTTTACTGCAAGTCCAGGGAGAGAGGTGGACCCCTGGGTAGATGGCTGGGGTCATGGGCCCCTGGATCGAGGGCCAGGGGCCACCGTTGGGCCTATACTGCAAGTCCAGGAAGAGAGATGAACCTCTGGCTAGCTTGCTGGGGTCATGGGCCTCTAGGTGGAAGGCCAGGGGCAACCGTGGGGCCTATACTGCAAGTCCAGAAGAGAGATGAACCCTGGGTAGCTTGCTGGTGTCAGAGGCCCCTAGGTGGAGGCCCTGGGGGCACTCTGTTGCTTTACTGCAAGTCCAGGCAGAGAGGTGGCCCCCTGGGTAGCTTGCTGGGGTCAAAGGCCCCTAGGTGGAGGGACAGGGGGCACCCAGGGATCTATACTGCAAGTCCAGGGACAGAGATGAACCCCTGGGTAGCTTGCTGGGGTCATGGGCCCCTAGGTGGAGAGCCAGGGGCAACCGTGGGGCCTATACTGCAAGTCCAGGAAGAGAGATGAATCCTTGGGTAGTTTGCTGGGGTCAGAGGCCTCAGGAGGAGGGTCAGGGGGCACCCTGGGGCCTACACTGCAACTCCAGGGAGAGAGGTGGACCCCTGGGTAGCTTACTGGGGTCAGAGGCCCCTAGGTGGAGGATCAAGGGGCACCTTGGGGCCTACACTGCAAGTCCAGGTAGAGAGGTGGAACCCAGGGTAGCTTGCTGGGCTCAGAGACCCCTAGGTGGAGGGCAATTTGGCACCCTGGGGCATATACTGCAAGTCCAGGAAGAGAGTTGGACCCCTGGGTAGCTTGCTGGGGTCAGAGGCCCCTTGGTGGAGGGCCAGGGGGCACCCTGGGGCCTATACTGCAAGTCCAGGGAGGGAGGTGGATCCCTGGGTAGCTTGCTGGGGTCAGAGGCCCCTAGGTGGAGGGCCAGGGGGCACATTGTGGGCTATACTGCAAGCCCAGGAAGAGATATGGACCACTGGGTAGCTTGCTGGGGTCAGGGGCCCCTATGTGGAGAGAGAGGGGGCACCCTGGAGCCTATACTGCAAGTCCAGGAAGAGAGGTGGACCCCTGGGTAGCTTGCAGGGGTCAGGGGCGCCTAGGTGGAGGGCCAGGGGGCAACCTGGGGCCTATACTGCAAGTCCAAGGTGGGAGGTGGTCCACTGGGTAGCTTGCTGGGGTCAGAGGACCCCAGGTAAAGGGAAAGGGGCACCCAGGGGCCTATACTGCAAGTCTTGGGAGAGAGGTGGACCCCTAGGTAGCTTGCTGGGGTCAGAGGCCCCTAGGTGGAGGGCCATGGGGCACCCTGGGGCCTATACTGCAAGTCCAGGGAGAGAGGTGGACGCTTTTGTAGCTTGCAGGTTTCAGGGGCACTTAGGTGGAGGGCCAGGGGGCACCCTGGGGCCTATACTGCAAGTCCAGGAAGAGAGGTGGTCCCCTGGGTAGCTTGCTGGGGTCAGAGGCCACTAGGTGGAGGGCCAATGGGCACCCTGGGGCCTACACTGCAAGTACAGGGAGGGAGGTGGACCATTGGGTAGCTTGGTGGGGTCAGGGGTCTCTAGGTGGAGGGCCAGGGGGCACCCTGTGGGCTAAACTGCAAGTCCAGGAAGATAGTTGAACCCCTGGGTAGCTTGCTGGGGTCAGAGCCCCCTAGGTGGAGGGCCAGGGGCCACCCTGGGGACTATACTGCAAGTCCAGGGAGAGAGGTGGACCCCTGGGTATCTTGCTGGTGTCATGGGCCCCTAGGTGGAGGACCAGGGGATACCCTGGGGCCTATACTGCATGTCCAGGGAGAGATATGAACCCCTGGGTAGCTTGCTAGGGCCAGAGGCCCCTAGGTGGAGGCCCCGGGGGCACTCTGGTGCTTTACTGCAAGTCCAGGAAGAGAGGTGGCCCCCTGGGTAGCTTGCTGGGGTCAGAGGCTCCTAGGTGGAGGGCCAGGGGGCATCCTGGGGCCTATACTGCAAGTCCAAGGTGGGAGTTTGACCCCTGAGTAGCTTGCTAGGGTCAGAGGCCCCTAGGTGGAGGGTCAAGGGACACCCTGGGGCTTACACTGCAAGTCCAGGTAGAGAGGTGGACCCCTGGGTTGCTTGCTGGGGTCAGAGGCCCCTAGTTGGAGGGCCAGAGGGCACCCTGAGGCCTATACTGCAAGTCCAAGGTGAGAGGTGGTCATCTGGGTAGCTTGCTGGGGTCAGAGGCCCCTAGGTAGAGGGCCAAAGGTCCCCCTGGGGAATGTACTGCAAGTCCAGGGACTTCGGTGGACTACTGGGTAGCTTGCTTGGGTCAGAGGCCCCTAGGTGGAGGGCCAAGGGGCACTCTGGGGCCTATACTGCAAGTCCAGGGAGAGAGGTGGACCCCTGGGTAGCTTGCTGGGGTCAGAGGCGCCTAGGTGAAGGGCCAGGGGGCAACATGGGGCCTATTCTGAAAGTCCAGGGAGAGAGGTTGACCCCTGGGTAGCTTGCTGGGGTCAGAGACCCTAGGTGGAGGGCCAGGGGGCACCCTGGGGCCTATACTGCAAGTCCAGGGACATCTGTGGACCCCTGGGTAGCTTGCTGGGGTCAGGGGCCCTTAGGTGGAGGGCCAGGGGGCACCTTGGGGCCTATACTGCAAGTCCGGGAAGAGAAGTGGACCCCTCGGTAGCTTGCAGGGGTCAGGGGCCCTTAGGTGGAGGGCCACAGGGCACCCTGGGGCCTTTACTGCAAGTCCAGGGAGAGAGGTGGACCCCTGGGTAGATGGCTGGGGTCATGGGCCCCTGGATCGAGGGCCAGGGGCCACCGTTGGGCCTATACTGCAAGTCCAGGAAGAGAGATGAACCTCTGGCTAGCTTGCTGGGGTCATGGGCCTCTAGGTGGAAGGCCAGGGGCAACCGTGGGGCCTATACTGCAAGTCCAGAAGAGAGATGAACCCTGGGTAGCTTGCTGGTGTCAGAGGCCCCTAGGTGGAGGCCCCGGGGGCACTCTGTTGCTTTACTGCAAGTCCAGGCAGAGAGGTGGCCCCCTGGGTAGCTTGCTGGGGTCAAAGGCCCCTAGGTGGAGGGACAGGGGGCACCCAGGGATCTATACTGCAAGTCCAGGGACAGAGATGAACCCCTGGGTAGCTTGCTGGGGTCATGGGCCCCTAGGTGGAGAGCCAGGGGCAACCGTGGGGCCTATACTGCAAGTCCAGGAAGAGAGATGAATCCTTGGGTAGTTTGCTGGGGTCAGAGGCCTCAGGAGGAGGGTCAGGGGGCACCCTGGGGCCTACACTGCAACTCCAGGGAGAGAGGTGGACCCCTGGGTAGCTTACTGGGGTCAGAGGCCCCTAGGTGGAGGATCAAGGGGCACCTTGGGGCCTACACTGCAAGTCCAGGTAGAGAGGTGGAACCCAGGGTAGCTTGCTGGGCTCAGAGACCCCTAGGTGGAGGGCAATTTGGCACCCTGGGGCATATACTGCAAGTCCAGGAAGAGAGTTGGACCCCTGGGTAGCTTGCTGGGGTCAGAGGCCCCTTGGTGGAGGGCCAGGGGGCACCCTGGGGCCTATACTGCAAGTCCAGGGAGGGAGGTGGATCCCTGGGTAGCTTGCTGGGGTCAGAGGCCCCTAGGTGGAGGGCCAGGGGGCACATTGTGGGCTATACTGCAAGCCCAGGAAGAGATATGGACCACTGGGTAGCTTGCTGGGGTCAGGGGCCCCTATGTGGAGAGAGAGGGGGCACCCTGGAGCCTATACTGCAAGTCCAGGAAGAGAGGTGGACCCCTGGGTAGCTTGCAGGGGTCAGGGGCGCCTAGGTGAAGGGCCAGGGGGCAACCTGGGGCCTATACTGCAAGTCCTTGGACATCGGTGGACCCCTGGGTAGCTTGCTGGGGTCAGGGGCCCATAGGTGGAGTGCCACGGGGAACACTGGGGCCTAAACCTCAAGTCCAGGGACATCGGTGGACCCCTGGGTAGCTTGCTGGGGTCAGAGGCTCCTAGGTGGAGGGCCAGGGGGCACCCTGGGGCCTATACTGCAAGTCCAGGGAGTGAGGTGGACTCCTGGCTAGCTTGGTGGGGTCATAGGCTAATAGGTGGAGGGCCAGGGGGCACCCTGGGGCCTACACTGCAAGCTCAGGGAGAGAGTTGGACCCCTGGGTAGCTTGCTGGGGTCAGAGGCCCCTAGGTGGGGGGCCAAGGAGCACCCTGTGGGCTTTACTGCAAGTCTAGTAAGAGAGGTTGACCCCTGGGTAGCTTGCTGGGGTCAGAGGCCCCTAGGTGGAGGGCCAGGGGCCACCCTGGGGACTATACTGCAAGTCCAGGGAGAGAGGTGGACCCCTTGGTATCTTGCTGGTGTCATGGGCCCCTAGGTGGAGGACCAGGGGGTACCCTGGGGCCTATACTGCATGTCCAGGGAGAGATATGAACCCCTGGGTAGCTTGCTAGGGCCAGAGGCCCCTAGGTGGAGGCCCTGGGGGCACTCTGGTGCTTTACTGCAAGTCCAGGAAGAGAGGTGGCCCCCTGGGTAGCTTGCTGGGGTCAGAGGCTCCTAGGTGGAGGGCCAGGGGGCATCCTGGGGCCTATACTGCAAGTCCAAGGTGAGAGTTGGACCCCTGAGTAGCTTGCTAGGGTCAGAGGCCCCTAGGTGGAGGGTCAAGGGGCACCCTGGGGCTTACACTGCAAGTCCAGGTAGAGAGGTGGACCCCTGGGTTGCTTGCTGGGGTCAGAGGCCCCTAGTTGGAGGGCCAGAGGGCACCCTGAGGCCTATACTGCAAGTCCAAGGTGAGAGGTGGTCATCTGGGTAGCTTGCTGGGGTCAGAGGCCCCTAGGTAGAGGGCCAAAGGTCCCCCTGGGGAATGTACTGCAAGTCCAGGGACTTCGGTGGACTACTGGGTAGCTTGCTTGGGTCAGAGGCCCCTAGGTGGAGGGCCAAGGGGCACCCTGGGGCCTATACTGCAAGTCCAGGCAGAGAGGTGGACCTCTGGGTAGCTTGCTGGGGTCAGAGGCGCCTAGGTGAAGGGCCAGGGGGCAACATGGGGCCTATTCTGAAAGTCCAGGGAGAGAGGTTGACCCCTGGGTAGCTTGCTGGGGTCAGAGACCCTAGGTGGAGGGCCAGGGGGCACCCTGGGGCCTATACTGCAAGTCCAGGGACATCTGTGGACCCCTGGGTAGCTTGCTGGGGTCAGGGAACCTTAGGTGGAGGGCCAGGGGGCACCTTGGGGCCTATACTGCAAGTCCGGGAAGAGAAGTGGACCCCTCGGTAGCTTGCAGGGGTCAGGGGCCCTTAGGTGGAGGGCCACAGGGCACCCTGGGGCCTTTACTGCAAGTCCAGGGAGAGAGGTGGACCCCTGGGTAGATGGCTGGGGTCATGGGCCCCTGGATCGAGGGCCAGGGGCCACCGTTGGGCCTATACTGCAAGTCCAGGAAGAGAGATGAACCTCTGGCTAGCTTGCTGGGGTCATGGGCCTCTAGGTGGAAGGCCAGGGGCAACCGTGGGGCCTATACTGCAAGTCCAGAAGAGAGATGAACCCTGGGTAGCTTGCTGGTGTCAGAGGCCCCTAGGTGGAGGCCCCGGGGGCACTCTGTTGCTTTACTGCAAGTCCAGGCAGAGAGGTGGCCCCCTGGGTAGCTTGCTGGGGTCAAAGGCCCCTAGGTGGAGGGCCAGGGGGCACCCAGGGATCTATACTGCAAGTCCAGGGACAGAGATGAACCCCTGGGTAGCTTGCTGGGGTCATGGGCCCCTAGGTGGAGAGCCAGGGGCAACCGTGGGGCCTATACTGCAAGTCCAGGAAGAGAGATGAATCCTTGGGTAGTTTGCTGGGGTCAGAGGCCTCAGGAGGAGGGTCAGGGGGCACCCTGGGGCCTACACTGCAACTCCAGGGAGAGAGGTGGACCCCTGGGTAGCTTACTGGGGTCAGAGGCCCCTAGGTGGAGGGTCAAGGGGCACCTTGGGGCCTACACTGCAAGTCCAGGTAGAGAGGTGGAACCCAGGGTAGCTTGCTGGGCTCAGAGACCCCTAGGTGGAGGGCAATTTGGCACCCTGGGGCATATACTGCAAGTCCAGGAAGAGAGTTGGACCCCTGGGTAGCTTGCTGGGGTCAGAGGCCCCTTGGTGGAGGGCCAGGGGGCACCCTGGGGCCTATACTGCAAGTCCAGGGAGGGAGGTGGATCCCTGGGTAGCTTGCTGGGGTCAGAGGCCCCTAGGTGGAGGGCCAGGGGGCACATTGTGGGCTATACTGCAAGCCCAGGAAGAGATATGGACCACTGGGTAGCTTGCTGGGGTCAGGGGCCCCTATGTGGAGAGAGTGGGGGCACCCTGGAGCCTATACTGCAAGTCCAGGAAGAGAGGTGGACCCCTGGGTAGCTTGCAGGGGTCAGGGGCGCCTAGGTGGAGGGCCAGGGGGCACCCTGGGGCCTATACTGCAAGTCCTTGGACATCGGTGGACCCCTGGGTAGCTTGCTGGGGTTAGGGACCCTTAGGTGGAAGGCCAGAGGGCACCCTGGGGTCTATACTGCAAGTCGAGGAAGAGAAGTGGACACCTGGGTAGCTTGCTGGGGTCAGGGGCCCCTAGGTGGAGGGCCAGGGGGCACCCTGGGGCCTAAACCTCAAGTCCAGGGACATCGGTGGACCCCTGGGTAGCTTGCTGGGGTCAGAGGCTCCTAGGTGGAGGGCCAGGGGGCACCCTGGGGCCTATACTGCAAGTCCAGGGAGTGAGGTGGACTCCTGGCTAGCTTGGTGGAGTCATAGGCTAATAGGTGGAGGGCCAGGGGGCACCCTGGGGCCTACACTGCAAGCTCAGGGAGAGAGTTGGACCCCTGGGTAGCTTGCTGGGGTCAGAGGCCCCTAGGTGGGGGGCCAAGGAGCACCCTGTGGGCTATACTGCAAGTCTAGTAAGAGAGGTTGACCCCTGGGTAGCTTGCTGGGGTCAGGGGCCCCTAGGTGGATTGCCACGGGGTACTCTGGGGCCTATACTGCATGTCCAGGGACATCGGTGGACTTCTGGGTAGTTTGCTGGGGTCAGGGGCACTTAGGTGGAGGGCCTGGGGCACCCTGGGCCTATACTGCAAGTCCAAGGACATTGGTGGACCCTTGGGTAGCTTGTTTGGGTCAGAGGCGCCTTGGTGGAGGGCCAGGGGACACCCTGGGGCCTATACTGCAAGTCCAGGGACATTGGTGGACCCTTGGGTAGCTTGCTGGGGTCAGAGGGCATAGGCTGAGGGCCAAGGGGCACTCTAGGGCCTATACTTCAAGTCCAGGGACATCGGTGGACCCCTGGGTAGCTTGCTGGGGTCAGAGGCCCCTAGGTGGAGGGCTAGGGGGCACCCTGGGGCCTATACTGTAAGTACAGGAAGTGAGGTGGACCCCTGGGTAGCTTGCTGGGGTCAGAGGCCCCTAGGTGGAGGGCCCAGGGGGCACTTTGGGACCTATACTGCTAGTCCAGGGAGGAAGGTGGACCCATCGTTAGCTTGCTGGGGTCAGAGGCCCCTAGGTGGAGGGCAGGGGGCACCCTGGGCCTATACTGCAAGTCCAGGAAGAGAGGTGGACCCCTGGGTAGCTTGCTGGGGTCAGAGGCTCCTAGGTGGAGGGCCAGGGGTCACCCTGGGGCATATAAGGCAAGTCCAGGGACAACGGTGGACCCCTGTGTAGCTTGCTGGGGTCAGAGGCCCCTAGGTGGAGTTCCCAGGGGGCACCCTGGGGCCTATACTGCAAGCCCAGGGAGGGAGGTGGACCCCTGGGTAGATTGCTGGGGTCAGAGGCCCCTAGGTGGAGGGCCAGGGGGTCCCCTGGAGCCTATACTGCAAGTCAAGGGAGGGAGGTGGATCTCTGGGTAGCTTGCTGGGGTAAGAGGCCCCTAGGTGGAGGGCCAAGGGGCACCCTGGGGCCTACACTGCAAGTCCAGGTAGAGAGGTGGACCCCTGGGTAACTTGCTGGGGTCAGAGGCCCCTAGTTGGAGGGCCAAGGGGCGCCCTGGGGCCTATACTGCAAGTCCAGGTAGAGAGGTGGACCCCTGGGTAGCTTGCTGGGGTCAGAGGCGCCTAGGTGAAGGGCCAGGGGGCAACATGGGGCCTATTCTGAAAGTCCAGGGAGAGAGGTGGACCCCTGGGTAGCTTGCTGGGGTCAGAGACCCTAGGTGGAGGGCCAGGGGGCACCCTGGGGCCTATACTGCAAGTCCAGGGACATCGGTGGACCCCTGGGTAGCTTGCTGGGGTCAGGGGCCCTTAGGTGGAGGGCCAGGGGGCACCTTGGGGCCTATACTGCAAGTCCGGGAAGAGAAGTGGACCCCTGGGTAGCTTGCTGGGGTCAGGGGCCCTTAGGTGGAGGGCCACGGGGCACCCTGGGGCCTTTACTGCAAGTCCAGGGAGAGAGGTGGACCCCTGGGTAGATTGCTGGGGTCATGGGCCCCTGGATCGAGGGCCAGGGGCCACCGTTGGGCCTATACTGCAAGTCCAGGAAGAGAGATGAACCTCTGGGTAGCTTGCTGGGGTCATGGGCCTCTAGGTGGAGGGCCAGGGGCAACCGTGGGGCCTATACTGCAAGTCCAGAAGAGAGATGAACCCTGGGTAGCTTGCTGGGGTCAGAGGCCCCTAGGTGGAGGCCCCGGGGGCACTCTGTTGCTTTACTGCAAGTCCAGGCAGAGAGGTGGAACCCTGGGTAGCTTGCTGGGGTCAAAGGCCCCTAGGTGGAGGGCCAGGGGGCACCCAGGGATCTATACTGCAAGTCCAGGGACAGAGATGAACCCCTTGGTAGCTTGCTGGGGTCATGGGCCCCTAGGTGGAGAGCCAGGGGCAACCGTGGGGCCTATACTGCAAGTCGAGGAAGAGAGATGAATCCTTGGGTAGTTTGCTGGGGTCAGAGGCCTCAGGAGGAGGGTCAGGGGCACCCTGGGGCCTACACTGCAACTCCAGGGAGAGAGGTGGACCCCTGGGTAGCTTACTGGGTCAGAGGCCCCTAGGTGGAGGGTCAACGGGCACCTTGGGGCCTACACTGCAAGTCCAGGTAGAGAGGTGGAACCCAGGGTAGCTTGCTGGGGTCAGAGACCCCTAGGTGGAGGGCAAGTGGGCACCCTGGGGCATATACTGCAAGTCCAGGAAGAGAGTTGGACCCCTGGGTAGCTTGTTGGGGTGAGAGGGCCCTAGGTGGAGGGCCAGGGGGCACATTGTGGGCTATACTGCAAGCCCAGGAAGAGATATGGACCACTGGGTAGCTTGCTGGGGTCAGGGGCCCCTTTGTGGAGGGAGAGGGGGCACCCTGGAGCCTATACTGCAAGTCCAGGAAGAGAGGTGGACCCCCCGCTAGCTTGCAGGGGTCAGGGGCGCCTAGGTGGAGGGCCAGGAGGCACCCTGGGGCCTATACTGCAAGTCCCTGGACATCGGTACACCCCTGGGTAGCTTGCTGGGGTTAGGGACCCTTATGTGGAATTCCAGAGGGCACCCTGGGGTCTTTACTGCAAGTCAATGAAGAAAAGTGGACACCTGGGTAGCTTGTTGGGGTCAGAGGCCCCTAGGTGGAGAGAGAGGGGGCACCCTGGAGCCTATACTGCAAGTCCAGGAAGAGAGGTGGACCCCTGGGTAGATTGCTGGGGTCTGGGACCCCAAGGTGGAGGGCCAGGTGGCACCCTGTGAGCTATACTGCAAGTCCAGGAAGAGAGGTTGATCCTGGGTAGCTTGCTGGGGTCAGGGGCCCATAGGTGGAGTGCCACGGGGAACTCTGGGGCCTATACCTCAAGTCCAGGGACATCCGTGGACCCCTGGGTAGCATGCTGGGGTCAGAGGCTCCTAGGTGGAGGGCCAGGGGGCACCCTGGGGCCTATACTGCAAGTCCAGGGAGTGAGGTGGACTGCTGGCTAGCTTGCTGGGGTCAGAGGCCCCTAGGTGGGGGGCCAAGGAGCACCCTGTGGGCTATACTGCAAGTCCAGGAAGAGAGGTTGACCCCTGGGTAGCTTGCTGGGGTCAGGGGCCCCTAGGTGGAGTGCCACGGAGTACTCTGGGGCCTATACTGCATATCCAGGGACATCGGTGGACTTCTGGGTAGTTTGCTGGGGTCAGGGGCCCTTAGGTGGAGGGCCTGGGGCACCCTGGGCCTATACTGCAAGTCCAAGGACATTGGTGGACCCTTGGGTAGCTTGTTTGGGTCAGAGGCGCCTTGGTGGAGGGCCAGGGGGCACCCTGGGGCCTATACTGCAAGTCCAGGGACATTGGTGGACCCTTGGGTAGCTTGCTGGGGTCAGAGGGCATAGGTTGAGGGCCAGGGGGCACCCTAGGGCCTATACTTCAAGTCCAGGGACATCGGTGGACCCCTGGGTAGCTTGCTGGGGTCAGAGGCCCCTAGGTGGAGGGCTAGGGGGCACCCTGGGGCCTATACTGTAAGTACAGGGAGTGAGGTGGACCTCTGGGTAGCTTGCTGGGGTCATAGGCTCCTAGGTGGAAGGCCAGGGGGCACCCTGGGGCCTACAATGCAAGTCCTGGGAGAGAGGTGGACCCCTGGTTAGCTTGCTGGGGTCAGAGGCCCTTAGGTGGAGGGCCCAGGGGGCACTCTGGGACCTATACTGCTAGTCCAGGGAGGAAGGTGGACCCCTCGTTAGCGTGCTGGGGTCAGAGGCCCCTAGGTGGAGGGCAGGGGGCACCCTGGGCCTATACTGCAAGTCCAGGGAGAGAGGTGAACACCTGGGTAACTTGCTGGGGTGAGAGGCCCCTAGGTGGAGGGCCAGGGGGCACCCTGGGGCCTACACTGCAAGTCCAGGGAGAGAGGAGGACTCCTGGGTAGCTTGCTGGGGTCAGAGGCCCCAAGGTGGAGGGACAAGTGGCACCCTGGGGCATATACTGCAAGTCCAGGGACATCGGTGGACCCCTGGGTAGCTTGCTGGGGTCAGAGGCCCCTAGGTGGAGGGCCCAGGGGGCACCATGGGACCTATACTTCTAGTCCAGGGAGGGAGGTGGACCCCTCGGTAGCTTGCTGGGGTCAGAGGCCCCTAGGTGGACGGCCAACGGGCACCCTGGGGCCTATACTGCAAGTCCAGGGAGAGAGGTGGACCCCTGGGTTGCTTGCTGGAATCAGAGGCCACTAAGTGGAGGGCTGGGGGGCACCCTAGGGCCTATACTGCAAGTCCATGGAGTGAGGTGGACTCCTGGGTAGCTTGCTGGGGTCATGGAGTCCTAGGTGGAGGGCCAGGGGGCACCCTGGGGCCTATACTGCAAGTCCAGGGAGAGAGGTGGACCCCTGGGTAGCTTGCTTGGGGCATAGGCTCCTAGGTGGAGGGCCAGGGGGCACCCTGGGGCCTACACTGCAAGTCCAGGGAGAGAGGAGGACCCCTGGGTAGCTTGCTGGGGTCAGAGGCCCCAAGGTGGAGGGACAAGTGGCACCCTGGGGCATATACTGCAAGTCCAGGGACATCGGTGGACCCCTGGGTAGCTTGCTGGGGTCAGAGGCTCCTAAGTGGAGGGCTGGGGGGCACCCTAGGGCCTATACTGCAAGTCCAGGGAGAGAGATGGACCCCTGGGTTGCTTACTGGCATCAGAGGCCCCTAAGTGGAGGGATAGGTGGCACCCTGGGGCATATACTGCAAGTCCAGGGACATCGGTGGACCCCTGGGTAGCTTGCTGGGGTCAGAGGCTCCTAAGTGGAGGGCTGGGGGGCACCCTAGGGCCTATACTGCAAGTCCATGGAGTGAGGTGGACTCCTGGGTAGCTTGCTAGGGTCATAGAGTCCTAGGTGGAGGGACAGGGGGCACCCAGGGGCGTACACTGCAAGTCCAGGGATAGAGGTGGACCCCTGGGTAGCTTGCTTGGGTCAGAGGCCCCTATATGGAGGTCCAGGGGGCACCCTGGGGCCTACACTGCAAGTTCAGGGAGAGATTTAGAGGCCTGGGTAGCTTGTTGGGGTCAGGGGCCCCTGAATGTAGGGCCAATGAGCACTCTAGGGCCTATACTGCAAGACCAGGGAGGCAGGTGGAAACCTGTGTAGCTTGCTGTGGTCAGAGACCCTTAGGTGGAGTTCAAGGGGGCACTCTGGGGCCTACAATGAAAGTCCAGGGAGGGAGGTGGAGACCAGGGTAGCTTACTGGGGTCAGAGGCCCCTAGGTGAAGGGCCAACGGGCACCCTGGGGCCTATAGTGCAGGTCCACGGACATCGCCAGACCCCCGAGTAGCTTGCTAGGATCAGAGGCCCCCAGGTGTAGGGCCAGGGGGCACCCTTGGGCCTACACTGCAAGTCCTGGGACAACAGTGGACCCGTCGGTAGCTTGCTGACTTCAGAGGCGCCTAGGTGGAGGGCAAGGGAGCACCCTGGGGTCTATACTGCAAGTCCAGGGACATCAGTGGACCCCTGGTTAGCTTGCTGTGGTGAGAGGCCCCTAGGTGGAGGGCCAGGTGGCACCCTGTGGGCTATACTGCACGTCCAGGAAGAGAGGTTGACCCCTGGGTAGCTTGCTGGGGTCATGGGCCCTTAGGCGGAGGGCCAGGGGGCACCCTGGGGCCTATACTGCAAGTCCGAGAAGAGAAGTGGATGCCTGGGTAGCTTGCTGGGGTCAGGGGCCCCTAGGTGGAGGGCCAGGGGGCACCCTGGGGTCTATACTGCATGTCCAGGGAGGGAGGTGGACCCCTGGGTAGCTTGCTGGGGTCAGAGGCCCCTAGGTCAAGGGCTAACGATCACCCTGGGGCCTATACTGCAAGTACAGGGAGAGAGATGTACCCCTGGGTAGCTTGCTGGGGTCAAAGGCCCCTAGGTGGAGGGCCAGGGGGCACCCTGGGGCCTAAAATGCAAGTCCTGAGAGAGAGGTGGACCCCTGGGTAGCTTGCTGGGGTCTGAGTCTCCTAGGTGAAGGGCCAGGAGGCACCCTGAGGCTTATACTGCAAGTCCAGGGACATCGGTGGACCCCTGGGTAGCTTACTGGGGTCAGAGGCCCCAAGGTGGAGGGCAAGGGGGCACCCTGGGGCTTACACTGCAAGTCCAGGGAGGAATGTGGACCCCTGGGTAGGTTGCTGGGGTCAGAGGCCCCTAGGTAGAGGGCCAGGGGGTAACCTGGGGCCTATACTGCAAGTCCAGGGAATGAGGTGGACTCCTGGGTAGATTGCTGGGGTCAGAGGCCACTAGGTGGAGGGCCAAGGGGTCCCCTGGGGCATATACTGCAAGTCAAGGGAGGGAGGTGGATCTCTGGGTAGCTTGTTGGGGTGAGGGGCCCCTAGGTGGAGGGCCAGGGGGCACATTGTGGACTATACTGCAAGCCCAGGAAGAGATATGGACCACTGGGTAGCTTGCTGGGGTCAGAGGCCCCAAGGTGGAGGGACAAGTGGCACCCTGGGGCATATACTGCAAGTCCAGGGACATGGGTGGACCTGTGGGTAGCTTGCTGGGGTCAGAGGCTCCTAAGTGGAGGGCTGGGGGGCACCCTAGGGCCTATACTGCAAGTCCAGGGAGAGAGGTGGACCCCTGGGTTGCTTGCTGGCATCAGAGGCCCCTAAGTTGAGGGCTGGGGGGCACCCTGGGGCCTACACTGCAAGTTCAGGGAGAGATTTGGAGGCCTGGGTAGCTTGTTGGGGTCAGGGGCCCCTAGGTGTAGGGCCAATGAGCACCCTGGAGCCTATACTGCAAGTCCAGGGAGGCAGGTGGACCCCTGGGTATTTTGCTGTGGTCAGAGACCCTTAGGTGGACTTCATTGGGGCACTCTGGGGCCTACAATGAAAGTCCAGGGAGGGAGGTGGACCCCTGGGTAGCTTCCTGGGGTCAGAGGCCCCTAGGTGAAGGGCCAAGGGGCACCCTGGGGCCTATAGTGCAAGTCCACGGACATCGCCGGACCCCCGAGTAGCTTGCTGGGATCAGAGGCCCCTAGGTGGAGGGCCAGGGGGCACCCTTGGGCCTATACTGCAAGTCCAGGGACAACAGTGGACCCCTCAGTAGCTTGCTGGCTTCAGAGGCGCCTAGGTGGAGGGCAATTGAGCACCCTAGGGCCTATACTGCAAATCCAGGAAGAGAAGAGGACCCCTGGGTAGCTTGCTGGGGTCAAAGGCCCCAGCTGGAGAGCCAAAGGGCACCCTGGGGTCTATACTGCAAGTCCAGGGACATTAGTGGACCCCTGGTTAGCTTGCTGGGGTGAGAGGCCCCTAGGTGAAGGGCCAGGTGGCACCCTGTGGGCTATACTGCAAGTCCAGGAAGAGAGGTTGACCCCTGGGTAGCTTGCTGGGGTCATGGGCCCTTAGGCGGAGGGCCAGGGGGCACTCTGGGGCCTATACTGCAAGTCCAAGAAGAGAAGTGGAAGCCTGGGTAGCTTGCTGGGGTCAGGGGCCCCTAGGTGGAGGGCCAGGAGGTCCCCTGGGGCCTATAATGCAAGTCCAGGGAGAAAGGTGGACCCCTGGGTACGTTGCTGAGGTCAGAGGCCTCTAGGTGGAGGGTTGGGGGGCACCCTGGGGCCTATACTGCAAGTCCAGGAAGAGAGGTGTACCCCTGGGTAGCTTGCTGGGGTCAGAGGCCCCTAGGTGAAGGGCTAAGGGGCACCCTTGGTCCTATACTGCAAGTACAGGGAGAGAGGTGGAACCCTGGGTAGCTTGCTGGGGTCAGAGGCCCCTAGGTGGAGGTTCAGGGGGCACCCTAGGGCCTATACTGCAAGTACAGGGAGAGAGGTGTACCCCTGGGTAGCTTGCTGGGGTCAAAGGCCCCTAGGTGGAGGGCCAGGGGGCACCCTTGGGCCTATACTGCAAGTACAGGGAGAGAGATGTACCCCTGGGTAGCTTGCTGGGGTCAAAGGCCCCTAGGTGGAGGGCCAGGGGGCACCCTGGGGCCTAAAATGCAAGTCCTGAGAGAGAGGTGGACCCCTGGGTAGCTTGCTGGGGTCAGAGGCTCCTAGGTGGAGGGCCAGGGGGCACCCTGGGGCCTATACTGCAAGTCCAGGGAGTGAGATGGACTCCTTGGTAGCTTGCTGGGGTCATAGGCTTCTAGGCGGAGGGCCAGGCGGCACCCTGGGGCCTACACTGCAAGTCCAGGGAGAGAGTTGGACCCCTGGGTAGCTTACTGGGGTCAGAGGCCCCTAGGTGGAGGGCCAGCGGGCACCCCGGGGTCTTTACTGATAGTCCAGGAACAGATGTGGACCCCTGCGTAGCTTGCTTGGGTCAGTGGCCCCATAGGCGGCGGGCCAGAGGGGGCACCCTGTGGGCTATACTGCAAGTCCAGGGAGAGAGGTGAACCCCTGGGTAGCTTGCTGGGGTGAGAGGCCCCTAGGTGGAGGGCCAGGGGGCACCCTGGGGCCTACACTGCAAGTCCAGGGAGAGAGGAGGACCCCTGGTTAGCTTGCTGGGGTCAGAGGCCCCAAGGTGGAGGGACAAGTGGCACCCTGGGGCCTATACTGCAAGTCCAGGAACATCGGTGGAACCCTGGGTATCTTTTTGGGGTCAAAGGCGCCTAGTTGGAGGGCCAGGGGCACTCTGGGGCCTATACTGCAAGTCCAGGGAGAGAGGTGGACTCCTGGGTGGCTTGCTGGGGTCAGTGGCCCCTAGGTCGAGTGCCAGGGGGCACCCTGGCTCCTATACTGCAAGTCCAGGGACATCGGTGGACCCCTAGGTAGCTTGCTCGTGTCAGGGCCCCTAGGTGGAGGGCCAATGAGCACCCTGGAGCCTATACTGCAAGTCCAGGGAGGCAGGTGGACCACTGGGTATTTTACTGTGGTCAGAGACCCTTAGGTGGACTTCATTGGGGCACTCTGGGGCCTACAATGAAAGTCCAGGGAGGGAGGTGGACCCCTGGGTAGCTTCCTGGGGTCAGAGGCCCCTAGGTGGAGGGCCAGGGGGCACCCTTGGGCCTATACTGCAAGTCCAGGGACAACGCCGGACCCCCGAGTAGCTTGCTGGGATCAGAGGCCCCTAGGTGGAGGGCCAGGGGGCACCCTTGGGCCTATACTGCAAGTCCAGGGACAACAGTGGACCCCTCAGTAGCTTGCTGGCTTCAGAGGCGCCTAGGTGGAGGGCAATTGAGCACCCTAGGGCCTATACTGCAAATCCAGGAAGAGAAGAGGACCCCTGGGTAGCTTGCTGGTGTCAAAGGCCCCAGCTGGAGGGCCAAAGGGCACCCTGGGGTCTATACTGCAAGTCCAGGGACATTAGTGGACCCCTGGTTAGCTTGCTGGGGTGAGAGGCCCCTAGGTGAAGGGCCAGGTGGCACCCTGTGGGCTATACTGCAAGTCCAGGAAGAGAGGTTGACCCCTGGGTAGCTTGCTGGGGTCATGGGCCCTTAGGCGGAGGGCCAGGGGGCACCCTGGGGCCTATACTGCAAGTCCGAGAAGAGAAGTGGAAGCCTGGGTAGCTTGCTGGGGTCAGGGGCCCCTAGGTGGAGGGCCAGGAGGTCCCCTGGGGCCTATAATGCAAGTCCAGGGAGAAAGGTGGAACCCTGGGTACGTTGCTGAGGTCAGAGGCCTCTAGGTGGAGGGTTGGGGGGCACCCTGGGGCCTATACTGCAAGTCCGAGAAGAGAAGTGGAAGCCTGGGTAGCTTGCTGGGGTCAGGGGCCCCTAGGTGGAGGGCCAGCAGGTCCCCTGGGGCCTATAATGCAAGTCCAGGAAGAGAGGTGTACCCCTGGGTAGCTTGCTGGGGTCAGAGGCCCCTAGGTGAAGGGCTAAGGGGCACCCTTGGTCCTATACTGCAAGTACAGGGAGAGAGGTGGAACCCTTAGGTAGCTTGCTGGGGTCAGAGGCCCCTAGGTGGAGGTTCAGGGGGCACCCTGGGGCCTATACTGCAAGTACAGGGAGAGAGGTGTACCCCTGGGTAGCTTGCTGGGGTCAAAGGCCCCTAGGTGGAGGGCCAGGGGGCACCCTGGGGCCTATACTGCAAGTACAGGGAGAGAGATGTACCCCTGGGTAGCTTGCTGGGGTCAAAGGCCCCTAGGTGGAGGGCCAGGGGGCACCCTGGGGCCTACACTTCAAGTCCAGGGAGAGAGTTGGACCCCTGGGTAGCTTACTGGGGTCAGAGGCCCCTAGGTGGAGGGCCAGCGGGCACCCCGGGGTCTTTACTGATAGTCCAGGAACAGATGTGGACCCCTGCGTAGCTTGCTTGGGTCAGTGGCCCCAAAGGCGGCGGGCCAGAGGGGGCACCCTATGGGCTATACTGCTAGTCCAGGGAGAGAGGTGAACCCCTGGGTAGCTTGCTGGGGTGAGAGGCCCCTAGGTGGAGGGCCAGAGGGCACCCTGGGGCCTACACTGCAAGTCCAGGCAGAGAGGAGGACCCCTGGTTAGCTTGCTGGGGTCAGAGGCCCCAAGGTGGAGGGACAAGTGGCACCCTGGGGCCTATACTGCAAGTCCAGGAACATCGGTGGAACCCTGGGTATCTTTTTGGGGTCAAGGCGCCTAGTTGGAGGGCCAGGGGCACTCTGGGGCCTATACTGCAAGTCCAGGGAGAGAGGTGGACTCCTGGGTGGCTTGCTGGGGTCAGTGGCCCCTAGGTCGAGTGCCAGGGGGCACCCTGGCTCCTATACTGCAAGTCCAGGGACATCGGTGGACCCCTCAGTAGCTTGCTGGGGTCAGGGGCCCCTAGGTGGAAGGCCAAAGGGCACCCTGGGGCCAACACTGCAAGTCCAGGGAGTGAGGTGGACTCCTGGGCAGCTTGCTGGGGTCATAGGCTCCTAGGTGGAGGGCCAGGGGGCACCCTGGGGCCTACACTGCAAGTCCAGGGAGAGAGGTGGACCCTTGGGTAGCTTGCTGGGGTCAGAGACCTTTTGGTGGAGGGCAAGGGGCACCCTGGGGCCTACACTGCAAGTCCAGGGACATCAGTGGACCCCTGGGTAGCTTGCTGGGGACAGACACCCCTAGGTGGAGGGCAAGGGGGCACCCTGGGGCCTATACTGCAAGTCCAGGGACAGAGGTGGACCCCTGGGTAGCTTGCTGGGGTCAGGGTCACCTAGGTGGAGGGCCAGGGGGCACCGTGGGGCCTATACTGCAAGTCCAAGTTGAGAGGTGGTCTTCTGGGTAGCTTGCTCGTGTCAGAGGCCTCAGGTGCAGGGCAAGGGCGCACCCTGGGGCCTATACTGCTAGTCCAGGAAGAGAGGTGGACCCCTGGGTAGCTTGCTGGGGTCAGAGGCCCCTAGGTGGAGGGTCAGGGGGCACCATGGGGTTTTATTTGCAAGTCCAGGAAGAGAGGTGGACCCCTGGGTAGCTTGCTTGGGTCAGAGGCTCCTAGGTGGAGGGCCAGGGGGCACTCTGGTGCTTTACTGCAAGTCCAGGCAGAGAGGTGGCCCCCTGGGTAGCTTGCTGGGGTCAGAAGGGGCAAACTGGGGCTTACACTGCAAGTCCAGGTAGAGAGGTGTAACCCTGGGTAGCTTGCTGGGGTCAAAGGCACCTAGGTGGAGGGCCAGGGGCCATCGTGGGGCCTGAACAGCAAGTCCAGGAAGAGAGATGAACCCCTGGGTAGCTTGCTGGGGTCAGAGGGCCCTAGGTTGAGGCCCCAAGGTCATTCTAGTGCTTTACTGCAAGTCCAGGCAGAGAAGTGGCCCCCTGGGTAGATTGTTGGGATCAGAGGCTCCTAGGTGGAGGGCCAGGGGGCACCCTGGGGCCTATACTGCAAGTCCAAGGTGAGAGGTGGTCCTCTGGGTAGATTGCTGGGGTCAGAAGCCCCCAGGTAAAGGGCAAGGGGCACCCAGGGGCCTATACTGCAAGTCCAGGGAGAGAGGTGGTCCCCTGGGTAGCTTGCTGTGGTCAGAGGCCCCTAGGTGGAGGGCCAGGGGGCAACCTAGGGCCTACACTGCAAGTCTAGGAAGAGAGGTTGACCCCTGGGTAGCTTGCTGGGGTCAGAGACCCCTAGGTGGAAGGCCAGGGGGCACCCTGGGGCTTATACTGCAAGTCCAGGCAGAGAAGTGGCCCCCTGGGTAGCTTGTTGGGATCAGAGGCCCCTACGTGGATGGCTTGGGGGCACCCTCTGGGCTTTACTGCAAGTCCAGGAACAGAGGTGGACCCCTGGTTAGCTTGCTGGGGTCAGGGGCCCCTAGGTGGAAGGCCAAAGGGCACCCTGGGGCAAACACTGCAAGTCCAGGGAGTGAGGTGGACTCCTGGGCAGCTTGCTGGGGTCATAGGCTCCTAGGTGGAGGGCCAGGGGGCACCCTGGGGCCTACACTGCAAGTCCAGGGAGAGAGGTGGACCCTTGGGTAGCTTGCTGGGGTCAGAGACCTTTTGGTGGAGGGCAAGGGGAACCCTGGGGCCTACACTGCAAGTCCAGGGACATCAGTGGACCCCTGGGTAGCTTGCTGGGGACAGACACCCCTAGGTGGAGGGCAAGGGGGCACCCTGGGGCCTATACTGCAAGTCCAGGGACAGAGGTGGACCCCTGGGTAGCTTGCTGGGGTCAGGGTCACCTAGGTGGAGGGCCAGGGGGCACCGTGGGGCCTATACTGCAAGTCCAAGTTGAGAGGTGGTCTTCTGGGTAGCTTGCTCGTGTCAGAGGCCTCAGGTGCAGGGCAAGGGCGCACCCTGGGGCCTATACTGCTAGTCCAGGAAGAGAGGTGGACCCCTGGGTAGCTTGCTGGGGTCAGAGGCCCCTAGGTGGAGGGTCAGGGGGCACCATGGGGTTTTATTTGCAAGTCCAGGAAGAGAGGTGGACCCCTGGGTAGCTTGCTTGGGTCAGAGGCTCCTAGGTGGAGGGCCAGGGGGCACTCTGGTGCTTTACTGCAAGTCCAGGCAGAGAGGTGGCCCCCTGGGTAGCTTGCTGGGGTCAGAAGGGGCAAACTGGGGCTTACACTGCAAGTCCAGGTAGAGAGGTGTAACCCTGGGTAGCTTGCTGGGGTCAAAGGCACCTAGGTGGAGGGCCAGGGGCCATCGTGGGGCCTGAACAGCAAGTCCAGGAAGAGAGATGAACCCCTGGGTAGCTTGCTGGGGTCAGAGGGCCCTAGGTTGAGGCCCCAAGGTCATTCTAGTGCTTTACTGCAAGTCCAGGCAGAGAAGTGGCCCCCTGGGTAGCTTGTTGGGATCAGAGGCCCCTACGTGGATGGCTTGGGGGCAACCTCTGGGCTTTACTGCAAGTCCAGGAACAGAGGTGGACCCCTGGTTAGCTTGCTGGGGTCAGGGGCCCCTAGGTGGAAGGCCAAAGGGCACCCTGGGGCCACCACTGCAAGTCCAGGGAGTGAGGTGGACTCCTGGGCAGCTTGCTGGGGTCATAGGCTCCTAGGTGGAGGGCCAGGGGGCACCCTGGGGCCTACACTGCAAGTCCAGGGAGAGAGGTGGACCCTTGGGTAGCTTACTGGGGTCAGAGACCTTTTGGTGGAGGGCAAGGGGCACCCTGGGGCCTACACTGCAAGTCCAGGTAGAGAGGTGTAACCCTGGGTAGCTTGCTGGGGTCAAAGGCACCTAGGTGGAGGGCCAGGGGCCATCGTGGGGCCTGAACAGCAAGTCCAGGAAGAGAGATGAACCCCTGGGTAGCTTGCTGGGGTCAGAGGGCCCTAGGTTGAGGCCCCAAGGTCATTCTAGTGCTTTACTGCAAGTCCAGGCAGAGAAGTGGCCCCCTGGGTAGATTGTTGGGATCAGAGGCTCCTAGGTGGAGGGCCAGGGGGCACCCTGGGGCCTATACTGCAAGTCCAAGGTGAGAGGTGGTCCTCTGGGTAGATTGCTGGGGTCAGAAGCCCCCAGGTAAAGGGCAAGGGGCACCCAGGGGCCTATACTGCAAGTCCAGGGAGAGAGGTGGTCCCCTGGGTAGCTTGCTGTGGTCAGAGGCCCCTAGGTGGAGGGCCAGGGGGCAACCTAGGGCCTACACTGCAAGTCTAGGAAGAGAGGTTGACCCCTGGGTAGCTTGCTGGGGTCAGAGACCCCTAGGTGGAAGGCCAGGGGGCACCCTGGGGCTTATACTGCAAGTCCAGGCAGAGAAGTGGCCCCCTGGGTAGCTTGTTGGGATCAGAGGCCCCTACGTGGATGGCTTGGGGGCACCCTCTGGGCTTTACTGCAAGTCCAGGAACAGAGGTGGACCCCTGGTTAGCTTGCTGGGGTCAGGGGCCCCTAGGTGGAAGGCCAAAGGGCACCCTGGGGCAAACACTGCAAGTCCAGGGAGTGAGGTGGACTCCTGGGCAGCTTGCTGGGGTCATAGGCTCCTAGGTGGAGGGCCAGGGGGCACCCTGGGGCCTACACTGCAAGTCCAGGGAGAGAGGTGGACCCTTGGGTAGCTTGCTGGGGTCAGAGACCTTTTGGTGGAGGGCAAGGGGAACCCTGGGGCCTACACTGCAAGTCCAGGGACATCAGTGGACCCCTGGGTAGCTTGCTGGGGACAGACACCCCTAGGTGGAGGGCAAGGGGGCACCCTGGGGCCTATACTGCAAGTCCAGGGACAGAGGTGGACCCCTGGGTAGCTTGCTGGGGTCAGGGTCACCTAGGTGGAGGGCCAGGGGGCACCGTGGGGCCTATACTGCAAGTCCAAGTTGAGAGGTGGTCTTCTGGGTAGCTTGCTCGTGTCAGAGGCCTCAGGTGCAGGGCAAGGGCGCACCCTGGGGCCTATACTGCTAGTCCAGGAAGAGAGGTGGACCCCTGGGTAGCTTGCTGGGGTCAGAGGCCCCTAGGTGGAGGGTCAGGGGGCACCATGGGGTTTTATTTGCAAGTCCAGGAAGAGAGGTGGACCCCTGGGTAGCTTGCTTGGGTCAGAGGCTCCTAGGTGGAGGGCCAGGGGGCACTCTGGTGCTTTACTGCAAGTCCAGGCAGAGAGGTGGCCCCCTGGGTAGCTTGCTGGGGTCAGAAGGGGCAAACTGGGGCTTACACTGCAAGTCCAGGTAGAGAGGTGTAACCCTGGGTAGCTTGCTGGGGTCAAAGGCACCTAGGTGGAGGGCCAGGGGCCATCGTGGGGCCTGAACAGCAAGTCCAGGAAGAGAGATGAACCCCTGGGTAGCTTGCTGGGGTCAGAGGGCCCTAGGTTGAGGCCCCAAGGTCATTCTAGTGCTTTACTGCAAGTCCAGGCAGAGAAGTGGCCCCCTGGGTAGCTTGTTGGGATCAGAGGCCCCTACGTGGATGGCTTGGGGGCAACCTCTGGGCTTTACTGCAAGTCCAGGAACAGAGGTGGACCCCTGGTTAGCTTGCTGGGGTCAGGGGCCCCTAGGTGGAAGGCCAAAGGGCACCCTGGGGCCACCACTGCAAGTCCAGGGAGTGAGGTGGACTCCTGGGCAGCTTGCTGGGGTCATAGGCTCCTAGGTGGAGGGCCAGGGGGCACCCTGGGGCCTACACTGCAAGTCCAGGGAGAGAGGTGGACCCTTGGGTAGCTTACTGGGGTCAGAGACCTTTTGGTGGAGGGCAAGGGGCACCCTGGGGCCTACACTGCAAGTCCAGGGACATCAGTGGACCCCTGGGTAGTTTGCTGGGGTCAGAGGCACCTATGTGGAGGTCCAGGGGGCACCCTGGGGCCTATACTGCAAGTCCAGGGAGAGAGGTGGACATCTGGGTAGCTTGTTGGGGTCATGGGCCCCTAGGTGGAGGGCAGTGGGCCACCGTTAAGCTTATACTGCAAGTCCAGGGAGAGAGGTGGACCCCTGGGTAGCTTGCTGGGGTCAGAGGCCCATGGGTGGAGGGAGAGGGGGCACCCTGGGGCCTATACTGCTAGCCCAGGGAGAGAGGTGGACCCCTGGGTAGCTTGCTGGGGTCAGAGGCCCTTGGGTGGAGGGAGAGGGGGCACCCTGGGGCCTATACTGCAAGCCCAGGGAGAGAGGTGGACCCCTGGGTAGCTTGCTGGGGTCAGAGACTGTAAATTGGAGGGCAAGGGGGCACACTGGGCCCTATACTGCAAGTCCAGGAAGGGAGGTGGACCCCTGGGAAGCTTGCTGTGGTCAGAGGCCCCTAGGTGGAAAGCCAGGAGGTCCCTTGGGGCCTATACTGCAAGCCCAGGGAGAGAGGTGAACCCCTGGGTAGCTTGTTGGGGTGAGGGGCCCTCAGGTGGAGAACCAGGGGGCACATTGTGGGCTATACTGCAAGCCCAGGAAGAGATATGGACCACTGGGTAGCTTGCTGGGGTCAGGGGCCCCTAGGTGGATGGATAGGGGGCACCCTGGAGAGTATACTGCAAGACCAGGAAGAGAGGTGGACCCCTGGGTAGCTTGCAGGGTTCAGGGACCCCTAGGTGGAGGGCCAGGGGGCACCATGGGGCCTTTACTGCAAGCCCAGGGAGGGAGGTGGACCCCTGGGTAGCTTGCTGGGGTCAGAGGCCCAAAGGTGGAGGGCCAAGGAGCACCCTGTGGGCTATACTGCAAGTCCAGGAAGAGAGGTTGACCCCTGGGTAGCTTGCTGGGGTCAGGGGCCCCTAGTTGGAGTGCCACGGGGAACTCTGGGGCCTATACTGCAAGTCCAGGAACATCGGTGGACCCCTGGGTAGCTTGCTGGGGTCAGGGGCCCCTAGGTTGAGGGCCAGGTGGCACCCAGGGGCCTATACTGCAAGTCCAGGGAGATCGGTGGACCCCTGGATAGCTTGCTATGTTCAGAGGCCCCTAGGTGGACGGCCAGGGGGCACCCTGGGGCCTTTACTGCAAGTCCAGGAAGAAAGGTGGACCCCTGGGTAGCTTGCTGGGGTAAGAGGCCCCTAGGTGGAGGGCCCAGGGGACACCCTGGGACCTATACTGCTAGTCCAGGGAGGGAGGTGGACCCCCCCGGTAGCTTGCTGGGGTCAGAGACCCCTAGGTGGAGGGCCAACGAGCACCCTGGGGCTTATACTGCAAGTCCAGGGACAGAGGTGGACCCCTGGGTAGCTTGCTGGGGTCAGGGTCACCTAGGTGGAGGGCCAGGGGGCACCGTGGGGCCTAAACTGCAAGTACAAGTTGAGAGGTGGTCTTCTGGGTAGCTTGCTCGGGTCAGAGGCCTCAGGTGCAGGGCAAGGGCACACCCTGGGGCCTATACTGCAAGTCCAGGAAGAGAGGTGGACCCCTGGGTAGCTTGCTGGGGTCAGAGGCCCCTAGGTGGATAGATAGGGGGCACCCTGGAGAGTATACTGCAAGTCCAGGAAGAGAGGTTGACCCCTGGGTAGCTTGCTGGGGTCAGGGGCCCCTAGGTGGAGTGCCACGAGGAACTCTGGGGCCTATACTGCAAGTCCAGGGACATCGGTGGACCCCTGGGTAGCTTGCTGGGGTCAGGGGCCCCTAAGTGGAGGGCCAGGTGGCACCCTGGGGCCAATACTGCAAGTCCAGGGAGATCGGTGGACCCCTGGATAGCTTGCTGGGTTCAGAGGCCCCTAGGTGGAGGGCCAGGGGGCACCCTGGGGCCTATACTGCAAGTCCAAGAAGAAAGGTGGACCCCTGGGTAGCTTGCTGGGGTCAGAGGCCCCTAGGTGGAGGGCCCAGGGGACACCCTGGGACCTATACTGCTAGTCCAGGGAGGGAGGTGGACCCCTCGGTAGCTTGCTGGGGTCAGAGACCCCAAGGTGGAGGGCCAACGAACACCCTGGGGCTTATACTGCAAGTCCAGGGACAGAGGTGGACCCCTGGGTAGCTTGCTGGGGTCAGGGTCACCTAGGTGGAGGGCCATGCGCACCATGGGGCCTATACTGCAAGTCCAAGTTGAGAGGTGGTCTTCTGGGTAGCTTGCTCGGGTCAGAGGCCTCAGGTGCAGGGCAAGGGCGCACCCTGGGGCCTATACTGCAAGTCCAGGAAGAGATGTGGACCCCTGGGTAGCTTGCTGGGGTCAGAGGCCCCTAGGTGGAGGGTCAGGGGGCACCATGGGGTTTTAATTGCAAGTCCAGGAAGAGAGGTGGACCCCTGGGTAGCTTGCTGGGGTCAGAGGCTCCTAGGTGGAGGGCCAGGGGGCACTCTGGTGCTTTACTGCAAGTCCAGGCAGAGAGGTGGCCCCCTGGGTAGCTTGCTGGGGTCAGAAGGGGCAAAGTGGGGCTTACACTGCAAGTCCAGGTAGAGAGGTGTAACCCTGCGTAGCTTGCTGGGGTCAGACACCCCTAGGTGGAGAGCAAGGGGGCACCATGGGGCCTTTACTGCAAGTCCAGGGAGTGAGGTGGACCCCTGGGTAGCTTGCTGGGGTCAGGGTCACCTGGGTGGAGGGCCAGTGGGCACCCTGGGGCCTATACTGCAAGTCCAGGGAGAGAGGTGGACCCCTGGGTAGCTTGCTGGGGTCAAAGGCCCCTAGGTGGAGGGCCAGGGGCCACCGTGGGGCCTATACAGCAAGTCCAGGAAGAGAGATGAACCCCTGGGTAGCTTGCTGGGGTCAAAGGGTCCTAGGTTGAGGCCCCAAGGTCATTCTGGTGCTTTACTGCAAGTCCAGGCAGAGAAGTGGCCCCCTGGGTAGCTTGTTGGGATCAGGGGCCCTTAGGTGGAAGGCCAGGGAGCACCCAGAGTCCTATGCTGCAAGTCCAGGGAGGGAGGTGGATCCCTGGGTAGCTTGGTGGGGTGAGGGGCCCCTAGGTGGAGGGCCAGGGGGCACATTGTGGGCTATACTGCAAGCCCAGGAAGAGATATGGACCACTGGGTAGCTTGCTGGGGTCAGGGACCCTTAGGTGGAAGGCCAGGGGGCACCCTGGGGTCTATACTGCAAGTCGAGGAAGAGAAGTGGTCCACTGGGTAGCTTGCTGAGGTCAGGGGCCCCTTGGTGGAGAGAGATGGGGCACCCTGGAGCCTAAACTGCAAGTCCAGGAAGAGAGGTGGACCCCTGGGAAGATTGCTGGGGTCTGGGACCCCAAGGTGGAGGGCTAGGTGGCACCCTGTGAGCTTTACTGCAAGTCCAGGAAGAGAGGTTGACCCTGGGTAGCTTGCTGGGGTCAGGGTACCCCTAGGTGGAGTGCCATGGGGAACTCTGGGTCTATACCTGAAGTCCAGGGACATCGGTGGACCCCTGGGTAGCTTGCTGGGGTCAGAGGCCCCTAGGTGGAGGGCCAGGGGGCACCCTGGGGCCTATACTGCATGTCCAGGAAGAAAGGTGGACCCCTGGGTAGCTTGCTGGGGTCAGAGGCCCCTAGGTGAAGGGCCAGGGGGCACCCTGGGGCCTATACTGCAAGTCCAGAAAGAGAAGTTGACCCCTGGGTAGCTTGCTGGGGTCAGGGACCCCTTGGTGGAGGGCCAGGGGGCACCCTGGGGCCTATACTGCAAGCCCAAGGAGGGAGTTGGACCCCTGGGTAGCTTGCTGGGGTCAGGTTCCCCTGGGTGGAGGGCCAGTTGGCACCCTGTGGGCTATACTGCAAGTCCAGGGAGAAAGGTGGACCCCTGGGTAGCTTGCTTGGGTCATAGGCTCCTAGGTGGAGGGCCAGGGGGCACTCTGGGGCCTACACTGCAAGTCCAGGGACATCGGTGGACCCCTGGGTAGCTTGCTGGGGTCAGACGCCCCTTAGTGGAGGGCCCAGGGGGCACCCTGGGACCTATACTGCTAGTACAGGGAGAGAGGTGGACCCCTCGGTAGCTTGCTGGGGTCAGGTTCCCCTAGGTGGAGGGCCAGTTGGCACCCTGTGGGCTATACTGAAAGTCCAGGGAGAGAGGTGGACCCCTGGGTAGCTTGCTTGGGTCATAGGCCCCTAGGTGGAGGGCCAGGGGGCACCCTGGAGCCTACACTGCAAGTCCAGTGAGAGATGTAGACCCCTGGGTAGTTTGCTGGGGTCAGAGGCCCCTAGGTGGAAGGCCAAGGGGGCCTATACTGCAAGTCCAGGGAGGGAGGTGGACCTCTGGGTAGCTTGCTGTTGTCAGAGACCCCTAGGTGGAGGGCAAGGGGGCACTCTGGGTTCTACAATGAAAGTCAAGGGAGGGAGGTGGACCCCTGGGTAGCTTCCTGGGATCAGAGGCCCCTATGTGAAGGGCCAAGGGGCTCCCTGGGGCCTGTAGTGCAAGTCCTGTGACATCAGTGGACCCCTCGGTAGCTTGCTGGCTTCAGAGGCACCTAGGTGGAGGGCCAGGTGGCACCCTGGGGCCTATACTGCAAGTCAAGGGAGAGATGTGGACACCCAGGTAGCTTGCTGGGGTCAGGGACTCTTAGGTGGAGGTCCAGGGGGCATCCTGGGATCTATACTGCAAGTCCAGGAAGAAAAGAGGACCCCTGGGTAGCTTGCTGGGGTCAAAGGCCCCTAGGTGGAGGGCCAAGGGGCACCCTGGGGTCTATACTGCAAGTCCAGGGACATCGGTGGACCCCTGGGTAGCTTGCTGGGGTCAAAGGCCCCTAGGTGGAGGGCCAAGGGGCACCCTGGGGCCTATACTGCAAGTCCAAGGAGATCGGTGGACCCCTGTGTAGGTTGCTGGGGTCAGAGGCCCCTAGGTGGAGGGCCAGGGGGCACCATGGGGCCTATACTGCAAGTCCAGGAAGAGAGGTGGACCCCTGGGTAGCTTGCTGGTATCAAAGGGCCCTAGGTGGAGGGCCAGGGGGCACCGTGGGGCCTATACTGCAAGTCCAGGGACATTGGTGGACCCCTGGGTAGCTTGCTGGGGTCAGAGGCCCCTAGGCTGAGGGCCAGGGGGCACCCTGGGGCCTATACTGCAAGTCCAGGGACATCGGTGGAACCCTGGGCAGCTTGCTGGGGTCAGGGGCCCTTGGGCGGCGGGCCAGGGGGCACTGTGGAGCCTATACTGCAAGTCCAAGGAGGGTGGTTGACCCCTGGGTAGCTTGCTGGGTTCAGAGGCCCCTAGGCTAAGGGCCAGGGGGCACCCTGGGGCCTATACTGATAGTCCAGGGACATCGGTGGACCCCTGGGTAGCTTGCTGGGGTCTTAGGCCCCTAGGTGGAGGGCCCAGGAGGCACCCTGGGGCCTACACTGCAAGTCCAGGGAGGGAGTTGGACCCCTGGGTAGCTTGCTGGGGTCTGAGACCCCTAGGTGGAGGGCAAGGGGGACCCTGGGGCCTATACTGCAAGTCCAGGGAGTGAGGTGGACCCCTGGGTAGCTTGCTGGGGTCAGAGGCCCCTAGGTGGAGGGCCAGGGGGCACCCTGGGGCCTATATTGCAAGTCCAGGAAGAGAGGTGGACCCCTGGGTAGCTTGCTGGGGTCAGAGACCCCTAGGTGGAGGGCAAGAGGGCACCCTGGGGCCTACACTGCAAGTTCAGGAACAGAGGTGGACACCTGATTAGCTTGCTGGGGTCAGGGGCCCCTAGGTGGAGGTCCAGGGGACACCCTGGGGCCTATACTGCAAGTCCAGGGAGAGAGGTGGACCCCTGGGTAGCTTGCTGGGGTCAAGGGCTCTTAGGTGAAGGGCCAGGGGGCACCCTGGGGCCTATACTGCATTACCAGGGAGAGAGGTGGACACCTGGGTAGCTTGCTGGGGTCAGAGGACCCTAGGTGAAGGGCCAGGGGGCACCCTGGGTTCTATACTGCAAGTCCAGGGAGATCGGTGGACTCCTGGGTAGCTTGCTGGGGTCAGAGGCCCCTAGGTGGATGGCCAGGGTGCACACTGGGGCCTATACTGCAAGTCCAGGGACATCGGTAGACCCCTGGTTAGCTTAGTGGGGTCAGGGGCCCAAAGGTGGAGTGCCTGGGGGCTCCCTTTGGGCTATACTGCAAGACCAGGAACAGAGGTTGACCCATGGTTAGCTTGCTAGGGCCAGGGGCCCCTAGGTGGAGGGCCAAATGGAACCCTGGGGCCTATACTGCAAGTCCAGGGAGTGAGGTGGACTCCTTGGTAGCTTGCTGTGGTCATAATCTCCTAAGTGGAGGGCCTGGGGGCACCCTGGGGTCTACACTGATAGTCCAGGGAGAGAGGTGGACCCCCGGGTAGCTTACTGGGGTCAGGGGCTCTTAGATGAAGGGCCGGGGGGCATCCTGGGGCCTATACTGCAAGTCCAGGAAGAGAAGTGGACCCCTCAGTAGCTTGCTGGGGTCAGGGGCTCTTAGGTGGAGGGCCAAGGGGCACCCTGGGGTCTTTACTGCAAGTCGTGGGACATCGGTGGACCCCTGGTTAGCTTGCTGGGGTCAGGGGCCCTTAGGTGGAGCGCCAGGGGGTCATCTGGGGCTTATAATGCAAGTCCAGGGAGAGAGGTGGACCCCTGGGTAGTTTGCTGGCATCAGGGGCCCGTAGGTGGAGGGCTAGGGGGCACTCTAGGGCCTATAATGCAAGTCCAGGGAGTGAGATAGACTCCTGGGTAGCTTGCTGGGGTCATAGGGTCCTAGGTGGAGAGCCAGGGGGCGCCCTGTGTTATACACTGCAAGTCCAGGGAGAGATCTAGACCCCTGGGTAGCTTGCAGGGGTCAGAGACCCCTAGGTGGAAGGCCAAGGGGGCCTTTACTGCAAGTCAAGGAAGAGAAGTGTACCCCTGGGTAGCTTGCTGGGGTCAGGGGCCCCTAGGTGTAGGGCCATGGGGCACCCTGGGGCCTATACTGCAAGTCCAGGAAGAGATGTGGACCACTGGGTAGCTTGCTGGGGTCAGGCGCCCCTAGGTGGAGGGCCATTGGGCACCCTGTGGGCTAATACTGCAAGTCCAGGGAGGGAGGTGGACCCCTGGGTAGCTTGCTGTTGTCAGAGACCCCTAGGTGGAGGGCAAGGGGGCAATCTGGGGCCTACAATGAATGTCCAGGGAGGGAGTTGGACCCCTGGGTAGCTTCCTGGGATCAGAGGCCCCTAGGCGAAGGGCCAAGGGGCTCCCTGGGGCCTTTAGTGCAAGTCCAGGGAGAGATGTGGACCCCCAGGTAGCTCGCTGGGGTCAGGGACTCTTAGGTGGAGGGCCAGGGGGCATCCTGGGATCTATACTGCAAGTCCAGGAAGAGAAGAGGACCCCTGGGTAGCTTGCTGGTGTCAAAGGCCCCTAGGTGGAGGGCCAAGGGGCACCCTAGGGTCTATACTGCAAGTCCAGGGAATTCAGTGGACCCCTGGGTAGCTTGCTGGTTTCAAAGGCCCCTAGGTGGATGGCCCGGGTGCACCCTGGGGCCTATACTGCAAATCCAAGGACATTGCTGGACCCCTGGGTAGCTTGCTGAGGTCAGGGCCCTTAGGTGGAGGGCCATGAGCACCCTGGAGCATATACTGCAAGTCCAAGGAGATCGGTGGACCCCTGTGTAGCTTGCTGGGGTCAGAGTCCCCTAGGTGAAGGGCCAGGGGGCACCCTGGGGCCTATACTGCAAGTCCAGGAAGAGAAGTGGACCCCTGGGTAGCTTGCTGGTATCAAAGGCCCCTAGGTGAAGGGCCAGTGGGCACCCTGGGGCCTATACTGCAAGTCCAGGGAGATCGGTTGACCCCTGGGGAGCTTGCTGGGGTAAGAGACACCTAGGTGGAGGGCAAGGGGGCACCCTGGGGCCTACACTGCAAGTCCAGGGAGGGACGTGGACCCCTGGGTAGCTTGCTGGGGTCAGAGACCCCTAGTTGGAGGGACAATGGGCACCCTGGGGCCTATACTGCAAGTCCAGGGACATTGGTGGACCCCTGGGTAGCTTGCTGGGGTCTGAGGCCCCTAGGCTGAGGGCCAGGGGGCACCCTGGGGCCTATACTGCAAGTCCAGGGACATCGGTGGAACCTTGGGCAGCTTGCTAGGGTCAGGGGCCCTTGGGCGGAGGGCCAGGGGGCACCCTGGAGCCTATACTGCAAGTCCAAGGAGGGTGGTGGACCCCTAGGTAGCTTGCTGGGGTCAAGGGCCCCTAGGCTTTGGGCAAGGGGGCACCCTGGGGCCTATACTGCAAGTCCAGGGACATCGGTGGACCCCTGGATAGCTTGCTGGGGTCAGAGGCCCCTAGGTGGAGGGCCCAGGGGGCACCCTGGGGCCTATACTGCAAGTCCAGCGAGATCGGTGCACCCCTGGGTAGCTTGCTGGGGTCTGAGACCCCTAGGTGGAGGGCAAGGGGGACACTGGGGCCTGCACAGCAAGTCCAGGGAGGGAGGTGGACCCCTGGGTAGCTTGCTGGGGTCAGAGGCCTCAAGGTGGAGGGCCAAGGGGCACCCTGGGGCCTATACTGCAAGTCCAGGGATATTGGAGGACCCCTGGGTAGCTTGCTGAGGTCAGAGGCCCCTAGGCTTAGGGCCAGGGGGCACCCTGGGGAATATACTGCAAGTCCAGGGACATCGGTGGAACCCTGGGTAGCTTGCTGGGGTCAATTGCCCCTAGGTGGAGGGCCAGGGGGCACCCTGGGGCCTACACTGCAAGTCCAGGGAGAGATGTGGACCCCTGGGTAGCTTGCTGGGGTCAGAGGCCCCTAGGTGGAGGGCAAGGGGGCACCTTGGGGCCTACACTGCAAGTCCAGGGAGGGATGTGGACCCTTGGGTAGGTTGCTGGGGTCAGATGCTCCTAGGTAGAGGGCCAGGGGGCACCCTGGGGCCTATACTGCAAGTCCAGGGAGTGAGGTAGACACCTGGGTAGCTTGCTGGGGTCAGAGGCCCCTAGGTGGAGGGCCAGGGACACCCTGGGGCCTATATTGCAAGTCCAGGAAGAGAGGTGGACCCCTGGGTAGCTTGCTGGGTTCAGAGACCCCTAGGTGGAGGGCAAGAGGGCACCCTGGGGCCTACATTGCAAGTCCAGGAACAAAGGTGGACCCCTGATTAGCTTGATGGGGTCAGGGGCCCCTGGGTGGAGGGCCAAGTGGCACCCTGGGGCCTTCACTGCATATCCAGGGACATCAGTGGACCCCTGGGTAGTTTGCTGGGGTCAGAGGCGCCTAGGTGGAGGTCCAGGGGACACCCTGGTGCTTATACTGCAAGTCCAGGGAGAGAGGTGGACCCCTGGGTAGATTGCTGGGGTCAGGGGCTCTTAGGTGGAGGGCCAGGGGGCATCCTGGGGCCTATACTGCAAGTCCAGGAATAGAAGTGGACCCCAGAGTTGCTTGCTGGGGTTAGAGGACCCTAGGTGAAGGGCCAGGGGGCACCTTGGGGCCTATACTGGAATACCAGGGAGAGAGGTGGACCCCTGGGTAGCTTGCTGGGGTCAGAGGACCCTAGGTGAAGGGCCAGGGGGCACCCTGGGTTCTATACTGCAAGTCCTGGGAGATCCGTGGACTCCTGGGTAGATTGCTGGGGTCAGAGGCCCCAGGTGAAGGGCAAGGGGGCACCCTGGGGCCTATACTGCAAGTCCAGGGACATCGGTGGACCCCTGGGTAGCTTGCTTGGGTCAGAGGCCCCTAGGTGGAGGGCCCAGGGGCACCCTGGGTCCTATACTGCAAGTCCAGCGAGATCGGTGGACCCCTGGGTAGCTTGCTGGGGTCAGAGGCCTCAAGGTGGAGGGCCAAGGGGCAACCTGGGGCCTATACTGCAAGTCCAGGGATATTGGTGGACCCCTGGGTAGCTTGCTGGCGTCAGAGGCCCCTAGGCTTAGGGCCAGGGGGCACCCTGGGGCCTATACTGCAAGTCCAGGGACATCGGTGGAACCCTGGGTAGCTTGCTGGGGTCAGAGGCCCCTAGGTGGAGGGCAAGGGGGCACCCTGGGGCCTACACTGCAAGTCCAGGGAGGGATGTGGACCCCTGGGTAGGTAGCTGGGGTCAGATGCCCCTAGGTAGAGGGCCAGGACGCAACCTGGGGCCTATACTGCAAGTCCAGCGAGTGAGGTGGACCCCTGGGTAGCTTGCTGGGGTGAGAGGCCCCTAGGTGGAGGGCCAGGGGGCACCATGGGGCTTATACTGCAAGTCCAGGGACATTGGTGGACCCCTGGGTAGCTTGCTGGGGTCAGAGGCCCCTAGGCTGAGGGCCAGGGGGCACCCTGGGGCCTATACTGCAAGTCCAGGGACATCGGTGGAACCCTGGGCAGCTTGCTGGGGTCAGGGGCCCTTGGGCGGAGGGCCAGGGGGCACCCTGGAGCCTATACTGCAAGTCCAAGGAGGGTGATTGACCCCTGGGTAGCTTGCTGGGTTCAGAGGCCCCGAGGCTAAGTGCCAGGGGGCACCCTGGGGCCTATACTGCAAGTCCAGGGACATCGGTGGACCCCTGGGTAGCTTGCAGGGGTCAGAGGCCCCTAGGTGGAGGGCCCAGGGGGCACCCTGGGGCCAATACTGCAAGTCCAGCGAGATCGGTGGACGCCTGGGTAGCTTGCTGGAGTCAGAAGCCGCTAGGTGGAGGGCCAGGGGGCACCCTGGGGCCTATACTGCAAGTCCAGGGAGATAGGTGGACCCCTGGGTAGCTTGCTGGGGTCAGAGACCTCTAGGTGGAGGGCAAGGAGGCACCCTGGGGCCTACACTGCAAGTCCAGGGAGGGAGTTGGACCCCTGGGTAGCTTGCTGTGGTCTGAGACCCCTAGGTGGAGGGCAAGGGGGACCCTGGGGCCTACACTGCAAGTCCAGGGAGGGAGGTGGACCCCTGGGTAGCTTTCTGGGGTCAGAGGCCCCAAGGTGGAGGGCCAAGGGGCACCCTGGGTTCTATACTGCAAGTCCAGGGACATTGGTGGACTCCTGGGTAGCTTGCTGGGGTCAGAAGCCCCTAGGCTTAGGGCCAGGGGGCACCCTGGGGCCTATACTGCAAGTCCAGGGACATCGGTGGAACCCTGGGTAGCTTGCTGGGGTCATAGGCCCCTAGGTGGAGGGCCGGGAAGCACCCTGGGGCCTACACTGCAAGTCCAGGGAGAGATGTGGACCACTGAATAGCTTGCTGGGGTCAGAGGACCCTAGGTGAAGGGCCAGGGGGCACCCTGGGGCCTATACTGAGAGTCCATAATGAGGGGTGGACCCCTGGGTAGCTTGCTGGTATCAAAGGCCCCTAGGCTTAGGGCCAGGGGGCACCCTGGGGCCTATACTGCAAGTCCACTGGGGGATATGGACCCCTGGGTAGGTTGCTGGGGTCAGATGCCCCTAGGTAGAGGGCCAGGGGGCACCCTGTGGCCTATACTGCAAGTCTAGGGAGTGAGGTGGACCCCTGGGTAGCTTGCTGGGGTCAGAGGCCCCTAGGTGGAGGGCCAGGGGGCACCCTGGGGCCTATACTGCAAGTCCAGCGAGATCGGTGCACCCCTGGGTTGCTTGCTGGGGTCTGAGACCCCTAGGTGGAGGGCAAGGGGGACACTGGGGCCTGCACTGCAAGTCCAGGAAGGGAGGTGGACCCCTGGGTAGCTTGCTGGGGTCAGAGGCCTCAAGGTGGAGGGCCAAGGGGCACCCTGGGGCCTATACTGCAAGTCCAGGGCTATTGGAGGACCCCTGGGTAGCTTGCTGAGGTCAGAGGCCCCTAGGCTTAGGGCCAGGGGGCACCCTGGCGCCTATACTGCAAGTCCAGGGACATCGGTGGAACCCTGGGTAGCTTGCTGGGGTCATAGGCCCCTAGGTGGAGGGCCATGGGGCACCCTGGGGCCTATACTGCAAGTCCAGGGAGTGAGGTAGACCCCTGGGTAGCTTGCTGGGGTCAGAGGCCCCTAGGTGGAGGGCCAGGGACACCCTGGGGCCTATATTGCAAGTCCAGGAAGAGAGGTGGACCCCTGGGTAGCTTGCTGGGTTCAGAGACCCTTAGGTGGAGAGCAAGAGGGCACCCTGGGGCCTACATTGCAAGTCCAGGAACAAAGGTGGACCCCTGATTAGCTTGATGGGGTCAGGGGCCACTAGGTGGAGGGCCAAGTGGCACCCTGGGGCTTCTACTGCAAGTACAGGGACATCGGTGGAACCCTGGGTAGCTTCCTGGGGTCAGGGGCCCTTAGGTGGAAGGCCAAGGAGCACCCTGGGTCCTATGCTGCAAGTCCAGGGAGGGAGGTGGATCCCTGGGTAGCTTGTTGGGATGAGGGGCCCCTAGGTGGAGGGCCAGGGGGCACATTGTGGGCTATACTGCAAGCCCAGGAAGAGATATGGACCACTGGGTAGCTTGCTGGGGTCAGGGACCCTTAGGTGGAAGGCCAGGGGGCACCCTGGGGTCTATACTGCAAGTCGAGGAAGAGAAGTGGACCCCTGGGTAGCTTGCTGGGGTCAGGGGCCCCTAGGTGGAGGGCCAGGTGGTACCCTGTGAGCTATACTGCAAGTCCAGGAAGAGAGGTTGACCCTGGGTAGCTTGCTGGGGTCAGGGGCCCCTAGGTGGAGTGCCACGGGGAACTCTGAGGCCTATACCTCAAGTCCAGGGACATCGGTGGACCCCTGGGTAGCTTGCTAGGGTCAGGGGCCCTTAGGTGGAGGGCCAGGGGGAACCCTGGGGCCTATACCGCAAGTCCAGGGAGATCGGTGGACCCCTGGGTAGCTTGCTGGTGTCAGAGGCCCCTAGGTGGAGGGCCAGGGGGCTCCCTGGGGCCTATACTGCCTGTCCAGGAAGAAAGGTGGACCCCTGGGTAGCTTGCTGGGGTCAGAGGCCCCTAGGTGGAGGGCCAGGGGGCACCCTGGGGTCTATACTGCAAGTCCAGGAAGAGAGGTGGACCCCTGGGTTGCTTGCTGGGGTCTGAGGCCCCTAGGTGAAGGGCCAGTGAGCACCCTGGGGTCTATACTGCAAGTCTAGAAAGAGAAGTTGACCCCTGGGTAGCTTGCTGGGGTCAGGGACCCCTTGGTGGAGGGCCAGGGGGCACCCTGGGGCCTATACTGCAAGTCCAGAAAGAGAAGTTGACCCCTGGGTACCTTGCTGGGGTCAGGGACCCCTTGGTGGAGGGCCAGGGGGCACCCTGGGGCCTTTACTGCAAGCCCAAGGAGTGAGGTGGACCCCTGGGTAGCTTGCTGGGGTCAGAGGCCCCTAGGTGGAGGGCCAGGGGGCACCCTGGGGTCTATACTGCAAGTCCAGGAAGAGAGGTGGACCCCTGGGTTGCTTGCTGGGGTCTGAGGCCCCTAGGTGAAGGGCCAGTGAGCACCCTGGGGTCTATACTGCAAGTCTAGAAAGAGAAGTTGACCCCTGGGTAGCTTGCTGGGGTCAGGGACCCCTTGGTGGAGGGCCAGGGGGCACCCTGGGGCCTATACTGCAAGCCCAAGGAGGGAGTTGGATCCCTGGGTAGCTTGCTGGGGTCAGGGGCCCCTAGGTGGAGTGCCACGGTTAACTCTGGGGCCTATACCGCAAGTCCAGGGAGATCGGTGGACCCCTGGGTAGCTTGCTGGGGTCAGGGACCCCTTGGTGGAGGGCCAGGGGGCACCCTGGGGCCTATACTGCAAGTCCAGGAAGAAAGGTGGACCCCTGGGTAGCTTGCTGGGGTCAGAGGCCCCTAGGTGGAGGGCCCAGGGGATACAATGGGACCTATACTGCTAGTCCAGGGAGGGAGGTGTACCCCTCGGTAGCTTGCTGGGGTCAGAGACCCCTAGGTGGAGGGCCAACGAGCACCCTGGGGCTTATACTGCAAGTACAGGGACATCGGTGGACCCCTGGGTAGCTTGCTGGGGTCAGGGGCCCTTAGGTGGAAGGCCAAGGAGCACCCTGGGTCCTATGCTGCAAGTCCAGGGAGGGAGGTGGATCCCTGGTTAGCTTGTTGGGGTGAGGGGCCCCTAGGTGGAGGGCCAGGGGGCACATTGTGGGCTATACTGCAAGCCCAGGAAGAGATATGGACCACTGGGTAGCTTGCTGGGGTCAGGGACCCTTAGGTGGAAGGCCAGGGGGCACCCTGGGGTCTATACTGCAAGTCGAGGAAGAGAAGTGGACCCCTGGGTAGCTTGCTGGGGTCAGGGGCCCCTAGGTGGAGAGAGAGGGGGCACCCTGGAGCCTATACTGCAAGTCCAGGAAGAGAGGTGGACCCCTGGGAAGATTGCTGGGGTCTGGGACCCCAAGGTGGAGGGCCAGGTGGCACCCTGTGAGCTATACTGCAAGTCCAGGAAGAGAGGTTGACCCTGGGTAGCTTCCTGGGGTCAGGGGCCCCTAGGTGGAGGGCCAGGGGGAACCCTGGGGCCTATACCGCAAGTCCAGGGAGATCGGTGGACCCCTGGGTAGCTTGCTGGGGTCAGAGGCCCCTAGGTGGAGGGCCAGGGGGCACCCTGGGGCCTATACTGCATGTCCAGGAAGAAAGGTGGACCCCTGGGTAGCTTGCTGGGGTCACAGGCCCCTAGGTGAAGGGCCAAGGGGCACCCTGGGGCCTATACTGCAAGTCCAGAAAGAGAAGTTTACCCCTGGGTAGCTTGCTGGGGTCAGACACCCCTTGGTGGAGGGCCAGGGGGCACCCTGGGGCCTATACTGCAAGCCCAAGGAGAGAGTTGGACCCCTGGGTAGCTTGCTGGGGTCAGGTTCCCCTGGGGGGAGGGCAAGTTGGCAATCTGTGGGCTATACTGCAAGTTCAGGGAGAGAGGTGGACAACTGGGTAGCTTGCTTGGGTCATAGGCTCCTAGGTGGAGGGCCAGGGGCACCCTGGGACCTATACTGCTAGTCCAGGGAGAGAGGTGGATCCCTCGGTAGCTTGCTGGATTCAGGTTCCCCTAGGTGGAGGGCCAGTTGGCACCCTGTGGGCTATACTACAAGTCCAGGGAGAGAGGTGGACCCCTGGGTAGCTTGCTTGGGTCATAGGCTCCTAGGTGGAGGGCCAGGGGGAACCCTGGGGCCTATACTGCAAGTCCAGGAAGAGATGTGGACCACTGGGTAGCTTGCTGGGGTCAAAGGCCCAGGGTCCAGGGAGAGAGTTGGACCCCTGGGTAGCTTGCTGGGGTCAGAGGCTCTTAGGTGGAGGGCCAGGGGGCATCCTGGGGACTCTACTGCAAGTCCATGAATAGAAGTGGACCCCTGAGTTGCTTGCTGGGGTCAGAGGACCCTAGGTGAAGGGCCAGGGGGCACCCTGGGGCCTATACTGCAATACCAGGGAGAGAGGTGGACCCCTGGGTAGCTTGCTGGGGTCAGAGGACCCTAGGTGAAGGGCCAGGGGGCACCCTGGGTTCTATACTGCAAGTCCTGGGAGATCGGTGGACTCCTGGGTAGCTTGCTGGGGTCAGAGGCCCTAGGTTAAGGGCAAGGGGGCACCCTGGAGCCTATACTGCAAGTCCAGGGAGAAAGGTGGACCCCTGGGTAGCTTGCTGGGGTCAGAGGCCCCTAGGTGGAGGGCCAAGGGGCACACTGGGGTCTATACTGCAAGTCCAGCGAGATCGGTGGACCCCTGGGTAGCTTGCTAGGGTCTGAGACCCTTAGGTGGAGTGCAAGGGGGACCCTGGGGCCTACACTGCAAGTCCAGGGAGAGAGGTGGACCCTTGGGTAGCTTGCAAAGGTCAGAGACCCTTTGGTGGAGGGCAAAGGGGCACCCTGGGGCCTACACTGCAAATCCAGGGACATCGGTGGACCCCTGGGTAGTTTGCTGGGGTCAGAGGCACCTAGGTGGAGGTCCAGGGGGCACCCTGGGGCCTATACTGCAAGTCCAGGGAGAGAGGTGGACATCTGGGTAGCTTGCTGGGGTCATGGGCCCATGGGTGGAGGGAGAGGGGGCACCCTGGGGCCTATACTGCAAGCCCAGGGAGAGAGGTGGACCCCTGGGTAGCTTGCTGGGGTCAGAGGCCCATGGGTGGAGGGAGAGGGGGCACCCTGGGGCCTATACTGCAAGCCCAGGGAGAGAGGTGGACCCCTGGGTAGCTTGCTGGGGTCAGAGACTGTTAATTGGAGGGCAAGGGGGCACCCTGGGCCCTATACTGCAAGTCCAGGAAGGGAGGTAGGCCCCTGGGAAGCTTGCTGTGGTCAGAGGCCCCTAGCTGGAAACCCAGAAGGTCCCTTGGGGCCTATACTGCAAGCCCAGGGAGAGAGGTGAACCCCTGGGTAGCTTGTTGGGGTGAGGGGCCCCCAGGTGGAAAGCCAGGGGGCACATTGTGGGCTATCCTCCAAGCCCAGGAAGAGTTATGGACCACTGGGTAGCTTGCTGGGGTCAGGGGCCCCTAGGTGGATGGATAGGGGGCACCCTGGAGAGTATACAACAAGTCCAGGAAGAGAGGTGGACCCCTGGGTAGCTTGCAGGGGTCAGGGACCCCTAGGTGGAAGGCCAGGGGGCACCCTGGGGCCTTTACTGCAAGTCCAGGGAGAGAGGTTGACCCCTGGGTAGCTTGCTGGGGTCAGGGGCAGCTAGGTGGATTGCCACGGGGAACTCTGGGCCTATACTGCATGTCCAGGGACATCGGTGGACCCCTGGGTAGCTTGCTGGGGTCAGGGGCCCTTAGGTTGAGGGCCAGGGGGAAACCCTGGGGCCTATACTGCAAGTCCAGGAAGAGAAGTTGTCCCCTGGGTAGCTTGCTGGGGTCAGGGGCCACTAGGTGGAGGGCCAGGGGGCACCCTTGGGCCTATACTGCAAGCCTAGGGAGAGAGATGAACCCCTGGGTAGCTTGCTGGGGAGAGAAGCCCCTAGGTGGAGGGCCAGGGGGCACCCGGGGGCTTATACTGCGAGTGCAGGGACATCGGTGGACCCCTGGGTAGCTTGCTGGGGTCAGGGGCCCTTAGGTGGAAGGCCAGGGGGCACTATGGGTCCTATGCTGCAAGTCCAGGAAGAGAAGTGGACTCCTGGGTAGCTTGCTGAGGTCAGAGGCCCCTAGGTGGAGGGCCTAGGGGCACCCTGAGGCCTATACTGCAAGTCCAGGGACATCGGTGGAACCCTGGGCAGCTTGCTGGGGTCAGGGGCCCCTATGTGGAGGGAGAGGGGGCACCCTGGAGCCTATACTGCAAGTCCAGGAAGAGAGGTGGACCCTTGGGTAGCTTGCTGGGGTCAGGGGCCCCTAGGTGGAGGGCCAGGGGGCACCCTGGGGCCTATACTGCAAGTCCCTGGACATCGGTGGACCCCTGGTTAGCTTGCTGTGGTCAGGGATGCTTAGGTGGAAGGCCAGGGGGCACCCTGTGAGCTATACTGCAAGTCCAGGAAGAGAGGTTGACACTGGTTGGCTTGCTGGGGTCAGGGGCCCCTAGGTGGAGTGCCACGGGGAACTCTGGGGGCTATACCTCAAGTCCAGGGACATCTGTGGACCCCTGTGTAGCTTGCTGGGGTCAGGGGCCCTTAGGTGGAGGACCAGGGAGAACCCTTGGGCCTATACCGCAAGTCCAGGGAGATCGTTAGACCCCTGGGTAGCTTGCTGGGGTCAGAGGCCTCTAGGTGGAGGGCCAGGGGGCACCCTGGGGCCTATACTGCATGTCCAGGAAGATAGGTGGACCCCTGGGTAGCTTGCTGGGGTCAGAGGCCCCTATGTGAAGGGCCAGGGGGCACCCTGGGGCCTATACTGCATGTCCAGGAAGAAAGGTGGACCCCTGGGTTGCTTGCTGGTGTCTGGGGCCCCTTGGTGGAGGGCCAGGGGGCACCCTGGGGCCTACACTGCAAGCCCAAGGAGGGAGTTGGACCCCTGGGTAGTTTGCTGGGGTCAGGGTCCCCTAGGTGGATGGCCAGTTGGCACCCAGTGGGCTATATTGCAAGTCCAGGGAGAGATCTGGACATCTGGGTAGCTTGCTGGGGTCATGGGCCCCTAGGTGGAGGGCAATGGGCCACCGTTTACCTTATACTGCAAGTCCAGGGAGAGAGGTGGACCCCTGGGTAGCTTGCTGGGGTCAGAGGCCCATGGGTGGAGGGAGAGGGGGCACCCTGGGGCCTATACTGCAAGCCCAGGGAGAGATTTGGACCCCTGGGTAGCTTATATGGGTCAGAGGTCCATGGATGGAGGGAGAGGGGGCACCCTGGGGCCTATAATGCAAGTCCAGGGAGAGAGGTGGACCCCTGGGTAGCTTGCTGGGGTCAGAGACTATTAATTTGAGGGCAAGGGGGCACCCTGGGCCCTATACTGCAAGTCCAGGAAGGGAGGTGGACCCCTGGGAAGCTTGCTGTGGTCAGAGGCCCCTAGGTGGAAAGCCAGAAGGTCCCTTGGGGCCTATACTGCAAGCCCAGGGAGGGAGGTGAACCCCTTGGTAGCTTGTTGGGGTGAGGGGCCCCCAGGTGGAAAGCCAGAGGGGCACATTGTGGGCTATACTGCAAGCCCAGGAAGAGTTATGGACCATTGGGTAGCTTGCTGGGGTCAGGGGCCCCTAGGTGGATGGATAGGGGGCACCCTGGAGAGTATACTGCAAGACCAGGAAGAGAGGTGGACCCCTGGGTAGCTTGCAGGGGTCAGGGACCCCTAGGTGGAGGGCCAGGGGGCACCCTGGGGCCTTTACTGCAAGTCCAGGGAGGGAGGTGGATCCCTGGGTAGCTTACTGGGGTCAGAGGCCCCTAGGTGGAGGGCCAATTAGCACCCTGTGGGCTATACTGCAAGTTCAGGAAGAGAGGTTGACCCCTGGGTAGCTTGCTGGGGTCAGGGGCAGCTAGGTGGAGTGCCACGGTGAACTCTGGGGCCTATAATGCATGTCTAGGGACATCGGTGGACCCCTGGGTAGCTTGCTGGGGTCAGGGGCCCTTAGGTGGAGGGCCAGAAGGCACCCTGGGGCCTATACTGCAAGTCCAGGTAGAAAGGTGGACCCCTGGGTAGCTTGCTGGGGTCAGAGGCTCCTAGGTGAAGGGCCAGGAGGCACCCTGGGGCCTATACTGCAAGTCCAGGAAGAGAAGTTGTCCCCTGGGTAGCTTGCTGGGGTCAGGAGCCCCTAGGTGGAGGGCCAGGGGACACCCTTGGGCCTATACTGCAAGCCTAGGGAGAGAGGTGAACCCCTGGGTAGCTTGCTGGGGTGAGAGGCCCCTAGGTGGAGGGCCAGTGGGCACCCTGTGGGCTATACTGCAAGTCCAGGAAGAGAGGAGGACCCCCCGGGTAGCTTGCAGGGGTCAGGGGCCCCTAGGTGTAGGGCCAGGGGGCACCCTGGGGCCTATACTGCAAGTCCCTGGACATTGGTGGATCCCTGGGTAGCATGCTGTGGTCAGGGACCCTTAGGTGGAGGGCCAGAGGGGACCCTGGTTCCTATACTGCAAGTCCAGGAAGAAAGGTGGACCCCTGGGTAGCTTGCTGGGGTCAGAGGCTCCTAGGTGAAGGGCCAGGAGGCACCCTGGGGCCTATACTGCAAGTCCAGGAAAAGAAGTTGTCCCCTGGGTAGCTTGCTGGGGTCAGGGGCCCCTATGTGGAGGGAGAGGGGGCACCCTTGGGCCTATACTGCAAGCCTAGGGAGAGAGATGAACCCCTGGGTAGCTTGCTGGGGTGAGAGGCCCCTAGGTGGAGGGCCAGGGTGCACCCTGGGGCTTATACTGCGAGTCCAGGGACATCGGTGGACCCCTGGGTAGCTTGCTGGGGTCAGGGGCCCTTAGGTGGAAGGCCAGGGGGCACCCTGGGTCCTATGCTGCAAGTCCAGGAAGAGAAGTGGACTCCTGGGTAGCTTGCTGAGGTCAGAGGCCCCTAGGTGGAGGGCCAGGGTGCACCCTGGGGCTTATACTGCGAGTCCAGGGACATCGGTGGACCCCTGGGTAGCTTGCTGGGGTCAGGGGCCCTTAGGTGGAAGGCCAGGGGGCACCCTGGGTCCTATGCTGCATGTCCAGGAAGAGAAGTGGACTCCTGGGTAGCTTGCTGAGGTCAGAGGCCCCTACGTGGAGGGCCTAGGGGCACCCTGGGGCCTATACTGCAAGTCCAGGGACATCGGTGGAACCCTGGGCAGCTTGCTGGGGTCAGGGGCCCCTATGTGGAGGGAGAGGGGGCACACTGGAGCCTATACTGCAAGTCCAGGAAGAGAGGTGGACCCTTGGGTAGCTTGCTGGGGTCAGGGGCCCCTAGGTGGAGGGCCAGGGGGCACCCTGGGGCCTATACTGCAAGTCCCTGGACATCGGTGGACCCCTGGTTAGCTTGCTGTGGTCAGGGACCCTTAGGTGGAAGGCCAGGGGGCACCCTGTGAGCTATACTGCAAGTCCAGGAAGAGAGGATGACACTGGGTGGCTTGCTGGGGTCTGGGGCCCCTAGGTGGAGTGCCACAGGGATCTCTGGGGCCTATACCTCAAGTCCAGGGAGATCGGTGGACCCCTGGGTAGCTTGCTGGGGTCAGAGGCCTCTAGGTGGAGGGCCAGGGGGCACCCTGGGGCCTATACTGCATGTCCAGGAAGATAGGTGGACCCCTGGGTAGCTTGCTGGGGTCAGAGGCCCCTATGTGAAGGGCCAGGGGGCACCCTGGGGCCTATACTGCATGTCCAGGAAGAAAGGTGGACCCCTGGGTAGCTTGCTGGTGTCAGGGGCTCCTTGGTGGAGGGCCAGGGGGCACCCTGGGGCCTATACTGCAAGCCCAAGGAGGGAGTTGGACCCCTGGGTAGTTTGCTGGGGTCAGGGTCCCCTAGGTGGATGGCCAGTTGGCACCCTGTGGGCTATATTGCAAGTCCAGGGAGAGAGCTGGACATCTGGGTAGCTTGCTGGGGTCATGGGCCCCTAGGTGGAGGGCAAGGGGCCACCGTTTACCTTATACTGCAAGTCCAGGGAGAGAGTTGGACCCCTGGGTAGCTTGCTGGGGTCAGAGGCCCATGGGTGGAGGGAGAGGGGGCACCCTGGGGCCTATACTGCAAGCCCAGGGAGAGAGGTGGACCCCTGGGTAGATTACATGGGTCAGAGGTCCATGGATGGAGGGAGAGGGGGCACCCTGGGGCCTATATTGCAAGCCCAGGGAGAGATGTGGACCCCTGGGTAGCTTGCTGGGGTCAGAGACTGTTAATTGGAGGGCAAGGGGGCACCCTGGGCCCTATACTGCAAGTCCAGGAAGGGAGGTGGACCCCTGGGAAGCTTGCTGTGGTCAGAGGCCCCTAGGTGGAAAGCCAGAAGGTCCCTTGGGGCCTATACTGCAAGCCCAGGGAGGGAGGTGAACCCCTGGGTAGCTTGGTGGGGTGAGGGGCCCCCAGGTGGAAAGCCAGGGGGGCACATTGTGGGCTATACTGCAAGCCCAGGAAGAGTTATGGACCATTGGGTAGCTTGCTGGGGTCAGGGGCCCCTATGTGGAGGGAGAGGGGGCACCCTTGGGCCTATACTGCAAGCCTAGGGAGAGAGATGAACCCCTGGGTAGCTTGCTGGGGTGAGAGGCCCCTAGGTGGAGGGCCAGGGTGCACCCTGGGGCTTATACTGCGAGTCCAGGGACATCGGTGGACCCCTGGGTAGCTTGCTGGGGTCAGGGGCCCTTAGGTGGAAGGCAAGGGGGCACCCTGGGTCCTATGCTGCAAGTCCAGGAAGAGAAGTGGACTCCTGGGTAGCTTGCTGAGGTCAGAGGCCCCTAGGTGGAGGGCCTAGGGGCACCCTGGGGCCTATACTGCAAGTACAGGGACATCGGTGGAACCCTGGGCAGCTTGCTGGGGTCAGGGGCCCCTATGTGGAGGGAGAGGGGGCACACTGGAGCCTATACTGCAAGTCCAGGAAGAGAGGTGGACCCCTGGGTAGCTTGCTGGGGTCAGGGGCCCCTAGGTGGAGGGCCAGGGGGCACCCTGGGGCCTATACTGCAAGTCCCTGGACATCGGTGGACCCCTGGTTAGCTTGCTGTGGTCAGGGACCCTTAGGTGGAAGGCCAGGGGGCACCCTGTGAGCTATACTGCAAGTCCAGGAAGAGAGGTTGACACTGGGTGGCTTGCTGGGGTCAGGGGCCCCTAGGTGGAGTGCCACAGGGAACTCTGGGGCCTATACCTCAAGTCCAGGGACATCTGTGGACCCCTGTGTAGCTTGCTGGGGTCAGGGGCCCTTAGGTGGAGGACCAGGGGGAACCCTGGGGCCTATACCACAAGTCCAGGGAGATCGGTGGACCCCTGGATAGCTTGCTGGGGTCAGGGGACCCTAGGTGGAGGGCCAGGGGATCAACTAGGGAATATACTGCAAGTCCAGGGAGTTAGGTGGACTCCTGGGTAGCTTGCTGGGGTCATAGGCTCCTAGATGGAGGGCCAGGGGGCACCCTGGGGCCTACACTGCAAGTCCAGGGACATTGGTTGACCCCTGGGTAGCTTGCTGGGTTCAGAGACCCCTAGGTGGAGGGCAAGGGGGCTCCCTTGGGCCTACACTGCAAGTCCAGGGAGGGAGATTTACCCCTGGGTAGCTTGCTGGGTCAAAGAGCCCTAAGTGGAGGTCCAAGGGGCACCCTAGGGCCTATACTGCAAGTACAGGGACATCGGTGGACCCCTGGGTAGCTTGCTGGGGTCAGAGGCCCCTAGGTGGAGGGCCAGGGGGCACCCTGGGGCCTATACTGCAAGTCCAGGGACATCGGTGGACCCCTCGGTAGCTTGCTGGGGTCAAAGGCGGCTAGGTGGAAGGCCAGGGGCACCCTGGGGCCTACACTGCAAGTCAAGGGAGAGATGGTGACCCCCGGGTAGCTTGCTGGGGTCAGGGGCTCTTATATGAAGGGCCAGGGGGCATCCTGGGGCCTATACTGCAAGTCCAGGGACATCGGTGAACCCCTGGTTAGCTTGCTTGGGTCATAGGGTCCTAGGTGGAGGGCCAGGGGGCACCCTGGGGCCTACACTGCAAGTCCAGGGAGAGAGGAGTACCCCTGGGTAGCTTGCTGGGTTCAGAGGCCCCTAGGTGGATGGCCCAGGGGGCACCCTAGGGCCCATACTGCAAGTCCAGGGAGAGAGGTGGACCCATGGGTAGCTTGCTGGCATCAGAGGACCCTAGGTGGAGGGCTAGGGGGCACCCTAGGGCCTATACTGCAAGTCCAGGGAGGGAGGTGGACCCCTGGGTAGATTGCTGGGTTCAGGGGCCCCTAGGTCGAGGGAGAGGGGGCACCCTGGAACCTAAACTGAAAGTCCAGGAAGAGAAGTGGACCCCTGGGTAGCTTGCTGGGGTCAGGGGCTCCTAGGTGGAGGGCCAGGTGGCACCCTGTGGGCTATACTGCAAGTCCAGAAAGAGAGGTTGACCCCTGGGTAGCTTGCTGTGGTCAGGGGCCCCTAGGTGGAGGGCCAGGGGGAACCCAGGGGCCTATACTGCAAGTCCAGGGACATCGGTGGACCCCTGGCTAGTTTGCTGGGGTCAGGGGCCCTTAAGTGGAGGGCCAGGGGGCACCCTGTGGGCTATACTGCTATTCCAGGAAGAGATATGGACCCCTGGGTAGCTTGCGGGGGTCAGGGGCCCCTAGTTGGAAGGCCATGAGGCACCCTGGGGCCTATGCTGCAAGTCCAGGGAGAGAGGTGGACCCCTGGGTAGATTGTTGGGGTCAGAGGCGCCTAGGTGGAGGGCCAGGGGGCACCCAGGGGCCTACACTGCAAATCCAGGGAGAGATGTGGACTCCAGGGTTGCTTGCTGGGGTCAGAGACCCAGAGTTGGAGGGCAAAGGGGCACCTTGGGGCCTATACTGCAAGTCCTGGGAGGGAGGTGGACCCCTGCGTAGCTTGCTGGGGTCAGAGACCCAGAGTTGGAGGGCCAGGGGGCACCCTGGGGACTACACAGCAAGTTCAGGGAGAGAGGAGGCCCCCTGGGTAGCTTGCTGGGGTCAAACACCCCAAGGTGGAGGGCAAAGGGACACCCTGGGGCCTATACTGCAAGTGCAGGGAGGGAGGTGGACACCTGGGTAGCTTGCTGGGGTCAGAGACCCCTCGGTGGAGCGCCAGGGAGCACCCTGGGGCTTATACTGCAATCCCAGGGACATCAGTGGACCCCTGGGTAGTTTGCTGGGGTCAGGGGTCCTTAGGTAGAAGGCCAGGGGGCACCCTGGGGCCTATACTGCAAGTCCAGGAAGAGAAGTGGACCCCTGGGTAGCTTGCTGGGGTCAGGGGCCCCTAGGTGGAGGAAGACTGGGCACCCTGGAGCCTGAAATGCAAGTCCAGGAAGAAAGGTGGGTCCCTGGGTAGCTTGCTGTGGTCAGGGGCCCCTAGGTGGAGGGCCAGGTGGCACCCTGTGGGCTCTACTGCAAGTCCAGTAAAAGAGGTTGACCCCTGGGTAGCTTGCTGGTGTCAAACACCCCTAGGTGGAAGGCAAGGGGGCACCCTGAGGCCTAAACTGCAAGTCCAGGGAGGGAGGTGGACCCCTGGGTAGCTTGCTGGGGTCAGAGGCCCCGAGGTGGAGGGCAAAGGAGCACCCTGGGGCTAATACTGCAAGTCCAGGGACATTGGTGGACCCCTGGGTAGCTTGCTGGGGTTAGGGGCCCTTAGGTTAAAGGCCAGGGAAGCCCTGGGGCCTATACTGCAAGTCCAGGAAGAGAAGTGGACCCCTGTGAAGCTTGCTGGGGTCAGGGGCCCCGGGGTGGAGGGCCAGGGTACACCCTGGGGACTACACTGCAAGTCCAGGAAGAGAGGTTGACCCCTGGGTAGCTTGCTGGGGTCAGAGGCTCATGGGTGGAGGGCCAGGGGGCAACCTGGGGAATACACAGCATGTTCAGGAAGAGAGGAGGCCCCCTGGGTAGCTTGCTGAGGTCAAACACCCCTAGGTGGAGGGCCAGGGGGCACCCTGGGGCCTATACTGCATGTCCAGGAAGATAGGTGGACCCCTGGGTAGCTTGCTGGGGTCAGAGGCCCCTATGTGAAGGGCCAGGGGGCACCCTGGGGCCTATACTGCAAGTCCAGGAAGAGAAGTGAACCACTGGGATACTTGCTGGGGTCAGGGGCCAATAGATGGAGGGCCAGTTGAACCCTGGGGCCTATACTTCAAGTCCAGGGAGGGAGGTGGACCCCTGGGTAGCTTGCTGGGGTCAGGGGCCCTTAGGTGGAGGGCCAGGGGGCACCCTGTGGGCTATACTGCAAGTCCAGGGAGGGAGGTGGACCCCTGGGTAGCTTGCTGGGGTCAGAGGCCCCTAGGTGGAGGGCCAGGGGGGACCCTGTGGGCTATACTGCAAGTCCAGGGAGGGAGGTGGACCCCTGGGTAGCTTGCTGGGGTCAAGGGCCATTAGGTGGGGGGCCAGGGGGCTCCCTGTGGGCTATACTGCAAGTCCAGAAAGAGAGGGTGACCCCTGGGTAGCTTTCTGGGGTCAGATGCCCCTAGGTGGAGGGCCAGGGTGCACCCTGGGGCCTATACTGCAAGTCAAGGGAAAGAGGTGGACCCCTAGGTAGCTTGCTGGGGTCCTACGCTCATAGGTGGAGGGCCAGGGGGCAACAAGGGGACTACACAGCAAGTCCAAGAAGAGAGGACGCCCCCTGGGTAGCTTGCTGGGGTCAGAGGCCCCTAGGTGGAGGGCCGAGGAGCACCCTGGGGCTTATACTGCAAGTCCAGGGACATCGGTGGACCCCTGGGTAGCTTGCTGGGGTAAGGGGCCCTTAGGTGGAACGTCAGGGGGCACTCTGGGGCCTATACTGCAAGTCCAGGAAGAGAAGTGGACCACTGGGTAGCTTGCTGGGTTCAGAGGCCCCTAGGTGGAGGGCCAAGGGGCACAATAGGGCCTATACTGCAAGTCGAGGGACATCAGTGGACCCCTGGGTAGCTTGCTGGGGTCAGAGGCCCATAGTTGGAGGGCCAGTGGGCACCCTGGGGCCTATACTGCAAGTCCAGGAAGAGAATTGGACCCCTGGATAGCTTGCTGGGGTCAGGAGCCCCTGGGTGGAGGGCAAGGGGGCACTCTTGGGCCTACAATGCAAGTCCAGGGAGGGAGGTGGACCCTTGGGTAGCTTGCTAGGGTCAGAGGCCCCTGGGTGGAGGGCCAGGGGGCACCCTGGGGCCTATACTGCAAGTCCAGGGAGGGAGGTGGATCCCTGGGTAGCTTGTTGGGGTCAGAGGCTTCTGGATGGACGGCCAGGGGGCACCCTGTGGGCTATACTGCAAGTCCAGGAAGAGAAGTGGACCCCTGGGTAGCTTGCTGGGGTCAGAGGCTCCTAGGTGGAGGGCCAGGGGGCACCTTGGGGCCTATACTACAAGTCCAGGAAGAGAGGTGGACTAATGGGTAGCTTGCTGGGGTCAGGGACCCATAGGTGGAGGGCCAGGGGGCAGCCTGGGGCCTATACTGCAAGCCCAAGGAGAGAGGTGGACCCCTGGGTAGCTTGCTGGGGTCAGAGGCGCCTAGGTGGAGGGCCAGGGGGCACCCTGGGGTCTATACTGCAAGTCCAGGGACATCGGTGGACCCCTGGTTAGCTTGCTGGGGTCAGAGGCGCCTAGGTGGAGGGCCAGGGGGCACCCTGGGGCCTATACTGCAAGTCTAGGGAGGAAGGTGGATCCCTCCGTAGCTTGCTAATGCCAGGGGCCCCTAGGTGGAGGACCAGAGGGCACCCTGTGGGCTATACTGCAAGTCCAGGAAGAGAGGTGGACCCATGCGTAGCTTGCTAGGGTCAGAGACCACTAGGTGGAGGGCAAGGGGGCACCCTGGGTTCTACACTGCAAGTCCAGTCAGGGAGGTGGACCCCTGGGTAGCTTAGTGGGGTCAGAAGCTCCTATGTGGAGGGCCAGGGGGCACCTTGGGGCCTATACTACAAGTCCAGGAAGAGAGGTGGACTAATGGGTAGCTTGCTGGTGTCAGGGGCCCATAGGTGGAGGGCCAGGGGGCACTCTGGTGCTTTACTGCAAGTCCAGGCAGAGAGTTGGACCTCTGGGTTGCTTGCTGGGGTCAGAGGCTCCTAGGTGGAGGGCCGGGGGCACCCTGGGGCCTATATTGCAAGTCCAGGGAGAGAGGTGGACCCCCGGGTAGCTTGCTGGTGTCAGGGGCTCTTAGGTAGAGGGCCAGGGGGCAGCTTGAGGCCTATACTACAAGTCCAGGGAGAGAGGTGGACCCCCGGGTAGCTTGCTGGGGTCAGGGGCTCTTAGGTGGAGGGCCAAGAAGCAGCCTGGGGCCTATACTGCAAGTCCAGGGACATCGGTGGACCCCTGGGTAGCTTGCTGGGGTCAGAGATCCCTAGGTGGAGGGCAAGGGGGCACCCTGGGGCCTACACTGCAAGTCCAGGGAGAGAGGTGGACCCCTGGGTAGCTTGCTGGGGTCAGAGGCCCCTAGGTGGAGGGCCAGGGGGCACCCTGGGGCCTTTACTGCAAGTCCAGGGACATTGGTGGACCCCTGAGAAGCTTGCTGGGGTCAGGGGGCCTTAGGTGGAGGGCCAGGGGGCACCCTGGGGCCTATACTGCAAGTACAGGAAGAGACGTGGATTACTGGGTAGCTTGCTGGGGTCAGGGGCCCCTTGGTGGAGGGCCAGGTTGCACCCTGGGGCCTATACTGCAAGTCCAGGAAGAGAAGTTGACCCCTGGGTAGCTTGCTGGGGTCGGAGGCCCCTAGGTGGAAGGCCAGGGGGCACCCTGGGGCCTATATTGCAAGTCCAGGAAGAGATGTGGACCCCTGGGTAGCTTGCTGGGGTCAGGGGTCCCTAGGTGGAGGGCCAGGAGGCACCCTGGGGAATATACTGCAAGTCCAGGAAGAGATGTGGACCCCTGGGTAGCTTGCTGGGGTCAGGGGCCCCTAGGTGGAGGGCCAGGGGGCACCCGGGGAATATACTGCAAGTCCAGGGACATCGATGGACCCCTTGGTAGCTTGCTGGGGTCAGAGGCTTCTAGATGGAGAGCCAAGGGTCACCCTGGGGCCTATACTGCAAGTCCAGGGAGAGAGGTGGACCCCTGGGTAGCTTGCTGGGGTCAGAAGCACCTAGGTGGACAGCCAGGAGGCACCCTGGGGCCTATACTGCAAGTCCATGGAGAGAGGTGGACCCCTGGGTAGCTTGCTGGGGTCAGAAGCCCCTAGGTGGAGGGCCAGGGGGCACCCTGGGGCCTACACTGCAAGTCCAGGGACGTTGGTGGACCCCTCGGTAGCTTAATGGGGTCAGAGGCGCCCAGGTGGAGGGCCAGGGGGCACCCTGGGGCCTTTACTGCAAGTCCAGGGAGAGAGGTGGACCCCTGGGTACCTTGCTGGGGTCAGAGGCCCCTAGGTGGAGGGCCAAGGGGCACCCTGGTGTCTATACTGCAAGTCCAGGGATATCGGTGGACCCCTGGTTAGCTTGCTGGGGTGAGAGGCCCCTAGGTGAAGGGCTAGGGGAAACCCTGGGGCCTTTACTGTAAGTCCAGGGAAATCAGTGGACCCCTGGGTAGCTTGCTGTTTTCAGAGGCCCCTAGGTGGAGGGCCAGGGCACACCCTGTGGGCTATACTGCAAGTCCAGAGAGAGAGGTGGACCCCTGGGTAGCTTGCTGGGGTCAGGGGCCCCTAGGTGGAGGGCCAGGGGGCACCCTGGGGCCTATACTCCAAGACCAGGGAGAGAGGTTGACCCCTTGGTAGCTTGCTGGGGTCAGAGGCCCCTAGGTGGAGGGCCAGGGGGCAACCTGGGGCCTATACTGCAAGTCCAAGGACATTGGTGGACCCCAGGGAAGCTTGCTGGGGTTAGGGGCCCTTAGATGGAGGGCCAGGGGACACCCTGGGGCCTATACTGCAAGTCCAGGAAGAGAAGTGGACCCCTGGGTAGCTTGCTGGGGTCAAGGGTCACTAGGTGGAGGGCCAGGGGGCACCCTGGAGCCTATACTGCAAGTCCAGTGAGGGATGTGGACCCCTGGGTAGCCTGCTGGTGTCAGGGACCCGTAGGTGGAGGGCCAGGGGGCACCCTGTGGGCTATACTGCAAGTCTAGGAAGAGTGGCGTACCCCTGGGTAGCTTACTGGGGTCAGGGGCCCCAAGGTGGACGGCCAGGGGGCAACCTGGGGCCTATACTGCAAGTGTAGGGAGAGAGGTTAACCCCTGGGTAGCTTGCTGGGGTCAGGGTCCCCTAGGTGGAAGGCCAGGGGGCACCCTGTGGGCTATACTGCAAGTCCAGGAAGAGAGAGGGACCCCTGGGTAGCTTGCTGGGGTCAGGGGCCAATAGGTGGAGGGCCAGGGGGCACCCTGGGGCCTATACTGCAAGTCCAGGAAGAGAGGTGGACCCCTGGGTAGCTTGCTGGGGTCAGACACCCCTAGGTGGAGGGCCAGGGGGCACCCTGGGGCTTAAACTGCAGGTCCAGGGAGAGAGGTGAACCCCTGGGTAGCTTGCTGGGGTCAGACACCCCTTGGTGGAGTGCAAGGGGGCATCTTGGGGCCTATACTGCAAGTCCAAGGTGAGAGGTGGTCCTCTGGGCAGCTTGCTGGGGTCAGAGGCCCCCAGGTGGAGGGCAGAGGCGCACCCTGGGGCCTTTACTGCAAGTCCAGGGAGAGAGGTGGACCCCTGGGTAGCTTGCTGGGGTCAGGGGTCTTTAGGTGGAGGGCCAGGGGGCAACCTGGGGCCTATACTGCAAGTCCAGGGACATCTGTGGACCCCTGGGTAGATTGCTGGGGTCAAGGACCCTTAGGTGGAGGGCAAGGGGGCACCCTGGGGCCTATACTGCAATTCCAGGGAGATCGGTGGACCCCTGGATAGCTTGCTGGGTTCAGAGGACCCTAGGTGGAGGGCCAGGGGGCACCCTGGGGCCTATACTGCACGTACATGGAGAAAGATGGACCCCTGGGTAGCTTGCTGAGGTCAAAGGCCCCTAGGTGGAGGGCCAGGAGGCACCCTGGGGCGTGTACTGCAAGTCCAGGGAGGGAGGTGGACCCCCGGGTAGCTTGCTGGGGTCAAAGGCCTCTAGGTGGAGGGCCAAGGGGCACTCTGGGGCCTACACTGCAACTCCAGGGAGAGAGGTGGACCCCTGGGTCGCTTGCTGGGTTCAGAGACCACTAGGTGGAAGGCAAGAGGGCACCCTGGGGACTGTACTGCAAGTCCAGCGAGGGAGGTGGACCCCTGGGTAGCTTGCTGGTGTCAGGGTCACCTAGGTGGAGGGCCAGGGAATACCCTGTGGGCTATACTGCAAGTCGAGGAAGAGAGAAAGAACCCTTGGTAGCTTGCTGGGGTCAGAGGCCCCTAGGTGGAGGGCCAGGGGGCACCCTGGGGCCTATACTGCAAGTCCAGGGAGAGAGGTGGACCCCTGGGTAGCTTGCTGGGGTCAAAGGCCCCTAGGTGGAAGGCCAGGGGGCACCCTGGGATCTATACTGCAAGTCCAGGGAGAGAGATGAACCCTTGGGTAGCTTGCTAGGGTCATGGGCCCCTAGGTGGAGAGCCAGGAGCAACCATGGGGCCTATACTGCAAGTCCTGGAAGAGAGGTGGAACCCTGGGGAGCTTGCTTGGGTCAGAGGCCCCTAGTTGGAGGGACAGGGGGCACCCTGGGGCCTATACTGCAAGTCCAGGGACATCGGTGGACCCCTGAGTATCTTGCTGGTGTCATAGGCCCCTACATCGAGGACCGCGGGCCACTGTGGGGCCTATACTGCAAGTTCAGGAAGAGAGATGAACCACTGGGTAGCTTGCTGGGGTCAGAGGCTCCTAGGTGGAGGGCCAGGGGCCACCCTGGCGCCTATACTGCAAAACCAGGAAGAGAGTTGGACCCCTGGGTAGCTTGCTGGGGTCAGAGGCCCCTAGGAGGAGGCCCCGGGGGCGCTCTGTTGCTTTACTTCAAGTCCAGGCAGATTGTGGCCCCCTGGGTAGCTTGCTGGGGTCAGTGGCTCCTAGGTGGAGGGCCAGGGGGCACCCTGGGGCCTATACTGCAAGTCCAAGGTGAGAGGTGGTCCTCTGGGTAGCTTGTTGGGGTCATAGGCCCCCAGGTAAAGGGAAAGGGGCACCCTGGGGCCTATACTGCAAGTCCAGGGAGAGAGGTGGACCCGTGGGTAGCTTGCTGGGGTAAGAGGCCCTTAGGTGGAGGGTCAAGGGGCACCCTGGGGCCTACACTGCAAGTCCAGGTAGAGGGGTGGACCCCTGGGTAGCTTGCTGGGGTCAGAGGCCCCTAGTTGGAGGGCCAGGGGGCTCCCTGGGGCCTATACTGCAAGTCAAGGGACATCGGTGGACCCCTGGGTAGCTTGCTGGGGTCAGAGGCGCCAAGGTAGAGGGCCAGGGGGCACCCTGGGGCCTATACTGCAAGTCCAGGGAGAGAGGTGGACCCCTGGGTAGCTTGCTGGGGTCAGAGGCCTCTAGGTGGAGGGCCAGGCTTCACACTTTGGCCTATATTGCTAGTCCAGGGAGAGAGGTGGACCCTTTTGTAGCTTTCTGGTTTCTGGGGCACTTAGGACGAGGGCCAGGGGGGCACCCTGGGGCCTATACTGCAAGTACAGGAAGAGAGGTGGACCTTTGGGTAGCTTGCTGTGGTCAGAGGCCCCTATGTGGAGGGCCAAGGGGCACCCTGGGGCCTACACTGCAAGTCCAGGGAGGGAGGAGGACCATTGGGTAGCTTGGCGGGGTCAGACACCACTAGGTGGAGTGCAAGGGGGCACCTTGGGGCCTATACTGCAAGTCCAAGGAGAGAGGTGGTCCTCTAGGCAGCTTGCTGGGGTCAGAGGTCCCCATGTGGAGGGCAGGGGCGCACCCTGGGGCCTATACTGCAAGTCCAGGGAGAGAGGTGGACCCCTGGGTAGCTTGATGGGGTCAGAGGCCCCTAGGTGGAGGGCCAGGGGGCACCCTGTGGGCTAAACTGCAAGTCCAGGAAGAGAGGTGGACCCCTGGGTAGCTTGATGGGGTCAGAGGCCCCTAGGTGGAGGGCCAGGGGGCACCCTGGGGCCTATACTGCAAGTTCAGGGACATCGGTGGACCCCTGGGTAGCTTGCTGGGGTCATGGGCCCCTACATCAAGGGCCCGGGGCCACCGTGGGGCCTATACTGCAAGTTTAGAAAGAGAGATGAACCCCTTGGTAGCTTGCTGGGGTCAGAGGCTCCTAGGTGGAGGGCCAAGGGCCACCCTGGGGCCTATACTGCAAAACCAGGGAGAGAGTTGGACCCCTGGGTAGCTTGCTGGGGTCAAAGGCCCCTAGGTGGAGGGCCAGGGGGCACCCTGTGATCTATACTGCAAGTCAGGGAGAGAGATGAACCCTTGGGTAGCTTGCTGGGGTCCTGGGCGCCTAGGTGGAGAGCCAGAAGCAACCGTGGGGCCTATACTGCAAGTCCAGGGAGAGAGGTGGACCCCTGGGTAGCTTGCTGGGGTCAAAGGCCCCTAGGTGGAGGGCCAGGGGGCACCCTGGGATCTATACTGCAAGTACAGGGAGAGAGATGAACCCTTGGGTAGCTTGCTGGGGTCATGGGCCCCTAGGTGGAGAGCCAGAAGCAACCGTGGGGCCTATACTGCAAGTCCAGGAAGAGAGGTGGAACCCTGGGGAGCTTGCTGGGGTCAGAGACCCCTAGGTGGAAGACCAGGGGGTACCCTGGGGCCTATGCTGCAGGTCCAGGGAGAGAAGTGAACCCCTGTGTAGCTTGCTGGGGTCAGACACCCCTAGGTGGAGGGCCAAGGGGCACCCTAGGGCCTCTACTGCAGGTCCAGGGAGAGAGGTGAACCCCTGGGTAGCTTGCTGGGGTCAGACACCCCTAGGTGGAGTGCAAGGGGGCACCGTGGGGCCTAAACTGCAAGTCCAAGGTGAGAAGTTGTAATCTGGGTAGCTTGCTGGGGTCAGAGGCCCCTAGGTGGAGGGCCAAGGGTCACCCTTGTGAATGTACTGCAAGTCCAGGGACTTCGGTGGACAAATAGGTAGCTTGCTTGGGTCAGAGGCCCTTAGATGGAGGGCCAGGGGGCACCCTGGGGCCTATACTGCAAGTCCAGGGAGAGAGGTGGACCCCTGGGTAGCTTGCTGGGGTCAGAGGCTTCTAGGTGGAGGGCCAGGGGGCACCCTGGGGCCTATTCTGCAAGTTCAGGGAGAGATGTGGATCCCTGAGTAGCTTGCTTGGGTCAGAGGCCCCTAGGTGGAGGGCCAGGGGGCACCCTGGGGCCTATACTGCAAGTCAAGGGACATCGGTGGACCCCTGGGTAGCTTGCTGGGGTCAGAGGCGCCAAGGTAGAGGGCCAGGGGGCACCCTGGGGCCTATACTGCAAGTCCAGGGAGAGAGGTGGACCCCTGGGTAGCTTGCTGGGGTCAGAGGCCTCTAGGTGGAGGGCCAGGGTTCACCCTGGGGCCTATAGTGCAAGTTCAGGGACATCGGTGGACCCCTGGGTAGCTTGCAGGGGTCATGGGCCCCTACATCAAGGACCCGGGGCCACCGTGGGGCCTATACTGCAAGTTTAGAAAGAGAGATGAACCCCTTGGTAGCTTGCTGTGGTCAGAGGCCCCTATGTGGAGGGCCAAAGGGCACCCTGGGGCCTACACTGCAAGTCCAGGGAGGGAGGAGGACCATTGGGTAGCTTGGTGGGGTCAGACACCCCTAGGTGGAGTGCAAGGGGGCACCTTGGGGCCTATACTGCAAGTCCAAGGAGAGAAGTGGTCCTCTGGGCAGCTTGCTGGGGTCAGAGGTCCCCATGTGGAGGGCAGGGGCGCACCCTGGGGCCTATACTGGAAGTCCAGGGAGAGAGGTGGACCCCTGGGTAGCTTGCTGGGGTCAGGGGTCTCTAGGTGGAGGGCCAGGGGGCACCCTGTGGGCTAAACTGCAAGTCCAGGAAGAGAGGTGGACCCCTGGGTAGCTTGATGGGGTCAGAGGCCCCTAGGTGGAGGGCCAGGGGGCACCCTGGGGCCTATAGTGCAAGTTCAGGGACATCGGTGGACCCCTGGGTAGCTTGCAGGGGTCATGGGCCCCTATATCAAGGACCCGGGGCCACCGTGGGGCCTATACTGCAAGTTTAGAAAGAGAGATGAACCCCTTGGTAGCTTGCTGGGGTCAGAGGCTCCTAGGTGGAGGGCCAAGGGCCACCCTGGGGCCTATACTGCAAAACCAGGGAGAGAGTTGGACCCCTGGGTAGCTTGCTGGGGTCAAAGGCCCCTAGGTGGAGGGCCAGGGGGCACCCTGTGATCTATACTGCAAGTCAGGGAGAGAGATGAACCCTTGGGTAGCTTGCTGGGGTCATGGGCCCCTAGGTGGAGAGCCAGAAGCAACCGTGGGGCCTATACTGCAAGTCCAGGGAGAGAGGTGGACCCCTGGGTAGCTTGCTGGGGTCAAAGGCCCCTAGGTGGAGGGCCAGGGGGCACCCTGGGATCTATACTGCAAGTCCAGGGAGAGAGATGAACCCTTGGGTAGCTTGCTGGGGTCATGGGCCCCTAGGTGGAGAGCCAGAAGCAACCGTGGGGCCTATACTGCAAGTCCACTGCAAGTCCAGGGAGAGAGGGCCAGAGGGCACCCTGGGGCCTATACTGCAAGGCCAGGGAGAGAGGTGGACCCCTGGGTAGCTTGCTAGGGTCAGAGGCCCCTAGGTGGAGAGCCAGGGGGCACCCTTGGGCCTATACTGCAAGTCCAGGGAGTGATGTGGACTCCTGGGTAGCTTGCTGGGGTCAAAGACCTCTAGGTGGAGGGCAAGCAGGCACCCTGGGGCCTACACTGCAAGTCCAGGGACATTGGTGGACCCCTGGGTAGCTTGCTGGAGTCAGGGACCATTAGGTGGAGGGACAGGGGGCAACCTGTGGGCTATACTGCAAGACAAGGAAGAGAAGTGGACCCCTCGGTAGCTTGCTGGGTTCAGGGGCCCCTATGTGGAATGCAGGGGGCAATCTGGGGCCTATACTACAAGTCCAGGAAGAAATATGGACCCCTGGGTAGCTTGCTGGTGTCAGGGGACCCTAGGTGGAGGGCCAGGGGGCACCCTGGGGAATATACTGCAAGTCGAGGGACATCGGTGGACTCCTCGGTAGCTAAGTGGGGTCAGGGGCCACTAGGAGGAGGGCCTGGTTGCACCCACTGGGCTATACTGCAAGTCCTGGAACAGAGGTGGACCCCAGGGTAGCTTGCTGGAGTCAGAAGCCCCTAGGTGGAGGGCCAAGGGGAACCCTGGGGCCTATACTGCAAGTCCAGGGAGAGAGGTGGACCCCTGGATAGCTTGCTGGGGTCATAGGCGCCTAAGTGTAGGGCCAGGGGGCACCGTGGAGCCTATTTTGCAAGTTCAGGGACAGAGGTGGACCCCTTGGTAGCTTGCTGCGGTCAGAGGCCCCTAGGTGGATGGCCAAGGGGCACCCTGGGGAATATACTGCAAGTCCAGGGACATTGGTGGACCCCTGGGTAGCTTGCTGGGGTCAGTGGTCCCTAGATGGAGGGCAAGGGGGCACCCTGGGGCCTACAGTGCAACTCCACGGACGGAGGTGGACCCCTGGATAGCTTGCTGGGGTCAGAGGATCCTAGGTGGAGGGCCACGGGGCACCCTGGGGCCTATACTGCAAGTCCAGGGAGAGAGGTGGACCACCGTGTAGATTGCTGGGGTCAGGGGCTCTTAGGGGATGGAGCCAGGGGGCACCCTGGGGTCTATACTACAAGTCCAGGGACATTGGTGGACCCCTGGGTAGCTTGCTGGTGTCAGAGGCCCCTAGATGGAGGGCCAGGGGGCACCCTGGGGCCTACACTGCAAGTCCAGGTAGAGAAGTGGAACCCTGAGTAGCTTGCTGGGGTCAGTGGCCCCTAGGCGGAGGGCCAGGGGGCACCCTGGGGCTTATACTGCAAGAACAGGGAGAGTGGTGGACAACCTGGTAGATTGCTGGGGTCAGGGGCTCTTAGGGGATGGAGCCAGGGGGCACGCTGGGGTCTATACTGCAAGTCCAGGGACATTGGTGGACCCCTGGGTAGCTTGCTGGTGTCAGAGGCCCCTAGATGGAGGGCCAGGGGTCACCCTGGGGCCTATACTGCAAGTCCAGGGAAAGAGGAGGACCCATGGGTAGCTTGCTGGGGTCAAAGAATCCTAGGTGGAGGGCCAGGGGGCACCCTGGGGCCTATACTGCAAGTCCAGGTAGAGAAGTGGACCCCCGAGTAGCTTGCTGGGGTCAGTGGCCCCTAGGCGGAGGGCCAGGGGGCACACTGGGGCTTATACTGCAAGACCAGGGAGAGTGGTGGACAACCGGGTAGATTGCTGGGGTCAGGGGCTCTTAGGGAATGGAGCCAGGGGGCACCCTGGGGTCTATACTGCAAGTCCAGGGACATTGGTGGACCCCTGGGTAGCTTGCTGGTGTCAGAGGCCCCTAGATGGAGGGCCAGGGGGCACCCTGGGGCCTATACTGCAAGTCCAGGGAGAGACGTGGACCCCTGGGTAGATTGCTGGGGTCAGGGACCCCTAGGTGGAGAGAGAGGGGGCACCCTGGAGCCTACACTACAAGTCCAGGAAGAGAAGTGGACCCCTGGGTAGCTTGCTGGGGTCAGAAACCCCTAGGTGGAGGGCAAGGGGGCACCCTGGGGCCTATACTGCAAGTCCAGGGAGGGAGGTGGACCCCTGAGTAGCTTGCTGGGGTCAGAGGCCCCTAGGTGGAGGGCCTAGGAGCACCCTGGGGCCTATAATGCAAATCCAGGGACATCCGTGGACCCCTGGGTAGCTTGCTGGGGTCAGGGGCCCATAGGTGGAGGGAGATGGGGCAACCTGGGGCCTAAACTGTAAGTCCAGGAAGAGAAGTGGACCCCTGGGTAGCGTTCTGGGGTTAGAGGGCCCTAGGTGGAGGGCCAGGGGAAACCCTGGGGCCTATAGTGCAAGTCCAGGAACATCGGTGGACCCTTCGGTAGCTTGCTGGTGTCAGGCGCCCCTAGGTGAAGGGCCGGGGGGCACCCTGGGGCCTATACTGCAAGTCCAGGGAGAGAGGTGGACCCCTGGATAGCTTGCTGGGGTCAGAGGCCCCTAGGTGGAGGGCCAGGGGGCATCCTGGGGCCTACACTGCAAGTCCAGGGAGAGAGGTGTACCCCTGGGTAGCTTACCGGGTCAAAGAGCCCTTAGTGGAGGGCCAAGGGGCACCCTGGGGCCTATACTGTAAGTACAGGGACATCGGTGGACCCCTGGGTAGCTTGCAGGGGTCAGGGGCCCCTAGGTGAAGGGACAGGGGGCACCTTAGGGCCTATGCTGCAAATCTAGGGAGGGAGGTGGATCCCTGGGTAGCTTGTTCTTGTCAGGGGCATCTAAATGGAGGGCCAAGGAGCACCCTGGGGCCTATACTGAAAGTCAAGGGACATCGGTGGACCCCTGGGTAGCTTGCTGGTGTCAGAGGATCCTAGATGGAGGGCCAAGGGGCACCCTGATGCCTATACTGCAAGTCCAGGGAGGGAGATGGTCCCCTGGGTAGCTTGCTGGGGTCAAAGACCCCTAGGTGGAGGGCCAACGGGCACCCTGGGGCCTATACAGCAAGTCCAGGGACATCAGTGGACCCCTGGGTAGCTTGCTAGGGTCAGGGGCCCCTAGGTGGAGGGCCAGGGGGCACCCTGGGGCCTATACTGCAAGTCCAGGGAGGGAGGTGGATCCCTGGGTAGCTTGTTGGTGTCAGGGGCATCTAAATGGAGGGCCAGGGGGCACCCTGGGTCCTATACTGCAAGTCCAGGGACATCGGTGGACCCCTGGGTAGCTTGCTGGGGTCAGGGGCCCTTAAGTGGAGGGCCAAGGGGCACCCTGGGGCCTATACTGCAAGTCCAGGAAGAGATGTGGACCCCACGGTAGCTTGCTGGAGTCAGGGGCCCCTAGGTGGAGGGCCAGGAGGCACCTTAGGGCCTAAACTGCAAGTCCAGGGAGGGAGGTGGACCCCTGGGTAGCTTGCTGGGGTCAGAGACCCCTAGGTGGAGGGCAAGGAGTTACCCTGGGGACTACACTGCAAGTCCAGGGAGGTAGGTGGAACCCTGGGTAGCTTGCTGGAGTCAGAGGCCCCTAGGTGAAGGGCCAGGGGGCATCCCGGGGCCTATACTGCAAGTCTAGGGAGTTAGGTGGACTCCTGGGTAGCTTGCTGGGGTCAAAGGCTCCTAGATGGAGGGCCAGGGGGCACCCTGGGGCCTACACTGCAAGTGTAGGAAGAGAGGTGGACAACTGGGTAGCTTGCTGGGGTCAGTCTCCCCTAGGTGGAGGGCCAGGGGGCACCTTAGGGCCTAAACTGCAAGTCCAGGGAGGGAGGTGGACCCCTGGGTAGCTTGCTGGGGTCAGAGACCCCAGGTGGAGGGCAAGGAGTTACCCTGGGGACTACACTGCAAGTCCAGGGAGGTAGGTGGAAACCTCGGTATCTTGCTGGGGTCAGGGGCCCCTAGGTGAAGGGCCGGGGGGCACCCTGGGGCCTACACTGCAAGTCCAGGGAGAGAGGTGGACCCCTGGATAGCTTGCTGGGGTCAGAGGCCCCTAGGTGGAGGGCCAGGGGATCCCCTAGGGCCTATACTGCAAGTCCAGGGAGAGAGGTGGACCCCTGGGTAGCTTGCTGGGGTCAGAGGCCCCTAGGTGGAGGGCCCGGGGGCATCCCGGGGCCTATACTGCAAGTCTAGGGAGTTAGGTGGACTCCTGGGTAGCTTGCTGGGGTCAAAGGCTCCTAGATGGAGGGCCAGGGGGCACCCTGGGGCCTACACTGCAAGTCCAGGGAGAGAGGTGGATCCCTGGGTAGCTTGCTGGGGTCAGAGACCCCTAGGTGGAGGGCAAGGGGGCTCCCTTGGGCCTACACTGCAAGTCCAGGGGGGGAGATTTACCCCTGGGTAGCTTGCTGGGTCAAAGAGCCCTAAGTGGAGGGCCAAGTGGCACCCTGGGGCCTATACTGCAAGTACAGGGACATCGGTGGACCCCTGGGTAGCTTGCAGGGGTCAGGGGCCCCTAAGTGGAGGGACAGGGGGCACCCTGGGGCCTATACTGCAAGGCTAGGGAGGGAGGTGGATCCCTGAGTAGCTTGTTGGTGTCAGGGGCATCTAAATGGAGGCCCAGGGGGCACCCTGGGGCCTATACTGCAAGTCAAGGGAGAGAGGTGAACCCCTGGTTAGCTTGCTGGGGTGAGAGGCCCCTAGATGGAGGGCCAGGGGGCACCCTGGGGCCTATACTGCACGTCCAGGGAGACAGGTGGACCCCTGGATAGCTTGCTTGGGTCAGAGACCCCTAGGTGGAGGGCCAGGGGGCACCCTTGGGCCTACACTGCAAGTCCAGGGAAAGAGTAGGACCCCTGGGTAGCTTGCTAGGGTCAGGGGCCCCTAGGTGGAGGGCCAGGGGGCACCCTGGGGCCTATACTGCAAGTCCAGGGAGGGATGTGGACCCCTGGGTAGTTTGATGGGGTCAGAATCCCCTAGGTGGAGGGCAAAGAGTTACCCTGGGGACTACACTGCAAGTCCAGGAAGAGAGGTGGACCCCTGGGTAGTTTGCTTGGGTCATAGGCCACAAGGTAGTGTGCCAGGGGGCACCCTGGGGCCTACATTGCAAGTCCAGGAAGAAAATTGGACCCCTGGGTAGCTTGCTGGGGTCAAAGGCCCCTAGGTGGAGGGCCAAGGGGAACCCTGGGGCCTACACTGCAACTACAGGGAGAGAGGTGGACCCCTGGGTAGCTTGCTGGGGTCAGAGACCCCTAGGTGGAAGGCAAGGGGGCACCCTGGGGCCTGTACTGCAAGTGCAGGGAGGGAGGTGGTCCCCTGGGTAGCTTGCTGGTGTCAGGGTCACCTAGTTGGAGGGCCAGGGGGCAGCCTGTGGGCTATACTGCAAGTCGAGGAAGAGAGGTCGAACCCTGGGTAGCTTGCTGGGGTCAGAGGCCCCTAGGTGGGGGGCCAGGGGGTACCCTGCGGCATATACTGCAAGTCCAGGAAGAGAGGTGGACCCCTGGGGAGCTTGCTGGGGTCAGAGACCCCTAGGTGGAAGACCAGGGGGTACCCTGGAGCCTATACTGCAGGTCCAGGGAGAGAGGTGAACCCCTGGGGAGCTTGCTGGGGTCAGAGACCCCTAGGTGGAGTGCCAGGTGGCACCCAGGGGCCTTTACTGCAAGTCCAGGGAGAGAGGTGGAACCTTTTGTAGCTTGCTGGTGTCAGAAAACTTAGGTGGGGGGCCAGGGGGCACCCTGGGGCCTATACTGCAAGTCCAGGGAGAGAGGTGTACCCTTTTGTAGCTTGCTGGTGTCAGGGGCACTTAGGTGCAAGGCCAGGGGGCACGCTGGGGCCTATACTGCAAGTCCAGGGAGAGAAATGGACCCCTGGGTAGCTTGCTGGGGTCAGGGGCCCCTAGGTGGAGGGCCAGGGGGCACCCTGGGGCCTATACTGCAAGTCCAGTGAGAGAGGTTCACCCCTGGGTAGCTTGCTGGGGTCCGACGCCCCAAGGTGGAGGGCCAGGGGGCAACTTGGGGGATATATTGCAAGTCCAGGAAGAGAGGTGGACCCCTAGGTAGCTTACTGGGGTCAGTGGCCCCTAAGTGGAAGTCCAGGGGGCACCCTGGGGCCTTTACTGCAAGTCCAGGGAGAGAAGTGGACCCCTGGGTAGCTTGCTGGGGTCAGAAGCACCTAGGTGGAGGGCCAGGGGGCACCCTGGGGCCTATACTGCAAGTCCAGGAAGAGAGGTGGACTCCTGGGTACCTTGCTGGGGTCAGAGGCCCCTAGGTGGAGTGCCAGGGGGCACACTGTGGGCTATACTGCAAGTCCTGGAAGAGAGGTGGACCCCTGGGTAGCTTGCTGGGGTCAGAGTCCCCTAGGTGGAAGGCAAGGTGGAAGGCCTAGGTGGAAGACCAGGGGGTACCCTGGGGCCTATACTGCAGGTCCAGGAAGAGAGGTGGACCCCTAGGTAGCTTGCTGGGGTAAGAGGCCCCTAGGTGGAGGGTCAGGGGGCACCCTGGGGCCTATACTGCAAGTCCAGGGAGAGAGGTGGACCCCTTGGTAGCTTGCTGAGGTCAGAGGCCCCTAGGTGGAGGGCCAGGGGGCACCCTGGGGCCTATACTGCAAGTCCAGGGAGAGAGGTGGACCCCTGGGTAGCTTGCTTGGGTCATAGGCCACAAGGTGGAGGGCAAGGGGGCACCTGGGGCCTACATTGCAAGTCCAGGAAGAAAATTGGACCCCTGGGTAGATTGCTGGGGTCAATGGCCCCGAAGGTGGAGGGCCAAGGGGCACCCTGGGGCCTACACTGCAACTCCAGGGAGAGAGATGGACCCCTGGGTAGCTAGCTGGGGTCAGAGTCCCCTAGGTGGAAGGCAAGGGGGCACCCTGTGGCCTGTACTGCAAGTCCAGGGAGGGAGGTGGACCCCTGGGTAGCTTGCTGGTGTCAGGGTCACCTAGGTGGAGGGCCAGGGGGCACCCTGTGGGCTATACTGCAAGTCGAGGAAGAGACGAAGAACCCTGGGTAGCTTGCTGGGGTCAGAGGCCCCTAGGTGGAGGGCCAGGGGGCACCCTGGGGCATATACTGCAAGTCCAGGAAGAGAGGTGGACCCCTGGGGAGCTTGCTGGGGTCAGATACCCCTAGGTGGAAGACCAGGGGGTTCCCTGGGGCCTATACTGCAGGTTCAGGGAGAGAGGTGAACCCCTGGGTAGCTTGCTGGGGTCAGAAACCCCTAGGTGGAGTGCAAGGGGGAACCGTGGGGCCTATACTGCAAGTTCAAGGTGAGAGGTGGTCCTCTGGGTAGCTTTCTGGGGTCAGAGGCCCCCAGGTGGAGGGCAAAGGTGCACCCTAGGGCCTATACTGCAAGTCCAGGAAGAGAGGTGGACCCCTGGGTAGCTTGCTGCGGTCAGAGGCCCTTAGGTGGAGTGCCAGGGGGCACCATGGGGCCTTTATTGCAAGTCCAGAGAGAGAGGTGGACCCCTGGGTAGATTGCTGGTGTCATGGGCCACTAGGTCGAGGGCCAGGGGTCCAGGTAGAGAGATGAACCCCTGAGTAGCTTGCTAGGGTCATGGGCCCCTAGATGGAGGGCCAGGGGCAACCGTGGGGCCTATACTGCAAGTCCAGAAGAGAGATGAACCCCTGGGTAGCTTGCTGGGGTCAGAGGCCACTAGGTGGAGGCCCCGGGGGCGATCTGGCGCTTTACTGCAAGTCCAGGCAGAGCGGTGGCCCCCTGGGTAGCTTGCTGGGGTCAGAGGCCCCTATGTGGAGGGTCAAGGGGCACCCTGGGGCCTACACTGCAAGTCCAGGTAGAGAGGTTGACCCCTGGGTTGCTTGCTGGGGTCAGAGACCCCTAGTTAGAGGACCAGGGGGCACCCTAGGGCCTATACTGCAAATTCAAGGAACATCGGTGGACCCCTGGGTAGCTTGCTGGGGTCAGAGACACTTAGGTGGAGGGCCAGGGGGCACCCTGGGGCCTATACTGCAAGTCCAGGGAGAGAGGTGGACCCCTGGGTAGCTTGCTGGGGTCAGAGGCCTCTAGGTGGAGGGCCAGGGGGTACCCTGGGGCCTATACTGCAAGTCCAGGGAGAAAGGTGTACCCATTAGTAGCTTGCTGTGGTCAGAGACACTTAGGTGGAGGGCCAGGGGGCAACCTGGGGCCTATACTGCAAGTGTAGGGATAGAGGTTGACCCCTGGGTAGCTTGCTGGGGTCAGGGTCCCCTAGGTGGAGGGCCAGGGGGCACCCTGTGGGCTATACTGCAAGTCCAGGAAGAGAGGGGGACCCCTGGGTAGCTTGCTGGGGTCAGGGGCCCCTAGGTGGAGGGCCAGGGGGCACCCTGGGGCCTATACTGCAAGTCCAGGAAGAGAGGTTGACCCCTGGGTAGCTTGCTGGGGTCAGACACCCCTAGGTGGAGGGCCAGGGGGCACCCTGGGGCTTGAACTGCAGAGCCAGGGAGAAAGGTGAACCCCTGGGTAGCTTGCTGGGGTCAGACACCCCTAGGTGGAGGGCCAGGGGGCACCCTGGGGCTTGAACTGCAGAGCCAGGGAGAAAGGTGAACCCCTGGGTTGCTTGCTGGGGTCAGACACCCCTAGGTGGAGTGCAAGGGGGCATCGCGGGGCCTATACTGGAAGTCCAAGGTGAGAGGTGGTCCTTTGGGCAGCTTTCTGGGGTCAGAGGCCCCCAGGTGGAGGGCAGGGGCGCACCCTGGGGCCTTTACTGCAAGTCCAGGGAGAGAGGTGGACCCCTGGGTAGCTTGCTGGGGTCAGGGGTCTCTAGGTGGAGGGCCAGGGGGCACCCTGTGGGCTAAACTGCAAGTCCAGGAAGAGAGGTGGATCCCTGGGTAGCTTGATGGGGTGAGAGGCCCCTAGATGGAGGGCCAGGGGGCACCCTGGGGCCTATACTGCAAGTCCAGGGAGAGAGGTGGACCCCTGGGTAGCTTGCTGGGGTCAAAGGCCCCTAGGTGGAGGGCCAGAGGGAAACCTGGGGCCTATACTGCAAGTCCAAGGACATCAGTGGACCCCAAGGAAGCTTGCTGGGGTTAAGGGCCCTTAGATGGAGGGCCAGGGGGCACCCTGGGGCTTAAACTGCAAGTCCAGGAAGAGAAGTGGACCCCTGGGTAGCTTGCTGGGGTCAAGGGTCACTAGGTGGAGGGCAAGGGGGCACCCTGGGGCCTATAGTGCAAGTCCAGTGAAGGATGTGGACCCCTGGGTGGCCTGCTGGGGTCAGGGACCCGTAGGTGGAGGGCCAGGGGGCACCCTGTGGGCTATACTGCAAGTCTAGGAAAAGTGGTGGACCCCTGGGTAGCTTACTGTGGTCAGGGGCCCCAAGGTGGACGGCCAGGGGGCAACCTGGGGCCTATACTGCAAGTGTAGGGGGAGAGGTTGACCCATGGGTAGCTTGCTGGGGTCAGGGTCCCCTAGGTGGAGGGCCAGGGGGCACCCTGTGGGCTTTACTGCAAGTCCAGGAATAGAGGGGGACCCCTGGGTAGCTTGCTGGGGTAAGGGGCCCCTAGGTGGAGGGCCAGGGGGCACCCTGGGGCCTATACTGCAAGTCCAGGAAGAGAGGTGGACCCCTGGGTTGCTTGCTGGGGTCAGAGACACCTAGTTGGAGGACCAGGGGGCACCCTAGAGCCTATACTGCAAATTCAAGGAACATCACTGGACCCCTGGGTAGCTTGCTGGGGTCAGAGGCCTCTAGGTGGAGGGCCAGGGGGTACCCTGGGGCCTATACTGCAAGTCCAGGGAGAGAGGTGTACCCATTAGTAGCTTGCTGTTGTCAGGGGCACTTAGGTGGAGGGCCAGGGGGCACCCTGGGGCCTATACTGCAAGTCTAGAGAGAGAGGTGGACCCCTGGGTAGCTTGCTGGGGTCAGGGGCCCCTAGGTGGTGGGCCAGGGGGCACCCTGGGGCCTATACTCCAAGTCCAGGGAGAGAGGTGGACCCCTTGTTAGCTTGCTGGGGTCAGAGGCCCCTAGGTGGAGGGCCAGGTAGCAACCTGGGGCCTATACTGCAAGTCCAAGGACATCGGTGGACCACAGGGAAGCTTGCTGGGGTTAAGGGCCCTTAGATGGAGGGCCAGGGGGCACCCTGGGATCTATACTCCAAGTCCAGGGAGGAGATGAACCCCTGTGTAGCTTGCTGGGGTCATGGGCCCCTAGGTGGAGAGCCAGGAGCAACCGTGGGGCCTATACTGCAAGTCCAGGAAGAGAGGTCGAACCCTGGGGAGCTTGCTGGGGTCAGAGACCCCTAGGTGGAAGACTAGGGGGTACCCTGGGGCCTATACTGCAAGTCCAGGGAGAGAGGTGGACCCCTGGGTAGCTTGCTATGGTCAGACTCCCCTAGGTGGAGGGCCAGGGGGCAACCTGGGGCCTATACTGCAAGTCCAGGGACATCTGTGGACCCCTGGGTAGATTGCTGGGGTCAAGGGCCCTTAGGTGGAGGGTCAAGGGGCACCCTGGGGCCTACACTGCAAGTCTAGGTAAAGAGGTGGAACCCTGGGTAGCTTGCTCAGGTCAGAGACCCCTAGTTGGAGGGCAAGGTGGCACCTTGGGGGATATACTGCAAGTCCAGGAAGAGAGGTGGACCCCTGGGTTGCTTGCTGGGGTCAGAGACACCTAGTTGGAGGACCAGGGGGCACCCTAGGGCCTATACTGCAAATTCAAGGAACATCACTGGACCCCTGGGTAGCTTGCTGGGGTCATAGACACTTAGGTGGAGGGCCAGGGGGCACCCTGGGGCCTATACTGCAAGTCCAGGGAGAGAGGTGGACCCCTGGGTAGCTTGCTGGGGTCAGAGAACTCTAGGTGGAGGGCCAGGGGGTACCCTGGGGCCTATACTGCAAGTCCAGGGAGAGAGGTGTACCCATTAGTAGCTTGCTGTTGTCAGGGGCACTTAGGTGGAGGGCCAGGGGGCACCCTGGGGCCTAAACTGCAAGTCCAGAGAGAGAGGTGGACCCCTGGGTAGCTTGCTGGGGTCAGAGGCCTCTAGGTGGAGGGCCAGGGGGTACCCTGGGGCCTATACTGCAAGTCCAGGGAGAGAGGTGTACCCATTAGTAGCTTGCTGTTGTCAGGGGCACTTAGGTGGAGGGCCAGGGGGCACCCTGGGGCCTATACTGCAAGTCCAGAGAGAGAGGTGGACCCCTGGGTAGCTTGCTGGGGTCAGAGGCCCCTAGGTGGAGGGCCAGGGGGCAACCTGGGGCCTATACTGCAAGTCCAAGGACATCGGTGGACCACAGGGAAGCTTGCTGGGGTTAAGGGCCCTTAGATGGAGGGCCAGGGGGCACCCTGGGGCCTATACTGCAAGTCAAGTGAGGGATGTGGACCCCTGGGTAGCCTGCTGGGGTCAGGGACCAGTAGGTGGAGGGCCAGGGGGCACCCTGTGGGCTATACTGCTAGTCTAGGAAGAGTGGTGGACCCCTGGGTAGCTTACTGGGGTCAGGGGCCCCAAGGTGGACGGCCAGGGGGCAACCTGGGGCCTATACTGCAAGTGTAGGGAGAGAGGTTGACCCCTGAGTAGCTTGCTGGGGTCAGGGTCCCCTAGGTGGAGGGCCAGGGGGCACCCTGTGGGCTATACTGCAAGTCCAGGAAGAGAGGGGGACCCCTGGGTAGCTTGCTGGGGTCAGGGGCCTCTAGGTGGAGGGCCAGGGGGCACCCTGGGGCCTATACTGCAAGTCCAGGAAGAGAGGTGGACCCCTGGGTAGCTTGCTGGGGTCAGACACACCTAAGTGGAGGGCCAGGGGGCACCCTGGGGCTTAAACTGCAGGTCCAGGGAGAGAGGTGAACCCCTGGGTAGCTTGATGGGGTCAGACGCCCCTAGGTGGAGGGCCAGAGGGCACCCTGGGATCTATACTGCAAGTCCAGGGAGGAGATGAACCCCTGTGTAGCTTGCTGGGGTCATGGGCCCCTAGGTGGAGAGCCAGGAGCAACCGTGGGGCCTATACTGCAAGTCCAGGAAGAGAGGTCGAACCCTGGGGAGCTTGCTGGGGTCAGAGACCCCTAGGTGGAAGACTAGGGGGTACCCTGTGGCCTATACTGCAAGTCCAGGGAGAGAGGTGGACCCCTGGGTAGCTTGCTGGGGTCAGACGCCCCTAGGTGGAGGGCCAGGGGGCAACCTGGGGCCTATACTGCAAGTCCAGGGACATCTGTGGACCCCTGGGTAGATTGCTGGGGTCAAGGGCCCTTAGGTGGAGGGCCTGGGGGCACCCTGGGGCCTATACTGCAAGTCCAGGGAGAGAGGTGTACCCATTAGTAGCTTGCTGTTGTCAGGGGCACTTAGGTGGAGGGCCAGGGGGCACCCTGGGGCCTAAACTGCAAGTCCAGAGAGAGAGGTGGACCCCTGGGTAGCTTGCTGGGGTCAGAGGCCTCTAGGTGGAGGGCCAGGGGGTACCCTGGGGCCTATACTGCAAGTCCAGGGAGAGAGGTGTACCCATTAGTAGCTTGCTGTTGTCAGGGGCACTTAGGTGGAGGGCCAGGGGGCACCCTGGGGCCTATACTGCAAGTCCAGAGAGAGAGGTGGACCCCTGGGTAGCTTGCTGGGGTCAGAGGCCCCTAGGTGGAGGGCCAGGGGGCAACCTGGGGCCTATACTGCAAGTCCAAGGACATCGGTGGACCACAGGGAAGCTTGCTGGGGTTAAGGGCCCTTAGATGGAGGGCCAGGGGGCACCCTGGGGCCTATACTGCAAGTCAAGTGAGGGATGTGGACCCCTGGGTAGCCTGCTGGGGTCAGGGACCAGTAGGTGGAGGGCCAGGGGGCACCCTGTGGGCTATACTGCTAGTCTAGGAAGAGTGGTGGACCCCTGGGTAGCTTACTGGGGTCAGGGGCCCCAAGGTGGACGGCCAGGGGGCAACCTGGGGCCTATACTGCAAGTGTAGGGAGAGAGGTTGACCCCTGAGTAGCTTGCTGGGGTCAGGGTCCCCTAGGTGGAGGGCCAGGGGGCACCCTGTGGGCTATACTGCAAGTCCAGGAAGAGAGGGGGACCCCTGGGTAGCTTGCTGGGGTCAGGGGCCTCTAGGTGGAGGGCCAGGGGGCACCCTGGGGCCTATACTGCAAGTCCAGGAAGAGAGGTGGACCCCTGGGTAGCTTGCTGGGGTCAGACACACCTAAGTGGAGGGCCAGGGGGCACCCTGGGGCTTAAACTGCAGGTCCAGGGAGAGAGGTGAACCCCTGGGTAGCTTGATGGGGTCAGACGCCCCTAGGTGGAGGGCCAGAGGGCACCCTGGGATCTATACTGCAAGTCCAGGGAGGAGATGAACCCCTGTGTAGCTTGCTGGGGTCATGGGCCCCTAGGTGGAGAGCCAGGAGCAACCGTGGGGCCTATACTGCAAGTCCAGGAAGAGAGGTCGAACCCTGGGGAGCTTGCTGGGGTCAGAGACCCCTAGGTGGAAGACTAGGGGGTACCCTGTGGCCTATACTGCAAGTCCAGGGAGAGAGGTGGACCCCTGGGTAGCTTGCTGGGGTCAGACGCCCCTAGGTGGAGGGCCAGGGGGCAACCTGGGGCCTATACTGCAAGTCCAGGGACATCTGTGGACCCCTGGGTAGATTGCTGGGGTCAAGGGCCCTTAGGTGGAGGGCCTGGGGGCACCCTGGGGCCTATACTGCAAGTCCAGGGAGAGAGGTGGACCCCTGGGTAGCTTGCTGGGGTCAGAGACCCCTGGTTGGATGGCAAGGTGGCATCTTGGGGGATATACTGCAAGTCCAGGAAGAGAGGTGGACCCATGGGTAGCTTGCTGGGGTCAGGGGCCCCTAGGTGTAGGGCCAGGGGGCACCCTGTGGGCTATACTGCAAGTCCAGGAAGAGAGGGGGACCCCTGGGTAGCTTGCTGGGGTAAGGGGCCCCTAGGTGGAGGGCCAGGGGGCACCCTGGGGCCTATACTGCAAGTCCAGAAAGAGAGGTGGACCCCTGGGTTGCTTGCTGGGGTCAGAGACACCTAGTTGGAGGACCAGGGGGCACCCTAGGGCCTATACTGCAAGTGTAGGGGGAGAGGTTGACCCCTGGGTAGCTTGCTGGGGTCAGGGTCCCCTAGGTGGAGGGCCAGGGGGCACCCTGTGGGCTATACTGCAAGTCCAGGAAGAGAGGGGGACCCCTGGGTAGCTTGCTGGGGTAAGGGGCCCCTAGGTGGAGGGCCTGGGGGCACCCTGGGGCCTATACTGCAAGTCCAGGAAGAGAGGTGGACCCCTGGGTTGCTTGCTGGGGTCAGAGACACCTAGTTGGAGGACCAGGGGGCACCCTAGGGCCTATACTGCAAATTCAAGGAACATCACTGGACCCCTGGGTAGCTTGCTGGGGTCATAGACACTTAGGTGGAGGGCCAGGGGGCACCCTGGGGCCTATACTGCAAGTCCAGGGAGAGAGGTGGACCCCTGGGTAGCTTGCTGGGGTCAGAGGCCTCTAGGTGGAGGGCCAGGGGGTACCCTGGGGCCTATACTGCAAGTCCAGGGAGAGAGGTGTACCCATTACTAGCTTGCTGATGTCAGGGGCACTTAGGTGGAGGGCCAGGGGGCACCCTGGGGCCTATACTGCAAGTCCAGAGAGAGAGGTGGACCCCTGGGTAGCTTGCTGGGGTCAGGGGCCCCTAGGTGGTGGGCCAGGGGGCACCCTGGGGCCTATACTCCAAGTCCAGGGAGAGAGGTGGACCCCTTGTTAGCTTGCTGGGGTCAGAGGCCCCTAGGTGGAGGGCCAGGGGGCAACCTGGGGCCTATACTGCAAGTCCAAGGACATCGGTGGACCACAGGGAAGCTTGCTGGGGTTAAGGGCCCTTAGATGGAGGGCCAGGGGACACCCTGGGGCCTATACAGCAAGTCCAGGAAGAGAAGTGGACCCCTGGGTAGCTTGCTGGGGTCAAGGGTCACTAGGTGGAGGGCCAGGGGGCACCCTGTGGGCTATACTGCAAGTCTAGGAAGAGTGGTGGACCCCTGGGTAGCTTACTGGGGTCAGGGGCCCCAAGGTGGACGGCCAGGGGGCAACCTGGGGCCTATACTGCAAGTGTAGGGAGAGAGGTTGACCCCTGAATAGCTTGCTGGGGTCAGGGTCCCCTAGGTGGAGGGCCAGGGGGCACCCTGTGGGCTATACTGCAAGTCCAGGAAGAGAGGGGGACCCCTGGGTAGCTTGCTGGGGTCAGGGGCCTCTAGGTGGAGGGCCAGGGGGCACCCTGGGGCCTATACTGCAAGTCCAGGAAGAGAGGTGGACCCCTGGGTAGCTTGCTGGGGTCAGACACCCCTAGGTGGAGGGCCAGGGGGCTCCCTGGGGCCTATACTGCAAGTCCAGGGAGAGAGGTGGACCCCTGGGTAGCTTGCTGGGGTCAAAGGCCCCTAGGTGGAGGGCCAGAGGGCACCCTGGGATCTATACTGCAAGTCCAGGGAGGAGATGAACCCCTGTGTAGCTTGCTGGGGTCATGGGCCCCTAGGTGGAGAGCCAGGAGCAACCGTGGGGCCTATACTGCAAGTCCAGGAAGAGAGGTCGAACCCTGGGGAGCTTGCTGGGGTCAGAGACCCCTAGGTGGAAGACTAGGGGGTACCCTGGGGCCTATACTGCAGGTCCAGGGAGAGAGGTGAACCCCTGGGTAGCTTGCCGGGGTCAGAGGCCCCTAGGTGGAGGGCAAGGTGGCACCTGGGGGATATACTGCAAGTCCAGGAAGAGAGGTGGACCCATGGGTAGCTTGCTGGGGTCAGGGACCCCTAGGTGTAGGGCCAGGGGGCACCCTGGGGCCTATACTGCAAGTCCAGGAAGAGAGGTGGACCCCTGGGTAGCTTGCTGGGGTCAGAGGCCCCTAGGTGGAGGGCCAGGGGGCACCCTGGGGCCTGTACTGCAAGTCGAGAGAGGGAGGTGGACCCCCGGGTAGCTTGCTGGGGTCAAATGCCCCTAGGTGGAGGGCCAAGGGGCACCCTGGGGCCTACACTGCAACTCCTGGGATAGAGGTGGACCCCTGGGTAGCTTGCTGGGTTCAGAGACCCCTAGGTGGAAGGCAAGGGGGGACCCTGGGGCCTGTACTGCAAGTCCAGGGAGGGAGGTGGACCCCTGGGTAGCTTGCTGGTGTCAGGGTCACCTAGGTGGAGGGCCAGGGGATACCCTGTGGGCTATACTGCAAGTCGAGGAAGAGAGAAAGAGCCCTTGGTAGCTTGCTGGGGTCAGAGGCCCCTAGGTGGAGGGCCAGGGGGAACCCTGGGGCCTATACTGCAAGTCCAGGGAGAGAGGTGGACCCCTGGGTAGCTTGCTGGGGTCAAAGGCCCCTAGGTGGAAGGCCAGGGGGCACCCTGGGATCTATACTGCAAGTCCAGGGAGAGAGATAAACCCTTGGGTAGCTTGCTGGGGTCATGGGCCCCTAGGTTGAGAGCCAGGAGCAACCGTGGGGCCTATACTGCAAGTCCAATAAGAGAGGTGGAACCGTGGGGAGCTTGCTGGGGTCAGAGACCCCTAGGTGGAAGAGCAGGGGGTACCCCGGGGCCTATACTGCAAGTCCAGGGAGAGAGGTGAACCCCTGGGTAGCTTGCTGGCGTCAGAGGCCACTAGGCGGAGTGCAAGGGGGAACCGTGGGGCCTATACTGCAAGTCCAGGGAAAGAGGTGGACCCCTGGGTAGATTGATGGGGTCATGGGCCCCTAGGTTGAGGGCCAGGGGCCACCCTGGGGCCTAAACTGCAAGTCCAGGGAGAGAGGTGGACCCCTGGGTAGCTTGCTGGGGTCAGAGGCTCCTAGGTGGAGGGCCAGGGGGCACACTGGGGCCTATTCTGCAAGTCCAGGGAGAGAGGTGGACCCCTGGGGAGCTTGCTGGGTTCAGAGGCGCCTAGGTGGAGGGACAGGGGGCACCCTGGGGACTATACTGCAAGTCCAGGGACATCGGTGGACCCCTGGGTAGCTTGCTGGGGTCATGGGCCCCTACATCGAGGACCCGGGGCCACTGTGGGGCCTATACTGCAAGTTCAGGAAGAGAGATGAACCCCTGGGTAGCTTGCTGGGGTCAGAGGCTCCTAGCAGGAGGGCCAGGGGCCACCCCGGGGCCTATACTGCAATACCAGGGTGAGAGTTGGACCCCTGGGTAGCTTGCTGGGGTCAGAGGCCCCTAGGAGGAGGCCCCGGGGGCGCTCTGTTGCTTTACTTCAAGTCCAGGCAGAGAGGTGGCCCACTGGGTAGCTTGCTGGGGTCAGTGGCTCCTAGGTGGAGGGCCAGGGGGCACCCTGGGGCCTATACTGCAAGTCCAAGGTGAGAGGTCGTCCTCTGGGTAGCTTGCTGGGGTCAGAGGCGCCAAGGTAGAGGGCCAGGGGGCACCCTGGGGCCTATACTGCAAGTCCAGGGAGAGAGGTGGACCCCTGGGTCGCTTGCTGGGGTCAGAGGCCTCTAGGTGGAGGGCCAGGGTTTACACTGGGGCCTATATTGCTAGTCCAGGGAGAGAGGTGGACCCTTTTGTAGCTTTCTGGTTTCAGGGGCACTTAGGTGGAGGGCCAGGGGGGCACCCTGGGGCCTACACTGCAAGTCCAGGGAGGGAGGAGGACCATTGGGTAGCTTGGTGGGGTCAGACACCCCTAGTTGGAGTGCAAGGGGGCACCTTGGGGCCTATAATGCAAGTCCAAGGTGAGAGGTGGTCCTCTGGGCAGCTTGCTGGGGTCAGAGGTCCCCATGTGGAGGGCAGGGGCGCACCCTGGGGCCTATAATGCAAGTCCAGGGAGAAAGGTGGACCCCTGGGTAGCTTGCTGGGGTCAGGGGTTTCTAGGTGGAGGGCCAGGGGGCACCCTGTGGGCTAAACTGCAAGTCCAGGAAGAGAGGTGGACCCCTGGGTAGCTTGATGGGGTCAGAGGCCCCTAGGTGGAGGGCCAGGGGGCACCCTGGGGCCTATACTGCAAGTCCAGGGAGAGAGGTGGACCCCTGGGTAGCTTGCTGGGGTCAAAGGCCCCTAGGTGGAGGGCCAGGGGGCACCCTGGGATCTATACTGCAAGTCCAGGGAGAGAGATGAACCCTTGGGTAGCTTGCTGGGGTCATATGCCCCTAGGTGGAGAGCCAGTAGCAAACGTGGGGCCTATACTGCAAGTCCAGGAAGAGAGGTGGAACCCTGGGGAGCTTGCTGGGGTCAGAGACCCCTAGGTGGAAGACCAGGGGGTACCCTGGGGCCTATACTGCAGGTCCAGGGAGAGAGGTGAACCCCTGGGTAGCTTGCTGGGGTCAGACACCCCTAGGTGGAGTGCAAGGGGGAACCGTGGGGCCTATACTGCAAGTCCAAAGTAAGAGGTGGTCCTCCGGGTAGCTTGCTGGGGTCAGAGGCCCCTATGTGGAGGGCCAAGGGTCACCCCTTGGAAATGTATTGCAAGTCCAGGGACTTTGGTGGACAACTGGGTAGCTTGCTTGGGTCAGAGGCCCTTAGATGGAGGGCCAGGGGGCACCCTGGGGCCTATACTGCAAGTCCAGGAAGAGAGGTGGACCCCTGGGTAGCGTGCTGGGGTCAGAGGCTTCTAGGTGGAGGGCCAGGGGGCATCCTGGGGCCTATTCTGCAAGTCCAGGGAGAGAGGTGGACCCCTGGGGAGCTTGCTGGGGTCAGAGACCCCTAGGTGGAGGGCCAGGGGGCACCCTGGGGCCTCTACTGCAGGTCCAGGGAGAGAGGTGAACCCCTGGGTAGCTTGCTGGGGTCAGACACCCCTAGTTGGAGTGCAATGGGGCACCGTGGGGCCTAAACTGCAAGTCCAAGGTGAGAGGTGGTCCTCTTGGTAGCTTGCTGGGGTCAGAGGCCCCTAGGTGGAGGGCCAAGGGTCACCCCTTGGCAATGTACTGCAAGTCCAGGGACTTCGGTGGACAACTGGGTAGCTTGCTTGGGTCAGAGGCCCTTAGATGGAGGGCCAGGGGGCACCCTGGGGCCTATACTGCAAGTCCAGGGAGAGAGGTGGACCCCTGGGTAGCTTGCTGGGGTCAGAGGCTTCTAGGTGGAGGGCCAGGGGGCACCCTGTGATCTATACTGCAAGTCCAGGGAGAGACATGAACCCCTGGGTAGCTTGCTGGGGTCATAGACACTTAGGTGGAGGGCCAGGGGGCACCCTGGGGCCTATTCTGCAAGTTCAGGGAGAGATGTGGATCCCTGGGTAGCTTGCTTGGGTCAGAGGCCCCTAGGTGGAGGGCCAGGGGGCACCCTGGGGCCTATACTGCAAGTCCAGGGACATCGGTGGACCCCTGGGTAGCTTGCTGGGGTCATGGGCCCCTACATCGAGGGCCCGGGGCCACCGTGGGGCCTATACTACAAGTTCAGGAAGAGAGATGAACCCCTGGGTAGCTTGCTAGGGTCAGAGGCTCCTAGGTGGAGGGCCAAGGGCCACCCTGGGGCCTATACTGCAAAACCAGGGAGAGAGTTGGACCCCTGGGTAGCTTGCTGGGGTCAAAGGCCCCTAGGTGGAGGGCCAGGGGGCACCCTGTGATCTATACTGCAAGTCCAGGGAGAGACATGAACCCCTGGGTAGCTTTCTGGGGTCATGGGCCCCTAGTTGGAGGGCCAGGGGCAACCGTGGGGCCTATACTGCAAGTCCTGAAGAGAGATGAACCCCTGGGTAGCTTGCTGGGGTCAGAGGCCCCTAGGTGGAGGCCCCGGGGGCGCTCTGTTGCTTTACTGCAAGTCCAGGCAGAGAGGTGGCCCCCTGGGTAGCTTGCTGGGGTCAGTGGCTCCTAGGTGGAGGGCCAGGGGGCACCCTGGGGCCTATACTGCAAGTCCAAGGTGAGAGGTGGTCCTCTGGGTAGCTTGCTGGGGTCAGAGGCCCCCAGGTAAAGGGACAGGGGCACCCTGTGGGCTAAACTGCAAGTCCAGGAAGAGAGGTGGACCCCTGGGTAGCTTGCTGGGGTCTGAGGCTCCTAGGTGAAGGGCCAGGAGGCACCCTGAGGCTTATACTGCAAGTCCAGGGAGATTGGTGGACCCCTTGGTAGCTTGCTGGGGTAAGAGGCCCCTAGGTGGAGGGCCAGGGGGCACCTTGGGGCCTATACTGCAAGTCCAGGAAGAAAGGTGGACCCCTTGGTAGCTTGCTAGGGTCAGAGGCCTCTAGGTGAAGGGCCGGGGGGCACCCTGAGGCCTATACTGCAAGACCAAGGAGGGAAGTGGACCCCTGGATAGCTTGCTGTGGTCAGAGACCCTTTGGTGGAGGGCAAAGGGGCACCCTGGGGCCTACACTGCAAGTCCAGGGACATCGGTGGACCCCTGGGTAGCTTGCTGGTGTCAGGGCCCTTAGGTGGAGGGCCAGGGGGCACCCTGTGGGCTATACTGCAAGTCCAGGGAGAGAGGTGAACACCTGGGTAGCTTGCTGGGGTGAGAGGCCCCTAGGTGGAGGGCCAGGGTGCACCCTGGGGCCTACACTGCAAGTCCAGGGAGAGAGGAGGACCCCTGGGTAGCTTGCTGGGGTCAGAGGCCCCAAGGTGGAGGGACAAGTGGCACCCTGGGGCATATACTGCAAGTCCAGGGACATCGGTGGACCCCTGGGTAGCTTGCTGGGGTCAGAGGCCCCTAGGTGGAGGGCCCAGGGGGCACTATGGGACCTATACTTCTAGTCCAGGGAGGGAGGTGGACCCCTCGGTAGCTTGCTGGGGTCAGAGGCCCCTAGGTGGACAGACAACGGGCACCCTGGGGCCTATACTGCAAGTCCAGGGAGAGAGGTGGACCCCTGGGTTGCTTGCTGGAATCAGAGGCCACTAAGTGGAGGGCTGGGGGGCACACTAGGGCCTATACTGCAAGTCCATGGAGTGAGGTGGACTCCTGGGTAGCTTGCTGGGGTCATGGAGTCCTAGGTGGAGGGCCAGGGGGCACCCTGGGGCCTATACTGCAAGTCCAGGGAGAGAGATGGACCCCTGGGTAGCTTGCTTGGGGCATAGGCTCCTAGGTGGAGGGCCAGGGGACACCCTGGGGCCTACACTGCAAGTCCAGGGAGAGAGGTGGACCCCTGGGTAGCTTGCTGGCATCAGAGGCCCCTAAGTGGAGGGCTGGGGGGCACCCTGGGGCATATACTGCAAAACCAGGGACATCGGTGGACCCCTGGGTAGCTTGCTGGGGTCAAAGGCTCCTAAGTGGAGGGCTGGGGGGCACCCTAGGGCCTATACTGCAAGTCCATGGAGTGAGGTGGACTCCTGGGTAGCTTGCTGGGGTCATAGAGTCCTAGGTGGAGGGACAGGGGGCACCCAGGGGTGTACACTGCAAGTCCAGGGAGAGAGGTGGACCCCTGGGTAGCTTGCTGGCATCAGAGGCCCCTAAGTGGAGGGCTGGGGGGCACCCTGGGGCCTACACTGCAAGTTCAGGGAGAGATTTAGAGGCCTGGGTAGCTTGTTGGGGTCAGGGTCCCCTAGGTGTAGGGCCAATGAGCACCCTGGAGCCTATACTGCAAGTCCAGGGAGGCAGGTGGACCCCTGGGTATTTTGCTGTGGTCAGAGACCCTTAGGTGGACTTCAAGGGGGCACTCTGGGGCCTACAATGAAAGTCCAGGGAGGGAGGTGGACCCCTGGGTAGCTTCCTGGGGTCAGAGGCCCCTAGGTGAAGGGCCAAGGGGCACCCTGGGGCCTATAGTGCAAGTCCACGGACATCGCCGGACCCCCGAGTAGCTTGCTGGGATCAGAGGCCCCTAGGTGGAGGGCCAGGGGGCACCCTTGGGCCTATACTGCAAGTCCAGGGACAACAGTGGACCCCTTAGTAGCTTGCTGGCTTCAGAGGCGCCTAGGTGGAGGGCAATTGAGCACCCTAGGGCCTATACTGCAAATCCAGGAAGAGAAAAGGACCCCTGGGTAGCTTGCTGGGGTCAAAGGCCCGAGCTGGAGGGCCAAAGGGCACCCTGGGGTCTATACTGCAAGTCCAGGGACATTAGTGGACCCCTGGTTAGCTTGCTGGGGTGAGAGGCCCCTAGGTGAAGGGCCAGGTGGCACCCTGTGGGCTATACTGCAAGTCCAGGAAGAGAGGTTGACCCCTGGGTAGCTTGCTGGGGTCATCGGCCCTTAGGCGGAGGGCCAGGGGGCACCCTGGGGCCTATACTGCAAGTCCGAGAAGAGAAGTGGAAGCCTGGGTAGCTTGCTGGGGTCAGGGGCCCCTAGGTGGAGGGCCAGGAGGTCCCCTGGGGCCTATAATGCAAGTCCAGGGAGAAAGGTGGACCCCTGGGTACGTTGCTGAGGTCAGAGGCCTCTAGGTGGAGGGTTGGGGGGCACCCTGGGGCCTATACTGCAAGTCCAGGAAGAGAGGTGTACCCCTGGGTAGCTTGCTGGGGTCAGAGGCCCCTAGGTGAAGGGCTAAGGGGCACCCTTGGTCCTATACTGCAAGTACAGGGAGAGAGGTGGAACCCTGGGTAGCTTGCTGGGGTCAGAGGCCCCTAGGTGGAGGTTCAGGGGGCACCCTGGGGCCTATACTGCAAGTACAGGGAGAGAGGTGTACCCCTGGGTAGCTTGCTGGGGTCAAAGGCCCCTAGGTGGAGGGCCAGGGGGCACCCTGGGGCCTATACTGCAAGTACAGGGAGAGAGTTGTACCCCTGGGTAGCTTGCTGGGGTCAAAGGCCCCTAGGTGGAGGGCCAGGGGGCACCCTGGGGCCTAAAATGCAAGTCCTGAAAGAGAGGTGGACCCCTGGGTAGCTTGCTGGGGTCAGAGGCTCCTATGTGGAGGGCCAGGGGGCACCCTGGGGCCTATACTGCAAGTCCAGGGAGTGAGATGGACTCCTTGGTAGCTTGCTGGGGTCATAGGCTTCTAGGCGGAGTGCCAGGCGGCACCCTGGGGCCTACACTGCAAGTCCAGGGAGAAAGTTGGACCCCTGGGTAGCTTACTGGGGTCAGAGGCCCCTAGGTGGAGGGCCAGCGGGCACCCCGGGGTCTTTACTGATAGTCCAGGAACAGATGTGGACCCCTGCGTAGCTTGCTTGGGTCAGTGGCCCCATAGGCGGAGGGCCAGAGGGGGCACCCTGTGGGCTATACTGCAAGTCCAGGGAGAGAGGTGAACCCCTGGGTAGCTTGCTGGGGTGAGAGGCCCCTAGGTGGAGGGCCAGGGGGCACCCTGGGGCCTACACTGCAAGTCCAGGGAGAGAGGAGGACCCCTGGTTAGCTTGCTGGGGTCAGAGGCCCCAAGGTGGAGGGCCAGGGGATACCCTGGGGCCTATAATGTAAGTCTAGGGAGAGAGGTGGACCCCTGGGTAGCTTGCTGGGGTCAAAGTGCCCTGGGTGGAGGGCAAGGGGGCACCCTGAGACCTACACTGCAAGTCCAGGGAGGGAGGTGGACCCCTGGGTAGCTTGCTGGGGTCAGGGGCCCCTAGGTGGAGGGCCTGGGGGCACCCTGGGGAATATATTGAAAGTCCAAGGACAATGGTAGACCCCTGGGTAGCTTGATGGTGTCAGAGGCTCCTAGATGGAGGGCCACGGGGCACCTAGGGCCTATACTGCAAGTCCAGGGACATCGGTGGACCCCTGGGTAGCTTGCTGGGGTCAGGGGCCCCTAGATGGAGGAACAGGGGTCACCCTGGGGGCTATACTGCAAGTCAAGGAAGAGATGTGGACCCCCGGGTAGCTTGCTGGGGTCAGAGGCCCCTAGGTGGAGGGCAAGGGGGCACCCTGGGGCCTACGATGCAAGTCCAGGGAGGGAGGTGGACCCCTGCGTAGCTTGCCGGGGTCAGGGGCCCTTAGGTGGAGGGCCAAGGGGCACCTTGGGGAATATATTGCAAGTCCAGGGACATCGGTGGACCCCTGGGTAGCTTGCTAGGGTCAGAGGCCCCTAGATGGAGGGCAAGGGGGCACCCTGGGGCCTATACTGCAAGTCCAGGAACATCGGTGGAACCCTGGGTAGCTTTTTGGGGTCAAAGGCGCCTAGTTGGAGGGCCAGGGGCACTCTGGGGCCTATACTGCAAGTCCAGGGAGAGAGGTGGACTCCTGGGTGGCTTGCTGGGGTCAGTGGCCCCTAGGTCGAGTGCCAGGGGGCACCCTGGCTCCTATACTGCAAGTCCAGGGACATCGGTGGACCCCTCAGTAGCTTGCTGGGGTCAGGGGCCCCTAGGTGGAAAGCCAGGGGGCACCCTGGGGACTAAACTGCAAGTCCAGGGAGAGGGGTGGACCCCTAGGTAGCTTGCTCGGGTCAGGGCCCCTAGGTGGAGGGCCAGGGGGCACCCCGGGGTCTTTACTGATAGTCCAGGAACAGATGTGGACCCCTGCGTAGCTTGCTTGGGTCAGTGGCCCCATAGGTGGAGGGCCAGAGGGGGCACCCTGGGGCCTATACTGCAAGTCCAGGGAGAGAGGTGGACCCCAGGGTAGCTTGCTTGGGTTATAGGCCCCTAGGTGGAGGGCCAGGGGGTACCCTGGGGCCTACACTGCAAGTCCAGGGAGAGAGGTGGACCACCGGGAAGATTGCTGGGGTCAGGGGCTCTTAGGTGGGGGGCCAGGGGGCACCCTGGGGTCTATACTGCAAGTCCAGGAAGGAGAGGTGGACCCCTGGGAAGATTGCTGGGGTCTGGGACCCCAAGGTGGAGGGCCAGGTGGCACCCTGTGAGCTATACTGCAAGTCCAGGAAGAGAGGTTGACCCTGGGTAGCTTGCTGGGGTCAGGGTTCCCTAGGTGGAGTGCCATGGGGAACTCTGGGGCCTATACCTGAAGTCCAGGGACATAGTGGACCCCTGGGTAGCTTGCTGGGGTCAGGGGCCCTTAGGTGGAGGGCCAGGGGGAACCCTGGGGCCTATACCGCAAGTCCAGGGAGATCGGTGGACCCCTGGGTAGCTTGCTGGGGTCAGAGGCCCCTAGGTGGAGGGCCAGGGGGCACCGTGGGGCCTATACTGCATGTCCAGGAAGAAAGGTGGACCCCTGGGTAGCTTGCTGGGGTCAGGGTCACCTAGGTGGAGGGCCAGTGGGCACCCTGGGGCCTATACTGCAAGTACAGGGAGAGAGGTGGACCCCTGGGTAGCTTGCTGGGGTCAGAGGCCCCTAGGTGGAGGGTCAGGGGGCACCATGGGGTTTTAATTGCAAGTCCAGGAAGAGAGGTGGACCCCTGGGTAGCTTGCTGGGGTCAGAAGCTCCTAGGTGGAGGGCCAGGGGGCACTCTGGTGCTTTACTGCAAGTCCAGGCAGAGAGGTGGCTCCCTGGGTAGCTTGCTGGGGTCAGAAGGGGCAAACTGGGGCTTACACTGCAAGTCCAGGTAGAGAGGTGTAACCCTGGGTTGCTTGCTGGGGTCAGACACCCCTAGGTGGGGGGCAAGGGGGCACCATGGGGCCTTTACTGCAAGTCCAGGGAGTGAGGTGGACCCCTGGGTAGCTTGCTGGGGTCAGGGTCACCTAGGTGGAGGGCCAGTGGGCACCCTGGGGCCTATACTGCAAGTACAGGGATAGAGGTGGACCCCTGGGTAGCTTGCTGGGGTCAAAGGCCCCTAGGTGGAGGGCCAGGGGCCACTGTGGGGCCTATACAGCAAGTCCAGGAAGAGAGATGAACCCTTGGGTAGCTTGCTTGGGTCAGAGGGCCCTAGGTTGAGGCCCCAAGGTCATTCTGGTGCTTTACTGCAAGTCCAGGCAGAGAAGTGGCCCCCTGGGTAGCTTGTTGGGATCAGAGGCCCCTAGGTGGAGGGCCAGGGGGCAACCTAGGGCCTACACTGCAAGTCTAGGAAGAGAGGTTGACCCCTGGGTAGCTTGCTGGGGTCAGAGACCCCTAGGTGGAGGGCCAGGGGGCACCCTGGGGCTTATACTGCAAGTCCAGGCAGAGAAGTAGCCCCCTGGTTAGCTTGCTGGGGTCAGGGGCCCCTGGGTGGAAGGCCAAAGGGCACCCTGGGGCCAACACTGCAAGTCCAGGGAGTGAGGTGGACTCCTGGGCAGCTTGCTGGGGTCAAAGGCTCCTAGGTGGAGGGCCAGGGGGCACCCTGGGTTCTACACTGCAAGTCCAGGGAGAGAAGTGGACCCTTGGGTAGCTTGCTGGGGTCAGAGACCCTTTGGTGGAGGGCAAAGGGGCACCCTGGGGCCTACACTGCAAGTCCAGGGACATCGGTGGACCCCTGGGTAGTTTGCTGGGGTCAGAGGCACCTATGTGGAGGTCCAGGGGGCACGCTGGGGCCTATACTGCAAGTCCAGGGAGAGAGGTGGACATCTGGGTAGCTTGCTGGGGTCATGGGCCCCTAGGTGGAGGGCAGTGGGCCACCGTTAAGCTTATACTGCAAGTCCAGGGAGAGAGGTGGACCCCTGGGTAGCTTGCTGGGGTCAGAGGCCCATGGGTGGAGGGAGAGTGGGCACCCTGGGGCCTATACTGCAAGCCCAGGGAGAGAGGTGGACCCCTGGGTAGCTTGCTGGGGTCAGAGGCCCTTGGGTGGAGGGAGAGGGGGCACCCTGGGGCCTATACTGCAAGCCCAGGGAGAGAGGTGGACCCCTGGGTAGCTTGCTGGGGTCAGAGGCCCCTAGGTGGAAAGCCAGGAGGTCCCTTGGGGCCTATACTGCAAGCCCAGGGAGAGAGGTGTACCCCTGGGTAGCTTGTTGGGGTGAGGGGCCCTCAGGTGGAGAACCAGGGTGCACATTGTGGGTTATACTGCTAGCCAAGGAAGAGATATGGACCACTGGGTAGCTTGATGGGGTCAGGGGCCCCTAGGTGGATGGATAGGGGGCACCCTGGAGAGTATACTGCAAGACCAGGAAGAGAGGTGGACCCCTGGGTAGCTTGCAGGGGTCAGGGACCCCTTGGTGGAGGGCCAGGGGGCAGCATGGGGCCTTTACTGCAAGTCCAGGGAGGGAGGTGGACCCCTGGGTAGCTTGCTGGGGTCAGGGGCCCCTAGGTGGAGGGCCAGGGAGCACCCTGTGGGCTATACTGCAAGTCCAGGAAGAGAGGTTGAACCCTGGGTAGCTTGCTGGGGTCAGGGGCCCCTAGGTGGAGTGCCACGGGGAACTCTGGGGCCTATACTGCATGTCCAGGGACATCGGTGTACCCCTGGGTAGCTTGCTGGGGTCAGGGGCCCCTAGGTGGAGGGCCAGGTGGCACCCTGGGGCCTATACTGCAAGTCCAAGGAGATCGGTGGACCCCTGGATAGCTTGCTGGGTTCAGAGGCCCCTAGGTGGAGGGCCAGGGGGCACCCTGGGGCCTATACTGCAAGTCCAGGAAGAAAGGTGGACCCCTGGGTAGCTTGCTGGGGTCAGAGGCCCCTAGGTGGAGGGCCAACGAGCACCCTGGGGCTTATACTGCAAGTCCAGGGACATCGGTGGACCCCTGGGTAGCTTGCTGGGGTCAGGGTCACCTAGGTGGAGGGCCAGTGGGCACCCTGGGGCCTATACTGCAAGTACAGGGAGAGAGGTGGACCCCTGGGTAGCTTGCTGGGATCAAAGGCCCCTAGGTGGAGGGCCAGGGGCCACAGTGGGGCCTATACAGCAAGTCCAGGAAGAGAGATGAACCCCTGGGTAGCTTGCTGGGGTCAGAGGGCCCTAGGTTGAGGCCCCAAGGTCATTCTGGTGCTTTACTGCAAGTCCAGGGAGGGAGGTGGACCCCTGGGTAGCTTGCTGGGGTCAGAGGCCCATAGGTGGAGGGCCAAGGAGCACCCTGTGGGCTATACTGCAAGTCCAGGAAGAGAGGTTGAACCCTGGGTAGCTTGCTGGGGTCAGGGGCCCCTAGGTGGAGTGCCACAGGGAACTCTGGGTCCTATACTGCATGTCCAGGGACATCGGTGGACCCCTGGGTAGCTTGCTGGGGTCAGGGGCCCCTAGGTGGAGGGCCAGGTGGCACCCTGGGGCCTATACTGCAAGTCCAGGGAGATCGGTGGACCCCTGGATAGCTTGCTGGGTTCAGAGGCCCCTAGGTGGAGGGCCAACCAGCACCCTGGGGCTTATACTGCAAGTCCAGGGACATCGGTGGACCCCTGGGTAGCTTGCTGGGGTCAGGGGCCCTTAGGTGGAAGGCCAGTGGGCACCCTGGGTCCTATGCTGCAAGTCCAGGGAGGGAGGTGGATCCCTGGGTAGCTTGTTGGGGTGAGGGGGACCTAGGTGGAGGGCCAGGGGGCACATTGGGGGCTATACTGCAAGCCCAGGAAGAGATATGGACCACTGGGTAGCTTGCTGGGGTCAGGGACCGTTAGGTGGAAGGCCAGGGGGCACCCTGGGGTCTATACTGCAAGTCGAGGAAGAGAAGTGGACCCCTGGGTAGCTTGCTGGGGTCTGGGACCCCAAGGTGGAGGGCCAGGTGGCACCCTGTGAGCTATACTGCAAGTCCAGGAAGAGAGGTTGACCCTGGGTAGCTTGCTGGGGTCAGGGGCCCCAAGGTGGAGTGCCATGGGGAACTCTGGGGCCTATACCTGAAGTCCAGGGACATCGGTGGACCCCTGGGTAGCTTGCTGGGGTCAGGGGCCCTTAGGTGGAGGGCCAGGGGGATCCCTGGGGCCTATACCGCAAGTCCAGGAAGATCGGTGGACCCCTGGGTAGCTTGCTGGGGTCAGAGGCCCCTAGGTGGAGGGCCAGGGGGCACCCTGGGGCTTTAACTGCATGTCCAGGAAGAAAGGTGGACCCCTGGGTAGCTTGCTGGGGTCAGAGGCCCCTAGGTGGAGGGCCAGGGGGCACCCGGGGCCTATACTGCAAGTCCAGGGAGAGAGGTGGACCCCTGGGTAGCTTGCTGGGGTCAGAAGCGCCTAGGTGGAGGGCCAGGGGGCACCCTGGGGCCTATACTGCAAGTCCAGGGAGAGAGGTGGACCCCTGGGTAGCTTGCTGGGGTCAGAGACCCCTAGGTGGAGGGCCAAGTGGCACCCTGGGGCCTTTACTGCATATTAAGGGACATCGGTGGACCCCTGGGTAGTTTGCTGGGGTCAGAGGCGCCTAGGTGGAGGTCCAGGGGACACCCTGGGGCCTATACTGCAAGTCTAGGGAGAGAGCTGGACTCCTGGGTAGCTTGCTGGGGTCAGGGGCTCTTAGTTGGAGGGCCAGGGGGCATCCTGGGGTCTATACTGCAAGTCCAGGGACATCGGTAGACCCCTGGTTAGCTTAGTGGGGTCAGGGGCGCAAAGGTGGAGGGCCTGGGGGCTCCCTCTGGGCTATACTGCAAGTCCAGGAACAGAGGTTGACCCCTGGTTAGCTTGCTAGGGTCAGGGGCCCCTAAGTGGAGGGCCAAAGGGCACCCTAACGCCTAATCTGCAAGTCCAGGGAGTGAGGTGGACTCCTTGGTAGCTTGCTGTGGTCATAGTCTCCTAAGTGGAGGGCCTGGGGGCACCCTGCTGCCTACACTGCAAGTCCAGGGAGAGAAGTGGACCCCTCAGTAGCTTGCTGGGGTCAGGGGCTTTTAGGTGGAGGGCCAAGGGGCACCCTGGGGTCTATACTGCAAGTCCAGGGACATCAGTGGACCCTTCGTTAGCTTCCTGGGGTCAGGGGCACTTAGTTGGAGGGCCAGGGGGCAACGTGGGGCCTATACTGCAAGTCCAAGTTGAGAGGTGGTCTTCTGGGTAGCTTGCTCGGGTCAGAGGCCTCAGGTGCAGGGCAAGGGCGCACACTGGGGCCTATACTGCAAGTCCAGGAAGAGAGGTGGACCCCTGGGTAGCTTGCTGGGGTCAGAGGCTCCTAGGTGAAGGGTCAGGGGGCACCATGGGGTTTTAATTGCAAGTCTAGGAAGAGAGGTGGTCCCCTGGGTAGCTTGCTTGGGTCAGAGGCTCCTAGGTGGAGGGCCAGGGGGCACTCTGGTGCTTTACTGCAAGTCCAGGCAGAGAGGTGGCCCCCTGGGTAGCTTGCTGGGGTCAGAAGGGGCAAACTGGGGCTTACACTGCAAGTCCAGGTAGAGAGGTGTAACCCTGGGTAGCTTGCTGGGGTCAAAGGCCCCTAGGTGGAGGGCCAGGGGCCACCGTGGGGCCTATACAGCAAGTCCAGGAAGAGAGATGAACCCCTGGGTAGCTTGCTGGGGTCAGAGGGCCCTAGGTTGAGGCCCCAAGGTCATTCTAGTGCTTTACTGCAAGTCCAGGCAGAGAAGTGGCCCCCTGGGTAGCTTGTTGGGATCAGAGGCTCCTAGGTGGTGGGCCAGGGGGCACCCTGGGGCCTATACTGCAAGTCCAAGGTGAGAGGTGGTCCCCTGGGTAGCTTGCTGTGGTCAGAGGCCCCTAGGTGGAGGGCCAGGGGGCAACCTAGGGCCTACACTGCAAGTCTAGGAAGAGAGGTTGACCCCTGGGTAGCTTGCTGGGGTCAGAAACCCCTAGGTGGAGGGCCAGGGGGAACTCTGGGGCTTATACTGCAAGTCCAGGCAGAGAAGTGGCCCCCTGGGTAGCTTGTTGGGATCAGAGGCCCCTAGGTGGAGGGCTTGGGGGCACCCTCTGGGATATACTGCAAGTCCAGGAACAGAGGTGGACTCCTGGTTAGCTTGCTGGGGTCAGGGGCCCCTAGGTGGAAGGCCAAAGGGCACCCTGGGGCCAACACTGCAAGTCCAGGGAGTGAGGTGGACTCCTGGGCAGCTTGCTGGGGTCAGGGTCACCTAGGTGGAGGGCCAGTGGGCACCCTGGGGCCTATACTGCAAGTCCAGGGAGAGAGGTGGACCCCTGGGTAGCTTGCTGGGGTCAAAGGCCCCTAGGTGGAGGGCCAGGGGCCACCGTGGGGCCTATACAGCAAGTCCAGGAAGAGAGATGAACCCCTGGGTAGCTTGCTGGGGTCAGAGGGCCCTAGGTTGAGGCCCCAAGGTCATTCTGGTTTTTTACCTCAAGTCCAGGCAGAGAAGTGGCCCCCTGGGTAGCTTGTTGGGATCAGGGGCCCTTAGGTGGAAGGCCAGGGAGCACCCTGGGTCCTATGCTGCAAGTCCAGGGAGGGAGGTGGTACCCTGGGTAGCTTGGTGGGGTGAGGGGCCCCTAGGTGGAGGGCCAGGGGGCACATTGTGGGCTATACTGCAAGCCCAGGAAGAGATAGTGACCACTGGGTAGCTTGCTGGGGTCAGGGGCCCCTTGGTGGAGAGAGAGGGGGCACCCTGGAGCCTAAACTGCAAGTCCAGGAAGAGAGGTGGACCCCTGGGAAGATTGCTGGGGTCTGGGACCCCAAGGTGGAGGGCTAGGTGGCACCCTGTGAGCTTTACTGCAAGTCCAGGAAGAGAGGTTGACCCTGGGTAGCTTGCTGGGGTCAGGGTACCCCTAGGTGGAGTGCCATGGGGAACTCTGGGGCCTATACCTGAAGTCCAGGGACATCGGTGGACCCCTGGGTAGCTTGCTGGGGTCAGAGGCCCCTAGGTGGAGGGCCAGGGGGCACCCTGGGGCCTATACTGCATGTCCAGGAAGAAAGGTGGACCCCTGGGTAGCTTGCTGGGGTCAGAGGCCCCTAGGTGAAGGGCCAGGGGGCACCCTGGGGCCTATACTGCAAGTCCAGAAAGTGAAGTTGACCCCTGGGTAGCTTGCTGGGGTCAGGGACCCCTTGGTGAAGGGCCAGGGGGCACCCAGGGGCCTATACTGCAAGCCCAAGGAGGGAGTTGGACCCCTGGGTAGCTTGCTGGGGTCAGGTTCCCCTGGGTGGAGGGCCAGTTGGCACCCTGTGGGCTATACTGCAAGTCCAGGGAGAGAGGTGGACCCCTGGGTAGCTTGCTTGGGTCATAGGCTCCTAGGTGGAGGGCCAGGGGGCACCCTGGGGCCTACACTGCAAGTCCAGGGACATCGGTGGACCCGTGGGTAGCTTGCTGTTGTCAGACGCCCCTTGGTGGAGGGCCCAGGGGGCACCCTGGGACCTATACTGCTAGTCCAGGGAGAGAGGTGGACCCCTCGGTAGCTTGCTGGGGTCAGGTTCCCCTAGGTGGAGGGCCAGTTGGCACCCTGGAGCCTACACTGCAAGTCCAGTGAGAGATGTAGACCCCTGGGGAGTTTGCTGGGGTCAGAGGCCCCTAGGTGGAAAGCCAAGGGGGCCTATACTGCAAGTCCAGGGAGGGAGGTGGACCCCTGGGTAGCTTGCTGTTGTCAGAGACCCCTAGGTGGAGGGCAAGGGGGCACTCTGGGGCCTACAATGAAAGTCAAGGGAGGGAGGTGGACCCCTGGGTAGCTTCCTGGGATCAGAGGCCCCTATGTGAAGGGCCAAGGGGCTCCCTGGGGCCTGTAGTGCAAGTCCTGTGACATCAGTGGACCCCTCGGTAGCTTGCTGGCTTCAGAGGCACCTAGGTGGAGGGCCAGGTGGCACCCTGGGGCCTATACTGCAAGTCAAGGGAGAGATGTGGACCCCCAGGTAGCTCGCTGGGGTCAGGGACTCTTAGGTGGAGGGCCAGGGGGCATCCTGGGATCTATACTGCAAGTCCAGGAAGAAAAGTGGACCCCTGGGTAGCTTGCTGGGGTCAAAGGCCCCTAGGTGGAGGGCCAAGGGGCACCCTGGGGTCTATACTGCAAGTCCAGGGACATCGGTGGACCCCTGGGTAGCTTGCTGGGGTCAAAGGCCCCTAGGTGGAGGGCCAAGGGGCAGCCTGGGGCCTATACTGCAAATCCAGGGACATTGGTGGACCCCTGGGTAGCTTGCTGAGGTCAGGGGCCCTAGGTGGAGGGCCAGGGGGCACCATGGGGCCTATACTGCAAGTCCATTAAGAGAGGTGGACCCCTGGGTAGCTTGCTGGTATCAAAGGGCCCTAGGTGAAGGGCCAGGGGGCACCCTGGGGCCTACACTGCAAGTCCAGGGAGGGAGGTGGACCCCTGGTTAGCTTGCTGGGGTCAGAGACCCCTAGGTGGAGGGCCAGGGGGCACCCTGGGGCCTATACTGCAAGTCCAGGGACATTGGTGGACCCCTGGGCAGCTTGCTGGGGTCAGGGGCCCTTGGGCGGAGGGCCAGGGGGCACTGTGGAGCCTATACTGCAAGTCCAAGGAGGGTGGTTGACCCTTGGGTAGCTTGCTGGGTTCAGAGGCCCCTAGGCTAAGGGCCAGGGGGCACCCTGGGCCTATACTGCAAGTCCAGGGACATCGGTGGACCCCTGGGTAGCTTGCTGGGGTCAGGGGCCCTTAGGTGGAGCGCCAGGGGGTCACCTGGGGCCTATAATGCAAGTCCAGGGAGAGAGGTGGACCCCTGGGTAGTTTGCTGGCATCAGGGGCCCCTAGGTGGAGGGCTAGGGGGCACTCTAGGGCCTATAATGCAAGTCCAGGGAGTGAGATGGACTCCTGGGTAGCTTGCTGGGGTCATAGGGTCCTAGGTGGAGAGCCAGGGGGCACCCTGTGGCCTACACTGCAAGTCCAGGGAGAGATGTAGACCCCTGGGTAGCTTGCAGGGGTCAGAGACCCCTAGGTGGAAGGCCAAGGAGCCTTTACTGCAAGTCAAGGAAGAGAAGTGTACCCCTGGGTAGCTTGCTGGGGTCAGGGGCCCCTAGGTGTAGGGCCATGGGGCACCCTGGGGCCTATACTGCAAGTCCAGGAAGAGATGTGGACCACTGGGTAGCTTGCTGGGGTCAGGGGCCCCTAGGTGGAGGGCCAATGGGCACCCTGGGGCTAATACTGCAAGTCCAGGGAGGGAGGTGGACCCCTGGGTAGCTTGCTGTTGTCAGAGACCCCTAGGTGGAGGGCAAGGGGGCAATCTGGGGCCTACAATGAAAGTCCAGGGAGGGAGTTGGACCCCTGGGTAGCTTCCTGGGATCAGAGGCCCCTAGGCGAAGGGCCAAGGGGCTCCCTGGGGCCTTTAGTGCTAGTCCAGGGAGAGATGTGGACCCCCAGGTAGCTCGCTGGGGTCAGGGACTCTTAGGTGGAGGGCCAGGGGGCATCCTGGGATCTATACTGCAAGTCCAGGAAGAGAAGAGGACCCCTGGGTAGCTTGCTGGTGTCAAAGGCCCCTGAGTGGAGGGCCAAGGGGCACCCTAGGGTCTATACTGCAAGTCCAGGGAATTCAGTGGACCCCTGGGTAGCTTGCTGGGGTCTTAGGCCCCTAGGTGGAGGGCCCAGGAGGCACCCTGGGGCCTACGCTGCAAGTCCAGGGAGGGAGTTGGACCCCTGGGTAGCTTGCTGGGGTCTGAGACCCCTAGGTGGAGGGCAAGGGGGACCCTGGGGCCTATACTGCAAGCCCAGGGAGTGAGGTGGACCCCTGGGTAGCTTGCTGGGGTCAGAGGCCCCTAGGTGGAGGGCCAGGGGGCACCCTGGGGCCTATACTGCAAGTCCAGGAAGAGAGCTGGACCCCTGGGTAGCTTGCTGGGGTCAGAGACCCCTAGGTGGAGGGCAAGAGGGCACCCTGGGGCCTACACTGCAAGTCCAGGAACAGAGGTGGACACCTGATTAGCTTGCTGGGGTCAGGGGCCCCTAGGTGGAGGTCCAGGGGACACCCTGGGGCCTATACTGCAAGTCCAGGGAGAGAGGTGGACCCCCGGGTAGCTTGCTGGGGTCAAGGGCTCTTAGGTGAAGGGCCAGGGGGCACCCTGCTGCCTATACTGCATTACCAGGGAGAGAGTTGGACACCTGGGTAGCTTGCTGGGGTCAGAGGACCCTAGGTGAAGGGCCAGGGGGCACCCTGGGTTCTATACTGCAAGTCCAGGGAGATCGGTGGACTCCTGGGTAGCTTGCTGGGGTCAGAGGCCCCTAGGTGGATGGCCAGGGTGCACCCTGGGGCCTATACTGCAAGTCCAGGGACATCGGTAGACCCCTGGTTAGCTTGGTGGGGTCAGGGGCCCAAAGGTGGAGTGCCTGGGGGCTCCCTTTGGGCTATACTGCAAGTCCAGGAACAGAGGTTGACCCATGGTTAGCTTGCTAGGGCCAGGGGCCCCTAGGAGGAGGGCCAAAGGGAACCCTGGGGCCTACACTGCAAGTCCAGGGAGTGAGGTGGACTCCTTGGTAGCTTGCTGTGGTCATAATCTCCTAAGTGGAGGGCCTGGGGGCACCCTGGGGTCTACACTGATAGTCCAGGGAGAGAGGTGGACCCCCGGGTAGCTTACTGGGGTCAGGGGCTCTTAGATGAAGGGCCGGGGGGCATCCTGGGGCCTATACTGCAAGTCCAGGAAGAGAAGTGGACCCCTCAGTAGCTTGCTGGGGTCAGGGGCTCTTAGGTGGAGGGCCAAGGGGCACCCTGGGGTCTATACTGCAAGTCGTGGGACATCGGTGGACCCCTGGTTAGCTTGCTGGGGTCAGGGGCCCTTAGGTGGAGCGCCAGGGGGTCACCTGGGGCCTATAATGCAAGTCCAGGGAGAGAGGTGGACCCCTGGGTAGCTTGCTGGGGTCAGAGGCCCTTGGGTGGAGGGAGAGGGGGCACCCTGGGGCCTACACTGCAAGTCCAGGGAGAGAGGAGGACCCCTGGTTAGCTTGCTGGGGTCAGAGGCCCCAAGGTGGAGGGCCAGGGGATACCCTGGGGCCTATAATGTAAGTCTAGGGAGAGAGGTGGACCCCTGGGTAGCTTGCTGGGGTCAAAGTGCCCTGGGTGGAGGGCAAGGGGGCACCCTGAGACCTACACTGCAAGTCCAGGGAGGGAGGTGGACCCCTGGGTAGCTTGCTGGGGTCAGGGGCCCCTAGGTGGAGGGCCTGGGGGCACCCTGGGGAATATATTGAAAGTCCAAGGACAATGGTAGACCCCTGGGTAGCTTGATGGTGTCAGAGGCTCCTAGATGGAGGGCCACGGGGCACCTAGGGCCTATACTGCAAGTCCAGGGACATCGGTGGACCCCTGGGTAGCTTGCTGGGGTCAGGGGCCCCTAGATGGAGGAACAGGGGTCACCCTGGGGGCTATACTGCAAGTCAAGGAAGAGATGTGGACCCCTGGGTAGCTTGCTGGGGTCAGGGGCCCCTAGATGGAGGAACAGGGGTCACCCTGGGGGCTATACTGCAAGTCAAGGAAGAGATGTGGACCCCCGGGTAGCTTGCTGGGGTCAGGGGCCCTTAGGTGGAGGGCCAAGGGGCACCTTGGGGAATATATTGCAAGTCCAGGGACATCGGTGGACCCCTGGGTAGCTTGCTAGGGTCAGAGGCCCCTAGATGGAGGGCAAGGGGGCACCCTGGGGCCTATACTGCAAGTCCAGGAACATCGGTGGAACCCTGGGTAGCTTTTTAGGGTCAAAGGCGCCTAGTTGGAGGGCCAGGGGCACTCTGGGGCCTATACTGCAAGTCCAGGGAGAGAGGTGGACTCCTGGGTGGCTTGCTGGGGTCAGTGGCCCCTAGGTCGAGTGCCAGGGGGCACCCTGGCTCCTATACTGCAAGTCCAGGGAGAGGGGTGGACCCCTAGGTAGCTTGCTCGGGTCAGGGCCCCTAGGTGGAGGGCCAGGGGGCACCCCGGGGTCTTTACTGATAGTCCAGGAACAGATGTGGACCCCTGCGTAGCTTGCTTGGGTCAGTGGCCCCATAGGTGGAGGGCCAGAGGGGGCACCCTGGGGCCTATACTGCTAGTCCAGGGAGAGAGGTGGACCCCAGGGTAGCTTGCTTGGGTTATAGGCCCCTAGGTGGAGGGCCAGGGGGTACCCTGGGGCCTACACTGCAAGTCCAGGGAGAGAGGTGGACCACCGGGAAGATTGCTGGGGTCAGGGGCTCTTAGGTGGGGGGCCAGGGGGCACCCTGGGGTCTATACTGCAAGTCCAGGAAGGAGAGGTGGACCCCTGGGAAGATTGCTGGGGTCTGGGACCCCAAGGTGGAGGGCCAGGTGGCACCCTGTGAGCTATACTGCAAGTCCAGGAAGAGAGGTTGACCCTGGGTAGCTTGCTGGGGTCAGGGTTCCCTAGGTGGAGTGCCATGGGGAACTCTGGGGCCTATACCTGAAGTCCAGGGACATAGTGGACCCCTGGGTAGCTTGCTGGGGTCAGGGGCCCTTAGGTGGAGGGCCAGGGGGAACCCTGGGGCCTATACCGCAAGTCCAGGGAGATCGGTGGACCCCTGGGTAGCTTGCTGGGGTCAGAGGCCCCTAGGTGGAGGGCCAGGGGGCACCGTGGGGCCTATACTGCATGTCCAGGAAGAAAGGTGGACCCCTGGGTAGCTTGCTGGGGTCAGAGGCCCCTAGGTGGAGGGCCAGGGGGCACCCGGGGCCTATACTGCAAGTCCAGGGAGAGAGGTGGACCCCTGGGTAGCTTGCTGGGGTCAGAGGCCCTTGGGTGGAGGGAGAGGGGGCACCCTGGGGCCTATACTGCAAACCCAGGGAGAGAGGTGGACCCCTGGGTAGCTTGCTGGGGTCAGAGACTGTTAATTGGAGTGCAAGGGGGCACACTGGGCCCTATACTGCAAGTCCAGGAAGGGAGGTGGACCCCTGGGAAGCTTGCTGTGGTCAGAGGCCCCTAGGTGGAAAGCCAGGAGGTCCCTTGGGGCCTATACTGCAAGCCCAGGGAGAGAGGTGAACCCCTGGGTAGCTTGTTGGGGTGAGGGGCCCTCAGGTGGAGAACCAGGGGGCACATTGTGGGCTATACTGCAAGCCCAGGAAGAGATATGGATCACTGGGTAGCTTGCTGGGGTCAGGGGCCCCTAGGTGGATGGATAGGGGGCACCCTGGAGAGTATACTGCAAGACCAGTAAGAGAGGTGGACCCCTGGGTAGCTTGCAGGGGTCAGGGACCCCTAGGTGGAGGGCCAGGGGGCACCATGGGGCCTTTACTGCAAGACCAGGGAGGGAGGTGGACCCCTGGGTAGCTTGCTGGGGTCAGAGGCCTAAAGGTGGAGGGCCAAGGAGCACCCTGTGGGCTATACTGCAAGTCCAGGAAGAGAGGTTGACCCCTGGGTAGCTTGCTGGGGTCAGGGGCCCCTAGTTGGAGTGCCACGGGGAACTCTGGGGCCTATACTGCAAGTCCAGGGACATCGGTGGACCCCTGGGTAGCTTGCTGGGGTCAGGGGCCCCCAGGTGGAGGGCCCAGGGGACACCCTGGGACCTATACTGCTAGTCCAGGGAGGGAGGTGGACCCCTCGGTAGCTTGCTGGGGTCAGAAACCCCTAGGTGGAGGGCCAACGAGCACCCTGGGGCTTATACTGCAAGTCCAGGGACAGAGGTGGACCCCTGGGTAGCTTGCTGGGGTCAGAGTCACCTAGGTGGAGGGCCAGGGGGCATCGTGGGGCCTAAACTGCAAGTCCAAGTTGAGAGGTGGTCTTCTGGGTAGCTTGCTCGGGTCATAGGCCTCAGGTGCAGGGCAAGGGCACACCCTGGGGCCTATACTGCAAGTCCAGGAAGAGAGGTGGACCCCTGGGTAGCTTGCTGGGGTCAGAGGCCCCTAGGTGGAGGGTCAGGGGGCACCATGGGGTTTTAATTGCAAGTCCAGGAAGAGAGGTGGACCCCTGTGTAGCTTGCTGGGGTCAGAGGCTCCTAGGTGGAGGGCCAGGGGGCACTCTGGTGCTTTACTGCAAGTCCAGGCAGAGAGGTGGCCCCCTGGGTAGCTTGCTGGGGTCAGAAGGGGCAAACTGGGGCTTACACTGCAAGTCCAGGTAGAGAGGTGTAACCCTGGGTAGCTTGCTGGGGTCAGACACCCCTAGGTGGAGGGCAAGGGGGCACCATGGGGCCTTTACTGCAAGTCCAGGGAGTGAGGTGGACCCCTGGGTAGTTTGCTGGAGTCAGGGTCACCTAGGTGGAGGGCCAGTGGGCACCCTGGGGCCTATACTGCAAGTCCAGGGAGAGAGGTGGACCCCTGGGTAGCTTGCTGGGGTCAAAGGCCCCTAGGTGGAGGGCCAGGGGCCACCGTGGGGCCTATACAGCAAGTCCAGGAAGAGAGATGAACCCCTGGGTAGCTTGCTGGGGTCAGAGGGCCCTAGGTTGAGGCCCCAAGGTCATTCTGGTGCTTTACTGCAAGTCCAGGCAGAGAAGTGGCCCCCTGGGTAGCTTGTTGTGATCAGAGGCCCCTAGGTGGAGGGCCAGGGGGCAACCTAGGGCCTACACTGCAAGTCTAGGAAGAGAGGTTGACCCCTGGGTAGCTTGCTGGGGTCAGAGACCCCTATGTGGAGGGCCAGGGGCACCCTGGGGCTTATACTGCAAGTCTAGGCAGAGAAGTGGCCCCCTGGGTAGCTTGTTGGGATCAGAGGCCCCTAGGTGGAGGGCTTGGGGGCACCCTCTGGGCTATACTGCAAGTCCAGGAACAGAGGTGGACCCTTGGGTAGCTTGCTGGGGTCAGAGACCCTTTGGTGGAGGGCAAAGGGGCACCCTGGGGCCTACACTGCAAGTCCTGGGACATCGGTGGACCCCTGGATAGCTTGCTGGGTTCAGAGGCCCTTAGGTGGAGGGCCAGGGGGCACCCTGGGGCCTATACTGCAAGTCCAGGAAGAAAGGTGGACCCCTGGGTAGCTTGCTGGGGTCAGAGGCCCCTAGGTGGAGGGCCCAGGGGACACCCTGGGACCTATACTGCTAGTCCAGGGAGGGAGGCTGACCCCTCGGTAGCTTGCTGGGGTCAGAGACCCCTAGGTGGAGGGCCAACGAGCACCCTGGGGCTTATACTGCAAGTCCAGGGACAGAGGTGGACCCCTGGGTAGCTTGCTGGGGTCAGGGTCACCTAGGTGGAGGGCCAGGGGGCACCGTGGGGCCTATACTGCAAGTCCAAGTTGAGAGGTGGTCTTCTGGGTTGCTTGCTCGGGTCAGAGGCCTCAGGTGCAGGGCAAGGGCGCACCCTGGGGCCTATACTGCAAGTCCAGGAAGAGAGGTGGACCCCTGGGTAGCTTGCTGGGGTCAGAGGCCCCTAGGTGGAGGGTCAGGGGGCACCATGGGGTTTTAATTGCAAGTCCAGGAAGAGAGGTGGACCCCTCGGTAGCTTGCTGGGTTCAGAGGCCCTTAGGTGGAGGGCCAGGGGGCACCCCGGGGCCTATACTGCAAGTCCAGGAAGAAAGGTGGACCCCTGGGTAGCTTGCTGGGGTCAGAGGCCCCTAGGTGGAGGGCCCAGGGGACACCCTGGGACCTATACTGCTAGTCCAGGGAGGGAGGTGGACCCCTCGGTAGCTTGCTGGGGTCAGAGGCCCCTAGGTGGAGGGTCAGGGGGCACCATGGGGTTTTAATTGCAAGTCCAGGAAGAGAGGTGGACCCCTGGGTAGCTTGCTGGGGTCAGAAGCTCCTAGGTGGAGGGCCAGGGGGCATTCTGGTGCTTTACTGCAAGTCCAGGCAGAGAGGTGGCCCCCTGGGTAGCTTGCTGGGGTCAGAAGGGGCAAACTGGGGCTTACACTGCAAGTCCAGGTAGAGAGGTGTAACCCTGGGTTGCTTGCTGGGGTCAGACACCCCTAGGTGGGGGGCAAGGGGGCACCATGGGGCCTTTACTGCAAGTCCAGGGAGTGAGGTGGACCCCTGGGTAGCTTGCTGGGGTCAGGGTTACCTAGGTGGAGGGCCAGTGGGCACCCTGGGGCCTATACTGCAAGTACAGGGAGAGAGGTGGACCCCTGGGTAGCTTGCTGGGGTCAAAGGCCCCTAGGTGGAGGGACAGGGGCCACTGTGGGGCCTATACAGCAAGTCCAGTAAGAGAGATGAACCCTTGGGTAGCTTGCTGGGGTCAGAGGGCCCTAGGTTGAGGCCCCAAGGTCATTCTGGTGCTTTACTGCAAGTCCAGGCAGAGAAGTGGCCCCCTGGGTAGCTTGTTGGGATCAGAGGCCCCTAGGTGGAGGGCCAGGGGGCAACCTAGGGCCTACACTGCAAGTCTAGGAAGAGAGGTTGACCCCTGGGTAGCTTGCTGGGGTCAGAGACCCCTAGGTGGAGGGCCAGGGGGCACCCTGGGGCTTATACTGCAAGTCCAGGCAGAGAAGTGGCCCCCTGGTTAGCTTGCTGGGGTCAGGGGCCCCTGGGTGGAAGGCCAAAGGGCACCCTGGGGCTTATAATGCAAGTCCAGGGACAGAGGTGGACTCCTGGGCAGCTTGCTGGGGTCATAGGCTCCTAGGTGGAGGGCCAGGGGGCACCCTGGGTTCTACACTGCAAGTCCAGGGAGAGAAGTGGACCCTTGGGTAGCTTGCTGGGGTCAGAGACCCTTTGGTGGAGGGCAAAGGGGCACCCTGGGGCCTACACTGCAAGTCCAGGGACATCGGTGGACCCCTGGGTAGTTTGCTGGGGTCAGAGGCTTCCATGTGGAGGTCCAGGGGGCACGCTGGGGCCTATACTGCAAGTCCAGGAAGAAAGGTGGACCCCTGGGTAGCTTGCTGGGGTCAGAGGCCCCTAGGTGGAGGGCCCAGGGGACACCCTGGGACCTATACTGCTAGTCCAGGGAGGGAGGTGGACCCCTCGGTAGCTTGCTGGGGTCAGAGACCCCTAGGTGGAGGGCCAACGAGCACCCTGGGGCTTATACTGCAAGTCCAGGGACAGAGGTGGACCCCTGGGTAGCTTGCTGGGGTCAGGGTCACCTAGGTGGAGGGCCAGGGGGCACCGTGGGGCCTATACTGCAAGTCCAAGTTGAGAGGTGGTCTTCTGGGTTGCTTGCTCGGGTCAGAGGCCTCAGGTGCAGGGCAAGGGCGCACCCTGGGGCCTATACTGCAAGTCCAGGAAGAGAGGTGGACCCCTGGGTAGCTTGCTGGGGTCAGAGGCCCCTAGGTGGAGGGTCAGGGGGCACCATGGGGTTTTAATTGCAAGTCCAGGAAGAGAGGTGGACCCCTCGGTAGCTTGCTGGGTTCAGAGGCCCTTAGGTGGAGGGCCAGGGGGCACCCCGGGGCCTATACTGCAAGTCCAGGAAGAAAGGTGGACCCCTGGGTAGCTTGCTGGGGTCAGAGGCCCCTAGGTGGAGGGCCCAGGGGACACCCTGGGACCTATACTGCTAGTCCAGGGAGGGAGGTGGACCCCTCGGTAGCTTGCTGGGGTCAGAGGCCCCTAGGTGGAGGGTCAGGGGGCACCATGGGGTTTTAATTGCAAGTCCAGGAAGAGAGGTGGACCCCTGGGTAGCTTGCTGGGGTCAGAAGCTCCTAGGTGGAGGGCCAGGGGGCATTCTGGTGCTTTACTGCAAGTCCAGGCAGAGAGGTGGCCCCCTGGGTAGCTTGCTGGGGTCAGAAGGGGCAAACTGGGGCTTACACTGCAAGTCCAGGTAGAGAGGTGTAACCCTGGGTTGCTTGCTGGGGTCAGACACCCCTAGGTGGGGGGCAAGGGGGCACCATGGGGCCTTTACTGCAAGTCCAGGGAGTGAGGTGGACCCCTGGGTAGCTTGCTGGGGTCAGGGTTACCTAGGTGGAGGGCCAGTGGGCACCCTGGGGCCTATACTGCAAGTACAGGGAGAGAGGTGGACCCCTGGGTAGCTTGCTGGGGTCAAAGGCCCCTAGGTGGAGGGACAGGGGCCACTGTGGGGCCTATACAGCAAGTCCAGTAAGAGAGATGAACCCTTGGGTAGCTTGCTGGGGTCAGAGGGCCCTAGGTTGAGGCCCCAAGGTCATTCTGGTGCTTTACTGCAAGTCCAGGCAGAGAAGTGGCCCCCTGGGTAGCTTGTTGGGATCAGAGGCCCCTAGGTGGAGGGCCAGGGGGCACACTGGGGCCTATTCTGCAAGTCCAGGGAGAGAGGTGGACCCCTGGGGAGCTTGCTGGGTTCAGAGGCGCCTAGGTGGAGGGACAGGGGGCACCCTGGGGACTATACTGCAAGTCCAGGGACATCGGTGGACCCCTGGGTAGCTTGCTGGGGTCATGGGCCCCTACATCGAGGACCCGGGGCCACTGTGGGGCCTATACTGCAAGTTCAGGAAGAGAGATGAACCCCTGGGTAGCTTGCTGGGGTCAGAGGCTCCTAGCAGGAGGGCCAGGGGCCACCCCGGGGCCTATACTGCAATACCAGGGTGAGAGTTGGACCCCTGGGTAGCTTGCTGGGGTCAGAGGCCCCTAGGAGGAGGCCCCGGGGGCGCTCTGTTGCTTTACTTCAAGTCCAGGCAGAGAGGTGGCCCACTGGGTAGCTTGCTGGGGTCAGTGGCTCCTAGGTGGAAGGCCAGGGGGCACCCTGGGGCCTATACTGCAAGTCCAAGGTGAGAGGTCGTCCTCTGGGTAGCTTGCTGGGGTCAGAGGCGCCAAGGTAGAGGGCCAGGGGGCACCCTGGGGCCTATACTGCAAGTCCAGGGAGAGAGGTGGACCCCTGGGTCGCTTGCTGGGGTCAGAGGCCTCTAGGTGGAGGGCCAGGGTTTACACTGGGGTCTATATTGCTAGTCCAGGGAGAGAGGTGGACCCTTTTGTAGCTTTCTGGTTTCAGGGGCACTTAGGTGGAGGGCCAGGGGGGCACCCTGGGGCCTACACTGCAAGTCCAGGGAGGGAGGAGGACCATTGGGTAGCTTGGTGGGGTCAGACACCCCTAGTTGGAGTGCAAGGGGGCACCTTGGGGCCTATAATGCAAGTCCAAGGTGAGAGGTGGTCCTCTGGGCAGCTTGCTGGGGTCAGAGGTCCCCATGTGGAGGGCAGGGGCGCACCCTGGGGCCTATAATGCAAGTCCAGGGAGAAAGGTGGACCCCTGGGTAGCTTGCTGGGGTCAGGGGTTTCTAGGTGGAGGGCCAGGGGGCACCCTGTGGGCTAAACTGCAAGTCCAGGAAGAGAGGTGGACCCCTGGGTAGCTTGATGGGGTCAGAGGCCCCTAGGTGGAGGGCCAGGGGGCACCCTGGGGCCTATACTGCAAGTCCAGGGAGAGAGGTGGACCCCTGGGTAGCTTGCTGGGGTCAAAGGCCCCTAGGTGGAGGGCCAGGGGGCACCCTGGGATCTATACTGCAAGTCCAGGGAGAGAGATGAACCCTTGGGTAGCTTGCTGGGGTCATATGCCCCTAGGTGGAGAGCCAGTAGCAAACGTGGGGCCTATACTGCAAGTCCAGGAAGAGAGGTGGAACCCTGGGGAGCTTGCTGGGGTCAGAGACCCCTAGGTGGAAGACCAGGGGGTACCCTGGGGCCTATACTGCAGGTCCAGGGAGAGAGGTGAACCCCTGGGTAGCTTGCTGGGGTCAGACACCCCAAGGTGGAGTGCAAGGGGGAACCGTGGGGCCTATACTGCAAGTCCAAAGTAAGAGGTGGTCCTCCGGGTAGCTTGCTGGGGTCAGAGGCCCCTATGTGGAGGGCCAAGGGTCACCCCTTGGAAATGTATTGCAAGTCCAGGGACTTTGGTGGACAACTGGGTAGCTTGCTTGGGTCAGAGGCCCTTAGATGGAGGGCCAGGGGGCACCCTGGGGCCTATACTGCAAGTCCAGGAAGAGAGGTGGACCCCTGGGTAGCGTGCTGGGGTCAGAGGCTTCTAGGTGGAGGGCCAGGGGGCATCCTGGGGCCTATTCTGCAAGTCCAGGGAGAGAGGTGGACCCCTGGGGAGCTTGCTGGGGTCAGAGACCCCTAGGTGGAGGGCCAGGGGGCACCCTGGGGCCTCTACTGCAGGTCCAGGGAGAGAGGTGAACCCCTGGGTAGCTTGCTGGGGTCAGACACCCCTAGTTGGAGTGCAATGGGGCACCGTGGGGCCTAAACTGCAAGTCCAAGGTGAGAGGTGGTCCTCTTGGTAGCTTGCTGGGGTCAGAGGCCCCTAGGTGGAGGGCCAAGGGTCACCCCTTGGGAATGTACTGCAAGTCCAGGGACTTCGGTGGACAACTGGGTAGCTTGCTTGGGTCAGAGGCCCTTAGATGGAGGGCCAGGGGGCACCCTGGGGCCTATACTGCAAGTCCAGGGAGAGAGGTGGACCCCTGGGTAGCTTGCTGGGGTCAGAGGCTTCTAGGTGGAGGGCCAGGGGGCACCCTGTGATCTATACTGCAAGTCCAGGGAGAGACATGAACCCCTGGGTAGCTTGCTGGGGTCATAGACACTTAGGTGGAGGGCCAGGGGGCACCCTGGGGCCTATTCTGCAAGTTCAGGGAGAGATGTGGATCCCTGGGTAGCTTGCTTGGGTCAGAGGCCCCTAGGTGGAGGGCCAGGGGGCACCCTGGGGCCTATACTGCAAGTCCAGGGACATCGGTGGACCCCTGGGTAGCTTGCTGGGGTCATGGGCCCCTACATCGAGGGCCCGGGGCCACCGTGGGGCCTATACTACAAGTTCAGGAAGAGAGATGAACCCCTGGGTAGCTTGCTAGGGTCAGAGGCTCCTAGGTGGAGGGCCAAGGGCCACCCTGGGGCCTATACTGCAAAACCAGGGAGAGAGTTGGACCCCTGGGTAGCTTGCTGGGGTCAAAGGCCCCTAGGTGGAGGGCCAGGGGGCACCCTGTGATCTATACTGCAAGTCCAGGGAGAGACATGAACCCCTGGGTAGCTTTCTGGGGTCATGGGCCCCTAGTTGGAGGGCCAGGGGCAACCGTGGGGCCTATACTGCAAGTCCTGAAGAGAGATGAACCCCTGGGTAGCTTGCTGGGGTCAGAGGCCCCTAGGTGGAGGCCCCGGGGGCGCTCTGTTGCTTTACTGCAAGTCCAGGCAGAGAGGTGGCCCCCTGGGTAGCTTGCTGGGGTCAGTGGCTCCTAGGTGGAGGGCCAGGGGGCACCCTGGGGCCTATACTGCAAGTCCAAGGTGAGAGGTGGTCCTCTGGGTAGCTTGCTGGGGTCAGAGGCCCCCAGGTAAAGGGACAGGGGCACCCTGTGGGCTAAACTGCAAGTCCAGGAAGAGAGGTGGACCCCTGGGTAGCTTGCTGGGGTCTGAGGCTCCTAGGTGAAGGGCCAGGAGGCACCCTGAGGCTTATACTGCAAGTCCAGGGAGATTGGTGGACCCCTTGGTAGCTTGCTGGGGTAAGAGGCCCCTAGGTGGAGGGCCAGGGGGCACCTTGGGGCCTATACTGCAAGTCCAGGAAGAAAGGTGGACCCCTTGGTAGCTTGCTAGGGTCAGAGGCCCCTAGGTGAAGGGCCGGGGGGCACCCTGAGGCCTATACTGCAAGACCAAGGAGGGAAGTGGACCCCTGGATAGCTTGCTGTGGTCAGAGACCCTTTGGTGGAGGGCAAAGGGGCACCCTGGGGCCTACACTGCAAGTCCAGGGACATCGGTGGACCCCTGGGTAGCTTGCTGGTGTCAGGGCCCTTAGGTGGAGGGCCAGGGGGCACCCTGTGGGCTATACTGCAAGTCCAGGGAGAGAGGTGAACACCTGGGTAGCTTGCTGGGGTGAGAGGCCCCTAGGTGGAGGGCCAGGGTGCACCCTGGGGCCTACACTGCAAGTCCAGGGAGAGAGGAGGACCCCTGGGTAGCTTGCTGGGGTCAGAGGCCCCAAGGTGGAGGGACAAGTGGCACCCTGGGGCATATACTGCAAGTCCAGGGACATCGGTGGACCCCTGGGTAGCTTGCTGGGGTCAGAGGCCCCTAGGTGGAGGGCCCAGGGGGCACTATGGGACCTATACTTCTAGTCCAGGGAGGGAGGTGGACCCCTCGGTAGCTTGCTGGGGTCAGAGGCCCCTAGGTGGACGGCCAACGGGCACCCTGGGGCCTATACTGCAAGTCCAGGGAGAGAGGTGGACCCCTGGGTTGCTTGCTGGAATCAGAGGCCACTAAGTGGAGGGCCAGGGGGCACCCTGGGGCCTATACTGCAAGTCCAGGGAGAGAGGTGGACCCCTGGGTAGCTTGCTTGGGGCATAGGCTCCTAGGTGGAGGGCCAGGGGACACCCTGGGGCCTACACTGCAAGTCCAGGGAGAGAGGTGGACCCCTGGGTTGCTTGCTGGCATCAGAGGCCCCTAAGTGGAGGGATAAGTGGCACCCTGGGGCATATACTGCAAAACCAGGGACATCGGTGGACCCCTGGGTAGCTTACTGGGGTCAAAGGCTCCTAAGTGGAGGGCTGGGGGGCACCCTAGGGCCTATACTGCAAGTCCATGGAGTGAGGTGGACTCCTGGGTAGCTTGCTGGGGTCATAGAGTCCTAGGTGGAGGGACAGGGGGCACCCAGGGGTGTACACTGCAAGTCCAGGGAGAGAGGTGGACCCCTGGGTAGCTTGCTGGCATCAGAGGCCCCTAAGTGGAGGGCTGGGGGGCACCCTGGGGCCTACACTGCACGTTCAGGGAGAGATTTAGAGGCCTGGGTAGCTTGTTGGGGTCAGGGGCCCCTAGGTGTAGGGCCAATGAGCACCCTGGAGCCTATACTGCAAGTCCAGGGAGGCAGGTGGACCCCTGAGTATTTTGCTGTGGTCAGAGACCCTTAGGTGGACTTCAAGGGGGCACTCTGGGGCCTACAATGAAAGTCCAGGGAGGGAGGTGGACCCCTGGGTAGCTTCCTGGGGTCAGAGGCCCCTAGGTGAAGGGCCAAGGGGCACCCTGGGGCCTATAGTGCAAGTCCACGGACATCGCCGGACCCCCGAGTAGCTTGCTGGGATCAGAGGCCCCTAGGTGGAGGGCCAGGGGGCACCCTTGGGCCTATACTGCAAGTCCAGGGACAACAGTGGACCCCTTAGTAGCTTGCTGGCTTCAGAGGCGCCTAGGTGGAGGGCAATTGAGCACCCTAGGGCCTATACTGCAAATCCAGGAAGAGAAAAGGACCCCTGGGTAGCTTGCTGGGGTCAAAGGCCCCAGCTGGAGGGCCAAAGGGCACCCTGGGGTCTATACTGCAAGTCCAGGGACATTAGTGGACCCCTGGTTAGCTTGCTGGGGTGAGAGGCCCCTAGGTGAAGGGCCAGGTGGCACCCTGTGGGCTATACTGCAAGTCCAGGAAGAGAGGTTGACCCCTGGGTAGCTTGCTGGGGTCATCGGCCCTTAGGCGGAGGGCCAGGGGGCACCCTGGGGCCTATACTGCAAGTCCGAGAAGAGAAGTGGAAGCCTGGGTAGCTTGCTGGGGTCAGGGGCCCCTAGGTGGAGGGCCAGGAGGTCCCCTGGGGCCTATAATGCAAGTCCAGGGAGAAAGGTGGACCCCTGGGTACGTTGCTGAGGTCAGAGGCCTCTAGGTGGAGGGTTGGGGGGCACCCTGGGGCCTATACTGCAAGTCCAGGAAGAGAGGTGTACCCCTGGGTAGCTTGCTGGGGTCAGAGGCCCCTAGGTGAAGGGCTAAGGGGCACCCTTGGTCCTATACTGCAAGTACAGGGAGAGAGGTGGAACCCTGGGTAGCTTGCTGGGGTCAGAGGCCCCTAGGTGGAGGTTCAGGGGGCACCCTGGGGCCTATACTGCAAGTACAGGGAGAGAGGTGTACCCCTGGGTAGCTTGCTGGGGTCAAAGGCCCCTAGGTGGAGGGCCAGGGGGCACCCTGGGGCCTATACTGCAAGTACAGGGAGAGAGTTGTACCCCTGGGTAGCTTGCTGGGGTCAAAGGCCCCTAGGTGGAGGGCCAGGGGGCACCCTGGGGCCTAAAATGCAAGTCCTGAGAGAGAGGTGGACCCCTGGGTAGCTTGCTGGGGTCAGAGGCTCCTATGTGGAGGGCCAGGGGGCACCCTGGGGCCTATACTGCAAGTCCAGGGAGTGAGATGGACTCCTTGGTAGCTTGCTGGGGTCATAGGCTTCTAGGCGGAGTGCCAGGCGGCACCCTGGGGCCTACACTGCAAGTCCAGGGAGAAAGTTGGACCCCTGGGTAGCTTACTGGGGTCAGAGGCCCCTAGGTGGAGGGCCAGCGGGCACCCCGGGGTCTTTACTGATAGTCCAGGAACAGATGTGGACCCCTGCGTAGCTTGCTTGGGTCAGTGGCCCCATAGGCGGAGGGCCAGAGGGGGCACCCTGTGGGCTATACTGCAAGTCCAGGGAGAGAGGTGAACCCCTGGGTAGCTTGCTGGGGTGAGAGGCCCCTAGGTGGAGGGCCAGGGGGCACCCTGGGGCCTACACTGCAAGTCCAGGGAGAGAGGAGGACCCCTGGTTAGCTTGCTGGGGTCAGAGGCCCCAAGGTGGAGGGCCAGGGGATACCCTGGGGCCCATAATGTAAGTCTAGGGAGAGAGGTGGACCCCTGGGTAGCTTGCTGGGGTCAAAGTGCCCTGGGTGGAGGGCAAGGGGGCACCCTGAGACCTACACTGCAAGTCCAGGGAGGGAGGTGGACCCCTGGGTAGCTTGCTGGGGTCAGGGGCCCCTAGGTGGAGGGCCTGGGGGCACCCTGGGGAATATATTGAAAGTCCAAGGACAATGGTAGACCCCTGGGTAGCTTGATGGTGTCAGAGGCTCCTAGATGGAGGGCCACGGGGCACCTAGGGCCTATACTGCAAGTCCAGGGACATCGGTGGACCCCTGGGTAGCTTGCTGGGGTCAAGGGCCCCTAGATGGAGGAACAGGGGTCACCCTGGGGGCTATACTGCAAGTCAAGGAAGAGATGTGGACCCCCGGGTAGCTTGCTGGGGTCAGAGGCCCCTAGGTGGAGGGCAAGGGGGCACCCTGGGGCCTACGATGCAAGTCCAGGGAGGGAGGTGGACCCCTGGGTAGCTTGCCGGGGTCAGGGGCCCTTAGGTGGAGGGCCAAGGGGCACCTTGGGGAATATATTGCAAGTCCAGGGACATCGGTGGACCCCTGGGTAGCTTGCTAGGGTCAGAGGCCCCTAGATGGAGGGCAAGGGGGCACCCTGGGGCCTATACTGCAAGTCCAGGAACATCGGTGGAACCCTGGGTAGCTTTTTGGGGTCAAAGGCGCCTAGTTGGAGGGCCAGGGGCACTCTGGGGCCTATACTGCAAGTCCAGGGAGAGAGGTGGACTCCTGGGTGGCTTGCTGGGGTCAGTGGCCCCTAGGTCGAGTGCCAGGGGGCACCCTGGCTCCTATACTGCAAGTCCAGGGACATCGGTGGACCCCTCAGTAGCTTGCTGGGGTCAGGGGCCCCTAGGTGGAAAGCCAGGGGGCACCCTGGGGACTAAACTGCAAGTCCAGGGAGAGGGGTGGACCCCTAGGTAGCTTGCTCGGGTCAGGGCCCCTAGGTGGAGGGCCAGGGGGCACCCCGGGGTCTTTACTGATAGTCCAGGAACAGATGTGGACCCCTGCGTAGCTTGCTTGGGTCAGTGGCCCCATAGGTGGAGGGCCAGAGGGGGCACCCTGGGGCCTATACTGCAAGTCCAGGGAGAGAGGTGGACCCCAGGGTAGCTTGCTTGGGTTATAGGCCCCTAGGTGGAGGGCCAGGGGGTACCCTGGGGCCTACACTGCAAGTCCAGGGAGAGAGGTGGACCACCGGGAAGATTGCTGGGGTCAGGGGCTCTTAGGTGGGGGGCCAGGGGGCACCCTGGGGTCTATACTGCAAGTCCAGGAAGGAGAGGTGGACCCCTGGGAAGATTGCTGGGGTCTGGGACCCCAAGGTGGAGGGCCAGGTGGCACCCTGTGAGCTATACTGCAAGTCCAGGAAGAGAGGTTGACCCTGGGTAGCTTGCTGGGGTCAGGGTTCCCTAGGTGGAGTGCCATGGGGAACTCTGGGGCCTATACCTGAAGTCCAGGGACATAGTGGACCCCTGGGTAGCTTGCTGGGGTCAGGGGCCCTTAGGTGGAGGGCCAGGGGGAACCCTGGGGCCTATACCGCAAGTCCAGGGAGATCGGTGGACCCCTGGGTAGCTTGCTGGGGTCAGAGGCCCCTAGGTGGAGGGCCAGGGGGCACCGTGGGGCCTATACTGCATGTCCAGGAAGAAAGGTGGACCCCTGGGTAGCTTGCTGGGGTCAGAGGCCCCTAGGTGGAGGGCCAGGGGGCACCCGGGGCCTATACTGCAAGTCCAGGGAGAGAGGTGGACCCCTGGGTAGCTTGCTGGGGTCAGAGGCCCTTGGGTGGAGGGAGAGGGGGCACCCTGGGGCCTAAACTGCAAACCCAGGGAGAGAGGTGGACCCCTGGGTAGCTTGCTGGGGTCAGAGACTGTTAATTGGAGGGCAAGGGGGCACACTGGGCCCTATACTGCAAGTCCAGGAAGGGAGGTGGACCCCTGGGAAGCTTGCTGTGGTCAGAGGCCCCTAGGTGGAAAGCCAGGAGGTCCCTTGGGGCCTATACTGCAAGCCCAGGGAGAGAGGTGAACCCCTGGGTAGCTTGTTGGGGTGAGGGGCCCTCAGGTGGAGAACCAGGGGGCACATTGTGTGCTATACTGCAAGCCCAGGAAGAGATATGGATCACTGGGTAGCTTGCTGGGGTCAGGGGCCCCTAGGTGGATGGATAGGGGGCACCCTGGAGAGTATACTGCAAGACCAGGAAGAGAGGTGGACCCCTGGGTAGCTTGCAGGGGTCAGGGACCCCTAGGTGGAGGGCCAGGGGGCACCATGGGGCCTTTACTGCAAGACCAGGGAGGGAGGTGGACCCCTGGGTAGCTTGCTGGGGTCAGAGGCCTAAAGGTGGAGGGCCAAGGAGCACCCTGTGGGCTATACTGCAAGTCCAGGAAGAGAGGTTGACCCCTGGGTAGCTTGCTGGGGTCAGGGGCCCCTAGTTGGAGTGCCACGGGGAACTCTGGGGCCTATACTGCAAGTCCAGGGACATCGGTGGACCCCTGGGTAGCTTGCTGGGGTCAGGGGCCCCTAGGTGGAGGGCCCAGGGGACACCCTGGGACCTATACTGCTAGTCCAGGGAGGGAGGTGGACCCCTCGGTAGCTTGCTGGGGTCAGAAACCCCTAGGTGGAGGGCCAACGAGCACCCTGGGGCTTATACTGCAAGTCCAGGGACAGAGGTGGACCCCTGGGTAGCTTGCTGGGGTCAGGGTCACCTAGGTGGAGGGCCAGGGGGCATCGTGGGGCCTAAACTGCAAGTCCAAGTTGAGAGGTGGTCTTCTGGGTAGCTTGCTCGGGTCATAGGCCTCAGGTGCAGGGCAAGGGCACACCCTGGGGCCTATACTGCAAGTCCAGGAAGAGAGGTGGACCCCTGGGTAGCTTGCTGGGGTCAGAGGCCCCTAGGTGGAGGGTCAGGGGGCACCATGGGGTTTTAATTGCAAGTCCAGGAAGAGAGGTGGACCCCTGTGTAGCTTGCTGGGGTCAGAGGCTCCTAGGTGGAGGGCCAGGGGGCACTCTGGTGCTTTACTGCAAGTCCAGGCAGAGAGGTGGCCCCCTGGGTAGCTTGCTGGGGTCAGAAGGGGCAAACTGGGGCTTACACTGCAAGTCCAGGTAGAGAGGTGTAACCCTGGGTAGCTTGCTGGGGTCAGACACCCCTAGGTGGAGGGCAAGGGGGCACCATGGGGCCTTTACTGCAAGTCCAGGGAGTGAGGTGGACCCCTGGGTAGCTTGCTGGAGTCAGGGTCACCTAGGTGGAGGGCCAGTGGGCACCCTGGGGCCTATACTGCAAGTCCAGGGAGAGAGGTGGACCCCTGGGTAGCTTGCTGGGGTCAAAGGCCCCTAGGTGGAGGGCCAGGGGCCACCGTGGGGCCTATACAGCAAGTCCAGGAAGAGAGATGAACCCCTGGGTAGCTTGCTGGGGTCAGAGGGCCCTAGGTTGAGGCCCTAAGGTCATTCTGGTGCTTTACTGCAAGTCCAGGCAGAGAAGTGGCCCCCTGGGTAGCTTGTTGTGATCAGAGGCCCCTAGGTGGAGGGCCAGGGGGCAACCTAGGGCCTACACTGCAAGTCTAGGAAGAGAGGTTGACCCCTGGGTAGCTTGCTGGGGTCAGAGACCCCTATGTGGAGGGCCAGGGGCACCCTGGGGCTTATACTGCAAGTCTAGGCAGAGAAGTGGCCCCCTGGGTAGCTTGTTGGGATCAGAGGCCCCTAGGTGGAGGGCTTGGGGGCACCCTCTGGGCTATACTGCAAGTCCAGGAACAGAGGTGGACCCTTGGGTAGCTTGCTGGGGTCAGAGACCCTTTGGTGGAGGGCAAAGGGGCACCCTGGGGCCTACACTGCAAGTCCTGGGACATCGGTGGACCCCTGGATAGCTTGCTGGGTTCAGAGGCCCTTAGGTGGAGGGCCAGGGGGCACCCTGGGGCCTATACTGCAAGTCCAGGAAGAAAGGTGGACCCCTGGGTAGCTTGCTGGGGTCAGAGGCCCCTAGGTGGAGGGCCCAGGGGACACCCTGGGACCTATACTGCTAGTCCAGGGAGGGAGGTGGACCCCTCGGTAGCTTGCTGGGGTCAGAGACCCCTAGGTGGAGGGCCAACGAGCACCCTGGGGCTTATACTGCAAGTCCAGGGACAGAGGTGGACCCCTGGGTAGCTTGCTGGGGTCAGGGTCACCTAGGTGGAGGGCCAGGGGGCACCGTGGGGCCTATACTGCAAGTCCAAGTTGAGAGGTGGTCTTCTGGGTTGCTTGCTCGGGTCAGAGGCCTCAGGTGCAGGGCAAGGGCGCACCCTGGGGCCTATACTGCAAGTCCAGGAAGAGAGGTGGACCCCTGGGTAGCTTGCTGGGGTCAGAGGCCCCTAGGTGGAGGGTCAGGGGGCACCATGGGGTTTTAATTGCAAGTCCAGGAAGAGAGGTGGACCCCTCGGTAGCTTGCTGGGTTCAGAGGCCCTTAGGTGGAGGGCCAGGGGGCACCCCGGGGCCTATACTGCAAGTCCAGGAAGAAAGGTGGACCCCTGGGTAGCTTGCTGGGGTCAGAGGCCCCTAGGTGGAGGGCCCAGGGGACACCCTGGGACCTATACTGCTAGTCCAGGGAGGGAGGTGGACCCCTCGGTAGCTTGCTGGGGTCAGAGGCCCCTAGGTGGAGGGTCAGGGGGCACCATGGGGTTTTAATTGCAAGTCCAGGAAGAGAGGTGGACCCCTGGGTAGCTTGCTGGGGTCAGAAGCTCCTAGGTGGAGGGCCAGGGGGCATTCTGGTGCTTTACTGCAAGTCCAGGCAGAGAGGTGGCCCCCTGGGTAGCTTGCTGGGGTCAGAAGGGGCAAACTGGGGCTTACACTGCAAGTCCAGGTAGAGAGGTGTAACCCTGGGTTGCTTGCTGGGGTCAGACACCCCTAGGTGGGGGGCAAGGGGGCACCATGGGGCCTTTACTGCAAGTCCAGGGAGTGAGGTGGACCCCTGGGTAGCTTGCTGGGGTCAGGGTTACCTAGGTGGAGGGCCAGTGGGCACCCTGGGGCCTATACTGCAAGTACAGGGAGAGAGGTGGACCCCTGGGTAGCTTGCTGGGGTCAAAGGCCCCTAGGTGGAGGGACAGGGGCCACTGTGGGGCCTATACAGCAAGTCCAGTAAGAGAGATGAACCCTTGGGTAGCTTGCTGGGGTCAGAGGGCCCTAGGTTGAGGCCCCAAGGTCATTCTGGTGCTTTACTGCAAGTCCAGGCAGAGAAGTGGCCCCCTGGGTAGCTTGTTGGGATCAGAGGCCCCTAGGTGGAGGGCCAGGGGGCAACCTAGGGCCTACACTGCAAGTCTAGGAAGAGAGGTTGACCCCTGGGTAGCTTGCTGGGGTCAGAGACCCCTAGGTGGAGGGCCAGGGGGCACCCTGGGGCTTATACTGCAAGTCCAGGCAGAGAAGTGGCCCCCTGGTTAGCTTGCTGGGGTCAGGGGCCCCTGGGTGGAAGGCCAAAGGGCACCCTGGGGCTTATACTGCAAGTCCAGGGACAGAGGTGGACTCCTGGGCAGCTTGCTGGGGTCATAGGCTCCTAGGTGGAGGGCCAGGGGGCACCCTGGGTTCTACACTGCAAGTCCAGGGAGAGAAGTGGACCCTTGGGTAGCTTGCTGGGGTCAGAGACCCTTTGGTGGAGGGCAAAGGGGCACCCTGGGGCCTACACTGCAAGTCCAGGGACATCGGTGGACCCCTGGGTAGTTTGCTGGGGTCAGAGGCACCCATGTGGAGGTCCAGGGGGCACGCTGGGGCCTATACTGCAAGTCCAGGGAGAGAGGTGGACATCTGGGTAGCTTGCTGGGGTCATGGGCCCCTAGGTGGAGGGCAGTGGGCCACCGTTAAGCTTATACTGCAAGTCCAGGGAGAGAGGTGGACCCCTGGGTAGCTTGCTGGGGTCAGAGGCCCATGGGTGGAGGGAGAGTGGGCACCCTGGGGCCTATACTGCAAGCCCAGGGAGAGAGGTGGACCCCTGGGTAGCTTGCTGGGGTCAGAGGCCCTTGGGTGGAGGGAGAGGGGGCACCCTGGGGCCTATACTGCAAGCCCAGGGAGAGAGGTGGACCCCTGGGTAGCTTGCTGGGGTCAGAGGCCCCTAGGTGGAAAGCCAGGAGGGCCCTTGGGGCCTATACTGCAAGCCCAGGGAGAGAGGTGTACCCCTGGGTAGCTTGTTGGGGTGAGGGGCCCTCAGGTGGAGAACCAGGGTGCACATTGTGGGCTATACTGCTAGCCAAGGAAGAGATATGGACCACTGGGTAGCTTGATGGGGTCAGGGGCCCCTAGGTGGATGGATAGGGGGCACCCTGGAGAGTATACTGCAAGACCAGGAAGAGAGGTGGACCCCTGGTTAGCTTGCAGGGGTCAGGGACCCCTAGGTGGAGGGCCAGGGGGCAGCATGGGGCCTTTACTGCAAGTCCAGGGAGGGAGTTGGACCCCTGGGTAGCTTGCTGGGGTCAGAGGCCCCTTGGTGGAGGGCCAGGGGGCACCCTGGGGCCTATACTGCAAGCCCAGGGAGAGAGGTGAACCCCTGGGTAGCTTGTTGGGGTGAGGGGCCCTCAGGTGGAGAACCAGGGGGCACATTGTGGGCTATACTGCAAGCCCAGGAAGAGATATGGACCACTGGGTAGCTTGCTGGGGTCAGGGGCCCCTAGGTGGATGGATAGGGGGCACCCTGGAGAGTATACTGCAAGACCAGGAAGAGAGGTGGACCCCTGGGTAGCTTGCAGGGGACAGGGACCCCTAGGTGGAGGGCCAGGGGGCACCATGGGGCCTTTACTGCAAGTCCAGGGAGGGAGGTGGACCCCTGGGTAGCTTGCTGGGGTAAGAGGCCCAAAGGTGGAGGGCCAAGGAGCACCCTGTGGGCTATACTGCAAGTCCAGGAAAAGAGGTTGACCCCTGGGTAGCTTGCTGGGGTCAGGGGCCCCTAGTTGAAGTGCCACGGGGAACTCTGGGGCCTATACTGCAAGTCCAGGGACATCGGTGGACCCCTGGGTAGCTTGCTGGGGTCAGGGGCCCCTAGGTGGAGGGCCAGGTGGCACCCTGGGGCCTATACTGCAAGTCCAGGGAGATCGGTGGACCCCTGGATAGCTTGCTATGTTCAGAGGCCCCTAGGTGGAGGGCCAGGGGGCACCCTGGGGCCTATACTGCAAGTCCAGGAAGAAAGGTGGACCCCTGGGTAGCTTGCTGGGGTCAGGGGCCCCTAGGTGGAGGGCCCAGGGGACACCCTGGGACCTATACTGCTAGTCCAGGGAGGGAGGTGGACCCCTCGGTAGCTTGCTGGGGTCAGAAACCCCTAGGTGGAGGGCCAACGAGCACCCTGGGGCTTACACTGCAAGTCCAGGGACAGAGGTGGACCCCTGGGTAGCTTGCTGGGGTCAGGGTCACCTAGGTGGAGGGCCAGGGGGCACCGTGGGGCCTAAACTGCAAGTCCAAGTTGAGAGGTGGTCTTCTGGGTAGCTTGCTCGGGTCAGAGGCCTCAGGTGCAGGGCAAGGGCACACCCTGGGGCCTATACTGCAAGTCCAGGAAGAGAGGTGGACCCCTGGGTAGCTTGCTGGGGTCAGAGGCCCCTAAGTGGAGGGTCAGGGGGCACCATGGGGTTTTAATTGCAAGTCCAGGAAGAGAGGTGGACCCCTGTGTAGCTTGCTGGGGTCAGAGGCTCCTAGGTGGAGGGCCAGGGGGCACTCTGGTGCTTCACTGCAAGTCCAGGCAGAGAGGTGGCCCCCTGGGTAGCTTGCTGGGGTCAGACACCCCTAGGTGGAGGGCAAGGGGGCACCATGGGGCCTTTACTGCAAGTCCAGGGAGTGAGGTGGACCCCTGGGTAGCTTGCTGGGGTCAGGGTTACCTAGGTGGAGGGCCAGTGGGCACCCTGGGGACTATACTGCAAGTCCAGGGAGAGAGGTGGACCCCTGGGTAGCTTGCTGGGGTCAAAGGCCCCTAGGTGGAGGGCCAGGGGCCACCGTGGGGCCTATGCAGCAAGTCCAGGAAGAGAGATGAACCCCTGGGTAGCTTGCTGGGGTCAGAGGGCCCTAGGTTGAGGCCCCAAGGTCATTCTGGTGCTTTACTGCAAGTCCAGGCAGAGAAGTGGCCCCCTGGGTAGCTTGTTGGGATCAGAGGCCCCTAGGTGGAGGGCCAGGGGGCAACCTAGGGCCTACACTGCAAGTCTAGGAAGAGAGGTTGACCCCTGGGTAGCTTGCTGGGGTCAGAGACCCCTGGGTGGAGGGCCAGGGGGCACCCTGGGGCTTATACTGCAAGTCCAGGCAGAGAAGTGGCCCCCTGGGTAGCTTGTTGGGATCAGAAGCCCCTAGGTGGAGGGCTTGGGGGCACCCTCTGGGCTATACTGCAAGTCCAGGAACAGAGGTGGACCCCTGGTTAGCTTGCTGGGGTCAGGGGCCCCTAGGTGGAAGGCCAAAGGGCACCCTGGGGCCAACACTGCAAGTCCAGGGAGTGAGGTGGACTCCTGGGCAGCTTGCTGGGGTCATAGGCTCCTAGGTGGAGGGCCAGGGGCCACCGTGGGGCCTATACAGCAAGTCCAGGAAGAGAGATGAACCCCTGGGTAGCTTGCTGGGGTCAGGGTCACCTAGGTGGAGGGCCAGTGGGCACCCTGGGGCCTATACTGCAAGTACAGGGAGAGAGGTGGACCCCTGGGTAGCTTGCTGGGGTCAGAGGCCCCTAGGTGGAGGGTCAGGGGGCACCATGGGGTTTTAATTGCAAGTCCAGGAAGAGAGGTGGACCCCTGGGTAGCTTGCTGGGGTCAGGGGCCCCTAGGTGGAAGGCCAAAGGGCACCCTGGGGCCAACACTGCAAGTCCAGGGAGTGAGGTGGACTCCTGGGCAGCTTGCTGGGGTCATAGGCTCCTAGGTGGAGGGCCAGGGGGCACACTGGGGCCTACACTGCAAGTCCAGGGAGAGAAGTGTACCCTTGGGTAGCTTGCTGGGGTCAGAGACCCTTTGGTGGAGGGCAAAGGGGCACACTGGGGCCTACACTGCAAGTCCTGGGACATCGGTGGACCCCTGGATAGCTTGCGGGGTTCAGAGGCCCTTAGGTGGAGGGCCAGGGGGCACCCTGGGGCCTATACTGCAAGTCCAGGAAGAAAGGTGGACCCCTGGGTAGCTTGCTGGGGTCAGAGGCCCCTAGGTGGAGGGCCCAGGGGACACCCTGGGACCTATACTGCTAGTCCAGGGAGGAAGGTGGACCCCTCGGTAGCTTGCTGGGGTCAGAGACCCCTAGGTGGAGGGCCAACGAGCACCCTGGGGCTTATACTGCAAGTACAGGGAGAGAGGTGGACCCCTGGGTAGCTTGCTGGGGTCAGGGTCACCTAGGTGGAGGGCCAGTGGGCACCCTGGGGCCTATACTGCAAGTACAGGGAGAGAGGTGGACCCCTGGGTAGCTTGCTGGGGTCAGAGGCCCCTAGGTGGAGGGTCAGGGGGCACCATGGGGTTTTAATTGCAAGTCCAGGAAGAGAGGTGGACCCCTGGGTAGCTTGCTGGGGTCAGAAGCTCCTAGGTGGAGGGCCAGGGGGCACTCTGGTGCTTTACTGCAAGTCCAGGCAGAGAGGTGGCTCCCTGGGTGGCTTGCTGGGGTCAGAAGGGGCAAACTGGGGCTTACACTGCAAGTCCAGGTAGAGAGGTGTAACCCTGGGTTGCTTGCTGGGGTCAGACACCCCTAGGTGGGGGGCAAGGGGGCACCATGGGGCCTGCACTGCAAGTCCAGGGAGTGAGGTGGACCCCTGGGTAGCTTGCTGGGGTCAGGGTCACCTAGGTGGAGGGCCAGTGGGCACCCTGGGGCCTATACTGCAAGTACAGGGATAGAGGTGGACCCCTGGGTAGCTTGCTGGGGTCAAAGGCCCCTAGGTGGAGGGCCAGGGGCCACTGTGGGGCCTATACAGCAAGTCCAGGAAGAGAGATGAACCCTTGGGTAGCTTGCTTGGGTCAGAGGGCCCTAGGTTGAGGCCCCAAGGTCATTCTGGTGCTTTACTGCAAGTCCAGGCAGAGAAGTGGCCCCCTGGGTAGCTTGTTGGGATCAGAGGCCCCTAGGTGGAGGGCCAGGGGGCAACCTAGGGCCTACACTGCAAGTCTAGGAAGAGAGGTTGACCCCTGGGTAGCTTGCTGGGGTCAGAGACCCCTAGGTGGAGGGCCAGGGGGCACCCTGGGGCTTATACTGCAAGTCCAGGCAGAGAAGTAGCCCCCTGGTTAGCTTGCTGGGGTCAGGGGCCCCTGGGTGGAAGGCCAAAGGGCACCCTGGGGCCAACACTGCAAGTCCAGGGAGTGAGGTGGACTCCTGGGCAGCTTGCTGGGGTCATAGGCTCCTAGGTGGAGGGCCAGGGGGCACCCTGGGTTCTACACTGCAAGTCCAGGGAGAGAAGTGGACCCTTGGGTAGCTTGCTGGGGTCAGAGACCCTTTGGTGGAGGGCAAAGGGGCACCCTGGGGCCTACACTGCAAGTCCAGGGACATCGGTGGACCCCTGGGTAGTTTGCTGGGGTCAGAGGCACCTATGTGGAGGTCCAGGGGGCACGCTGGGGCCTATACTGCAAGTCCAGGGAGAGAGGTGGACATTTGGGTAGCTTGCTGGGGTCATGGGCCCCTAGGTGGAGGGCAGTGGGCCACCGTTAAGCTTATACTGCAAGTCCAGGGAGAGAGGTGGACCCCTGGGTAGCTTGCTGGGGTCAGAGGCCCATGGGTGGAGGGAGAGTGGGCACCCTGGGGCCTATACTGCAAGCCCAGGGAGAGAGGTGGACCCCTGGGTAGCTTGCTGGGGTCAGAGGCCCTTGGGTGGAGGGAGAGGGGGCACCCTGGGGCCTATACTGCAAGCCCAGGGAGAGAGGTGGACCCCTGGGTAGCTTGCTGGGGTCAGAGGCCCCTAGGTGGAAAGCCAGGAGGTCCCTTGGGGCCTATACTGCAAGCCCAGGGAGAGAGGTGTACCCCTGGGTAGCTTGTTGGGGTGAGGGGCCCTCAGGTGGAGAACCAGGGTGCACATTGTGGGTTATACTGCTAGCCAAGGAAGAGATATGGACCACTGGGTAGCTTGATGGGGTCAGGGGCCCCTAGGTGGATGGATAGGGGGCACCCTGGAGAGTATACTGCAAGACCAGGAAGAGAGGTGGACCCCTGGGTAGCTTGCAGGGGTCAGGGACCCCTTGGTGGAGGGCCAGGGGGCAGCATGGGGCCTTTACTGCAAGTCCAGGGAGGGAGGTGGACCCCTGGGTAGCTTGCTGGGGTCAGGGGCCCCTAGGTGGAGGGCCAGGGAGCACCCTGTGGGCTATACTGCAAGTCCAGGAAGAGAGGTTGAACCCTGGGTAGCTTGCTGGGGTCAGGGGCCCCTAGGTGGAGTGCCACGGGGAACTCTGGGGCCTATACTGCATGTCCAGGGACATCGGTGGACCCCTGGGTAGCTTGCTGGGGTCAGGGGCCCCTAGGTGGAGGGCCAGGTGGCACCCTGGGGCCTATACTGCAAGTCCAAGGAGATCGGTGGACCCCTGGATAGCTTGCTGGGTTCAGAGGCCCCTAGGTGGAGGGCCAGGGGGCACCCTGGGGCCTATACTGCAAGTCCAGGAAGAAAGGTGGACCCCTGGGTAGCTTGCTGGGGTCAGAGGCCCCTAGGTGGAGGGCCAACGAGCACCCTGGGGCTTATACTGCAAGTCCAGGGACATCGGTGGACCCCTGGGTAGCTTGCTGGGGTCAGGGTCACCTAGGTGGAGGGCCAGTGGGCACCCTGGGGCCTATATTGCAAGTACAGGGAGAGAGGTGGACCCCTGGGTAGCTTGCTGGGGTCAAAGGCCCCTAGGTGGAGGGCCAGGGGCCACAGTGGGGCCTATACAGCAAGTCCAGGAAGAGAGATGAACCCCTGGGTAGCTTGCTGGGGTCAGAGGGCCCTAGGTTGAGGCCCCAAGGTCATTCTGGTGCTTTACTGCAAGTCCAGGGAGGGAGGTGGACCCCTGGGTAGCTTGCTGGGGTCAGATGCCCATAGGTGGAGGGCCAAGGAGCACCCTGTGGGCTATACTGCAAGTCCAGGAAGAGAGGTTGAACCCTGGGTAGCTTGCTGGGGTCAGGGGCCCCTAGGTGGAGTGCCACGGGGAACTCTGGGTCCTATACTGCATGTCCAGGGACATCGGTGGACCCCTGGGTAGCTTGCTGGGGTCAGGGGCCCCTAGGTGGAGGGCCAGGTGGCACCCTGGGGCCTATACTGCAAGTCCAGGGAGATCGGTGGACCCCTGGATAGCTTGCTGGGTTCAGAGGCCCCTAGGTGGAGGGCCAAGGGGACACCCTGGGACCTATACTGCTAGTCCAGGGAGGGAGGTGGACCCCTCGGTAGCTTGCTGGGGTCAGAGACCACTAGGTGGAGGGCCAACCAGCACCCTGGGGCTTATACTGCAAGTCCAGGGACATCGGTGGACCCCTGGGTAGCTTGCTGGGGTCAGGGGCCCTTAGGTGGAAGGCCAGTGGGCACCCTGGGTCCTATGCTGCAAGTCCAGGGAGGGAGGTGGATCCCTGGGTAGCTTGTTGGGGTGAGGGGGACCTAGGTGGAGGGCCAGGGGGCACATTGGGGGCTATACTGCAAGCCCAGGAAGAGATATGGACCACTGGGTAGCTTGCTGGGGTCAGGGACCGTTAGGTGGAAGGCCAGGGGGCACCCTGGGGTCTATACTGCAAGTCGAGGAAGAGAAGTGGACCCCTGGGTAGCTTGCTGGGGTCTGGGACCCCAAGGTGGAGGGCCAGGTGGCACCCTGTGAGCTATACTGCAAGTCCAGGAAGAGAGGTTGACCCTGGGTAGCTTGCTGGGGTCAGGGGCCCCAAGGTGGAGTGCCATGGGGAACTCTGGGGCCTATACCTGAAGTCCAGGGACATCGGTGGACCCCTGGGTAGCTTGCTGGGGTCAGGGGCCCTTAGGTGGAGGGCCAGGGGGATCCCTGGGGCCTATACCGCAAGTCCAGGAAGATCGGTGGACCCCTGGGTAGCTTGCTGGGGTCAGAGGCCCCTAGGTGGAGGGCCAGGGGGCACCCTGGGGCTTTAACTGCATGTCCAGGAAGAAAGGTGGACCCCTGGGTAGCTTGCTGGGGTCAGAGGCCCCTAGGTGGAGGGCCAGGGGGCACCCGGGGCCTATACTGCAAGTCCAGGGAGAGAGGTGGACCCCTGGGTAGCTTGCTGGGGTCAGAAGCGCCTAGGTGGAGGGCCAGGGGGCACCCTGGGGCCTATACTGCAAGTCCAGGGAGAGAGGTGGACCCCTGGGTAGCTTGCTGGGGTCAGAGACCCCTAGGTGGAGGGCCAAGTGGCACCCTGGGGCCTTTACTGCATATTAAGGGACATCGGTGGACCCCTGGGTAGTTTGCTGGGGTCAGAGGCGCCTAGGTGGAGGTCCAGGGGACACCCTGGGGCCTATACTGCAAGTCTAGGGAGAGAGCTGGACTCCTGGGTAGCTTGCTGGGGTCAGGGGCTCTTAGTTGGAGGGCCAGGGGGCATCCTGGGGTCTATACTGCAAGTCCAGGGACATCGGTAGACCCCTGGTTAGCTTAGTGGGGTCAGGGGCGCAAAGGTGGAGGGCCTGGGGGCTCCCTCTGGGCTATACTGCAAGTCCAGGAACAGAGGTTGACCCCTGGTTAGCTTGCTAGGGTCAGGGGCCCCTAAGTGGAGGGCCAAAGGGCACCCTAACGCCTAATCTGCAAGTCCAGGGAGTGAGGTGGACTCCTTGGTAGCTTGCTGTGGTCATAGTCTCCTAAGTGGAGGGCCTGGGGGCACCCTGCTGCCTACACTGCAAGTCCAGGGAGAGAAGTGGACCCCTCAGTAGCTTGCTGGGGTCAGGGGCTTTTAGGTGGAGGGCCAAGGGGCACCCTGGGGTCTATACTGCAAGTCCAGGGACATCAGTGGACCCTTCGTTAGCTTCCTGGGGTCAGGGGCACTTAGTTGGAGGGCCAGGGGGCAACGTGGGGCCTATACTGCAAGTCCAAGTTGAGAGGTGGTCTTCTGGGTAGCTTGCTCGGGTCAGAGGCCTCAGGTGCAGGGCAAGGGCGCACACTGGGGCCTATACTGCAAGTCCAGGAAGAGAGGTGGACCCCTGGGTAGCTTGCTGGGGTCAGAGGCTCCTAGGTGAAGGGTCAGGGGGCACCATGGGGTTTTAATTGCAAGTCCAGGAAGAGAGGTGGTCCCCTGGGTAGCTTGCTTGGGTCAGAGGCTCCTAGGTGGAGGGCCAGGGGGCACTCTGGTGCTTTACTGCAAGTCCAGGCAGAGAGGTGGCCCCCTGGGTAGCTTGCTGGGGTCAGAAGGGGCAAACTGGGGCTTACACTGCAAGTCCAGGTAGAGAGGTGTAACCCTGGGTAGCTTGCTGGGGTCAAAGGCCCCTAGGTGGAGGGCCAGGGGCCACCGTGGGGCCTATACAGCAAGTCCAGGAAGAGAGATGAACCCCTGGGTAGCTTGCTGGGGTCAGAGGGCCCTAGGTTGAGGCCCCAAGGTCATTCTAGTGCTTTACTGCAAGTCCAGGCAGAGAAGTGGCCCCCTGGGTAGCTTGTTGGGATCAGAGGCTCCTAGGTGGTGGGCCAGGGGGCACCCTGGGGCCTATACTGCAAGTCCAAGGTGAGAGGTGGTCCCCTGGGTAGCTTGCTGTGGTCAGAGGCCCCTAGGTGGAGGGCCAGGGGGCAACCTAGGGCCTACACTGCAAGTCTAGGAAGAGAGGTTGACCCCTGGGTAGCTTGCTGGGGTCAGAAACCCCTAGGTGGAGGGCCAGGGGGAACTCTGGGGCTTATACTGCAAGTCCAGGCAGAGAAGTGGCCCCCTGGGTAGCTTGTTGGGATCAGAGGCCCCTAGGTGGAGGGCTTGGGGGCACCCTCTGGGATATACTGCAAGTCCAGGAACAGAGGTGGACCCCTGGTTAGCTTGCTGGGGTCAGGGGCCCCTAGGTGGAAGGCCAAAGGGCACCCTGGGGCCAACACTGTAAGTCCAGGGAGTGAGGTGGACTCCTGGGCAGCTTGCTGGGGTCAGGGTCACCTAGGTGGAGGGCCAGTGGGCACCCTGGGGCCTATACTGCAAGTCCAGGGAGAGAGGTGGACCCCTGGGTAGCTTGCTGGGGTCAAAGGCCCCTAGGTGGAGGGCCAGGGGCCACCGTGGGGCCTATACAGCAAGTCCAGGAAGAGAGATGAACCCCTGGGAAGCTTGCTGGGGTCAGAGGGCCCTAGGTTGAGGCCCCAAGGTCATTCTGGTTTTTTACCTCAAGTCCAGGCAGAGAAGTGGCCCCCTGGGTAGCTTGTTGGGATCAGGGGCCCTTAGGTGGAAGGCCAGGGAGCACCCTGGGTCCTATGCTGCAAGTCCAGGGAGGGAGGTGGATCCCTGGGTAGCTTGGTGGGGTGAGGGGCCCCTAGGTGGAGGGCCAGGGGGCACATTGTGGGCTATACTGCAAGCCCAGGAAGAGATAGTGACCACTGGGTAGCTTGCTGGGGTCAGGGGCCCCTTGGTGGAGAGAGAGGGGGCACCCTGGAGCCTAAACTGCAAGTCCAGGAAGAGAGGTGGACCCCTGGGAAGATTGCTGGGGTCTGGGACCCCAAGGTGGAGGGCTAGGTGGCACCCTGTGAGCTTTACTGCAAGTCCAGGAAGAGAGGTTGACCCTGGGTAGCTTGCTGGGGTCAGGGTACCCCTAGGTGGAGTGCCATGGGGAACTCTGGGGCCTATACCTGAAGTCCAGGGACATCGGTGGACCCCTGGGTAGCTTGCTGGGGTCAGAGGCCCCTAGGTGGAGGGCCAGGGGGCACCCTGGGGCCTATACTGCATGTCCAGGAAGAAAGGTGGACCCCTGGGTAGCTTGCTGGGGTCAGAGGCCCCTAGGTGAAGGGCCAGGGGGCACCCTGGGGCCTATACTGCAAGTCCAGAAAGTGAAGTTGACCCCTGGGTAGCTTGCTGGGGTCAGGGACCCCTTGGTGAAGGGCCAGGGGGCACCCAGGGGCCTATACTGCAAGCCCAAGGAGGGAGTTGGACCCCTGGGTAGCTTGCTGGGGTCAGGTTCCCCTGGGTGGAGGGCCAGTTGGCACCCTGTGGGCTATACTGCAAGTCCAGGGAGAGAGGTGGACCCCTGGGTAGCTTGCTTGGGTCATAGGCTCCTAGGTGGAGGGCCAGGGGGCACCCTGGGGCCTACACTGCAAGTCCAGGGACATCGGTGGACCCCTGGGTAGCTTGCTGTTGTCAGACGCCCCTTGGTGGAGGGCCCAGGGGGCACCCTGGGACCTATACTGCTAGTCCAGGGAGAGAGGTGGACCCCTCGGTAGCTTGCTGGGGTCAGGTTCCCCTAGGTGGAGGGCCAGTTGGCACCCTGGAGCCTACACTGCAAGTCCAGTGAGAGATGTAGACCCCTGGGGAGTTTGCTGGGGTCAGAGGCCCCTAGGTGGAAAGCCAAGGGGGCCTATACTGCAAGTCCAGGGAGGGAGGTGGACCCCTGGGTAGCTTGCTGTTGTCAGAGACCCCTAGGTGGAGGGCAAGGGGGCACTCTGGGGCCTACAATGAAAGTCAAGGGAGGGAGGTGGACCCCTGGGTAGCTTCCTGGGATCAGAGGCCCCTATGTGAAGGGCCAAGGGGCTCCCTGGGGCCTGTAGTGCAAGTCCTGTGACATCAGTGGACCCCTCGGTAGCTTGCTGGCTTCAGAGGCACCTAGGTGGAGGGCCAGGTGGCACCCTGGGGCCTATACTGCAAGTCAAGGGAGAGATGTGGACCCCCAGGTAGCTCGCTGGGGTCAGGGACTCTTAGGTGGAGGGCCAGGGGGCATCCTGGGATCTATACTGCAAGTCCAGGAAGAAAAGTGGACCCCTGGGTAGCTTGCTAGGGTCAAAGGCCCCTAGGTGGAGGGCCAAGGGGCACCCTGGGGTCTATACTGCAAGTCCAGGGACATCGGTGGACCCCTGGGTAGCTTGCTGGGGTCAAAGGCCCCTAGGTGGAGGGCCAAGGGGCAGCCTGGGGCCTATACTGCAAATCCAGGGACATTGGTGGACCCCTGGGTAGCTTGCTGAGGTCAGGGGCCCTAGGTGGAGGGCCAGGGGGCACCATGGGGCCTATACTGCAAGTCCATTAAGAGAGGTGGACCCCTGGGTAGCTTGCTGTTATCAAAGGGCCCTAGGTGAAGGGCCAGGGGGCACCCTGGGGCCTACACTGCAAGTCCAGGGAGGGAGGTGGACCCCTGGTTAGCTTGCTGGGGTCAGTGACCCCTAGGTGGAGGGCCAGGGGGCACCCTGGGGCCTATACTGCAAGTCCAGGGACATTGGTGGACCCCTGGGCAGCTTGCTGGGGTCAGGGGCCCTTGGGCGGAGGGCCAGGGGGCACTGTGGAGCCTATACTGCAAGTCCAAGGAGGGTGGTTGACCCTTGGGTAGCTTGCTGGGTTCAGAGGCCCCTAGGCTAAGGGCCAGGGGGCACCCTGGGGCCTATACTGCAAGTCCAGGGACATCGGTGGACCCCTGGGTAGCTTGCTGGGGTCTTAGGCCCCTAGGTGGAAGGCCCAGGAGGCACCCTGGGGCCTACACTGCAAGTCCAGGGAGGGAGTTGGACCCCTGGGTAGCTTGCTGGGGTCTGAGACCCCTAGGTGGAGGGCAAGGGGGACCCTGGGGCCTATACTGCAAGTCCAGGGAGTGAGGTGGACCCCTGGGTAGCTTGCTGGGGTCAGAGGCCCCTAGGTGGAGGGCCAGGGGGCACCCTGGGGCCTATACTGCAAGTCCAGGAAGAGAGGTGGACCCCTGGGTAGCTTGCTGGGGTCAGAGACCCCTAGGTGGAGGGCAAGAGGCCACCCTGGGGCCTACACTGCAAGTCCAGGAACAGAGGTGGACACCTGATTAGCTTGCTGGGGTCAGGGGCCCCTAGGTGGAGGTCCAGGGGACACCCTGGGGCCTGTACTGCAAGTCCAGGGAGAGAGTTGGACACCTGGGTAGCTTGCTGGGGTCAGAGGACCCTAGGTGAAGGGCCAGGGGGCACCCTGGGTTCTATACTGCAAGTCCAGGGAGATCGGTGGACTCCTGGGTAGCTTGCTGGGGTCAGAGGCCCCTAGGTGGATGGCCAGGGTGCACCCTGGGGCCTATACTGCAAGTCCAGGGACATCGGTAGACCCCTGGTTAGCTTGGTGGGGTCAGGGGCCCAAAGGTGGAGTGCCTGGGGGCTCCCTTTGGGCTATACTGCAAGTCCAGGAACAGAGGTTGACCCATGGTTAGCTTGCTAGGGCCAGGGGCCCCTAGGAGGAGGGCCAAAGGGAACCCTGGGGCCTACACTGCAAGTCCAGGGAGTGAGGTGGACTCCTTGGTAGCTTGCTGTGGTCATAATCTCCTAAGTGGAGGGCCTGGGGGCACCCTGGGGTCTACACTGATAGTCCAGGGAGAGAGGTGGACCCCCGGGTAGCTTACTAGGGTCAGGGGCTCTTAGATGAAGGGCCGGGGGGCATCCTGGGGCCTATACTGCAAGTCCATCAAGAGAAGTGGACCCCTCAGTAGCTTGCTGGGGTCAGGGGCTCTTAGGTGGAGGGCCAAGGGGCACCCTGGGGTCTTTACTGCAAGTCGTGGGACATCGGTGGACCCCTGGTTAGCTTGCTGGGGTCAGGGGCCCTTAGGTGGAGCGCCAGGGGGTCACCTGGGGCCTATAATGCAAGTCCAGGGAGAGAGGTGGACCCCTGGGTAGTTTGCTGGCATCAGGGGCCCCTAGGTGGAGGGCTAGGGGGCACTCTAGGGCCTATAATGCAAGTCCAGGGAGTGAGATGGACTCCTGGGTAGCTTGCTGGGGTCATAGGGTCCTAGGTGGAGAGCCAGGGGGCACCCTGTGGCCTACACTGCAAGTCCAGGGAGAGATGTAGACCCCTGGGTAGCTTGCAGGGGTCAGAGACCCCTAGGTGGAAGGCCAAGGAGCCTTTACTGCAAGTCAAGGAAGAGAAGTGTACCCCTGGGTAGCTTGCTGGGGTCAGGGGCCCCTAGGTGTAGGGCCATGGGGCACCCTGGGGCCTATACTGCAAGTCCAGGAAGAGATGTGGACCACTGGGTAGCTTGCTGGGGTCAGGGGCCCCTAGGTGGAGGGCCAATGGGCACCCTGGGGCTAATACTGCAAGTCCAGGGAGGGAGGTGGACCCCTGGGTAGCTTGCTGTTGTCAGAGACCCCTAGGTGGAGGGCAAGGGGGCAATCTGGGGCCTACAATGAAAGTCCAGGGAGGGAGTTGGACCCCTGGGTAGCTTCCTGGGATCAGAGGCCCCTAGGCGAAGGGCCAAGGGGCTCCCTGGGGCCTTTAGTGCAAGTCCAGGGAGAGATGTGGACCCCCAGGTAGCTCGCTGGGGTCAGGGACTCTTAGGTGGAGGGCCAGGGGGCATCCTGGGATCTATACTGCAAGTCCAGGAAGAGAAGAGGACCCCTGGGTAGCTTGCTGGTGTCAAAGGCCCCTAGGTGGAGGGCCAAGGGGCACCCTAGGGTCTATACTGCAAGTCCAGGGAATTCAGTGGACCCCTGGGTAGCTTGCTGGGGTCTTAGGCCCCTAGGTGGAGGGCCCAGGAGGCACCCTGGGGCCTACGCTGCAAGTCCAGGGAGGGAGTTGGACCCCTGGGTAGCTTGCTGGGGTCTGAGACCCCTAGGTGGAGGGCAAGGGGGACCCTGGGGCCTATACTGCAAGCCCAGGGAGTGAGGTGGACCCCTGGGTAGCTTGCACGGGTCAGAGGCCCCTAGGTGGAGGGCCAGGGGGCACCCTGGGGCCTATACTGCAAGTCCAGGAAGAGAGGTGGACCCCTGGGTAGCTTGCTGGGGTCAGAGACCCCTAGGTGGAGGGCAAGAGGGCACCCTGGGGCCTACACTGCAAGTCCAGGAACAGAGGTGGACACCTGATTAGCTTGCTGGGGTCAGGGGCCCCTAGGTGAAGGTCCAGGGGACACCCTGGGGCCTATACTGCAAGTCCAGGGAGAGAGGTGGACCCCCGGGTAGCTTGCTGGGGTCAAGGGCTCTTAGGTGAAGGGCCAGGGGGCACCCTGCGGCCTATACTGCATTACCAGGGAGAGAGTTGGACACCTGGGTAGCTTGCTGGGGTCAGAGGACCCTAGGTGAAGGGCCAGGGGGCACCCTGGGTTCTATACTGCAAGTCCAGGGAGATCGGTGGACTCCTGGGTAGCTTGCTGGGGTCAGAGGCCCCTAGGTGGATGGCCAGGGTGCACCCTGGGGCCTATACTGCAAGTCCAGGGACATCGGTAGACCCCTGGTTAGCTTGTTGGGGTCAGGGGCCCAAAGGTGGAGTGCCTGGGGGCTCCCTTTGGGCTATACTGCAAGTCCAGGAACAGAGGTTGACCCATGGTTAGCTTGCTAGGGCCAGGGGCCCCTAGGAGGAGGGCCAAAGGGAACCCTGGGGCCTACACTGCAAGTCCAGGGAGTGAGGTGGACTCCTTGGTAGCTTGCTGTGGTCATAATCTCCTAAGTGGAGGGCCTGGGGGCACCCTGGGGTCTACACTGATAGTCCAGGAAGAGAAGTGGACCCCTCAGTAGCTTGCTGGGGTCAGGGGCTCTTAGATGAAGGGCCGGGGGGCATCCTGGGGCCTATACTGCAAGTCCAGGAAGAGAAGTGGACCCCTCAGTAGCTTGCTGGGGTCAGGGGCTCTTAGGTGGAGGGCCAAGGGGCACCCTGGGGTCTATACTGCAAGTCGTGGGACATCGGTGGACCCCTGGTTAGCTTGCTGGGGTCAGGGGCCCTTAGGTGGAGCGCCAGGGGGTCACCTGGGGCCTATAATGCAAGTCCAGGGAGAGAGGTGGACCCCTGGGTAGTTTGCTGGCATCAGGGGCCCCTAGGTGGAGGGCTAGGGGGCACTCTAGGGCCTATAATGCAAGTCCAGGGAGTGAGATGGACTCCTGGGTAGCTTGCTGGGGTCATAGGGTCCTGGGTGGAGAGCCAGGGGGCACCCTGTGGCCTACACTGCAAGTCCAGGGAGAGATGTAGACCCCTGGGTAGCTTGCAGGGGTCAGAGACCCCTAGGTGGAAGGCCAAGGAGCCTTTACTGCAAGTCAAGGAAGAGAAGTGTACCCCTGGGTAGCTTGCTGGGGTCAGGGGCCCCTAGGTGTAGGGCCATGGGGCACCCTGGGGCCTATACTGCAAGTCCAGGAAGAGATGTGGACCACTGGGTAGCTTGCTGGGGTCAGGGGCCCCTAGGTGGAGGGCCAATGGGCACCCTGGGGCTAATACTGCAAGTCCAGGGAGGGAGGTGGACCCCTGGGTAGCTTGCTGTTGTCAGAGACCCCTAGGTGGAGGGCAAGGGGGCAATCTGGGGCCTACAATGAAAGTCCAGGGAGGAAGTGGGACCCCTGGGTAGCTTCCTGGGATCAGAGGCCCCTTGGCGAAGGGCCAAGGGGCTCCCTGGGGCCTTTAGTGCAAGTCCAGGGAGAGATGTGGACCCCCAGGTAGCTCGCTGGGGTCAGGGACTCTTAGGTGGAGGGCCAGGGGGCAACCTGGGATCTATACTGCAAGTCCAGGAAGAGAAGAGGACCCCTGGGTAGCTTGCTGGTGTCAAAGGCCCCTAGGTGGAGGGCCAAGGGGCACCCTAGGGTCTATACTGCAAGTCCAGGGAATTCAGTGGACCCCTGGGTAGCTTGCTGGTTTCAAAGGCCCCTAGGTGGATGGCCAGGGTGCACCCTGGGGCCTATACTGCAAATCCAGGGACATTGCTGGACCCCTGGGTAGCTTGCTGAGGTCAGGGCCCTTAGGTGGAGGGCCATGAGCACCCTGGAGCATATACTGCAAGTCCAAGGAGATCGGTGGACCCCTGTGTAGCTTGCTGGGGTCAGAGTCCCCTAGGTGAAGGGCCAGGGGGCACCCTGGGGCCTATACTGCAAGTCCAGGAAGAGAGGTGGACCCCAGGGTAGCTTGCTGATATCAAAGGCCCCTAGATGAAGGGCCAGTGGGCACCCTGGGGCCTATACTGCAAGTCCAGGGAGATCGGTGGACTCCTGGGTAGCTTGCTGGGGTCAGAGGCTCCTAGGTGGAGGGCCAGGGGGCACCCTGGGGCCTACACTGCAAGTCCAGGGAGATAGGTTGACCCCTGGGGAGCTTGCTGGGGTAAGAGACACCTAAGTGGAGGGCAAGGGGGCACCCTGGGGCCTACACTGCAAGTCCAGGGAGGGACGTGGACCCCTGGGTAGCTTGCTGGGGTCAGAGACCCCTAGTTGGAGGGCCAATGGGCACCCTGGGGCCTATACTGCAAGTCCAGGGACATTGGTGGACCCCTGGGTAGCTTGCTGGGGTCTGAGGCCCCTAGGCTGAGGGCCAGGGGGCACCCTGGGGCCTATACTGCAAGTCCAGGGACATCGGTGGAACCTTGGGCAGCTTGCTAGGGTCAGGGGCCCTTGGGCGGAGGGCCAGGGGGCACCCTGGAGCCTATACTGCAAGTCCAAGGAGGGTGGTGGACCCCTGGCTAGCTTGCTGGGGTCAGGGGCCCCTAGGCTAAGGGCAAGGGGGCACCCTGGGGCCTATACTGCAAGTCCAGGGACATCGGTGGACCCCTGGATAGCTTGCTGGGGTCAGAGGCCCCTAGGTGGAGGGCCTAGGGGGCACCCTGGGGCCTATACTGCAAGTCCAGCGAGATCGGTGCACCCCTGGGTAGCTTGCTGGGGTCTGAGACCCCTAGGTGGAGGGCAAGGGGGACACTGGGGCCTGCACTGCAAGTCCAGGGAGGGAGGTGGACCCCTGGGTAGCTTGCTGGGGTCAGAGGCCTCAAGGTGGAGGGCCAAGGGGCACCCTGGGGCCTATACTGCAGGTCCAGGGATATTGGAGGACCCCTGGGTAGCTTGCTGAGGTCAGAGGCCCCTAGGCTTAGGGCCAGGGGGCACCCTGGGGCCTATACTGCAAGTCCAGGGACATCGGTGGAACCCTGGGTAGCTTGCTGGGGTCATAGGCCCCTAGGTGGAGGGCCAGGGGGCACCCTGGGGCCTACACTGCAAGTCCAGGGAGAGATGTGGACCCCTGGGTAGCTTGCTGGGGTCAGAGGCCCCTAGGTGGAGGGCAAGGGTGCACCCTGGGGCCTACACTGCAAGTCCAGGGAGGGATGTGGACCCTTGGGTAGGTTGCTGGGGTCAGATGCTACTAGGTAGAGGGCCAGGGGGCACCCTGGGGCCTATACTGCAAGTCCAGGGAGTGAGGTAGACCCCTGGGCAGCTTGCTGGGGTCAGAGGCCCCTAGGTGGAGGGCCAGGGACACCCTGGGGCCTATATTGCAAGTCCAGGAAGAGAGGTGGACCCCTGGGTAGCTTGCTGGGTTCAGAGACCCCTAGGTGGAGGGCAAGAGGGCACCCTGGGGCCTACATTGCAAGTCCAGGAACAAAGGTGGACCCCTGATTAGCTTGATGGGGTCAGGGGCCCCTAGGTGGAGGGCCAAGTGGCACCCTGGGGCCTTCACTGCATATCCAGGGAAATCAGTGGACCCCTGGGTAGTTTGCTGGGGTGAGAGGCGCCTAGGTGGAGGTCCAGGGGACACCCTGGGGCTTATACTGCAAGTCCAGGGAGAGAGGTGGACCCCTCGGTAGCTTGCTGGGGTCAGGGGCTCTTAGGTGGAGGGCCAGGGGGCATCCTGGGGCCTATACTGCCAGTCCAGGAATAGAAGTGGACCCCAGAGTTGCTTGCTGGGGTTAGAGGACCCTAGGTGAAGGGCCAGGGGGCACCTTGGGGCCTATACTGGAATACCAGGGAGAGAGGTGGACCCCTGGGTAGCTTGCTGGGGTCAGAGGACCCTAGGTGAAGGGCCAGGGGGCACCCTGGGTTCTATACTGCAAGTCCTGGGAGATCGGTGGACTCCTGGGTAGCTTGCTGGGGTCAGAGGCCCCAGGTGAAGGGCAAGGGGGCACCCTGGGGCCTATACTGCAAGTCCAGGGACATCGGTGGACCCCTGGGTAGCTTGTTGGGGTCAGAGGCCCCTAGGTGGAGGGCCCAGGGGCACCCTGGGTCCTATACTGCAAGTCCAGTGAGATCGGTGGACCCCTGGGTAGCTTGCTGGGGTCTGAGACCCTTAGGTGGAGGGCAAGGGGGACCCTGGGGCCTTCACTGCAAGTCCAGGGAGGGAGGTAGACCCCTGGGTAGCTTGCTGGGGTCAGAGGCCTCAAGGTGGAGGGCCAAGGGGCAACCTGGGGCCTATACTGCAAGACCAGGGATATTGGTGGACCCCTGGGTAGCTTGCTGGCGTCAGAGGCCCCTAGGCTTAGGGCCAGGGGGCACCCTGGGGCCTATACTGCAAGTCCAGGGACATCGGTGGAACCCTGGGTAGCTTGCTGGGGTCATAGGCCCCTAGGTGGAGGGCCAGGGGGCACCCTGGGGCCTACACTGCAAGTCCATGGAGAGATTTGGACCCCTGGGTAGCTTGCTGGGGTCAGAGGCCCCTAGGTGGAGGGCAAGGGGGCACCCTGGGGCCTACACTGCAAGTCCAGGGAGGGATGTGGACCCCTGGGTAGGTTGCTGGGGTCAGATGCCCCTAGGTAGAGGGCCAGGACGCACCCTGGGGCCTATACTGCAAGTCCAGGGAGTGAGGTGGACCCCTGGGTAGCTTGCTGGGGTCAGATGCCCCTAGGTAGAGGGCCAGGACGCACCCTGGGGCCTATACTGTAAGTCCAGGGAGTGAGTTGGACCCCTGGGTAGCTTGCTGGGGTCAGAGGCCCCTAGGTGGAGGGCCAGGGGGCACCCTGGGGCCTTTACTGCAAGTCCAGGGACATTGGTGGACCACTGGGTAGCTTGCTGGGGTCAGAGGCCCCTAGGCTGAGGGCCAGGGTGCACCCTGGAGCCTATACTGCAAGTCCAAGGAGGGTGGTTGACCCCTGGGTTGCTTGCTGGGTTCAGAGGCCCCTAGGCTAAGTGCCAGGGGGCACCCTGGGGCCTTTACTGCAAGTCCAGGGACATCGGTGGACCGCTGGGTAGCTTGCAGGGGTCAGAGGTCCCTAGGTGGAGGGCCCAGGGGGCACCCTGTGGCCAATACTGCATGTCCAGCGAGATCGGTGGACGCCTGGGTAGCTTGCTGGGGTCAGAGGCCGCTAGATGGAGGGCCAGGGGGCACCCTGGGGCCTATACTGCAAGTCCAGGGAGATAGGTGGACCCCTGGGTAGCTTGCTGGAGTCAGAGACCCCTAGGTGGAGGGCAAGGAGGCACCCTGCGGCCTACACTGCAAGTCCAGGGAGGGAGTTGGACCCATGGGTAGCTTGCTGTGGTCTGAGACCCCTAGGTGGAGGGCAAGGGGGACCCTGGGGCCTACACTGCAAGTCCAGGGACATTGGTGGACCCCTGGGCAGCTTGCTGGGGTCAGGGGCCCTTGGGCGGAGGGCCAGGGGGCACTGTGGAGCCTATACTGCAAGTCCAAGGAGGGTGGTTGACCCTTGGGTAGCTTGCTGGGTTCAGAGGCCCCTAGGCTAAGGGCCAGGGGGCACCCTGGGGCCTATACTGCAAGTCCAGGGACATCGGTGGACCCCTGGGTAGCTTGCTGGGGTCTTAGGCCCCTAGGTGGAAGGCCCAGGAGGCACCCTGGGGCCTACACTGCAAGTCCAGGGAGGGAGTTGGACCCCTGGGTAGCTTGCTGGGGTCTGAGACCCCTAGGTGGAGGGCAAGGGGGACCCTGGGGCCTATACTGCAAGTCCAGGGAGTGAGGTGGACCCCTGGGTAGCTTGCTGGGGTCAGAGGCCCCTAGGTGGAGGGCCAGGGGGCACCCTGGGGCCTATACTGCAAGTCCAGGAAGAGAGGTGGACCCCTGGGTAGCTTGCTGGGGTCAGAGACCCCTAGGTGGAGGGCAAGAGGGCACCCTGGGGCCTACACTGCAATTCCAGGAACAGAGGTGGACACCTGATTAGCTTGCTGGGGTCAGGGGCCCCTAGGTGGAGGTCCAGGGGACACCCTGGGGCCTGTACTGCAAGTCCAGGGAGAGAGGTGGACCCCCGGGTAGCTTGCTGGGGTCAAGGGCTCTTAGGTGAAGGGCCAGGGGGCACCCTGGGGCCAATACTGCATTACCAGGGAGAGAGTTGGACACCTGGGTAGCTTGCTGGGGTCAGAGGACCCTAGGTGAAGGGCCAGGGGGCACCCTGGGTTCTATACTGCAAGTCCAGGGAGATCGGTGGACTCCTGGGTAGCTTGCTGGGGTCAGAGGCCCCTAGGTGGATGGCCAGGGTGCACCCTGGGGCCTATACTGCAAGTCCAGGGACATCGGTAGACCCCTGGTTAGCTTGGTGGGGTCAGGGGCCCAAAGGTGGAGTGCCTGGGGGCTCCCTTTGGGCTATACTGCAAGTCCAGGAACAGAGGTTGACCCATGGTTAGCTTGCTAGGGCCAGGGGCCCCTAGGAGGAGGGCCAAAGGGAACCCTGGGGCCTACACTGCAAGTCCAGGGAGTGAGGTGGACTCCTTGGTAGCTTGCTGTGGTCATAATCTCCTAAGTGGAGGGCCTGGGGGCACCCTGGGGACTACACTGATAGTCCAGGGAGAGAGGTGGACCCCCGGGTAGCTTACTGGGGTCAGGGGCTCTTAGATGAAGGGCCGGGGGGCATCCTGGGGCCTATACTGCAAGTCCATCAAGAGAAGTGGACCCCTCAGTAGCTTGCTGGGGTCAGGGGCTCTTAGGTGGAGGGCCAAGGGGCACCCTGGGGTCTTTACTGCAAGTCGTGGGACATCGGTGGACCCCTGGTTAGCTTGCTGGGGTCAGGGGCCCTTAGGTGGAGCGCCAGGGGGTCACCTGGGGCCTATAATGCAAGTCCAGGGAGAGAGGTGGACCCCTGGGTAGTTTGCTGGCATCAGGGGCCCCTAGGTGGAGGGCTAGGGGGCACTCTAGGGCCTATAATGCAAGTCCAGGGAGTGAGATGGACTCCTGGGTAGCTTGCTGGGGTCATAGGGTCCTAGGTGGAGAGCCAGGGGGCACCCTGTGGCCTACACTGCAAGTCCAGGGAGAGATGTAGACCCCTGGGTAGCTTGCAGGGGTCAGAGACCCCTAGGTGGAAGGCCAAGGAGCCTTTACTGCAAGTCAAGGAAGAGAAGTGTACCCCTGGGTAGCTTGCTGGGGTCAGGGGCCCCTAGGTGTAGGGCCATGGGGCACCCTGGGGCCTATACTGCAAGTCCAGGAAGAGATGTGGACCACTGGGTAGCTTGCTGGGGTCAGGGGCCCCTAGGTGGAGGGCCAATGGGCACCCTGGGGCTAATACTGCAAGTCCAGGGAGGGAGGTGGACCCCTGGGTAGCTTGCTGTTGTCAGAGACCCCTAGGTGGAGGGCAAGGGGGCAATCTGGGGCCTACAATGAAAGTCCAGGGAGGGAGTTGGACCCCTGGGTAGCTTCCTGGGATCAGAGGCCCCTAGGCGAAGGGCCAAGGGGCTCCCTGGGGCCTTTAGTGCTAGTCCAGGGAGAGATGTGGACCCCCAGGTAGCTCGCTGGGGTCAGGGACTCTTAGGTGGAGGGCCAGGGGGCATCCTGGGATCTATACTGCAAGTCCAGGAAGAGAAGAGGACCCCTGGGTAGCTTGCTGGTGTCAAAGGCCCCTGAGTGGAGGGCCAAGGGGCACCCTAGGGTCTATACTGCAAGTCCAGGGAATTCAGTGGACCCCTGGGTAGCTTGCTGGGGTCTTAGGCCCCTAGGTGGAGGGCCCAGGAGGCACCCTGGGGCCTACGCTGCAAGTCCAGGGAGGGAGTTGGACCCCTGGGTAGCTTGCTGGGGTCTGAGACCCCTAGGTGGAGGGCAAGGGGGACCCTGGGGCCTATACTGCAAGCCCAGGGAGTGAGGTGGACCCCTGGGTAGCTTGCTGGGGTCAGAGGCCCCTAGGTGGAGGGCCAGGGGGCACCCTGGGGCCTATACTGCAAGTCCAGGAAGAGAGCTGGACCCCTGGGTAGCTTGCTGGGGTCAGAGACCCCTAGGTGGAGGGCAAGAGGGCACCCTGGGGCCTACATTGCAAGTCCAGGAACAAAGGTGGACCCCTGATTAGCTTGATGGGGTCAGGGGCCCCTAGGTGGAGGGCCAAGTGGCACCCTGGGGCCTTCACTGCATATCCAGGGAAATCAGTGGACCCCTGGGTAGTTTGCTGGGGTGAGAGGCGCCTAGGTGGAGGTCCAGGGGACACCCTGGGGCTTATACTGCAAGTCCAGGGAGAGAGGTGGACCCCTCGGTAGCTTGCTGGGGTCAGGGGCTCTTAGGTGGAGGGCCAGGGGGCATCCTGGGGCCTATACTGCCAGTCCAGGAATAGAAGTGGACCCCAGAGTTGCTTGCTGGGGTTAGAGGACCCTAGGTGAAGGGCCAGGGGGCACCTTGGGGCCTATACTGGAATACCAGGGAGAGAGGTGGACCCCTGGGTAGCTTGCTGGGGTCAGAGGACCCTAGGTGAAGGGCCAGGGGGCACCCTGGGTTCTATACTGCAAGTCCTGGGAGATCGGTGGACTCCTGGGTAGCTTGCTGGGGTCAGAGGCCCCAGGTGAAGGGCAAGGGGGCACCCTGGGGCCTATACTGCAAGTCCAGGGACATCGGTGGACCCCTGGGTAGCTTGCTGGGGTCAGAGGCCCCTAGGTGGAGGGCCCAGGGGCACCCTGGGTCCTATACTGCAAGTCCAGTGAGATCGGTGGACCCCTGGGTAGCTTGCTGGGGTCTGAGACCCTTAGGTGGAGGGCAAGGGGGACCCTGGGGCCTTCACTGCAAGTCCAGGGAGGGAGGTAGACCCCTGGGTAGCTTGCTGGGGTCAGAGGCCTCAAGGTGGAGGGCCAAGGGGCAACCTGGGGCCTGTACTGCAAGACCAGGGATATTGGTGGACCCCTGGGTAGCTTGCTGGCGTCAGAGGCCCCTAGGCTTAGGGCCAGGGGGCACCCTGGGGCCTATACTGCAAGTCCAGGGACATCGGTGGAACCCTGGGTAGCTTGCTGGGGTCATAGGCCCCTAGGTGGAGGGCCAGGGGGCACCCTGGGGCCTACACTGCAAGTCCATGGAGAGATTTGGACCCCTAGGTAGCTTGCTGGGGTCAGAGGCCCCTAGGTGGAGGGCAAGGGGGCACCCTGGGGCCTACACTGCAAGTCCAGGGAGGGATGTGGACCCCTGGGTAGGTTGCTGGGGTCAGATGCCCCTAGGTAGAGGGCCAGGACGCACCCTGGGGCCTATACTGCAAGTCCAGGGAGTGAGGTGGACCCCTGGGTAGCTTGCTGGGGTCAGATGCCCCTAGGTAGAGGGCCAGGACGCACCCTGGGGCCTATACTGTAAGTCCAGGGAGTGAGTTGGACCCCTGGGTAGCTTGCTGGGGTCAGAGGCCCCTAGGTGGAGGGCCAGGGGGCACCCTGGGGCCTTTACTGCAAGTCCAGGGACATTGGTGGACCCCTGGGTAGCTTGCTGGGGTCAGAGGCCCCTAGGCTGAGGGCCAGGGTGCACCCTGGAGCCTATACTGCAAGTCCAAGGAGGGTGGTTGACCCCTGGGTTGCTAGCTGGGTTCAGAGGCCCCTAGGCTAAGTGCCAGGGGGCACCCTGGGGCCTTTACTGCAAGTCCAGGGACATCGGTGGACCGCTGGGTAGCTTGCAGGGGTCAGAGGTCCCTAGGTGGAGGGCCCAGGGGGCACCCTGTGGCCAATACTGCATGTCCAGCGAGATCGGTGGACGCCTGGGTAGCTTGCTGGGGTCAGAGGCCGCTAGATGGAGGGACAGGGGGCACCCTGGGGCCTATACTGCAAGTCCAGGGAGATAGGTGGACCCCTGGGTAGCTTGCTGGAGTCAGAGACCCCTAGGTGGAGGGCAAGGAGGCACCCTGCGGCCTACACTGCAAGTCCAGGGAGGGAGTTGGACCCATGGGTAGCTTGCTGTGGTCTGAGACCCCTAGGTGGAGGGCAAGGGGGACCCTGGGGCCTACACTGCAAGTCCAGGGAGGGAGGTGGACCCCTGGGTAGCTTTCTGGGGTCAGAGGCCCCAAGGTGGAGGGCCAAGGGGCACCCTGGGTTCTATACTGCAAGTCCAGGGACATTGGTGGACTACTTGGTAGCTTGCTGGGGTCAGAAGCCCCTAGGCTTAGGGCCAGGGGGCACCCTGGGGCCTATACTGCAAGTCCAGGGACATCGTTGGAACCCTGGGTAGCTTGCTGGGGTCATAGGCCCCTAGGTGGAGGGCTAGGAAGCACCCTGGGGCCTACACTGCAAGTCCAGGGAGAGATGTGGATCCCTGGGTAGCTTGCTGGGGTCAGAGGACCCTAGGTGAAGGGCCAGGGTGCACCCTGGGGCCTATACTGAGAGTCCAGTGTGAGGGGTGGACCCCTGTGTAGCTTGCTGGTATCAAAGGCCCCTAGGTTTAGGGCCAGGGGGCACCCTGGGGCCTATACTGCAAGTCCACTGAGGGATATGGACCCCTGGGTAGGTTGCTGGGGTCAGATGCCCCTAGGTAGAGGGCCAGGGGGCACCCTGGGGCCTATACTGCAAGTCCAGGGAGTGAGGTAGACCCCTGGGTAGCTTGCTGGGGTCAGAGGCCCCTACGTGGAGGGCCAGGGGGCACCCTGGGGCCTATACTGCAAGTCCAGAAAGAGAAGTTGACCCCTGGGTAGCTTGCTGGGGTCAGGGACCCCTTGGTGGAGGGCCAGGGGGCACCCTGGGGCCTATACTGCAAGCCCAAGGAGGGAGTTGGACCCCTGGGTAGCTTGCTGGGGTCAGGGGCCCCTAGGTGGAGTGCCACGGGCAACTCTGGGGCTTCTACTGCAAGTACAGGGACATCGGTGGACCCCTGGGTAGCTTGCTGGGGTCAGGGGCCCTTAGGTGGAAGGCCAAGGAGCACCCTGGGTCCTATGCTGCAAGTCCAGGGAGGGAGGTGGATCCCTGGGTAGCTTGTTGGGGTGAGGGGCCCCTAGGTGGAGGGCCAGGGGGCACATTGTGGGCTATACTGCAAGCCCAGGAAGAGATATGGACCACTGGGTAGCTTGCTGGGGTCAGGGACCCTTAGGTGGCAGGCCAGGGGGCACCCTGGGGTCTATACTGCAAGTCGAGGAAGAGAAGTGGACCCCTGGGTAGCTTGCTGGGGTCAGGGGCCCCTAGGTGGAGAGAGAGGGGGCACCCTGGAGCCTATACTGCAAGTCCAAGAAGAAAGTTGGACCCCTGGGAAGATTGCTGGGGTCTGGGACCCCAAGGTGGAGGGCCAGGTGGCACCCTGTGAGCTATACTGCAAGTCCAGGAAGAGAGGTTGACCCTGGGTAGCTTGCTGGGGTCAGGGGCCCCTAGGTGGAGTGCCACGGGGAACTCTGAGGCCTATACCTCAAGTCCAGGGACATCGGTGGACCCCTGGATAGCTTGCTTGTGTCAGGGGCCCTTAGGTGGAGGGCCAGGGGGAACCCTGGGGCCTATACTGCCTGTCCAGGAAGAAAGGTGGACCCCTGGGTAGCTTGCTGGGGTCAGAGGCCCCTAGGTGGAGAGCCAGGGGGCACCCTGGGGCCTATACTGCCTGTCCAGGAAGAAAGGTGGACCCCTGGGTAGCTTGCTGGGGTCAGAGGCCCCTAGGTGAAGGGCCAGGGAGCACCCTGGGGCCTATACTGCAAGTCCAGAAAGAGAAGTTGACCCCTGGGTACCTTGCTGGGGTCAGGGACCCCTTGGTGGAGGGCCAGGGGGCACCCTGGGGCCTATACTGCAAGCCCAAGGAGTGAGGTGGACCCCTGGGTAGCTTGCTGGGGTCAGAGGCCCCTAGGTGGAGGGCCAGGGGGCACCCTGGGGTCTATACTGCAAGTCCAGGAAGAGAGGTGGACCCCTGGGTAGCTTGCTGGGGTCAGGGACCCCTTGGTGGAGGGCCAGGGGGCACCCTGGGGCCTATACTGCAAGCCCAAGAAGGGAGTTGGACCTCTGGGTAGCTTGCTGGGGTAAGGGGCCCCTAGGTGGAGTGCCACGGTTAACTCTGGGGCCTATACTGCATGTCCAGGGACATCAGTGGACCCCTGGGTAGCTTGCTGGGGTCAGGGGCCCCTAGGTGGAGGGCCAGGTGGCACCATGGGGCCTATACTGCAAGTCCAGGGAGATCGGTGGACCCCTGGATAGCTTGCTGGGTTCAGAGGCCCCTAGGTGGAGGGCCAGGGGGCACCCTGGGGCCTATACTGCAAGTCCAGGAAGAAAGGTGGACCCCTGGGTAGCTTGCTGGGGTCAGAGGCCCCTAGGTGGAGGGCCCAGGGGATACCCTGGGACCTATACTGCTAGTCCAGGGAGGGAGGTGTACCCCTCGGTAGCTTGCTGGGGTCAGAGACCCCTAGGTGGAGGGCCAACGAGCACCCTGGGGCTTATACTGCAAGTACAGGGACATCGGTGGAACCCTGGGTAGCTTGCTGGGGTCAGGGGCCCTTAGGTGGAGGGCCAGGGGGAACCCTGGGGCCTATACCGCAAGTCCAGGGAGATCGGTGGACCCCTGGGTAGCTTGCTGGGGTCAGAGGCCCCTAGGTGAAGGGCCAGGGGGCACCCTGGGGCCTGTACTGCAAGTCCAGAAAGAGAAGTTGACACTTGGGTAGCTTGCTGGGGTCAGGGACCCCTTGGTGGAGGGCCAGGGGGCACCCTGGGGCCTATACTGCAAGCCCAAGGAGGGAGTTGGACCCCTGGGTAGCTTGCTGGGGTCAGGTTCCCCTGGGGGGAGGGCAAGTTGGCAATCTGTGGGCTATACTGCAAGTCCAGGGAGAGAGGTGGACCCCTGGGTAGCTTGCTTGGGTCATAGGCTCCTAGGTGGAGGGCCAGGGGGCACCCTGGGACCTATACTGCTAGTCCAGGGAGAGAGGTGGATCCCTCGGTAGCTTGCTGGGGTCAGGTTCCCCTAGGTGGAGGGCCAGTTGGCACCCTGTGGGCTATACTGCAAGTCCAGGGAGAGAGGTGGACCCCTGGGTAGCTTGCTTGGGTCATAGGCTCCTAGGTGGAGGGCCAGGGGGCACCCTGGGGCCTACACTGCAAGTCCAGTGAGAGATGTGGACCCCTGGGTAGTTTGCTGGGGTCAGAGGCACCTAGGTGGAAGGCCAAGGGGGCCTATACTGCAAGTCCAGGAGGAGAAGTGTACTCCTGGGTAGCTTGCTGGGGTCAGGGGCCCCTAGGTGTAGGGCCAGGGGGCACCCTGGGGCCTATACTGCAAGTCTAGGGATACCGGTGGACCCCTGGGTAGCTTGCTGGGGTCAGGGGACCCTGGGTGGAGGGTCAGGGCGCTCCCTGGGGCTATACTGCAAGTCCAGGAAGAGATGTGGACCCCTGGGTAGCTTGCTGGGGTCAGGGGCCCCTAGTTGTAGGGAGAGGGGGCACCCTGGGGCCTAAACTGCAAGTCCAGGAACAAAGGTGGACCCCTGATTAGCTTGATGGGGTCAGGGGCCCCTAGGTGGAGGGCCAAGAGGCACCCTGGGGTCTTCACTGCATATCCAGGGACATCGGTGGACCCCTGGGTAGTTTGCTGGGGTCAGAGGTGCCTAGGTGGATGTCCAGGGGACACTCTGGGACCTATACTGCAAGTCCAGGGAGAGAGTTGGACCCCTGGGTAGCTTGCTGGGGTCAGAGGCTCTTAGGTGGAGGGCCAGGGGGCATCCTGGGGACTCTACTGCAAGTCCAGGAATAGAAGTGGACCCCTGAGTTGCTTGCTGGGGTCAGAGGACCCTAGGTGAAGGGCCAGGGGGCACCCTGGGGCCTATACTGCAATACCAGGGAGAGAGGTGGACCCCTGGGTAGCTTGCTGGGGTCAGAGGACCCTAGGTGAAGGGCCAGGGGGCACCCTGGGTTCTATACTACAAGTCCTGGGAGATCGGTGGACTCCTGGGTAGCTTGCTGGGGTCAGAGGCCCCAGGTTAAGGGCAAGGGGGCACCCTGGAGCCTATACTGCAAGTCCAGGGAGAAAGGTGGACCCCTGGGTAGCTTGCTGGGGTCAGAGGCCCCTAGGTGGAGGGCCAAGGGGCACCCTGGGGTCTATACTGCAAGTCCAGCGAGATCGGTGGACCCCTGGGTAGCTTGCTGGGGTCTGAGACCCTTGGGTGGAGTGCAAGGGGGACCCTGGGGCCTACACTGCAAGTCCAGGGAGAGAGGTGGACCCTTGGGTAGCTTGCAAAGGTCAGAGACCCTTTGGTGGAGGGCAAAGGGGCACCCTGGGGCCTACACTGCAAATCCAGGGACATCGGTGGACCCCTGGGTAGTTTGCTGGGGTCAGAGGCACCTAGGTGGAGGTCCAGGGGGCACCCTGGGGCCTATACTGCAAGTCCAGGGAGAGAGGTGGACATCTGGGTAGCTTGCTGGGGTCATGGGCCCCTAGGTGGAGGGCAATGGGCCACCATTAAGCTTATACTGCAAGTCCAGGGAGAGAGGTGGACCCCTGGGTAGCTTGCTGGGGTCAGAGGCCCATGGGTGGAGGGAGAGGGGGCACCCTGAGCCTATACTGCAAGCCCAGGGAGAGAGGTGGACCCCTGGGTAGCTTGCTGGGGTCAGAGACTGTTAATTGGAAGGCAAGGGGGCACCCTGGGCCCTCTACTGCAAGTCCAGGAAGGGAGGTAGACCCCTGGGAAGCTTGCTGTGGTCAGAGGCCCCTAGGTGGAAACCCAGAAGGTCCCTTGGGGCCTATACTGCAAGCCCAGGGAGAGAGGTGAACCCCTGGGTAGCTTGTTGGGGTGAGGGGCCCCCAGGTGGAAAGCCAGGGGGCACATTGTGGGCTATACTCCAAGCCCAGGAAGAGTTATGGACCACTGGGTAGCTTGCTGGGGTCAGGGGCCCCTAGGTGGATGGATAGGGGGCACCCTGGAGAGTATACAGCAAGTCCAGGAAGAGAGGTGGACCCCTGGGTAGCTTGCAGGGGTCAGGGACCCCTAGCTGGAAGGCCAAGGGGCACCCTGGGGCCTTTACTGTAAGTCCAGGGAGAGAGGTTGACCCCTGGGTAGCTTGCTGGGGTCAGGGGCCCTTAGGTGGAGGGCCAGGGGGCACCCTGGGGCCTATACTACAAGTCCAGGGAGATCGGTGGACCCCTGGATAGCTTGCTTGGGTCAGAGGCCCGTAGGTGGAGGGCCAGGGGGCACCCTGGTTCCTATACTGCAAGTCCAGGAAGAAAGGTGGACCCCTGGGTAGCTTGCTGGGGTCAGAGGCTCCTAGGTGAAGGACCAGGAGGCACCCTGGGGCCTATACTGCAAGTCCAGGAAGAGATGTGGACCCCTCGGTAGCTTGCTGGGGTCAAGGGCCCCTAGGTGTAGGGAGAGGGGGCACCCTTGGGCCTACACTGCAAGTCCAGGGAGAGAGTTGGACCCCTGGGTAGCTTGCTGGGGTCAGGGGGCCTTAGGTGGAGGGCCAGGGGGCCCCCTGGGGCCTATACCACAAGTCCGGGAAGAGAAGTTTACCTCTGGGTAGCTTGCTGGGGTCAAAGGCTCCTAGGTGGAGGGCCAGGGGGCACCCGGGGGCCTATACTGCAAGTCCAGGAAGAGAGGTGGACTACTGGGTAGCTTGCTGGGGTCAGGGGCCCCTAGGTGGAGGGCCAGGGGGTACCCTGGGGCCTATACTGCAAGTCCAGGGAGAGAGGTGGACCCCCTCGTACCTTGCTGGTTTCAGGGGCTCTTAGGTGTAGGGCCAGGGGGCAGCTTGGGGCCTATACTACAAGTCCAGGGAGAGAGGTGGACCCCCGGGTAGCTTGCTGGGGTCAGAGGCTCTTAGGTGGAGGGCCAAGAAGCAGCCTGGGGCCTATGCTGCAAGTCCAGGGACATCGGTGGACCCCTGGGTAGCTTGCTGGGGTCAGAGATCCATAGGTGGAGGGCAAGGGGCACCCTGGGGCCTATACTGCAAGTCCAGGGACATCGCTGGAACCCTGGGTAGGTTGCTGGGATCAGAGATCCCTAGGTGGAGGTTTAGGGGGCACCCTGGGGCCTACACTGCAAGTCCAGGGAAAGAGGTGGACCCCTGGGTAGCCTGCTGGGGTCAGAGGCCCCTAGGTGGAGGGCCAGGGGGCACCCTGGGGCCTATACTGCAAGCCCAGGGACATCAGTGGACCCCTGGGTAGCTTGCTGGGGTCAGGGGGCCTTAGGTGGAGGGCCAGGGGGCACCCTGGGGCCTATACTGCAAGTCCGGGAAGAGAAGTTTACCTCTGGGTAGCTTGCTGGGGTCAGAGGCTCCTAGGTGGAGGGCCAGGGGGCACCCTGGGGCCTATACTGCAAGTCCAGGGACATCGCTGGAACCCTGGGTAGGTTGCTGGGATCAGAGATCCCTAGGTGGAGGTTCAGGGGGCACCCTGGGGCCTACACTGCAAGTCCAGGGAAAGAGGTGGACCCCTGGGTAGCCTGCTGGGGTCAGAGGCCCCTAGGTGGAGGGCCAGGGGGCACCCTGGGGCCTATACTGCAAGCCCAGGGACATCAGTGGACCCCTGGGTAGCTTGCTGGGGTCAGGGGGCCTTAGGTGGAGGGCCAGGGGGCACCCTGGGGCCTATACTGCAAGTCCGGGAAGAGAAGTTTACCTCTGGGTAGCTTGCTGGGGTCAGAGGCTCCTAGGTGGAGGGCCAGGGGGCACCCTGGGGCCTATACTGCAAGTCCAGGGACATCGGTGGACCCCTGGGTAGCTTGCTGGGGTCAGGGGGCCTTAGGTGGAGGGCCAGGGGGCACCCTGGGGCCTATACTGCAAGTCCAGGAAGAGAAGTGGACCCCTGGGTAGCTTGCTGGGGTCAGAGGCCCCTAGATGGAGGGCCAGGGGGCACAATGGGGCCTATACTGCAAGTCCAGGGAGTGAGGTGGACTCCTCGGTAGCTTGCTGGTGTCAGAGGCCCCTAGGTGGAGGTTCAGGGGGAACCCTGGGGCCTACACTGCAAGTCCAGGGAGAGAGGTGGACCCCTGGGTAGCTTGCTGGGGTCAGAGACCCCTAAGTGGAGGGCAAGGGGGCACTCTGAGGGCCTACATTAAAACTCCATGGAGGGAGGTGGACCCCAGGGTAGCATTCTGGGGTCAGAGGCCCCTAGGTGGAGGGCCAGGGGGCAATCTGGGGCATATACTGCAAGTCCAGGGACATCAGTGGACCCCTGGATAGCTTGCTGGGTTCAGAGGCGCCTAGGTGGAGGGCCAGGGGGCACCCTGGGGCCTATACTGCAAGTCCAGGGAGAGAGGTGGACACCTGGGTAGATTGCTGGGGTCAGAGGCCCCTAGTTGTAAGGCCAGGGGGCACCCTGGGGCCTATACTGCAAGTCTAGGGATACCGGTGGACCCCTGGGTAGCTTGCTGGGGTCAGTGGACCCTGGGTGGAGGGTCAGGGCGCTCCCTGGGGCTATACTGCAAGTCCAGGAAGAGATGTGGACCCCTGGGTAGCTTGCTGGGGTCAGGGGCCCCTAGTTGTAGGGAGAGGGGGCACCCTGGGGCCTAAACTGCAAGTCCAGGAAGAAAAGTGGACCCCTGTGTAGCTTGTTGGGTTCAGGGGCCCCTAGGTGGAGGGCCAGGGGGCACCCTGGGGAATAAACTGCACGTCCAGGGACATCGGTGGACCCCTGGGTAGCTTGCTGGGTTCAGAGGTCTCTAGATGGAGGGACAGGGGGCACCCTGGGGCCTATACTGCAAGTCCAGGAAGAGATGTGGACCCCTGGGTAGCTTGCGGGGGTCAAGGGCCCCTAGGTGGAGGGCCAGGGGGCACCCTGGGGAATATACTGCAATTCCATGGACATCGGTGGACCCCTGGGTAGCTTGCTGGGTTCAGAGGCCTCTAGATGGAGGGACAGGAGGCACCCTGGGGCCTATACTGCAAGTCCAGGGACATCAGTGGACCCCTTGGTAGCTTGCTGGGGTCAGAGGTGCCTAGGTGGAGGGCCAGGGGGCACCCTGGGGCCTATACTGCAAGTCCAGGGACATCGGTGGAACCCTGGTTAGCTTGATGGGGTGAGAGGCCCCTAGGTGGAGGGCCAAGGGGCACCCTGGGGCCTATACTGCAAATCCAGGGAGGGAGGTGGACCCCTGGGTAGCTTGCTGGGGTCAGAGGCCCCTAGGTGGAGGGCCAGGGGGCACCCTGGGGCCTATACTGCAAGTCCAGGAAGAGATGTGGACCCCTCGGTAGCTTGCTGGGGTCAAGGGCCCCTAGGTGTAGGGAGAGGGGGCACCATGGGGCCTATACTGCAAGTCCAGGAAGAGAGGTGGACCCCTGGGTAGCTTGCAGGGTTCAGTTTCACCTAGGTGGAGAGCCAGGGGGCACCCTGAGGCCTATACTGCAAGTCCAGGAAGAGATGTGGACCCCTGGGAAGCTTGCTGCGGTCAGAGGCCCCTAGGTGGAGGGCCAGGGGGCACCCTGGGGCCTATACTGCAAGTCCAGGGAGAGAAGTGGACCCCTGGGTACCTTGCTGGGGTCAGAGGCCCCTAGGTGGAGGGCCAAGGGGCACCCTGGTGTCTTAACTGCAAGTCCAGGGATATCGGTGGACCTCTGGTTAGCTTGCTGGGGTGAGAGGCCCCTAGGTGAAGGGCTAGGGGGCACCCTGGGGCCTTTATTGTAAGTCCAGGGAAATCAGTGGACCCCTGGGTAGCTTGCTTGGGTCAGAGGTTATTAGATGGAGGGCCAGGGGGCACCCTGGGGCCTATACTGCAAGTCCAGGGACATCAGTGGACCCTTGGGTAGCTTGCTGGGGTCAGAGGCGCCTATTTGGAGGACCAGGGGGCACCCTGGGGCCTATACTGCAAGTCCAGGAAGACATGTGGACCCCTGGGTAGCTTGCTGGGGTCAGGGGCCCCTGGGTGGAGGGCCAGGGGGCACCCTGTGGAATATACTGCAAGTCCAGGGACATCGATGGTCCCCTTGGTTGCTTGCTGGGGTCAGAGGCCCCTAAGTGGAGGCCAGGGGGCACCCTGGGCCCTATCCTGCAAGTCCAGGGAGAGAGGTGGAAACCTGGGTAGCTTGCTGGGGTCAGGGGCCCCTAGGTGGAGGGAGAGGGGGCACCCTGGGGTCTATACTGCAAGTCTAGGGACATCGGTGGACCCCCGGGTAGCTTGCTGGGGTCAGAGGCCCCTAGATGGAGGGACAGGGGGCACCCTAGGGCCTATACTGCAAGTCCAGGGACATCGGTGGACCCCTGGGTAGCTTGCTGGGGTCAGGGGACCCTAGGTGGAGGGCCAGGGCGCACCCTGAGTCCTATACTGCAAGTCCAGGAAGAGAGGTGGACGCCTGGGTAGCTTGCTGGGTTCAGGGGCCCCTAGGTGGAGGTCCAGGGGCCACCCTGGGGAATATACTGCAAGTTCAGGGACATCGGTGGACCCCTGGGTAGCTTGCTGGGGTCAGAGGCCCCTAGGTGGAGAGCCAAGGGGCACCCTGGTGTCTATACTGCAAGTTCTGGGACATCGGTGGACCCCTGGTTAGCTTGCTGGGGTGAGAGGCCCCTAGGTGGAGGGCCAGGGGGCACCCTGGGGCCTATACTGCAAGTCCAGGAAGAGATGTGGACCCCTGGGTAGCTTGCTGGTGTCAGGGGCCCCTAGGTGGAGGGCCAGGAGGCACCCTGGGGCCTATACTGCAAGTCCAGGAAGACATGTGGACCCCTGGGTAGCTTGCTGGGGTCAGGGGCCCCTGGGTGGAGGGCCAGGGGGCACCCTGTGGAATATACTGCAAGTCCAGGGACATCGATGGTCCCCTTGGTTGCTTGCTGGGGTCAGAGGCTTCTAGATGGAGAGCCAAGGGTCACCCTGGGGCCTATACTGCAAGTCTAGGGAGAGAGGTGGACCCCTGGGTAGCTTGCTGGGGTCAGAGGCCTCTAGGTGGAGGGCCAGGGGGCACCCTGGGGCCTATACTGCGAGTCCAGGGAGAGATGTGGACCAATGGGTAGCTTGCTGGGGTCAGAGGCCTCTAGGTGGAGGGCCAGGGGGCACCCTGGGGCCTACACTGCAAGTCCAGGGACGTCGGAGGACCCTCGGTAGCTTGCTGGGGTCAGAGGCGCCCAGGTGGAGGGCCAGAGGGCATCCTGGGGCCTATACTGCAAGTCCAGGGATATCGGTGGACCCCTGGTTAGCTTGCTGGGGTGAGAGTCCCCTAGGTGAAGGGCCAAGGGGCACCCTGGGGCCTTTACTGCAAGTCCAGGGAAATCAGTGGACCCCTGGGTAGCTTGCTGGGGTCAGAGGCCGCTAGATGTAGGGCCAGGGGGCACCATGGGGCCTATACTACAAGTCTAGGGACATCAGTGGACCCCTGGGTAGCTTGCTGGGGTCAGAGGCCCTTAGGTGAAGGGCCAGGGGGCACCCTGGGGCCTATACTGCAAGTCCGGGAAGAGAAGGGAAACCCCTGGGTAGCTTGCTGGGATCAGGGGCCCTTAGGTGGAGGGCCAGGGGGCACCTTGGGGCCTATACTGCAAGTTCAGTAAGAGAAGTGGACCTCTGGGTTGCTTGCTGCGGTCAGAGGCCCCTAGGTGGAGGGCCAGGGGGCACCCTGGGGCCTATACTGCAAGTCCAGGGAGTGAGGTGGACTCCTCGGTAGCTTGCTGGGGTCATAGACTCCTAGTTCGAGGACCAGGGGGCACCCTGGGGCCTATACTGCAAGACCAGGGAGAGAGATGGACCCCTGGGTAGCTTGCTGGGGCCAGAGTCCCCTAGGTGAAGGGCCAGGGGCCCCCTGGGTCCTTTACTGCAAGTCTAGGGAAATCGGTGGACCCCTCGGTAGCTTGCTGAGATCAGAGACCCCTAGTTGGAGGGCAAGGGGGAACCCTGGGGCCTACACTGCAAGTCCAGGGACATCTGTGGACCCCTGGGTAGTTTGCTTGGGTCAGAGTCCCTTAGATGGAGGGCCAGGGGGCACCCTGGGGCCTATACTGCAAGTCCAGGGAGAGAGGTGGACCCCTGGGTAGCTTGCTGGGGTCATAGGCGCCTAGGTGGAGGGCCAGGGGGCACCCTGGGGCCAATACTGCAAGTCCAGGGACATCGGAGGACCCCTGAGTAGCTTGCTGGGGTCAGAGGCCTTTGGGTGGAGGGCCAGGGTGCACCCTGGGGCCTATACTGCAAGTCCAGGGAGAGAGGTGGACCCCTGGGTAGCTTGATTGGGTCATAGGCCCCAAGGTGGAGGGCCAGGAGGCACCCTGGGGCCTATACTGCAAGTACAGGGAGAGAGGTGGACCCCTGGGTAGCTTGCTGGGGTCATAGGCCCCTAGGTAGAGGGCCAGGGGGCACCCTGGGGCCTATATTGCAAGTCCAGGGACATCGGAGGACCCCTGGGTAGCTTGCTGGGGTCAGAGGCCGTTGGGTGGAGGGCCAGGGTGCACCTTGGGGCCTATACTGCAAGTCCAGGATGAGAAGTGAAACCCCTGAGTAGCTTGCTGGGATCAGTGGCCCTTAGGTGGAGGGCCAGGGGGCACCTTGGGGCCTATACTGCAAGTCCAGGAAGAGAAGTGGACCCCTGGGAAGCTTGCTGCGGTCAGAGGCCCCTAGGTGGAGGGCCAGGGGGCACCCTGGGGCCTATACTGCAAGTCCAGGGAAAGAGATGGACCCCTGGGTAGCTTGCTGGGGTCAGAGACCCCTAGGTGAAGGGCCAGGGGTCACCCTGGGGCCTACACTGCAAGTCTAGGGAAATCGGTGGACCCCTGGGTAGCTTGCTGGGTTCAGAGACCCCTAGGTGGAGGGCAAGGGGGCACCCTGGGGCCTACACTGCAAGTCCAGGGAGGGAATTGGACCCCTGGGTAGCTTGCTGGGGTCAGAGGCCACTGGGTGGAGGGCCAGGGGGCACCCTAGGGAATATACTGCAAGTCCAGGGACATCGGTGGACCCCTGGGTAGCTTGCTGGGGTCAGTGGCCCCTAGATGGAGGGCCAGGGGGCACCCTGGGGCCTATACTGCAAGTCCAGGGACATCGGTGGACACCTAGGTAGCTTGCTGGGGTCAGAGGCCACTGGGTGGACGGCCAGGGGCACCCTGGGGCCTATACTGCAAGTCCAGGGAAATTGGTGGACCCCTGGGTAGCTTGCTAGGGTCAGATGCCCCTAGGCTGAGGGCCAGGGGTCACCCTGGGGCCTACACTGCAAGTCCAGGGAGGGAAGTGGACCCCTGGGTAGCTTGCTGGGGTCAGAGGCCACTGGGTGGAGGGCCAGGGGGCACCCTAGGGAATATACTGCAAGTCCAGGGACATCGGTGGACCCCTGGGTAGCTTGCTGGGGTCAGTGGCCCCTAGATGGAGGGCCAGGGGGCACCCTGGGGCCTATACTGCAAGTCCAGGGACATCGGTGGACACCTAGGTAGCTTGCTGGGGTCAGAGGCCACTGGGTGGAGGGCCAGGGGGCACCCTGGGGCCTATACTGCAAGTCCAGGGACTTTGGTGGACCCCTAGGTAGCTTGCTGGGGTCAGGGGCCCTTAGGTGGACGGACAGGGGGCACCTTGGGGGCTATACTGCAAGTCAAGGAAGAGAGATGGACACCTTGGTAGCTTGCTGGGGTCAGAGACCCCTAGGTGAAGGGCCAGGGGTCACCCTGGGGCCTACACTGCAAGTCTAGGGAAATCGGTGGACCCCTGGGTAGCTTGCTGGGATCAGAGACCCCTAGGTGGAGGGCAAGGGGGCACCCTGGGGCCTACACTGCAAGTCCAGGGAGGGAATTGGACCCCTGGGTAGCTTGCTGGGGTCAGAGGCCACTGGGTGGAGGGCCAGGGGGCACCCTAGGGAATATACTGCAAGTCCAGGGACATTGGTGGACCCCTGGGTAGCTTGCTGGGGTCAGTGGCCCCTAGATGGAGGGCCAGGGGGCACCCTGGGGCCTATACTGCAAGTCCAGGGACATCGGTGGACACCTAGGTAGCTTGCTGGGGTCAGAGGCCACTGGGTGGACGGCCAGGGGGCACCCTGGGGCCTATACTCTAAGTCCAGGGAAATTGGTGGACCCCTGGGTAGCTTGCTAGGGTCAGATGCCCCTAGGCTGAGGGCCAGGGGTCACCCTGGGGCCTACACTGCAAGTCCAGGGAGGGAAGTGGACCCCTGGGTAGCTTGCTGGGGACAGAGGCCACTGGGTGGAGGGCCAGGGGGCACCCTAGGGAATATACTGCAAGTCCAGGGACATCGGTGGACCCCTGGGTAGCTTGCTGGGGTCAGTGGCCCCTAGATGGAGGGCCAGGGGGCACCCTGGGGCCTATACTGCAAGTCCAGGGACATCGGTGGACACCTAGGTAGCTTGCTGGGGTCAGAGGCCACTGGGTGGAGGGCCAGGGGGCACCCTGGGGCCTATACTGCAAGTCCAGGGACTTTGGTGGACCCCTAGTTAGCTTGCTGGGGTCAGGGGCCCTTAGGTGGACGGACAGGGGGCACCTTGGGGGCTATACTGCAAGTCAAGGAAGAGAGATGGACACCTTGGTAGCTTGCTGGGGTCAGGGGACCCTCAGTGTAGGGCCAGGGGGCACCCTGGGGCCTATAATGCAAGTCCAGGAAGAGAGGTGGACCCCTGGGTAGCTTGCTGGGGTCAGGGGCTCCTAGGTGGAGTGAGAGGGGGCACCCTGGGGCCTATACTGCAAGTCCAGGAAGAGAGGTGGACCCCTGGGTAGCTTGCTGGGTTCAGGGGCCCATAGGTGGAGGGCCAGGGGGCACCCTGGAGAATATACTGCAAGTCCTGGGACATCGGTGGATCCCTGGGTAGCTTGCTGGGGTCAGAGGCCCCTAGATGGAGGGCCAGGGGGCACCCTGGGGCCTATACTGCAAGTCCAGGGACATCGGTGGACCCCTGGGTAGCTTGCTGGGGTCAGAAGCGCCTAGGTGGAGGGCCAGGGGGCACCCTGGGGCCTAAACTGCAAGTCCAGGAAGAGAAATGGACCCCTGGGTAGCTTGCTGGGGTCAGTGGCCCCTAGGCGGAGGGCAAGGGGGCACCCTGGGGCCTATACTGCAAGTCCAGGAAGAGATGTGGACCCCTGGGTAGCTTGCTGGTGTCAGATGATCGTAGGTGGAGGGCCAGGGGGCACCCCGAGAACTATACTGCAAGTCCAGGAAGAGAAATGGACCCCTGGGTAGCTTGCTGGGGTCAGAGACCCCTAGGTGGAGGGCAAGGAGTTACCCTGGGGACTACACTGTAAGTCCAGGGAGGGAGGTGGACCCCTGGGTAGCTTGCTGGGGTCAGAGACCCCTAGGTGGAGGGCAAGGGGGCACCCTGGGGTCTACATTGCAAGTCCAGGGACATCGGTGGACCCCTGGGTAGCTTGCTAGGGTCAGAGGCCCCTAGGCTGAGGGCCAGGGGTCACCCTGGGCCTATACTGCAAGTCCAGGGACATCTGTGGAACCCTGAGTAGCTTGCCGGGGTCAGAGACCCCTAGGTGGAGGTTCAGGGTGCACCCTGGGGCCTATACTGTAAGTCCAGGGAGTGAGGTGGACCCCTGGGTAGCTTGCTGGGGTCATACGCTCCTAGGTTGAGGGCCAGGGGGCATCCTGGAGCCTACACTGCAAGTCCAGGGAGAGAGGTGGACCCCTGGGTAGCTTGCTGGGGTCAGAGGCCACTAGGTGGAAGGCAAAGGGGCACCCTGGGTCCTATGCTGCAAGTCCAGGGAGGAATGTGGACCCCTGGGTAGGTTGCTGGGGTCAGAAGCCCCTAGGTAGAGGGCCAGGGGGCACACTGTGAGCTATACTGCAAGTCCAGGAAGAGAGTTGGACCCCTGGGTAGCTTGCTGGGGTCAGAGACAAATAGGTGGAGGGCAAGGGGTTACCCTGGGGACTACACTGCAAGTCCAGGGAAATCGGTGGACCCCTGGGTAGCTTGCTGGGATCAGAGACCCCTAGGTAGAGGGCCAGGGGGCACACTGTGAGCTATACTGCAAGTCCAGGAAGAGAGTTGGACCCCTGGGTAGCTTGCTGGGGTCAGAGACAAATAGGTGGAGGGCAAGGGGTTACCCTGGGGACTACACTGCAAGTCCAGGGAGGGAGGTGGACCCCTGGGTAGCTTGCTGGGGTCAGAGGCCCCTAGGTAAAGGGCCAGGGGGCACCCTGGGGCCTATACTGCAAGTCTAGGAAGAGAGGTGGACACTGGGTAGCTTGGTGGGGTCAGGTGCCCGTAGGTGGAAGGCCAGGGGGCACCCTGGGGCCTATACAGCAAGTCCAGGGAGAGAGGTGGACCCCCGGGTAGCTTGCTGGGTTCTGGGGCCCCTAATTAGAGGGCCAGGGGGCACCCTGGGGTCTATACTGCAAGTCCAGGGAGAGAGGTGGACCCCTGGGTAGCTTGCTGCGGTCAGGAGCCCCTAAGTGGAGGGCCAGGGGGCACCCTGGGGCCTATACTGCAAGTCCAGGGACATCGGTGGACCCCAGGGTAGCTTGCTCTGGTCAGAGGCGCCTAGGTGGAGGGCCAAGGGGCACCTTGGGGCCTATACTGCAAGTCCAGGAAGAGAAGGGAAACCCCTGCGTAGCTTGCTGGGGTGAGGGGCCCTTAGGTGGAGGGCCAGGGGGCACCTTGGGGCCTATACTGCAAGTTCAGTGAAAGAAGTGGACCTCTGGGTTGCTTGCTGCGGTCAGAGGCCCCTAGGTGGAGGGCCAGGGGGCACCCTTGGGCCTATACTGCAAGTCCAGGGAGTGAGGTGGACTCCTCGGTAGCTTGCTGGGGTCATAGACTCCTAGTTCGAGGACCAGGGGGCACCCTGGGGCCTATACTGCAAGACCAGGGAGAGAGATGGACCCCTGGGTAGCTTGCTGGGGCCAGAGTCCCCTAGGTGAAGGGCCAGGGGCCCCCTGGGTCCTTTACTGCAGTTCTAGGGAAATCGGTGGACCCCTGGGTAGCTTGCTGGGATCAGAGACCCCTAGGTGGAGGGCAAGGGGGAACCCTGGGGCCTACACTGCAAGTCCAGGTACATCTGTGGACCCCTGGGTAGTTTGCTTGGGTCAGAGTCCCTTAGATGGAGGGCCAGGGGGCACCCTGGGGCCTATACTGCAAGTCCAGGGAGAGAGGTGGACCCCTGGGTAGCTTGCAGGGGTCATAGGCGCCTAGGTGGAGGGCCAGGGGGCACCCTGGGGCCAATACTGCAAGTCCAGGGACATCGGAGGACCCCTGGGTAGCTTGCTGGGGTCAGAGGCCTTTGGGTGGAGGGCCAGGGTGCACCCTGGGGCCTATACTGCAAGTACAGGGAGAAAGGTGGACCCCTGGGTAGCTTGCTGGGGTCAGAGGCCCCTAGGTAGAGGGCCAGGGGGCACCCTGGGGCCTATATTGCAAGTCCAGGGACATCGGAGGACCCCTGGGTAGCTTGCTGGGGTCAGAGGCCTTTGGGTGGAGGGCCAGGGTGCACCTTATGGCCTATACTGCAAGTCCAGGATGAGAAGTGAAACCCCTGGGAAGCTTGCTGCGGTCAGAGGCCCCTAGGTGGAGGGCCAGGGGGCACCCTGGGGCCTATACTGCAAGTCCAGGGAAAGAGGTGGACCCCCGGGTAGCTTGCTGGGTTCTGGGGCCCCTAATTAGAGGGCCAGGGGGCACCCTGTGGGCTATACTGCAAGTCCAGGGAGGGAGGTGGACCCCTGGGTAGCTTGCTGGGGTCAAGGGCCATTAGGTGGGGGGCCAGGGGGCTCCCTGTGGGCTATACTGCAATTCCAGAAAGAGAGGGTGACCCCTGGGTAGCTTTCTGGGGTCAGATGCCCCTAGGTGGAGGGCCAGGGTGCACCCTGGGGCCTATACTGCAAGTCAAGGGAAAGAGGTGGACCCCTAGGTAGCTTGCTGGGGTCCTACGCTCATAGGTGGAGGGCCAGGGGGCAACCAGGGGACTACACAGCAAGTCCAAGAAGAGAGGACGCCCCCTGGGTAGCTTGCTGGGGTCAGAGGCCCCTAGGTGGAGGGCCGAGGAGCACCCTGGGGCTTATACTGCAAGTCCAGGGACATCGGTGGACCCCTGGGTAGCTTGCTGGGGTCAGGGGCCCTTAGGTGGAAGGTCAGGGGGCACTCTGGGGCCTATACTGCAAGTCCAGGAAGAGAAGTGGACCACTGGGTAGCTTGCTGGGGTCAGAGGCCCCTAGGTGGAAAGCCAGGGGGCACCCTGGGGCCTATACTGCAAGTCCAGGATAAGAGGTGGACCCCTGGGTGGCTTGCTGGGGTCAGAGGCCCCTAGGTGGAGGGCCAAGGGGCACAATAGGGCCTATACTGCAAGTCGAGGGACATCAGTGGACCCCTGGGTAGCTTGCTGGGGTCAGAGGCCCATAGTTGGAGGGCCAGTGGGCACCCTGGGGCCTATACTGCAAGTCCAGGAAGAGAATTGGACCCCTGGATAGCTTGCTGGTGTCAGGGGCCCCTAGGTGGAGGGCCAGTGGGCACCCTGGGGCCTATACTGCAACTCAAGGAAGAGATGTGGACCCCTGGGTACCTTGCTGGGGTCAGGAGCCCCTGGGTGGAGGGCAAGGGGGCACTCTTGGGCCTACAATGCAAGTCCAGGGAGGGAGGTGGACCCTTGGGTAGCTTGCTAGGGTCAGAGGCCCCTGGGTGGAGGGCCAGGGGGCACCCTGGGGCCTATACTGCAAGTCCAGGGAGGGAGGTGGATCCCTGGGTAGCTTGTTGGGGTCAGAGGCTTCTGGATGGACGGCCAGGGGGCACCCTGTGGGCTATACTGCAAGTCCAGGAAGAGAAGTGGACCCCTGGGTAGCTTGCTGGGGTCAGAGGCCCCTAGGTGGTGGGCCAGGGGGCACCCTGTGGGCTATACTGCAAGTCCAGGAAGAGAAGTGCACCCCTGGGTAGCTTGCTGGGGTCATAGGCTGCTAGGTGGAAGGCCAGGGGGCACCCTGGGGCCTATACTGCAAGTCCAGGGACATCGGTGGACCCCTGGGTAGCTTGCTGGGGTCATAGGCTGCTAGGTGGAAGGCCAGGGGGCACCCTGGGGCCTATACTGCAAGTTCAGGGAGAGAGATGGACAAATGGGTAGCCTGCTGGGGTAAAGCGACCCTAGGTGAAAGGCCAGGGGGTACACTGGGGGATATACTGCAAGTCCAGGGAGTGAGGTGGACCCCTGGGTAACTTCCTGGGTTCAGAGACTCATGGGTGGAGGGCCAGGGGGCAACGTGGGGAATACACAGCATGTTCAGGGAGAGAGGAGGCCCTCTGGGTAGCTTGCTTGTGTCAAACACCCCTAGGTGCAGGGCAAGGGGGCACCCTGGAGCCTATACTGCAAGTCCAGGGATGTAGGTGGACCCCTGGGTAGCTTGCTGGTGTAAGGGGCTCTAGGTCGAGGGCCAGGGGGCACCTTGGGGCCTATACTGCAAGTCCAGTGAGAGAGGTGGACCCCTGGGTAGCTTGCTGGGGTTATAGGCTCATAGGTGGAGGGCTAGGTGGCACCCTGGGGACTACACTGCAAGTCCAGGGAGAGAGGGGGACCCCTGGTTAGCTTGCTGGTGTCAAGGGCTCTAGGTGGAGGGCCAGGGGACACCCTGGGGCCTATACTGCAAGTCCAGGGACATCGGTGGACCCCTCGGTAGCTTGCTGGGGTCAGAGGCGGCTAGGTGGAGGGCCAGGGGCACCCTGGGGCCTACACTGCAAGTCAAGGGAGAGATGGTGACCCCCGGGTAGCTTGCTGGGGTCAGGGGCTCTTATATGAAGGGCCAGGGGGCATCCTGGGGCCTATACTGCAAGTCCAGGGACATCGGTGAACCCCTGGTTAGCTTGCTTGGGTCATAGGGTCCTAGGTGGAGGGCCAGGGGGCACCCTGGGGCCTACACTGCAAGTCCAGGGAGAGAGGAGTACCCCTGGATAGCTTGCTGGGGTCAGAGGCCCTTAGGTGAATGGCCCAGGGGGCACCCTAGGGCCTATACTGCAAGTCCAAGGAGAGAGGTGGACCCCTGGGTAGCTTGCTGGCATCAGAGGCCCCTAGGTGGAGGGCTAGGGGGCACCCTAGGGCCTATATTGCAAGTCCAGGGAGGGAGGTGGACCCCTGGGTAGATTGCTGGGTTCAGGGGCCCCTAGGTCGAGGGAGAGGGGGCACCCTGGAACCTAAACTGAAAGTCAAGGAAGAGAAGTGGACCCCTGGGTAGCTTGCCGGGGTCAGGGGCTCCTAGGTGGAGGGCCAGGTGGCACCCTGTGGGCTATACTGCAAGTCCAGGAAGAGAGGTAGACCCCTGGGTAGCTTGCTGGGGTCAGGGGCCCCTAGGTGGAGGGCCAGGGGGAATCCAGGGGCCTATACTGCAAGTCCAGGGACATCGGTTGACCCCTGGCTAGTTTGCTGGGGTCAGGGGCCCTTAAGTGGAGGGCCAGGGGGCACCCTGTGGGCTATACTGCTATTCCAGGAAGAGATATGGACCCCTGGGTAGCTTGCGGGGGTCAGGGGCCCCTAGTTGGAGGGCCATGAGGCACCCTGGGGCCTATGCTGCAAGTCCAGGGAGAGAGGTGGACCCCTGGGTAGCTTGTTGGGGTCAGAGGCGCCTAGGTGGAGGGCCAGGGGGCACCCAGGGGCCTACACTGCAAGTCCAGGGAGAGATGTGGACTCCAGGGTTGCTTGCTGGGGTCAGAGACCCAGAGTTGGAGGGCAAAAAGGCACCCTGGGGCCTATACTGCAAGTCCAGGGAGGGAGGTGGACCCCTGCTTAGCTTGCTGGGGTCAGAGACCCAGAGTTGGAGGGCAAAGGGGCACTCTGGGGCCTACAATGCAAGTCCAGGGAGGGAGGTGGACCCCTGGGTAGCTTCCTGGGGTCAGAGGACCCTAGCTGAAGGGCCAAGGGGCACCCTGGGGCCTATAGTGCAAGTCCAGGGAGGGATGTGGACCACCTGGGTAGCTTGCTGGTGTCAGGGGCCCTAGGTGGATGGCCAGGGGACACCCTGTGGGTTATACTGCAAGTCCAGGAAGAGAGGTGGACCCCTGGGTAGCTTGCTGGGGTCAGGGACCCATAGGTTGAGGGCCAGGTGGCACCCTGGGGCCTATACTGCAAGTCCAGGGAGAGAGGTGGACCCCTGGGTAGCTTGCTGGGGTCATAGGCTCATAAGTGGAGGGCCAGGGGGCACCCTGGGGACTACACAGCAAGTCCAGGAAGAGAGGAGGCCCCCTGGGTAGCTTGCTGGGGTCAAACACCCCTAGGTGGAGGGCAAAGGGACACCCTGGGGCCTATATTGCAAGTGCAGGGAGGGAGGTGGACACCTGGGTAGCTTGCTGAGGTCAGAGGCCCCTCGGTGGAGCGCCAAGGAGCACCCTGGGGCTTATACTGCAAGTCCAGGGACATCAGTGGACCCCTGGGTAGTTTGCTGGGGTCAGGGGTCCTTAGGTGGAAGGCCAGGGGGCACCCTGGGGCCTATACTGAAAGTCCAGGAAGAGAAGTGGACCCCTGGGTAGCTTGCTGGGGTCAGGGGCCCCTAGGTGGAGGAAGACAGGGCACCCTGGAGCCTGAAATGCAAGTCCAGGAAGAAAGGTGGACCCCTGGGTAGCTTGCTGGGGTCAGGGGCCCCTAAGTGGAGGGCCAGGTGGCACCCTGTGGGCTCTACTGCAAGTCCAGTAAAAGAGGTTGACCCCTGGGTAGCTTGCTTGTGTCAAACACCCCTAGGTGGAAGGTAAGGGGGCACCCTGAGGCCTAAACTGCAAGTCCAGGGAGGGAGGTGGACCCCTGGGTAGCTTGCTGGGGTCAGAGGCCCCAAGGTGGAGGGCAAAGGAGCACCCTGGGGCTAATACTGCAAGTCCAGGGACATTGGTGGACCCCTGGGTAGCTTGCTGAAGTCAGGGGCCCCTAGGTTTAAGGCCAGGGAAGCCCTGGGGCCTATACTGCAAGTCCAGGAAGAGAAGTGGACCCCTGTGAAGCTTGCTGGGGTCAGAGGCCCCGGGGTGAAGGGCCAGAGAGCACCCTGGGGCCTATACTGCAAGTCCAGGGAGAGAGGTGGACCCCTGTGTAGCTTGCTGGGGTCAGGGGCCCCGGGGTGGAGGGCCAGGGTACACCCTGGGGACTACACTGCAAGTCCAGGAAGAGAGGTTGACCCCTGGGTAACCTGCTGGGGTCAGGGGCCCATAGGTGGAGGGCCAGGGGAACCCTGGGGCCTATACTGCAAGTCCAGGGAGGGTTGTGGACCACTGGGTAGCTTGCTGAGGTCAGAAGCTCATGGGTTGAGGGCCAGGGGGCAACCTGGGGAATACACAGCATGTTCAGGAAGAGAGGAGGCCCCCTGGGTAGCTTGCTGTGGTCAAACACCCCTAGGTGGAGGGCAAGGGTGCACCCTGGGGCCTATACTGCAAGTCCAGGGAGGGAAGTGGACCCCTGTTTAGCTTGCTGGGATGAGAGGCCCCTAGCTGGAGGGCCAATAAGCACCCTGCGGCTTATACTGCCAGTCCAGGGAGGAAGGTGGACCCCTGGGTAGCTTGGTGGGGTCAGGGGCCCTTAGGTGGAAAGCCAGGGGGCACCATGGGGCCTATACTGCAAGTCCAGGAAGAGAAGTGGACCCCTGGGAAACTTGCTGGGGTCAGGGGCCCCTAGGTGGAGGGCCAGTTGAACCCTGGGGCCTATACTGCAAGTCCAGGGAGGGAGGTGGACCCCTGGGTAGCTTGCTGGGGTCAGGGGCCCTTAGGTGGAGGGCCAGGGGGCACCCTGTGGGCTATACTGCAAGTCCAGGGAGGGAGGTGGACCCCTGGGTAGCTTGCTGGGGTCAAGGGCCATTAGGTGGGGGGCCAGGGGCTCCCTGTGGGCTATACTGCAATTCCAGAAAGAGAGGGTGACCCCTGGGTAGCTTTCTGTGGTCAGATGCCCCTAGGTGGAGGGCCAGGGTGCACCCTGGGGCCTATACTGCAAGTCAAGGGAAAGAGGTGGACCCCTAGGTAGCTTGCTGGGGTCCTACGCTCATAGGTGGAGGGCCAGGGGGCAACCTGGGGACTACACAGCAAGTCCAAGAAGAGAGGAGGCCCACTGGGTAGCTTGCTGGGGTCAGAGGCCCCTAGGTGGAGGGCCGAGGAGCACCCTGGGGCTTATACTGCAAGTCCAGGGACATCGGTGGACCCCTGGGTAGCTTGCTGGGGTCAGGGGCCCTTAGGTGGAAGGTCAGGGGGCAAGCTGGGGCCTATACCGCAAGTCCAGGAAGAGAAGTGGACCACTGGGTAGCTTGCTGGGGTCAGAGGCCCCTAGGTGGAGGGCCAGGGGGCACCCTGGGGCCTATACTGCAAGTCCAGGATAAGAGGTGGACCCCTAGGTAGCTTGCTGGGGTCAGAGGCCCCTAGGTGGAGGGCCAAGGGGCACAATGGGGCCTATACTGCAAGTCGAGGGAAATCAGTGGACCCCTGGGTAGCTTGCTGGGGTCAGAGGCCCATAGTTGGAGGGCCAGTGGGCACCCTGGGGCCTATACTGCAAGTCCAGGAAGAGAATTGGACCCATGGGTAGCTTGCTGGGGTCAGGGGCCCCTAGGCGGAGGGCCAGTGGGCACCCTGGGGCCTATACTGCAAGTCAAGGGAGGGAAGTGGACCCCTGGTTAGCTTGCTGGGGTGAGAGGCCCCTAGCTGGAGGGCCAATGAGCACCCTGCGGCTTATACTGCCAGTCCAGGGAGGAAGGTGGACCCCTGGGTAGCTTGCTGGGGTCAGGGGCCCTTAGGTGGAAAGCCAGGGGGCACCATGGGGCCTATACTGCAAGTCCAGGAAGAGAAGTGGACCCCTGGGAAACTTGCTGGGGTCAGGGGCCCCTAGGTGTAGGGCCAGTTGAACCCTGGGGCCTATACTGCAAGTCCAGGGAGGGAGGTGGACCCCTGGGTAGCTTGCTGGGGTCAAGGGCCCTTAGGTGGAGGGCCAGGGGGCACCCTGTGGGCTATACTGCAAGTCCAGGGAGGGAGGTGGACCCCTGGGTAGCTTGCTGGGGTCAGAGACTCATGGGTGGAGGGCCAGGGGGCAACGTGGGGAATACACAGCATGTTCAGGGAGAGAGGAGGCCCTCTGGGTAGCTTGCTTGTGTCAAACACCCCTAGGTGCAGGGCAAGGGGGCACCCTGGAGCCTATACTGCAAGTCCAGGGATGTAGGTGGACCCCTGGGTAGCTTGCTGGTGTAAGGGGCTCTAGGTCGAGGGCCAGGGGGCACCTTGGGGCCTATACTGCAAGTCCAGTGAGAGAGGTGGACCCCTGGGTAGCTTGCTGGGGTTATAGGCTCATAGGTGGAGGGCTAGGTGGCACCCTGGGGACTACACTGCAAGTCCAGGGAGAGAGGGGGACCCCTGGTTAGCTTGCTGGTGTCAGGGGCTCTAGGTGGAGGGCCAGGGGACACCCTGGGGCCTATACTGCAAGTCCAGGGACATCGGTGGACCCCTCGGTAGCTTGCTGGGGTCAGAGGCGGCTAGGTGGAGGGCCAGGGGCACCCTGGGGCCTACACTGCAAGTCAAGGGAGAGATGGTGACCCCCGGGTAGCTTGCTGGGGTCAGGGGCTCTTATATGAAGGGCCAGGGGGCATCCTGGGGCCTATACTGCAAGTCCAGGGACATCGGTGAACCCCTGGTTAGCTTGCTTGGGTCATAGGGTCCTAGGTGGAGGGCCAGGGGGCACCCTGGGGCCTACACTGCAAGTCCAGGGAGAGAGGAGTACCCCTGGATAGCTTGCTGGGGTCAGAGGCCCTTAGGTGAATGGCCCAGGGGGCACCCTAGGGCCTATACTGCAAGTCCAAGGAGAGAGGTGGACCCCTGGGTAGCTTGCTGGCATCAGAGGCCCCTAGGTGGAGGGCTAGGGGGCACCCTAGGGCCTATATTGCAAGTCCAGGGAGGGAGGTGGACCCCTGGGTAGATTGCTGGGTTCAGGGGCCCCTAGGTCGAGGGAGAGGGGGCACCCTGGAACCTAAACTGAAAGTCAAGGAAGAGAAGTGGACCCCTGGGTAGCTTGCCGGGGTCAGGGGCTCCTAGGTGGAGGGCCAGGTGGCATCCTGTGGGCTATACTGCAAGTCCAGGAAGAGAGGTAGACCCCTGGGTAGCTTGCTGGGGTCAGGGGCCCCTAGGTGGAGGGCCAGGGGGAATCCAGGGGCCTATACTGCAAGTCCAGGGATATCGGTTGACCCCTGGCTAGTTTGCTGGGGTCAGGGGCCCTTAAGTGGAGGGCCAGGGGGCACCCTGGGGCCTATACTGCAAGTCCAGGGAGGGAGGTGGACCCCTGGGTAACTTGCTGGGGTCAGAGACTCATGGGTGGAGGGCCAGGGGGCAACGTGGGGAATACACAGCATGTTCAGGGAGAGAGGAGGCCCTCTGGGTAGCTTGCTTGTGTCAAACACCCCTAGGTGCAGGGCAAGGGGGCACCCTGGAGCCTATACTGCAAGTCCAGGGATGTAGGTGGACCCCTGGGTAGCTTGCTGGTGTAAGGGGCTCTAGGTCGAGGGCCAGGGGGCACCTTGGGGCCTATACTGCAAGTCCAGTGAGAGAGGTGGACCCCTGGGTAGCTTGCTGGGGTTATAGGCTCATAGGTGGAGGGCTAGGTGGCACCCTGGGGACTACACTGCAAGTCCAGGGAGAGAGGGGGACCCCTGGTTAGCTTGCTGGTGTCAGGGGCTCTAGGTGGAGGGCCAGGGGACACCCTGGGGCCTATACTGCAAGTCCAGGGACATCGGTGGACCCCTCGGTAGCTTGCTGGGGTCAGAGGCGGCTAGGTGGAGGGCCAGGGGCACCCTGGGGCCTACACTGCAAGTCAAGGGAGAGATGGTGACCCCCGGGTAGCTTGCTGGGGTCAGGGGCTCTTATATGAAGGGCCAGGGGGCATCCTGGGGCCTATACTGCAAGTCCAGGGACATCGGTGAACCCCTGGTTAGCTTGCTTGGGTCATAGGGTCCTAGGTGGAGGGCCAGGGGGCACCCTGGGGCCTACACTGCAAGTCCAGGGAGAGAGGAGTACCCCTGGATAGCTTGCTGGGGTCAGAGGCCCTTAGGTGAATGGCCCAGGGGGCACCCTAGGGCCTATACTGCAAGTCCAAGGAGAGAGGTGGACCCCTGGGTAGCTTGCTGGCATCAGAGGCCCCTAGGTGGAGGGCTAGGGGGCACCCTAGGGCCTATATTGCAAGTCCAGGGAGGGAGGTGGACCCCTGGGTAGATTGCTGGGTTCAGGGGCCCCTAGGTCGAGGGAGAGGGGGCACCCTGGAACCTAAACTGAAAGTCAAGGAAGAGAAGTGGACCCCTGGGTAGCTTGCCGGGGTCAGGGGCTCCTAGGTGGAGGGCCAGGTGGCATCCTGTGGGCTATACTGCAAGTCCAGGAAGAGAGGTAGACCCCTGGGTAGCTTGCTGGGGTCAGGGGCCCCTAGGTGGAGGGCCAGGGGGAATCCAGGGGCCTATACTGCAAGTCCAGGGATATCGGTTGACCCCTGGCTAGTTTGCTGGGGTCAGGGGCCCTTAAGTGGAGGGCCAGGGGGCACCCTGTGGGCTATACTGCTATTCCAGGAAGAGATATGGACCCCTGGGTAGCTTGCGGGGGTCAGGGGCCCCTAGTTGGAGGGCCATGAGGCACCCTGGGGCCTATGCTGCAAGTCCAGGGAGAGAGGTGGACCCCTGGGTAGCTTGTTGGGGTCAGAGGCGCCTAGGTGGAGGGCCAGGGGGCACCCAGGGGCCTACACTGCAAGTCCAGGGAGAGATGTGGACTCCAGGGTTGCTTGCTGGGTTCAGAGACCCAGAGTTGGAGGGCAAAAAGGCACCCTGGGGCCTATACTGCAAGTCCAGGGAGGGAGGTGGACCCCTGCTTAGCTTGCTGGGGTCAGAGACCCAGAGTTGGAGGGCAAAGGGGCACTCTGGGGCCTACAATGCAAGTCCAGGGAGGGAGGTGGACCCCTGGGTAGCTTCCTGGGGTCAGAGGACCCTAGCTGAAGGGCCAAGGGGCACCCTGGGGCCTATAGTGCAAGTCCAGGGAGGGATGTGGACCACCTGGGTAGCTTGCTGGTGTCAGGGGCCCTAGGTGGATGGCCAGGGGACACCCTGTGGGTTATACTGCAAGTCCAGGAAGAGAGGTGGACCCCTGGGTAGCTTGCTGGGGTCAGGGACCCATAGGTTGAGGGCCAGGTGGCACCCTGGGGCCTATACTGCAAGTCCAGGGAGAGAGGTGGACCCCTGGGTAGCTTGCTGGGGTCATAGGCTCATAGGTGGAGGGCCAGGGGGCACCCTGGGGACTACACAGCAAGTCCAGGAAGAGAGGAGGCCCCCTGGGTAGCTTGCTGGGGTCAAACACCCCTAGGTGGAGGGCAAAAAGGCACCCTGGGGCCTATACTGCAAGTCCAGGGAGGGAGGTGGACCCCTGCTTAGCTTGCTGGGGTCAGAGACCCAGAGTTGGAGGGCAAAGGGGCACTCTGGGGCCTACAATGCAAGTCCAGGGAGGGAGGTGGACACCTGGGTAGCTTGCTGAGGTCAGAGGCCCCTCGGTGGAGCGCCAAGGAGCACCCTGGGGCTTATACTGCAAGTCCAGGGACATCAGTGGACCCCTGGGTAGTTTGCTGGGGTCAGGGGTCCTTAGGTGGAAGGCCAGGGGGCACCCTGGGGCCTATACTGAAAGTCCAGGAAGAGAAGTGGACCCCTGGGTAGCTTGCTGGGGTCAGGGGCCCCTAGGTGGAGGAAGACAGGGCACCCTGGAGCCTGAAATGCAAGTCCAGGAAGAAAGGTGGACCCCTGGGTAGCTTGCTGGGGTCAGGGGCCCCTAGGTGGAGGGCCAGGTGGCACCCTGTGGGCTCTACTGCAAGTCCAGTAAAAGAGGTTGACCCCTGGGTAGCTTGCTTGTGTCAAACACCCCTAGGTGGAAGGTAAGGGGGCACCCTGAGGCCTAAACTGCAAGTCCAGGGAGGGAGGTGGACCCCTGGGTAGCTTGCTGGGGTCAGAGGCCCCGAATGGAGGGCAAAGGAGCACCCTGGGGCTAATACTGCAAGTCCAGGGACATTGGTGGACCCCTGGGTAGCTTGCTGAAGTCAGGGGCCCCTAGGTTTAAGGCCAGGGAAGCCCTGGGGCCTATACTGCAAGTCCAGGAAGAGAAGTGGACCCCTGTGAAGCTTGCTGGGGTCAGAGGCCCCGGGGTGAAGGGCCAGAGAGCACCCTGGGGCCTATACTGCAAGTCCAGGGAGAGAGGTGGACCCCTGTGTAGCTTGCTGGGGTCAGGGGCCCCGGGGTGGAGGGCCAGGGTACACCCTGGGGACTACACTGCAATTCCAGGAAGAGAGGTTGACCCCTGGGTAACCTGCTGGGGTCAGGGGCCCATAGGTGGAGGGCCAGGGGAACCCTGGGGCCTATACTGCAAGTCCAGGGAGGGTTGTGGACCACTGGGTAGCTTGCTGAGGTCAGAAGCTCATGGGTTGAGGGCCAGGGGGCAACCTGGGGAATACACAGCATGTTCAGGAAGAGAGGAGGCCCCCTGGGTAGCTTGCTGTGGTCAAACACCCCTAGGTGGAGGGCAAGGGTGCACCCTGGGGCCTATACTGCAAGTCCAGGGAGGGAAGTGGACCCCTGTTTAGCTTGCTGGGATGAGAGGCCCCTAGCTGGAGGGCCAATAAGCACCCTGCGGCTTATACTGCCAGTCCAGGGAGGAAGGTGGACCCCTGGGTAGCTTGGTGGGGTCAGGGGCCCTTAGGTGGAAAGCCAGGGGGCACCATGGGGCCTATACTGCAAGTCCAGGAAGAGAAGTGGACCCCTGGGAAACTTGCTGGGGTCAGGGGCCCCTAGGTGGAGGGCCAGTTGAACCCTGGGGCCTATACTGCAAGTCCAGGGAGGGAGGTGGACCCCTGGGTAGCTTGCTGGGGTCAGGGGCCCTTAGGTGGAGGGCCAGGGGGCACCCTGTGGGCTATACTGCAAGTCCAGGGAGGGAGGTGGACCCCTGGGTAGCTTGCTGGGGTCAAGGGCCATTAGGTGGGGGGCCAGGGGCTCCCTGTGGGCTATACTGCAATTCCAGAAAGAGAGGGTGACCCCTGGGTAGCTTTCTGTGGTCAGATGCCCCTAGGTGGAGAGCCAGGGTGCACCCTGGGGCCTATACTGCAAGTCAAGGGAAAGAGGTGGACCCCTAGGTAGCTTGCTGGGGTCCTACGCTCATAGGTGGAGGGCCAGGGGGCAACCTGGGGACTACACAGCAAGTCCAAGAAGAGAGGAGGCCCCCTGGGTAGCTTGTAGGGGTCAGAGGCCCCTAGGTGGAGGGCCGAGGAGCACCCTGGGGCTTATACTGCAAGTCCAGGGACATCGGTGGACCCCTGGGTAGCTTGCTGGGGTCAGGGGCCCTTAGGTGGAAGGTCAGGGGGCAAGCTGGGGCCTATACCGCAAGTCCAGGAAGAGAAGTGGACCCCTGGGTAGCTTGCTGGGGTCAGAGGCCCCTAGGTGGAGGGCCAGGGGGCACCCTGGGGCCTATACTGCAAGTCCAGGATAAGAGGTGGACCCCTAGGTAGCTTGCTGGGGTCAGAGGCCCCTAGGTGGAGGGCCAAGGGGCACAATGGGGCCTATACTGCAAGTCGAGGGAAATCAGTGGACCCCTGGGTAGCTTGCTGGGGTCAGAGGCCCATAGTTGGAGGGCCAGTGGGCACCCTGGGGCCTATACTGCAAGTCCAGGAAGAGAATTGGACCCATGGGTAGCTTGCTGGGGTCAGGGGCCCCTAGGCGGAGGGCCAGTGGGCACCCTGGGGCCTATACTGCAAGTCAAGGGAGGGAAGTGGACCCCTGGTTAGCTTGCTGGGGTGAGAGGCCCCTAGCTGGAGGGCCAATGAGCACCCTGCGGCTTATACTGCCAGTCCAGGGAGGAAGGTGGACCCCTGGGTAGCTTGCTGGGGTCAGGGGCCCTTAGGTGGAAAGCCAGGGGGCACCATGGGGCCTATACTGCAAGTCCAGGAAGAGAAGTGGACCCCTGGGAAACTTGCTGGGGTCAGGGGCCCCTAGGTGTAGGGCCAGTTGAACCCTGGGGCCTATACTGCAAGTCCAGGGAGGGAGGTGGACCCCTGGGTAGCTTGCTGGGGTCAAGGGCCCTTAGGTGGAGGGCCAGGGGGCACCCTGTGGGCTATACTGCAAGTCCAGGGAGGGAGGTGGACCCCTGGGTAGCTTGCTGGGGTCAGAGGCGCCTAGGTGGAGGGCCAGGGGGCACCCTGTGGGCTATACTGCAAGTCCAGGGAGGGAGGTGGACCCCTGGGTAGCTTGCTGGGGTCAAGGGCCATTAGGTGGGGGGCCAGGGGCTCCCTGTGGGCTATACTGCAAGTCCAGAAAGAGAGGGTGACCCCTGGGTAGCTTTCTGGGGTCAGATGCCCCTAGGTGGAGGGCCAGGGTGCACCCTGGGGCCTATACTGCAAGTCAAGGGAAAGAGGTGGACCCCTAGGTAGCTTGCTGGGGTCCTACGCTCATAGGTGCAGGGCCAGGGGGCAACCTGGGGACTACACAGCAAGTCCAAGAAGAGAGAAGGCCCCCTGGGTAGCTTGCTGGGGTCAGAGGCCCCTAGGTGGAGGGCCAAGGGGCACAATGGGGCCTATACTGCAAGTCGAGGGAAATCAGTGGACCCCTGGGTAGCTGGCTGGGATCAGAGGCCCATAGTTGGAGGGCCAGTGGGCACCCTGGGGCCTATACTGCAAGTCCAGGAAGAGAATTGGACCCCTGGGTAGCTTGCTGGGGTCAGGGGCCCCTAGGAGGAGGGCCAGTGGGCACCTTGTGGCCTATACTGCAAGTCAAGGAAGAGATGTGGACCCCTGGGTAGCTTGCTGGGGTCAGGAGCCCCTGGGTGGAGGGCAAGGGGGCACTCTTGGGCCTACAATGCAAGTCCAGGGAGGGAGGTGGACCCCTGGGTAGCTGGCTAGGGTCAGAGGGCCCTGGGAGGAGGGCCAGGGGGCACCCTGGGGCCTATACTGCAAGTCCAGGGAGGGAGGTGGATCCCTGGGTAGCTTGTTGGGGTCAGGGGCTTCTGGATGGACGGCCAGGGGGCACCCTGTGGGCTATACTGCAAGTCCAGGAAGAGAAGTGGACCCCTGGGTAGCTTGCTGGCATCAAAGGCCCCTAGGTGGAGGGCCAGGGGGCACCCTGGGGCCTATACTGCAAGTCCAGGAAGAGAGGTGGACCCCTGGGTAGCTTGCTGGCATCAGAGGCCCCTAGGTGGAGGGCTAAGGGGCACCCTGGGGCCTATACTGCAAGTCCAGGAAGAGAGGTGGACCCCTGGGTAGCTTGCTGGGGTCAGAGGCCCCTAGGTGGAGGGCCAGGGGGCACAATGGGGCCTATACTGCAAGTCCAGGGACATCAGTGGACCCCTGGGTAGCTTGCTGGGGTCAGAGGCCCATAGTTGAAGGGCCAGTGGGCACCCTGGGGCCTATACTGCAAGTCCAGGAAGAGAATTGGACCCCTGGGTAGCTTGCTGGGGTCAGGAGCCCCTGGGTGGAGGGCAAGGGGGCACTCTTGGGCCTACAATGCAAGTCCAGGGAGGGAGGTGGACCCCTGGGTAGCTGGCTAGGGTCAGAGGCCCCTGGGAGGAGGGCCGGGGGGCACCCTGGGGCCTATACTGCAAGTCCAGGGAGGGAGGTGGATCCCTGGGTAGCTTGTTTGTGGTCAGGGGCTTCTGGATGGACGGCCAGGGGGCACCCTGTGGGCTATACTGCAAGTCCAGGAAGAGAAGTGGACCCCTGGGTAGCTTGCTGGCATCAAAGGCCCCTAGGTGGAGGGCCAGGGGGCACCCTGGGGCCTATACTGCAAGTCCAGGGAGAGAGGTGGACCCCTGGGTAGCTTGCTGGCATCAGAGGCCCCTAGGTGGAGGGCTAAGGGGCACCCTGGGGCCTATACTGCAAGTCCAGGAAGAGAGGTGGACCCCTGGGTAGCTTGCTGGGGTCAGAGGCCCCTAGGTGGAGGGCAAGGGGGCACTCTGGGGCCTACAATGCAAGTCCATGGAGGGAGGTGGACCCCTGGGTAGCTTGCTAGGGTCAGAGGCCCCTAGTTGGAGGGCCAGAGGGCACCCTGGGGCCTATACTGCAAGTCCAGGGACATAGGTGGACCCCTGGCTAGCTTGCTGGTGTCAGAGGCCCTTAAGTGGAGGGCCAGGGGGCACCCTGTGGGCTATACTGCAATTCCAGGAAGAGATATGGACCCCTTGGTAGCTTGCTGGGGTCAGGGGCCCCTAGTTGGGGGGCCAGGGGAAACCCTGGGGCCTATACTGCAAGTCCAGGGAGGGAGGTGGACCCCTGCGTAGCTTGCTGGGGTCAGACACCCAGAGTTCGAGGGCAAAGGGGCACTCTGGGGCCTACAATGCAAGTCCAGGGAGCGAGGTGGACCCCTGGGTAGCTTCCTGGTGTAAGAGGACCCTAGGTGAAGGGCCAAGGGGCACCCTGCGGCCTATAGTGCAAGTCAAGGGAGGGAGGTGGACCCCTGGGTAGCTTGCTGGGGTCAGGGGCCCCTAGGTGGAGGGCCAGGTGGCACCCTGTGGGCTCTACTGCAAGTCCAGTAAAAGAGGTTGACCCCTGGGTAGCTTGCTTGTGTCAAACACCACTAGGTGGAAGGTAAGGGGGCACCCTGAGGCCTAAACTACAAGTCCAGGGAGGGAGGTGGACCCCTGGGTAGCTTGCTGGGGTCAGGGACCCATAGGTTGAGGGCCAGGTGGCACCCTGGGGCCTATACTGCAAGTCCAGGGAGAGAGGTGGACCCCTGGGTAGCTTGCTGGGGTCATAGGCTCATAGGTGGAGGGCCAGGGGGCACCCTGGGGACTACACAGCAAGTCCAGGGAGAGAGGAGCCCCCCTGGGTAGCTTGCTGGGGTCAAACACCCCTAGGTGGAGGGCAAAGGGACAACCTGGGGCCTATACTGCAAGTGCAGGGAGGGAGGTGGACACCTGGGTAGCTTGCTGGGGTCAGAGGCCCCTCGGTGGAGCGCCAAGGAGCACCCTGGGGCTTATACTGCAAGTCCAGGGACATCAGTGGACCCCTGGGTAGTTTGCTGGGGTCAGGGCTTCTTAGGTGGAAGGCCAGGGGGCACCCTGGGGCCTATACTGCAAGTCCAGGAAGAGAAGTGGACCCCTGGGTAGCTTGCTGGGGTCAGGGGCCCCTAGGTGGAGGAAGACAGGGCACCCTGGAGCCTGAAATGCAAGTCCAGGAAGAAAGGTGGACCCCTGGGTAGCTTGCTGGGGTCAGGGGCCCCTAGGTGGAGGGCCAGGTGGCACCCTGTGGGCTCTACTGCAAGTCCAGTAAAAGAGGTTGACCCCTGGGTAGCTTGCTTGTGTCAAACACCCCTAGGTGGAAGGTAAGGGGGCACCCTGAGGCCTAAACTGCAAGTCCAGGGAGGGAGGTGGACCCCTGGGTAGCTTGCTGGGGTCAGAGGCCCCGAGGTGGAGGGCATAGGAGCACCCTGGGGCTAATACTGCAAGTCCAGGGACATTGGTGGACCCCTGTGAAGCTTGCTGGGGTCAGGGGCCACGGGGTGAAGGGCCAGAGGGCACCCTGGGGCCTATACTGCAAGTCCAGGGAGGGTTGTGGACCCCTGGGTAGCTTGCTGAGGTCAGAAGCTCATGGTTGGAGGGCCAGGGGGCAACCTGGGGAATACACAGCATGTTCAGGAAGAGAGGAGGCCCCCTGGGTAGCTTGCTGAGGTCAAATACCCCTAGGTGGAGGGCAAGGGTGCACCCTGGGGCCTATACTGCAAGTCCAGGGAGGGAAGTAGACCCTTGGTTAGCTTGCTGGGGTGAGAGGCCCCTAGCTGGAGGGCCAATGAGCACCCTGTGGCTTATACTGCCAGTCCAGGGAGGAAGGTGGACCCCTGGGTAGCTTGCTGGGGTCAGGGGCCACTAGGTGGAAGGCCAGGGGGCACCCTGGGGCCTATACTGCAAGTCCAGGAAGAGAAGTGGACCCCTGGGAAACTTGCTGGGGTTAGGGGCCCCTAGGTGGAGGGCCAGTTGAACCCTGGGGCCTATACTGCAAGTCCAGGGTGGGAGGTGGACCCCTGGGTAGCTTGCTAGGGTCAGAGGCCCCTAGGTGGAGGGCCAGAGGGCACCCTGGGGCCTATACTGCAAGTCCAGGGACATAGGTGGACCCCTGGCTAGCTTGCTGGGGTCAGAGGCCCTTAAGTGGAGGGCCAGGGGGCACCCTGTAGGCTATACTGCAATTCCAGGAAGAGATATGGACCCTTTGGTAGCTTGCTGGGGTCAGAGGCCCCTAGTTGGAGGGCCAGGGGAAACCCTGGGGCCTATACTGCAAGTCCAGGGAGGGAGGTGGACCCCTGGGTGGCTTGCTGGGGTCAGACACCCAGAGTTCGAGGGCAAAGGGGCACTCTGGGGCCTACAATGCAAGTCCAGGGAGGGAGGTGGACCCCTGGGTAGCTTCCTGGTGTAAGAGGACCCTAGGTGAAGGGCCAAGGGGCACCCTGCGGCCTATAGTGCAAGTCAAGGGAGGAAGGTGGACCCCTGGGTAGCTTGCTGGTGTTAGGGGCCCTAGGTGGAGGGCCAGGGGGCTCCCTGGGGCCTATACTGCAAGTCCAGGAAGAAAGGTGGACCCCTGGGTAGCTTGCTGGGGTCAGGGGCCCCTAGGTGGAGGGCCAGGTGGCACCCTGTGGGCTCTACTGCAAGTCCAGGAAAAGAGGTTGATCCATGGGTAGCTTGCTGGGGTCAGGGGCCCCTAGGTGGAGGGCCTGGTCTCACCCTGTGGGCTATACTTCAAGTCCAGGAAAAGAGGTTGACCCCTGGGTAGCTTGCTGGGGTCAGGGGCCCCTAGGAGGAGGACCAGGGGCACCCCTGGGACTATACTGCAAGTCCAGAAAGAGAGGTGGACCCCTGGGTAGCTTTCTGGGGTCAGAGGCCCCTAGGTGGAGGGCCAGGGTGCACCCTGGGGCCTATACTGCAAGTCAAGGGAAAGAGGTGCACCCCTAGGTAGCTTGCTGGGGTCATACGCTCATAGGTGGAGGGCCAGGGGCAACCTGGGGACTACACAGCAAGTCCAAGAAGAGAGGAGGCCCCCTGGGTAGCTTGCTAGGGTCAGAGGCCCCTAGGTGGAGGGCCAGGGGGCACCCTGGGGCCTATACTGCAAGTCCAGGAAGAGAATTGGACCCCTGAGTAGCTTGCTGGGTTCAGGGGCCCCTAGGTGGAGGGCCAGTGGGCACCCTGGGGCCTATACTGCAAGTCAAGGAAGTGATGTGGACCCCTGGGTAGCTTGCTGGGGTCAGGGGCCCCTAGGCGGAGGGCAAGGGGGCATTCTGGGGCCTACAATGCAAGTCCAGGAAGGGTGGTGGACCCCTGGTTAGCTTGCTGGGGTGAGAGGCCCCTAGCTGGAGGGCCAATGAGCACCCTGCGGCTTATACTGCCAGTCCAGGGAGGAAGGTGGACCCCTGGGTAGCTTGCTGGGGTCAGGGGCCCTTAGGTGGAAAGCCAGGGTGCACCCTGGGGCCTATACTGCAAGTCAAGGGAAAGAGGTGGACCCCTAGGTAGCTTGCTGGGGTCATACGCTCATAGGTGGAGGGCCAGGGGCAACCTGGGGACTACACAGCAAGTCCAAGAAGAGAGGAGGCCCCCTGGGGAGCTTGCTAGGGTCAGAGGCCCCTAGGTGGAGAGCCAGGGGGCACCCTGGGGCCTATACTGCAAGTCCAGGAAGAGAATTGGACCCCTGAGTAGCTTGCTGGGTTCAGGGGCCCCTTGGTGGAGGGCCAGTGGGCACCCTGGGGCCTATACTGCAAGTCAAGGAAGTGATGTGGACCCCTGGGTAGCTTGCTGGGGTCAGGGGCCCCTAGGTGGAGGGCAAGGGGGCACTCTGGGGCCTACAATGCAAGTCCAGGAAGGGTGGTGGACCCCTGGGTAGCTTGCTAGGGTCAGAGGCCCCTAGGTGGAGGGCCAGAGGGCACCCTGGGACCTATACTGCAAGTCCAGGGACATAGGTGGATCCCTGGCTAGCTTGCTGGGGTCAGGGGCCCTTAAGTGGAGGGCCAGGGGGCACCCTGTGGGCTATACTGCAATTCCAGGAAGAGATATGGACCCCTGGGTAGCTTGCTGGGGTCAGGGGCCCCTAGTTGGAGGGCCAAGAGGCACCCTGGGGCCTATACTGGAAGTCCAGGGAGAGAGGTGGACCCCTGGGTAGCTTGTTGGGGTCAGAGGCGCCTAGGTGGAGGGCCAGGGGGTACCCAGGGGCTTACACTGCAAGTCCAGGAAGATATGTGGACCCCTGGGTAGCTTGCTGGGGTCAGAGGCCCCTAGGTGGAGGGCCAGGGGAAACCCTGGGGCCTATACTGCAAGTCCAGGGAGGGAGATGGACCCCTGCGTAGCTTGCTGGGGTCAGACACCCAGAGTTCGAGGGCAAAGGGGCACTCTGGGGCCTACAATGCAAGTCCAGGGAGGGAGGTGGACCCCTGGGTAGCTTCCTGGGGTCAGAGGCCCCTAGGTAAAGGGCCAAGGGGCACCCTGCGGCCTATAGTGCAAGTCAAGGGAGGGGCCTATACTGCAAGTCCAGGAAGAAAGGTGGACCCCTAAGTAGCTTGCTGGGGTCAGGGGCTTCTGGATGGACGGCCAGGGGCCACCCTGGGGCCTATACTGCAAGTCCAGCGACATCGTTGGACCCCTGGGTAGCTTGCTGGGCTTAGGGGGCCTAAGGTGGAGGGACAGGGTGCACTCTAGCGCCTATACTGCAAGTCCAGGAAGAGAAGTGGACCCCTGAGTAGCTTTGCTGGGTTCAGGGGCCCCTAGGTGGAGGGCCAAGGGGCACTCTGGGGTCTATACTGCAAGTCCATGGAGATCGGTGGACCCCTGGTTAGCTTGCTGGGGTCAGGGGCCCTTAAGTGGAGTTCCAGGGGGCACTCTGGGGCCTATACTGCAAGTCCAGGAAGAGAAGTGGAACCCTGGGTAGCTTTCTGGGATCTGGGGCCCCTCGGTGGAGGGGGAGGGGGCACCCTGGGGCCTATACTGCAAGTCCAGGAAGAGAGGTGGACCCCTGGGTAGCTTGCTGGGGTCAGGGGCCCCGGGATGGAGGAAAAGGGTGACCCCTGGGTAGCTTGCTGGGGTCAGGGGCCCCGGGATGGAGGAAAAGGGTGCACCCTGGGGCCTATACTGCAAGTCAAGGGAAAGAGGTGGACCTCTGGGTAGCTTGCTGGGGTCAGAGGCCCCTAGGTGGAGGGCCAAGGGGCACAATGGGGCCTATAATGCAAGTCGAGGGACATCAGTGGACCCCTGGGTAGCTTGCTGGGGTCAGAGGCCCATAGTTGAAGGGCCAGTGGGCACCCTGGGGCCTATACTGCAAGTCCAGGAAGAGAATTGGACCCATGGGTAGCTTGCTGGGGTCAGGGGCCCCTAGGTGGAGGGCCAGTGGGCACCCTGGGGCCTATACTGCAAGTCAAGGAAGAGATGTGGACCCCTGGGTAGCTTGCTGGGGTCAGGAGCCCCTAGGTGAAGGGCAAAGGGGCACTCTGGGACCTACAATGCAAGTCCAGGGAGGGAGGTGGACCCCTGGGTAGCTTCCTGGGGTCAGAGGATCCTAGGTGAAGGGCCAAGGGGCACCCTGCGGCCTATAGTGCAAGTCAAGGGAGGGGCCTATACTGCAAGTCCAGGAAGAAAGGTGGACCCCTAAGTAGCTTGCTGGGGTCAGGGGATTGTGGATGGACGGCCAGGGGCCACCCTGGGGCCTATACTGCAAGTCCAGCGACATCGTTGGACCCCTGGGTAGCTTGCTGGGCTCAGGGGGCCTAAGGTGGAGGGACAGGGTGCACTCTAGCGCCTATACTGCAAGTCCAGGAAGAGAAGTGGACCCCTGAGTAGCTTTGCTGGGTTTAGGGGCCCCTAGGTGGAGGGCCAGTGGGCACTCTGGGGTCTATACTGCAAGACCATGGAGATCCGTGGACCCCTGGTTAGCTTGCTGGGGTCAGGGGCCCTTAAGTGGAGGGCCAGGGGGCACTCTGGGGCCTATACTGCAAGTCCAGGAAGAGAAGTGGAACCCTGGGTAGCTTTCTGGGATCTGGGGCCCCTCGGTGGAGGGGGCACCCTGGGGCCTATACTGCAAGTCCAGGAAGAGAGGTGGACCCCTGGGTAGCTTGCTGGGGTCTGGGGCCCCGGGATGGAGGAAAAGGGTGCACCCTGGGGCCTATACTGCAAGTCAAGGGAAAGAGGTGGACCCCTGGGTAGCTTGCTGGGGTCAGGGGCTCTTAGGTGGAAGGCCAGGGGGCACGTTGGGGCCTATACTGGAAGTCCAGGAAGAGAAGTGGACCACTGGGTAGCTTGCTGGGGTCAGAGGCCGCTTGGTGGAGGGCCAGGGGGCACCCTTTGGCCTACACTGTAAGTCCAGGGAGAGATGTGGACCCCTGGGTAGCTTGCTGGGGTCAGAGGCCCCTAGGTGGAGGGCCAAGGGGCACAATGGGGCCTATACTGCAAGTCTAGGGAAATCAGTGGACCCCTGGGTAGCTTGCTGGGGTCAGAGGCCTAGAGTTGGAGGGCCAGTGGGCACCCTGGGGCCTCTACTGCAAGTCCAGGAAGAGAATTGGACCCATGGGTAGCTTGCTGGGGTCAGGGGCCCCTAGGTGGAGGGCCAGTGGGCACCCTGGGGCCTATACTGCAAGTCAAGGAAGAGATGTGGACCCCTTGGTAGCTTGCTGGGGTCAGGAGCCCCTAGGTGAAGGGCAAGGGGGCACTCTGGGGCCTACAATGCAAGTCCAGGAAGAGAGGTGGACAACTCGGTAGCTTGTTAGGGTCAGGCGCCCCTAGGTGAAAGGCCGGGGGGCACACTGAGGCCTATACTGCAAGTCCAGGGAGGGAGTTGGACCCCTGGGTAGCTTGCTGGTGTCAGGAGCCCCTAGGTGAAGGGCAAGGGGGCACTCTGGGGCCTACAATGCAAGTCCAGGAAGAGAGGTGGACAACTCGGTAGCTTGTTAGGGTCAGGCGCCCGTAGGTGAAAGGCCGGGGGGCACCCTGGGGCCTATACTGCAAGTCCAGGGAGAGAGGTGAAACCCTGGGTAGCTTGCTGGGGTGAGAGGCCCCTAGGTGGAGGGCCAGAGGGCACCCTGGGGCCTATATTGCAAGTCCAGGGAGAAAGGTGGACCCCTGGGTAGCTTGCTTGGGTCATAGGCTCCTAGGTGGAGGGCCAGGGGGCACCCTGGGGCCTACACTGCAAGTCCAGGGAGAGAGGAGTACCCCTGGGTAGCTTACTTGGCTCAGAGGCTCCTAGGTGGAGGGACAAGCGGCACCCTGGGGCATATACTTCAAGTCCAGGGACATTGGTGGACCCCTGGGTAGCTTTCTGGGGTCAGAGGCCACTAGGTGGAGGGCCAGGGGGTCCCCTGGTGCCTATAATGCAAGTCCAGGGAGAGAGGTGGCACCCTGGGTAGCTTGCTGGCATCAGAGGCCCCTAGGTGGAGGGCCAGGGGGCACCCTAGGGCCTATACTGCAAGTCCAGGAAGAGAGGTGGACCCCTGGGTAGCTTGCTGGTGTCAGAGGCCCCTAGGTGGAGGGCCAGGGGGCAAAATGGGGCCTATACTGCAAGTCCAGGGACATCAGTGGACCCCTGGGTAGCTTGCTGGGGTCAGAGGCCCATAGTTGGAGGGCCAGGGGGCACCCTGGGGCCTATACTGCAAGTCCAGGAAGAGAATTGGACCCCTGGGTAGCTTGCTGGGTTCAGGGGCCCCTAGGTGGAGGGCCAGTGGGCACCCTGGGGCCTATACTGCAAGTCAAGGAAGAGATGTGGACCCCTGGGTAGCTTGCTGGGGTCAGGGGCCCCTAGGCGAAGGGCAAGGGGGCACTCTGGGGCCTAAAATGCAAGTCCTTGGAGGGAGGTGGACCCCTGCGTAGCTTGCTAGGGTCAGAGGCCCCTAGGTGGAGGGCCAGAGGGCACCCTGGGGCCTATATTGCAAGTCCAGGGACATATGTGGACCCCTGGCTAGCTTGCTGGGGTCAGGGGCCCTTAAGTGGAGGGCCAAGGGGCACCCAGTGGGCTATACTGCAATTCCAGGAAGAGATATGGACCCCTTGGTAGCTTGCTGGGGTCAGGGGCCCCTAGTTGGAGGGCCAAGAGGCACCCTGGGGCCTATACTGCAAGTCCAGGGTGAGAGGTGGACCCCTGGGTGGCTTGTTGGGGTCAGAGGCGCCTAGGTGGAGGGCCAGGGGGCACCCAGGGGCCTACACTGCAAGTCCAGGGAGAGATGTGGACCCCTGGGTAGCTTGCTGGGGTCAGAGGCCAATGGTGGAGGGCCAGGGGAAACCCTGGGGCCTATACTGCAAGTCCAGGGAGGGAGGTGGACCCCTGCGTAGCTTGCTGGGGTCATACACCCAGAGTTCGAGGGCAAAGAGGCACTCTGGGGCCTACATTGCAAGTCCAGGGCGGGAGGTGGACCCCTGGGTAGCTTCCTGGTGTAAGAGGACCCTAGGTGAAGGGCCAAGGGGCACCCTGCGGCCTATAGTGCAAGTCAAGGGAGGGAGGTGGACCCCTGGGTAGCTTGCTGGTGTCAGGGGCCCTAGGTGGAGGGCCAGGTGGCACCCTGTGGGCTCTACTGCAAGTCCAGGAAAAGAGGTTGACCCCTGGGTAGCTTGCTGGTGTCAAACACCACTAGGTGGAGGGGAAGGGGTCACCCTGAGGCCTATAATGCAAGTCCAGGGAGGGAGATGGATTCCTGGGTAGCTTGTTGGGGTCAGAGGCCCCTAGGTGGAGGGCAAATGAGCACCCTGGGGCTTATACTGCAAGTCCAGGGACATCGGTGGACCTCTGGGTAGCTTGCTGGGGTCAGGGGCCCTTAGGTGGAAGGCCAGGGAAGCCCTGGGGCCTAAACTGCAAGTCCAGGAAGAGAAGTGGACCCCTGGGAAGCTTAATGGGGTCAGGGGCCCCGGGGTGGTGGGCCACGTGGCACCCTGTAGGCTATACTGCAAGTCCAGGAAGAGAGGTTGATCCATGGGTAGCTTGCTGGGGTCAGGGGCCCCTAGGTGGAGGGCCTGGTATCACCCTGTGGGCTATACTGCAAGTCCAGGAAGAGAGGTTGACCCCTGGGTAGCTTGCTGGGGTCAGGGGCCCCTAGGTGGAGGGCCAGGAGCACCCCTGGGACTATACTGCAAGTCCAGGGAGGGAGATGGACCCCTGGGTAGCTTGCTGGTGTCAGGGGCTCTAGGTGGAAGGACAGGGGACACCCTGTGGGCTAAACTGCAAGTCCAGGAAGAGAGTTGGACCCCTGGGTAGCTTGCTGGGGTCAGGGGCCCCGGGGTGGAGGGCCAAGTTGCCCCCTGGGGCCTATACTGCAAGGCCAGGGAGAGAGGTGTACGCCTGGGCAGCTTGCTGGGGTCATAGTCTCATAGGTGGAGGGCCGGGGGGCACCCTGGGGACTACACAGCAAGTCCAGGGAGAGAGGAGGACCCTTGGGTACCTTGCTGGGGTCAGACACCCCTAGGTGGAGGGCCAAGGAGCACCCTGAGGCCTATACTGCAAGTCAAGGGAGGGAGGTGGACCGCAGGGTAGCTTGCTAGGGTCAAGGGCCCTTAGGTGGAGGGCCAGGGGGCACCCTGGGGCCTATACTGCAAGTCCAGGAAGAAAGGTGGACCCCTGGGTAGCTTGCTGGGGTCAGGGGCCCCTAGGTGGAGGGCCAGGTGGCACCCTGTGGGCTCTACTGCAAGTCCAGGAAAAGAGGTTGACCCCTGGGTAGCTTGCTGGTGTCAAACACCCCAAGGTGGAGGGCAAGGGGGCACCCTGAGGCCTATATTGCAAGTCCAGGGAGGAAGGTGGACCCCTGGGTAGCTTCCTGGGGTCAGAGGCCCCTAGGTGGAGGGCAAAGGAGCACCCTGGGGCTTATACTGCAAGTCCAGGGAGAGAGGTGTACCCCTGGTTAGCCTGCTGGGGTCAGGGGCCCTTAAGTGGAAGGCCAGGGGGCACTCTGGGGCCTATACTGCAAGTCCAGGAAGAGAAGTGGACCCCTGGGTAGCTTTCTGGGGACTGGGGCCCCTGGGTGGAGGGTGAGGGGGCACCCTGGGGCCTATTCTGCAAGTCCAGGAAGAGAGTTGGACCCCTGGGTAGCTTGCTGGGGTCAGGGGCCCCGGGATGGAGGAAAAGGGGGCACCCTGGGGCCTATGCTGCAAGTCCAGGGAGAGAGAAGGACCCCTGGGTAGCTTGCTGGGGTCAAAGGCTCATAGGTGGAGGGCCAGGGGGCACCCTGGGGACTACATTGCAAGTCCAGAGAGAGAGAGGACCCCTAGGTAGCTTGCTGGGGTCAGACACCCCTAGGTGGAGGGCCAAGGAGCACCCTGAGGCCTATACTGCAAGTCCAGGGAGGGAGGTGGACCCCTGGGTAGCTTGCTGGGGTCAGGGGCCCTTAGGTTGAGGGCCAGGGGGCACCCTGTGGGCTATACTGCAAGTCCAGGGAGGGAGGTGGACCCCTGGGTAGCTTGCTGTGGTCAAGGGCCCTTAGGTGGAGGGCCAGGGGGCACCGTGTGGGCTAAACTGCAAGACCAGAAAGAGAGGTGGACCCCTGGGAAGCTTTCTGGGCTCAAAGGCCCCTAGGTGGAGGGCCAGGGTGCACCCTGGGGCCTATACTGCAAGTCAAGGGAAAGAGGTGGACCCCTAGGTAGCTTGCTGGGGTCATACGCTCATAGGTGGCGGGCCAGGGGGCAACCTGGGGACTACACAGCAAGTCCAAGAAGAGAGGAGGCCCCCTGGGTAGCTTGCTGGGGTCAGAGGCCCCTAGGTGGAGGGCCAGGGGGCACCCTGTGGGCTATACTGCAAGTCCAGGGAGGGAGGTGGACCCCTGGGTAGCTTGCTGGGGTCAAGGGCCCTTAGGTGGGGGGCCAGGGGGCCCCCTTTGGGCTATACTGCAAGTCCAGAAAGAGAGGTGGACCCCTGGGTAGCTTGCTGGGGTCAGGAGCCCCTAGGTGGAGGGCAAGGGGGCACTCTGGGGCCTACAATGCAAGTCCAGGGAGGGAGGTGGACCCATGGGTAGCTTGCTGGTGTCAGTGGCCCTAGGTGGAGGGCCAGGGGGCACCCTGGGGCCTATACTGCAAGTCCAGGGAGAGAGGTGAAACCCTGGGTAGTTTGCTAGGGTGAGAGGCCCCTAGGTGGAGGGCCAGGGGGCACCCTGTGGCCTATATTGCAAGTCCAGGGAGAGAGGTGGACAACTCGGTAGCTTGTTAGGGTCAGGCACCCCTAGGTGAAAGGCCAGAGGGCACCCTGGGGCCTATACTACAAGTCCAGGGAGAGAGGTGAAACCCTGGGTAGCTTGCTGGGGTGAGAGGCCCCTAGGTGGAGGGCCAGGGGGCACCCTGGGGCCTAAATTGCAAGTCCAGGGAGAAAGGTGGACCCCTGGGTAGCTTGCTTGGGTCATAGGCTCCTAGGTGGAGGGCCAGGGGGCACCCTGGGGCCTACACTGCAAGTCCAGGGAGAGAGGAGTACCCCTGGGTAGCTTACTTGGCTCAGAGGCTCCTAGGTGGAGGGACAAGCGGCACCCTGGGGCATATACTTCAAGTCCAGGGACATTGGTGGACCCCTGGGTAGCTTTCTGGGGTCAGAGGCCACTAGGTGGAGGGCCAGGGGGTCCCCTGGTGCCTATAATGCAAGTCCAGGGAGAGAGGTGGCACCCTGGGTAGCTTGCTGGCATCAGAGGCCCCTAGGTGGAGGGCCAGGGGGCACCCTAGGGCCTATACTGCAAGTCCAGGAAGAGAGGTGGACCCCTGGGTAGCTTGCTGGTGTCAGAGGCCCCTAGGTGGAGGGCCAGGGGGCAAAATGGGGCCTATACTGCAAGTCCAGGGACATCAGTGGACCCCTGGGTAGCTTGCTGGGGTCAGAGGCCCATAGTTGGAGGGCCAGGGGGCACCCTGGGGCCTATACTGCAAGTCCAGGAAGAGAATTGGACCCCTGGGTAGCTTGCTGGGTTCAGGGGCCCCTAGGTGGAGGGCCAGTGGGCACCCTGGGGCCTATACTGCAAGTCAAGGAAGAGATGTGGACCCCTGGGTAGCTTGCTGGGGTCAGGGGCCCCTAGGCGAAGTTCAAGGGGGCACTCTGGGGCCTAAAATGCAAGTCCTTGGAGGGAGGTGGACCCCTGCGTAGCTTGCTAGGGTCAGAGGCCCCTAGGTGGAGGGCCAGAGGGCACCCTGGGGCCTATATTGCAAGTCCAGGGACATATGTGGACCCCTGGCTAGCTTGCTGGGGTCAGGGGCCCTTAAGTGGAGGGCCAAGGGGCACCCAGTGGGCTATACTGCAATTCCAGGAAGAGATATGGACCCCTTGGTAGCTTGCTGGGGTCAGGGGCCCCTAGTTGGAGGGCCAAGAGGCACCCTCGGGCCTATACTGCAAGTCCAGGGTGAGAGGTGGACCCCTGGGTAGCTTGTTGGGGTCAGAGGCGCCTAGGTGGAGGGCCAGGGGGCACCCAGGGGCCTACACTGCAAGTCCAGGGAGAGATGTGGACCCCTGGGTAGCTTGCTGGGGTCAGAGGCCAATGGTGGAGGGCCAGGGGAAACCCTGGGGCCTATACTGCAAGTCCAGGGAGGGAGGTGGACCCCTGCGTAGCTTGCTGGGGTCAGGGGCCCCGGGGTTGAGAGCCAGGGGGCACCTTGGGGCCTATACTGCAAGTCCAGGAAGAGAAGTGGACCCCTGGGTAGCTTTCTGGGGTCTGGGGCCCCTGGGTGGAGGGGGAGGGGGCACCCTGGGGCATATACTGCAAGTCCAGGGATATTGGTGGACCTCTGGGTAGCTTGCTGGGGTCAGAGGCCCCTAGTTGGAGGGCCAGGGGGTCCCCTGGGGCCTCTTTTGCAAGTCGAGGAAGTGAAGTGGACCCCTGGGTAGTTAGCTGGGGTCAGGGCCCCCTAGGTGGAAGGCCAGTGGGCACCCTGGGGCTTATACTGCAAGTCCAGGAAGAGAGGTGGACAAATCTGTAGCTTGATGGGGTCAGGCGCCCCTGGGTGAAAGGCCGGGGGGCACCCAGAGGCCTATACTGCAAGCCCACGGAGGGAAGTTTACCCCTGGGTAGCTTGCTGAGGTCAGGGTCCCCTTTGTTGAGGGCAAGGGGGCACCCTGTGGGCTATACTGCAAGTATAGGAAGAGAGGTGGACCCCTGGGTAGCTTGCTGGGATCAGGGGCCCCTAGGTGGAGGGCCAGGGGGCAATATGTGCCTATACTGCAAGTCCAGAAAGAGTTGTGGACCCCTGGGTAGTTTGCTGGGGTCAGAGGCCACTTAGGTGGAGGGCCAGGGGGCACCCTGGGGCCTATACTGCAAGTCCAGGGACATCGGTGGACCCCTGGGTAGCTTGCTGGGGTCAGAAGCCCCTAGGTGGAGGGCCAGGGGGCACCCTGGGGCCTATACTGCAAGTCCAGGGACATCGGTGGACCCCTGGGTAGCTTGCTGGGGTCAGGGGCCCTTAGGTGGAGGGCCAGGGTGACGCTGGGGCCTATACTGCAAGTCCAGGGAGATCGTTGGACCCCTGGGTAGCTTGCTGGGGTCAGGGCCCCTTAGGTGGAGGGCCAGGGGGCACCCTGTGGGCTATACCGCAAGTCCAGGGAGGGAGGTGGACCCCTGGGTAGCTTGCTGGTGTCAGGGGCCCTACGTGGAGGGCCAGGGGGCACCCTGGGGCCTATACTGCAAGTCCAGGAAGAAAGGTGGACCCCTGGGTAGCTTGCTGGGGTGAGAGGCCACTAGGTGGAGGGCCAGGGGGCACCCTGTGGGCTATACTGCGAGTCCAATAAGAGAGGTTGACCCCTGGGTAGCTTGCTGGGGTCAGGGGCCCTTAGGTGAAGGGCCAAGGGGCACAATGGGGCCTATACTGCAAGTCCAGGAAGAGTTGTGGACCCCTGGGTAGCTTGATGGGGTCAGAGCCCCCTAGGTGGAGGGCCAGGAGGTCCCCTGGGGCCTATACTGCAAGTGCAGGGAGAGAGGTAAACCCCTGGGTAGCTTGCTGGGGTGAGAGGCCACTAAGTGGAGGGCCAGGGGGCACCCTGGGGCCTATACTGCAAGTCCAGGGAGAGAGGTGGACCCCTGGGTAGCTTGCTTGGGTCATAGGCTCCTAGGTGGACGGCCAGGGGGCAACCTGGGGCCTACACTGCAAGTCCAGGGAGAGAGGAGTACCCCTGGGTAGCTTGCGTGGCTAAGAGGGTCCTAAGTGGAGGGACAAGCGGCACCCCGGGGCATATACTGCAAGTCCAGGGACATCGGTGGACCCCTGGGTAGCTTGCTGGGGTCAGAGGCCCCTAGGTGGAGGGCCAAGGGGCACCCTGGGGCCTATACTGCAAGTCCAGGAACATCGGTGGACCCCTGGGTAGCTTGCTGGGGTCAGAGGTTCCTAGTTGGAGGGCCAAGGGGTCCCCTGGGGCCTATACTACAAGTCCAGGGAGAGAGGTGGACCCCTGGGTAGCTTGCTGGCATCAGAGGCCCCTAGGTGGAGGGCTAGGGGGCACCCTGGGGCCTATACTGCAAGTCCAGGGAGTGAGGTGGGCTCCTGGGTAGCTTGCTGGGGTCAGGGGCCCCGGGGTGGAGGGCCAGGGGGCACCATGGGGACTACACTGCAAGACCAGGGAGAGAGGAGGACCCCTGGGTAGCTTGCTGGTGTCAAACACCACTAGGTGGAGGGCAAGGGGGCACTCTGAGGCCTATACTGCAAGTCCAGGGACATCGGGTGACCCCTGGGTAGCTTGCTGGGGTCAGGGGCCCCGGGGTGGTGGGCCAGGTGGCACCCTGTGGGCTATACTGCAAGTCCAAGAAGAGAGATTGATCCATGGGTAGCTTGCTGGGGTCAGGGGCCCCTAGGTGGAGGGTCTGGTATCACCCTGTAGGCTATACTGCAAGTCCAGAAAGAGAGGTTGACCCCTGGGTAGCTTGCTGGGGTCAGGGGCCCCTAGGTGGAGGGCCAGGGGCACCCTGGGGACTATACTGCAAGTCCAGGGAGAGAAGTGGACGCCTGGGTAGCTTGCTGGGGTCATAGTCTCATAGGTGAAGGGCAAGGGGGCACCCTGGGGACTACACAGCAAGTCCAGGGAGAGAGGAGGACCCTTGGGTAGCTTGCTGGCGTCAGACACCCCTAGGTGGAGGGCCAAGGAGCACCCTGAGGCCTATACTGCAAGTCCAGGGAGGGAGGTGGACCGCAGGGTAGCTTGCTAGGGTCAAGGGCCCTTAGGTGGAGGGCCAGGGGGCACCCTGTGGGCTCTACTGCAAGTCCAGGAAAAGAGGTTGACCCCTGGGTAGCTTGCTGGTGTCAAACACCCCTAGGTGGAGGGCAAGGGCCATCCTGAGGCCTATACTGCAAATCCAGGGAGGGAGGTGGACCCCTGGGTAGCTTGCTGGGGTCAGAGGCCCCTAGGTGGAGGGCAAAGGAGCACCCTGGGGCTTATACTGCAAGTCCAGGGACATCGGTGAACCCCTGGGAAGGTTGCCGTGGTCAGGGGCCCCGGGGTGGTCGGCCAGGTGGCACCCTGTGGGCTATACTGCAAGTCCAGGAAGAGAGGTTGATCCATGGGTAGCTTGCTGGGGTCAGGGGCCCCTAGGTGGAGGGCCAGGGGGCACCCTGGGGCCTATACTGCAAGTCCAGGAAGAGAAGTGGACCCCTCTGTAGCTTGCTGGGGTCAGGGGTCCCTAGGTGGAGAGAGAGGGGGCACCATGGGGCCTATACTGCAAGTCCAGGGTGGGAGGTGGACCCCTGGGTAGCTTGCTGCAGTCAGGGGCCCCTAGGTAGAGGGCCAGAGGGCACCCTCTGGGCTATACTGCAAGTCCAGGGAGGGATGTGGACCCCTGGGTAGGTTGCTTGGGTCAGAGGCCCCTAGGTGGAGGGCCAAGGGTCACCCTGGGGCCTATACTGCAAGTCCAGGGAGAGAGGTGGACCCCCGGGTAGCTTGCTGAGGTCAGGGGCTCTTAGGTGGAGGGCCAGGGCGCATCCTGGGGCCTATGCTGCAAGTCCAGAAAGAGAAGTGAACCCCTGGGTAGCTTGCTGGTGTCTGGGGCCCCTAGTTGGAGGGCAAAGGGGCACACTGGCGTCTATACTGCAAGTCAATTGACATCGGTGGACCCCTGGTTAGCTTGCTGGGGTGAGAGGCCCCTAGGTGGAGCGCCAGGGTGCACCCTGGGGCCTATACTGCAAGTCCAGGGAGAAGGTGGACCCCTAGGTAGCTTGCTGTGGTCAGGGGCCTTTAGGTGGAGGGCCAGGGGGCACCCTGGGGCCTATACTGCAAGTCCAAGAAGAGAAGTGGAACCCTGGGTAGCTTGCTGGGGTCAGGGGCCCCTAGGTGGAGAGAGAGGGGGCACCCTGGGGCCTATACTGCAAGTTCAGGGAGGGAGGTGGACCCCTGGGTAGCTTGCTGCGGTCAAGGGTCCCTAGGTGGAGGGCCAAGGGTCACCCTGGGGCCTATACTGCAAGTCCAGGGACATCGGTAGATGCCTGGGTAGCATGATGGGGTCAGAGGCCCCTAGGTGGAGGGCCAGGGGGCACCCTGGGGCCTATACTGCAAGTCCAGGGATATCGGTGGACCTCTTGGTAGCTTGCTGGGGTCAGAAGCGCCTAGGTAGAGGGCCAAGGGGCACCCTGGGGCCTATACTACAAGTCCAGGAAGAGAGGTGGACCCCTGGTTAGCTTGCTGGGGTCAGAGGACCCTAGGTGGAGGGCAAAGGGGCACAATGGGGCCTTTACTGCAAGTCCAGGGAGAGAGGTGAACCCCTGGGTAGCTTGCTGGGGTGAGAGGCCACTAGGTGGAGGGCCAGGGGGCACCCTGGGGCCTATACTGCAAGTCCAGGGAGAGAGGTGGACCCCTGGGTAGCTTGCTTTGGTCATAGGCTCCTAGGTGGAGGGCCAGGGGGCAACCTGGGGCCTACACTGCAAGTCCAGGGAGAGAGGAGTACCCCTGGGTAGCTTGCTTGGCTCAGAGGGTCCTATGTGGAGGGACAAGCGGCACCCCAGGGCATATACTGCAAGTCCAAGGACATCGGTGGACCCCTGGGTAGCTTGCTGGGGTCAAAGGCCCCTAGGTGGAGGGCCAGGGGGTCCCCTGGGGCCTATACTACAAGTCCAGGGAGAGAGGTGGACCCCCGGGTAGCTTGCTGGCATCAGAGGCCCCTAGGTGGAGGGCTAGGGGGCACCCTGGGGCCTATACTGCAAGTCCAGGGAGTGAGGTGGGCTCCTGGGTAGCTTGCCTGGGTCAGGGGCCCCGGGGTGGAGGGCCAGGGGGCACCATGGGGACTACACTGCAAGACCAGGGAGATAGGAGGACCCCTGGGTAGCTTGCTGGTGTCAAACACCACTAGGTGGAGGGCAAGGGGGCACCCTGAGGCCTATACTGCAAGTCCAGGGAGGGAGGTGGACCCCTGGGTAGCTTGCTGGGGTCAGAGGCCCCTAGGTAGAGGGTGAAGGAACACCCTGGGGCTTATACTGCAAGTCCATGGACATCGGGTGACCCCTGGGTAGCTTGCTGGGGTCAGGGGCCCTTAGGTGGAAGGCCAGGGAAGCCCTGGGGCCTAAACTGCAAGTCCAGGAAGAGAAGTGGACCCCTGGGAAGCTTGCTGGGGTCAGGGGCCCCGGGGTTGGTGGGCCAGGTGGCACCCTGTGGGCTATACTGCAAGTCCAGGAAGAGTGGTTGATCCAAGGGTAGCTTGCTGGGGTCAGGGGCCCCTAGGTGGAGGGCCTGGTATCACCCTGTGGGCTATACTGCAAGTCAAGGAAGAGAGGTTGACCCCTGGGTAGCTTGCTGGGGTCAGGGGCCCCTAGGTGGAGGGCCAGGGGCACCCTGGGGACTATACTGCAAGTCCAGGGAGGGAGGTGGACCCCTGGGTAGCTTGCTAGTGTCAAGGGCTCTAGGTGGAAGGCCAGGGGACACCCTGTGGGCTAAACTGCAAGTCCAGGAAGAGAGTTGGACCCCTGTGTAGATTGCTGGGGTCAGGGGCCCCGGGGTGGAGGGCCAAGTTGCCCCCTGGGGCCTATACTGCAAGTCCAGGGAGAGAAGTGGACGCCTGGGTAGCTTGCTGGGGTCATAGTCTCATAGGTGGAGGGCAAGGGGGCCCCCTGGGGACTACACAGCAAGTCCAGGGAGAGAGGAGGACCCTTGGGTAGCTTGCTGGGGTCAGACACCCCTAGGTGGAGGGCCAAGGGGCACAATGGGGCCTATACTGCAAGTCCAGGAAGAGTTGTGGACCCCTGGGTAGCTTGATGGGGTCAGAGCCCCCTAGGTGGAGGGCCAGGAGGTCCACTGGGGCCTATACTGCAAGTGCAGGGAGAGAGGTGAACCCCTGGGTAGCTTGCTGGGGTGAGAGGCCACTAGGTGGAGGGCCAGGGGGCACCCTGGGGCCTATACTGCAAGTCCAGGGAGAGAGGTGGACCCCTGAGTAGCTTGCTTGGGTCATAGGCTCCTAGGTGGAGGGCCAGGGGGCAACCTGGGGCCTACACTGCAAGTCCAGGGAGAAAGGAGTACCCCTGGGTACCTTGCTTGGCTCAGAGGGTCCTAAGTGGAGGGACACGCGGCACCCCGGGGCATATACGGCAAGTCCATGGACATCGGTGGACCCCTGGGTAGCTTGCTGGGGTCAGAGGCCCCTAGGTGGAGGGCCAAGGGGCACCCTGGGGCCTATACTCTAAGTCCAGGGACATCGGTAGACCCCTGGGTAGCTTGCTGGGGTCAGAGGTCCCTAGTTGGAGGGCCAGGGGGTCCCCTGGGGCCTATACTACAAGTCCAGGGAGAGAGTTGGACCCCTGGGTAGCTTGCTGGCATCAGAGGCCCCTAGGTGGAGGGCTAGGGGGCACCCTGGGGCCTATACTGCAAGTCCAGGGAGTGAGGTGGGCTCCTGGGTAGCTTGCTGGGGTCAGGGGCCCCGGGGTGGAGGGCCAGGGGGCACCATGGGAACTACACTGCAGGACCAGGGAGAGAGGAGAACCCCTGGGTAGCTTGCTGGTGTCAAACACCACTAGGTGGAGGGCAAGGGGGCACCCTGAGGCCTATACTGCAAGTCCAGGGAGGGAGGTGGACTCCTGGGTAGCTTGCTGGGGTCAGAGGCCCCTAGGTGGAGGGCAAAGGGGCACAATGGGGCCTATACTGCAAGTCCAGGAAGAGTTGTGGACCCCTGGGTAGCTTGCTGGGGTCAGGGGCCCCTAGGTGGAGGACCAGGGGCACCCTGGGGACTATAGTGCAAGTCCAGGGAGGGAGGTGGACCGCAGGGTAGCTTGCAAGCGTCAAGGGCCCTTAGGTAGAGGGCCAGGGGGCACCCTGTGGGCTCTACTGCAAGTCCAGGAAAAGAGGTTGACCCCTGGGTAGCTTGCTGGTGTCAAACACCCCTAGGTGGAGGGCAAGGGCCACCCTGAGGCCTATACTGCAAGTCCAGGGAGAGAAGTGGACGCCTGGGTAGCTTGCTGGGGTCATAGTCTCATAGGTGGAGGGCAAGGGGGCACCCTGGGGACTACACAGCAAGTCCAGGGAGAGAGGAGGACCCTTGGGTAGCTTGCTGGCGTCAGACACCCCTAGGTGGAGGGCCAAGGAGCACCCTGAGGCCTATACTGCAAGTCCAGGGAGGGAGGTGGACCGCAGGGTAGCTTGCTGGTGTCAAGGGCCCTTAGGTGGAGGGCCAGGGGGCACCCTGTTGGCTATACTGCAAGTCCAGGGAGGGAAATGGACCCCTGGGTAGCTTGCTGCAGTCAATGGCCCTTAGGTTGAGGGCCAGGTGGCACCCTGTGGGCTATACTGCAAGTCCAGGAAGAGACGTGGACCCCTGGGTAGCTTGCTGGGTTCTGGGGCCCTTAGGTGGAGGGCCGGGGGCACCCTGGGGCCTAAACTGCAAGTCCAAGAAGAGAGGTTGACCCCTGGGTAGCTTGCTGGGGTCAAGGGCCCCTAGGTGGAGGGCCAGGCAACACCCTGGGGCCTATACTGCAAGTCCAGGGAGGGAGGTGGACCACTGGGTAGCTTGCTGGGGTCAGACACCCCTAGGTGGAGGGCTAAATTGCACCCTGGGTCCTATACGGCAAGTACAGGGACGTCACTGGACCCCTGGGTAGCTTGCTGGGGTCAGAGGCCCCTAGGTGGAGGGCCAGGGGGCACCCTGGGGCCTATACTGCAAGTCCAGAAATAGAGGTGGACCCCTGGGTAAATTGCTGGGGTCAGGGGCCCCTAGGTGGAGGGCAAGGGGGATCTGGGGCCTACAATGCAAGTCCAGGGAGGGAGGTTGACCCCTGGGTAAATTGCTGGGGTCAGAGGCCCCTAGGTGGAGGGCCAGGGGGCACCCTGGGGCCTATACTGGAAGTGCAGGGAGGGAGGTGGATCCCTGGGTAGCTTGTTGGGGTCAGGGGCATCTAAATGGATGGCCAGGCGGCACCCTGTGGGCTATACTGCAAGTCCAGGAAGAGAGGTGGACCCATGTGTAGCTTGCTGGGGTCAGAGGCGCCTAGGTGGAGGGCCAGGGGGCACCCTGGGGCCTATACTGCAAGTCCAGGAAGAGAAGTGGATGCCTGGGTAGCTTACTGGGGTCAGGGGCCCCTAAGTGGAGGGCCAGGGTGCACCCTGGGGCCTATACTGCAAGACCAGGGAGGGAGCTGGACCCCTGGGTAGCTTGCTGGGGTCAGAGACTCCTATGTGAAGCGCAAGGGGGCACCCTGGGACCTACACTGCAAGTCCAGGAAGGGAGGTGGGCCCCTGGGTAGCTTGCTGGGGTCAGAGATCCCTAGGTGGAGGGCCAAGGGGCACCCTGGGGCCTATACTGCAAGTCTAAGGGACATCAGTGGACCCCTGGGTAGCTTGCTGGGGTCAGAGGCCCCTAGGTGGAGGGCCAGGGGGCACCCTGGGGCCTACAATGCAAGTCCAGGGAGAGATATGGACCCCTGGGTAGCATGCTGGGGTCAGAGGCCCCTAGGTGGAGGGCCAAGGGGCACAATGGGGCCTATACTGCAAGTCCAGGAAGAGAATTGGATCCCTGGTTAGCTTGCTTGGGCCAGGGGCCTTTAGGTGGAGGGCCAGGGGGCACCCTGGGGCCTATACTGCAAGTCCAGGAAGAGATGTGGACCCCTGGGTAGCTTGCTGGGGTCAGGGGCATCTAGGTGGAGAGCCAGGAGGCACCCTGGGGCCTATATTGAGAGTCCAGGGAGGGAAGTGGACCCCTGGGTAGCTTGCTGGGGTAAGAGACCCCTAGGTGGAGGGCAAGGGGGCACTCTAGGGCCTACAATGCAAGTCCAGGGAGGGAGGTGGACCCCTGGGTAAATTGTTGGGGTCAGAGGCCCCTAGGTGGAGGGCCAGGGGGTACCCTGGGGCCTATACTTCAAGTGCAGGAAGAGAGGTGGACCCATGGGTAGCTTGCTGGGGTCAGAGGCCCCTAGGTGGAGGGCCAGGGGGCACCCTAGGGCCTATACTGCAAGTCAAGGGACATCGGTGGACCCCTGGGTAGCTTGCTGGGGTCAGAGGGAGTTAGGTGGAGGGTCAGGGGGCACCCTGGGGCCTATACTGCAAGTCCAGGAATAGAAGTGGATGCCTGGGTAGCTTTGATGGGGTCAGGGGCCCTTAGGTGGAGGGCCAGGGGGCACCCTGGGGCCTATACTGCCAGACCAGGAAGGGAGGTGGACTCCTGGGTAGCTTGCTGGGGTCAGAGATCCCTAGGTGGAGGGCCAAGGGGCACCCTGGGGCCTATACTGCAAGTCCAGATACATCAGTGGACACCTGGGTAGCTAGCTGGGGACAGATGCCCCTAGGTGGAGGGCCAGGGGGCACCCTGGGGCCTATACTGCAAGTCCAGGGAAAGAGGTGTACCCCTGGGTAGCTTGCTGGGGTCAGAGGCCCCTAAGTGGAGGGCCAGGGGGGTACCCTGGGACCTATACTGCAAGTCGAGGAAGAGAAGTGGAACCCTGAGTAGCTTGCTGGGGTCAGAGGCCCCTAAGTGGAGGGCCAGGGGGCACCCTGGGGCTTATACTGCAAGTCCAGGAAGAGAGGTGGACAACTCGGTAGCTTGATGGGGTCAGGCGCCTCTAGGTGAAAGGCCGAGGGGCACCCAGAGGCCAATACTGCAAGCCCAGGGAGGGAGGTGGACCCCTGGGTAGCTTGCTGGGGTCAGGGTCCCCTAGGTGGAGGGCCAGGGGGCACCCTGTGGGCTATACTGCAACTCCAGGAAGAGAGGTGGACCCCTGGGTAGCTTGCTGGGTTCAGGGGCCCTTAGGTGGAGGGCAAGGGGGCACCCTGTGCCTATACTGCAAGTCCAGGAAGAGAGGTGGACCCCTGGGTTGCTTGCTGGGGTCAGAGGCCCCTAAGTGGAGGGCCAGGGGGGTACCCTGGGGACTTTACTGCAAGTCCAGGAAGAGTTGTGGACCCCTGGGTAGCTTGCTGGCGAGAGAGGCCACTGGGTGGAGGGCCAGGGGGCACCCTAGGGCCTATACTAAAAGTCCAGGGAGAGAGGTGGACCCCTGGGTAGCTTGCTTGGGTCATAGGCTCCTAGGTGGAGGGCCAGGGGGCAACCTGGGGCCCACACTGCAAGTCCAGGGAGATCAGTGGACCCCTGGGTAGCTTGCAGGGGTCAGAGGCCCCTAGGTGGAGGGCCAGGTGTTCCCCTGTGACCTATACTGCAAGTACAGGGAGAGAGGTGAACCCCTGGGTAGCTTGCTGGGGTGAGAGGCCACTAGGTGGAGGGCCAGGGGGCACCCAGGGGCCTATACTGCAAGTCCAGGGACATCGGTGGACCCCTGGGTAGCTTGCTGGGGTCAGAAGCCCCTAGGTGGAGGGCCAGGGGGTCCCATGGGGCCTATACTACAAGTCCAGGGAGAGAGGTGGACCCCTGGGTAGCTTGCTGGGGTAAGGGGCCCCTGGGTGGAGGGCCAGGGGGCACCCTGGGGCCTATACTGCAAGTCCAGGAAGAGAAGTGGATGCCTGGGTAGCTTGCTGGGGTCAGGCCCCTAGGTGGAGGGCCAGGGGGCACCCTGGGGACTATACTGTGAATCCAGGAAGAGAGGTTGACCCCTGGGTAGCTTGCTGGAGTCAGGGGCCCCTAGGTGGAGGGCCAGGGGGAAACCTGGGGCCTATACTGCAAGTCCAGGGACATCGGTGGCCCCTGGGTAGCTTGCTGGGGTCAGGGGCCCTAAGGTGGAGGGCCAGGGGGCACGCTGGGGCCTATACTGCAATTCCAGGGAGATCAGTGGACCCCTGGGAAACTTGCTGGGGTCAGAGGCCCCTAGGTGGAGTGCCAAGGGGCACCCTGGGGCCTAATCTACAAGTCCAGGAAGAGAGGTGGACCCCTGGGTAGCTGGCTGGGGTCAGAGGCCCCTAGGTGGAGGGCAAAGGGGCACAATGGGGCCTATACTGAAAGTCCAGTAAGAGTTGTGGACCCCTGGGTAGCTTGCTGGGGTCAGAGGCCCCTAGGTGGAGGGCCAACGGGCACCCTGGGGCCTATACTGCAAGTCCAGGGATATTGGTGGACCCCTGGGTAGCTTGCTGGGGTCAGAGGCCCCTAGGTGGAGGGCCAGGGGGTCCCCTGGGGCCTATACTGCAAGTCGAGGAAGAGAAGTGGACCCCTGGGTAGTTAGCTGGGGTCAGGGCCCCCTAGGTGGAGAGCCAGGGGACACCCTGGGGCTTATACTGCAAGTCCAGGAAGAGAGGTGGACAACTCTGTAGCTTGATAGGGTCAGGCGCCCCTGGGTGAAAGGCCAGGGGGCACCCAGAGGCCTATACTGCAAGCCCAGAGAGGGAAGTGGACCCCTGGGTAGCTTGCTGGGGTCAGGGTCCCCTATGTTGAGGGCAAGGGGGCACCCTGTGGGCTATAATGCAAGTATAGGAAGAGAGGTGGACCCCTGGGTAGCTTGCTGGGATCAGGGGCCCCTAGGTGGAGGGCCAGGGGGCACCCTGTGCCTATACTGCAAGTCCAGGAAGAGAGGTGGACACCTGGGTTACTTGCTGGGGTCAGAGGCCCCTAAGTGGAGGGCGAGGGGGGCACCCGGGGCCTATACTGCAAGTCCAGAAAGAGTTGTGGACCCCTGGGTAGTTTGCTGGGGTCAGAGGCCCCTAGGTGGAGGGCCAGGAGTTCCCCTGGGGCCTATACTGCAAGTCAAGGGAGAGAGGTGAACCCCTGGGTAGCTTGCTGGGGTGAGAGGCCACTTAGGTGGAGGGCCAGGGGGCACCCTGGGGCCTATACTGCAAGTCCAGGGACATCGGTGGACCTCTGGGTAGCTTGCTGGGGTCAGAAGCCCCTAGGTGGAGGGCCAGGGGGTCCCCTGGGGCCTATACTACAAGTCCAGGGAGAGAGGTGGACCCCTGGGTAATTTGCTGGGGTAAGGTGCTCCTAGGTGGAGGACCAGGGGACACCCTGGGGCCTATACTGCGAGTCCAGGAAGAGAGGTTGACCCCTGGGTAGCTTGCTGAGGTCAGAGGCCCCTAGGTGGAGTGCCAAGGGGCACCCTGGGGCCTATACTACAAGTCCAGGAAGAGAGGTGGACCCCTGATTAGCTTGCTGGGGTCAGAGGGCCCTAGGTGGAAGGCAAAGGGGCACAATGGGGCCTATACTGCAAGTCCAGGGAGAGAGGTGAACCCCTGGGTAGCTTGCTGGGGTGAGAGGCCACTAGGTGGAGGGCCAGGGGACACCCTGTGGGCTATACTGCGAGTCCAATAAGAGAGGTTGACCCCTGGGTAGCTTGTTGGGGTCAGGGGCCCCTAGGTGGAGGGCAAGGGGGAACCCTGGGGACTATACTTCAAGTCCAGGGACATCGGTGGATACCTGGGTCGCTTGCTGGGGTCAGGGGCCCTTAGGTGGAGGGCCAAGGGGCACAATGGGGCCTATACTGCAAGTCCAGGAAGAGTTGTGGACCCCTGGGTAGCTTGATGGGGTCAAATCCCCCTAGTTGGAGGGCCAGGAGGTCCCCTGGGGCCTATACTGCAAGTGCAGGGAGAGAGGTGAACCCCTGGGTAGCTTGCTGGGGTGAGAGGCCACTAGGTGGAGGGCCAGGGGGCACCCTGGGGCCTATATTGCAAGTCCAGGGAGAGAGGTGGACCCCTGGGTAGCTTGCTTGGGTCATAGGCTCCTAGGTGGAGGGCCAGGGGGCAACCTGGGACCTACACTGCAAGTCCAGGGAGAGAGGAGTACAACTGGGTAGCTTGCTGGGGTCAGAGGCCCCTAGGTGGAGGGCCAGGGGGTCCCCTGGGGCCTATACTACAAGTCCAGGGAGAGAGGTGGACCCCTGGGTAGCTTGCTGGCATCAGAGGCCCCTAGGTGGAGGGCTAGGGGGCACCCTGGGGCCTATACTGCAAGTCCAGGGAGTGAGGTGGGCTCCTGGGTAGCTTGCTGGTGTCAAACACCACTAGGTGGAGGGCAAGGGGGCACCCTGAGGCCTATACTGCAAGTCCAGGGAGGGAGGTGGACCCCTGGGTAGCTTGCTGGGGTCAGAGGCCCCTAGGTGGAGGGCAAAGGAGCACCCTGGGGCTTATACTGCAAGTCCAGGGACATCGGGTGACCCCTGGGTAGCTTGCTGGGGTCAGGGGCCCTTAGGTGGAAGGCCAGGGAAGCCCTGGGGCCTAAACTGCAAGTCCAGGAAGAGAAGTGGACCCCTGGGAAGCTTGCTGGGGTCAGGGGCCCAGGGGTGGTAGGCCAGGTGGCACCCTGTGGGCTATACTGAAAGTCCAGGAAGAGAGGTTGATCCATGGGTAGCTTGCTGGGGTCAGGGGCCCCTAGGTGGAGGGCCTGGTATCACCCTGTGGGCTATACTGCAAGTCCAGGAAGAGAGGTTGACCCCTGGGTAGCTTGCTGGGGTCAAGGGCCCCTAGGTGGAGGGCCAGGGGCACCCTGGGGACTATAATGCAAGTCCAGGGAGGGAGGTGGACCCCTGGGTAGCTTGCTGGTGTCAGGGGCTCTAGGTGTAAGGCCAGGGGACACCCTGTGGGCTAAACTGCAAGTCCAGGAAGAGAGTTTGACCCCTGGGTAGCTTTCTGGGGTCAGGGGCCCCGGGGTGGAGGGCCAAGTTGCCCCCTGGGGCCTATATTGCAAGTCCAGGTAGAGAAGTGGACGCCTGGGTAGCTTGATGGGGTCATAGTGTCATAGGTGGAGGGCAAGGGGGCACCCTGGGGACTACACAGCAAGTCCAGGGAGAGAGGAGGACCCTTGGGTAGCTTGCTGGGGTCAGACACCCCTAGGTGGAGGGCCAAGGAGCACCCTGAGGCCTATACTGCAAGTCCAGAGAGGGAGGTGGACCGCAGGGTAGCTTGCTAGGGTCAAGGGCCCTTAGGTGGAGGGCCAGAGGGCACCCTGTGGGCTCTACTGCAAGTCCAGGAAAAGATGTTGACCCCTGGGTAGCTTGCTGGTGTCAAACACCCCTAGGTGGAGGGCAAGGGCCACCCTGAGGCCTATACTGCAAGTCCAGGGAGGGAGGTGGACCCCTGGGTAGCTTGCTGGGGTCAGAGGCCCCTAGGTGGAGGGCAAAGGAGCACCCTGGGGCTTATACTGCAAGTCCAGGAACATCGGTGGACCCCTGGGTAGCTTGCTGGGGTCAGGGGCCCTTAGGTGGAAGGCCAGGGAAGCCCTGGGGCCTATACTGCAAGTCCAGGAAGAGAAGTGGACCCCTGGGAAGCTTGCCGTGGTCAGGGGCCCCGGGGTGGTGGGCCAGGTGGCACCCTGTGGGCTATACTGCAAGTCCAGGAAGAGAGGTTGATCCATGGGTAGCTTGCTGGGGTCAGGGGCCCCTAGGTGGAGTGCCTGGGGCACCGTGGGGACTATACTGCAAGTCCAGTTAGGGAGGTGGACCCCTGGGTAGCTTGCTGCTGTCAGGGGCTCTAGGTGGAAGGCCAGGGGACACCCTGTGGGCTATACTGCAAGTCCAGGAAGAGAGGTTGATCCATGGGTAGCTAGCTGGGGTCAGATGCCCCTAAGTGGAGGGCCAGGGGGCACCCTGGGGCTTATACTGCAAGTCCAGGAAGAGAGGTGGACAACTCGGTAGCTTGATGGGGTCAGGTGCCCCTAGGTGAAAGGCCGAGAGGCACCCAGAGGCCAATACTGCAAGCCCAGGGAGGGAGGTGGACCCCTGGGTAGCTTGCTGGGGTCAGGGTCCCCTAGGTGGAGGGCCAGGGGGCACCCTGTGGGCTATACTGCAACTCCAGGAAGAGAGGTAGCTTGCTGGGTTCAGGGGCCCTTAGGTGGAGGGCCAGGGGGCACCCTGTACCTATACTGCAAGTCCAGGAAGAGAGGTGGACCCCTGGGTTGTTTGCTGGGGTCAGAGGCCCCTAAGTGGAGGGCCAGGGGGGCACCCTGGGGCCTTTACTGCAAGTCAAGGAAGAGTTGTGGACCCCTGGGTAGCTTGCAGGGGTCAGAGGCCCCTTGGTGGAGGGCGAGGAGTTAAAATGGGGCCTATACTGCAAGTCCAGGGAGAGAGGTAAACCCCTGGATAGCTTGCTGGCGTGAGAGGCCACTGGGTGGAGGGCCAGGGGGCACCCTGGGGCCTATACTGAAAGTCCAGGGAGAGAGGTGGAACCCTGGGTAGCTTGCTTGGGTCATAGGCTCCTAGGTGGAGGGCCGGGGGGCAACCTGGGGCCTACACTACAAGTCCAGGGAGATCGGTGGACCCCTGGTTAACTTGCTGGGGTCAGAGGCCCCTAGGTGGAGGGCCAGGAGTTCCCCTGGGGCCTATACTGCAAGTCCAGGGAGAGAGGTGAACCCCTGGGTAGCTTGCTGGGGTGAGAGGCCCCTAGGTGGAGGGCCAGGGGGCACCCTGGGGCCTATACTGCAAGTCCAGGGACATCGGTGGACCCCTGGGTAGCTTGCTGGGGTCAGAAGCCCCTAGGTGAAGGGCCAGGGGGTCCCATGGGGCCTATACTACAAGTCCAGGGAGAGAGGTGGACCCCTGGGTAGCTTGCTGGGGTAAGGGGCCCCTGGGTGGAGGGCCAGGGGGCACCCTGGGGCCTATACTGCAAGTCCAGGAAGAGAAGTGGATGCCTGGGTAGCTTGCTGGGGTCAGGCCCCTAGGTGGAGGGCCAGGGGGCACCCTGGGGACTATACTGCGAGTCCAGAAAGAGAGGTTGACCCCTGGGTAGCTTGCTGGGGTCAGGGGCCCCTAGGTGGAGGGCCAGGAGGAAACCTGGGGCCTATACTGCAAGTCCAGAGACATCGGTGGACCCCTGGGTAGCTTGCTGGGGTCAGGGGCCCCTGGGTGGAGGGCCAGGGGGCACCCTGGAGCCTATACTGCAAGTCGAGGAAGAGAAGTGGACCCCTGGGTAGCTAGCTGGGGTCAGGGCCCCCTAGGTGGAGGGCCAGGGGGCACCCTGGGGCTTATACTGCAAGTCCAGGAAGAGAGGTGGACAACTCTGTAGCTTGATGGGGTCAGGCGCCCCTGGGTGAAAGGCCGGGGGGCACCCAGAGGCCTATACTGCAAGCCCAAGGAGGGAAGTGGACCCCTGGGTAGCTTGCTGGGGTCAGGGTCCCCTAGGTTGAGGGCAAGGGGGCACCCTGTGGGCTATACTGCTAGTATAGGAAGAGAGGTGGACCCCTGGGTAGCTTGCTGGGGTCAGAGACCCCTAGGTGGAGGGCAAGGGAGCAACCTGAGGGCCTACAGTGCAACTCCATTGAGGGAGGTGGACCCCTGGGTAGCATGCTGGGGTCAGAGCCCAATAGGTGTAGGGCCAGGGGGCACCCTGGGGCATATACTGCAAGTCCAGGGACATCGGTGGACCCCTGGATAGCTTGCTGGGGTCAGAGGCGCCTAGGTGGAGGGCCAGGGGGCACCCTGGGGCCTATACTGCAAGTCCAGGGAGTGAGGTGGACTCCTGGGTAGCTTGCTGGGGTCATAAGCTCCTAGATGGAGGGCCAAGGGGAACCTTGAGGCCTACACTGCAAGTCCAGGGAGAGAGGTGGACCCCTGGGTAGCTTGCTGAGGTCAAGGGCCCCTAGGTGGAGGGCCAGGGGGCACCCTGGGGCCTATACTGCAGGTCCAGGGAGAGAGGTGGACCCCTTGGTAGCTTGATGCGGTCAGAGGCCCCTAGGTGGAGGGCCAAGGAGCACCCTGGGATCTATACTGCAAGTCCAGGGACATTGGTAGACCCCTGGGTAGCTTGCAGGGGTCAAGGGCCCCTAGGTGGAGGGCCAGGGGGCACCCTGGGGCCTATAATGTAGGTCCAGGAAGAGAAGTTGACCCCTGGGTAGCTTGCTGGGGTCAGGGGCCCCTAGGTGGAGGGCCAGGGGGCTCCCTGGGGCCTATAATGCAAGTCCAGGAAGAGAAGTTGACCCCTGGGTAGCTTGCTGGGGTCAGGGGCCCCTAGGTGGAGGGCCAGGGGGCACCCTGGGGCCTATACTGCAAGTCCAGGCAGAGAGGTGGACCCCTGGATAGCTTGCTGGGATCAGAGGCGCCTAGGTGGAGGGCCAAGGGGCATCGTGGTGCCTATACTGCAAAACCAGGGAGAGAGGTGGACCCCTGGGTAGCTTGCTGGGGTCAGAGACCCCTAGGTGGAGGGCCAGGGGGCACCCTGGGGCCTATTCTGCAAGTCCAGGGAGAGAGGTGGACCCCTTGGTAGCTTGCTGCGGTCAGAGGCCCCTAGGTGGAGGGCCAGGGAGCACCCTGGGACCTATACTGCAAGTCCAGGGACATTGGTGGACCCCTGGGTAGCTTGCTGGGGTCAGGGGCCCTTAGGTGGAGGGCCAGGGGGCACCCTGGGGCCTATACTGCAAGTCCAGGAAGAGAAGTGGACCACTGGGTAGCTTGCTGGTGTCAGGGGCCCCTAGGTGGAGGGCCAGGGGGCACCCTGGGGCCTATACTGCAAGCCCAAGGAGAGAGGTGGACCCCTGGGTAGCTTGCTGGGTTCAGAAGCCAATAGGTGGAGAGCCAGGGGGCACGCTGGTGCTTTACTGCAAGTCCAGGCAGAGAGTTGGACCTCTGGGTAGCTTGTTGGGTGAGAGGCTCCTAGGTGGAGGGTCAGGGGGCACCCTGGGGCCTATACTGCAAGTCCAAGAAGAGAGGTGGACTACTGGGTAGCTTGCTGGGGTCAGGGGCCCCTAGGTTGAGGGCAAGGGGGCAGCCTGGGGCCTATATTGCAAGTCGATGGAGAGAGGTGGACCACCGGGTAGCTTGCTGGGGTGAGGGGCTTTTAGGTGGAGGGCCAGGGGGCATCTTGGGGCTTATACTACAAGTCCAGGGAGAGAGGTGGAAACTCGGGTAGCTTGCTGGGGTCAGGGGCTCTTAGGTGGAGAGCCAAGAAGCAGCCTGGGGCCTATACTGTCAGTCCAGGGACATCGGTGGACCCCTGGGTAGCTTGCTGGGGTCAGAGATCCCTAGGTGGAGGGCAAGTGGGCACCCTGGGGCCTATACTGCAAGTCCAGGGACAATGGTGGAAACCTTGGTAACTTGCTGGGGTCAGAGATCCCTAGGTGGAGGTTCAGGGGGCACCCTGGGGCCTACACTGCAAGTCCAGGGAGAGAGGTGGACCCCTGGGTAAACTGCTGGGGTCAGAGGCCCCTAGGTGGAGGGCCATGGGGCACCCTGGGGCCTATACTGCAAGCCCAGGGACATCGGTGGAACCCTGGGTAGCTTGCTGGGGTGAGGGGGCCTTAGGTGGAGGGCCAGGGGGCACCCTGGGGCCTATACTGCAAGTCCGGGAAGAGAAGTTTACCTCTGGGTAGTTTGCTGCGGTCAGAGGCTCCTAGGTGGAGGGCCAGGGGGCACCCTGGGGCCTATACTGCAAGTCCAGGCAGGGAGGTGGACCCCTGGATAGATTGTTGGGGTCAGAGGCCCCTAGTTGTAAGGCCAGGGGGCACCCTGGGGCCTATACTGCAAGTCTAGGGATACCGGTGGACCCCTGGGTAGCTTGCTGGGGTCAGAGATCCCTAGGTGGAGGGTCAGGGCGCTCCCTGGGGCTATACTGCAAGTACAGGAAGAGATGTGGACCCCTGGGTAGCTTGCTGGGGTCAGGGGCCCCTAGTTGTAGGGAGAGGGGGCACCCTGGGGCCTAAACTGCAAGTCCAGGAAGAAAGGTGGACCCCTGTGTAGCTTGCTGGGTTCAGGGGCCCCTAGGTGGAGGGCCAGGGGGCACCCTGGGGAATATACTGCACGTCCAGGGACATCGGTGGACCCCTGGGTAGCTTGCTGGGTTCAGAGGCCTCTAGATGTAGGGACAGGGGGCACCCTGGGGCCTATACTGCAAGTCCAGGAAGAGATGTGGACCCCTGGGTAGCTTGCTGGGGTCAAGGGCCCCTAGGTGGAGGGCCAGTGGGCACCCTGGGGAATTTACTGAAAGTCCAGAGACATCGGTGGACCCCTGGGTAGCTTGCTGGGTTCAGAGGCCTCTAGATGGAGGGACAGGGGGCACCCTGGGGCCTATACTGCAAGTCCAGGGACATCGGTGGACGCCTCGGTAGCTTGCTGGAGTCAGGGGCCCCTAGGTGGAGGGCCAGGGGGAAACCTGGGGCCTATACTGCAAGTCCAGGGACATCGGTGGACCCCTGGGTAGCTTGCTGGGGTCAGGGGCCCTAAGGTGGAGGGCCAGGGGGCACGCTGGGGCCTATACTGCAATTCCAGGGAGATCAGTGGACCCCTGGGAAACTTGCTGGGGTCAGAGGCCCCTAGGTGGAGTGCCAAGGGGCACCCTGGGGCCTAATCTACAAGTCCAGGAAGAGAGGTGGACCCCTGGGTAGCTGGCTGGGGTCAGAGGCCCCTAGGTGGAGGGCAAAGGGGCACAATGGGGCCTATACTGAAAGTCCAGTAAGAGTTGTGGACCCCTGGGTAGCTTGCTGGGGTCAGAGGCCCCTAGGTGGAGGGCCAACGGGCACCCTGGGGCCTATACTGCAAGTCCAGGGATATTGGTGGACCCCTGGGTAGCTTGCTGGGGTCAGAGGCCCCTAGGTGGAGGGCCAGGGGGTCCCCTGGGGCCTATACTGCAAGTCGAGGAAGAGAAGTGGACCCCTGGGTAGTTAGCTGGGGTCAGGGCCCCCTAGGTGGAGAGCCAGGGGACACCCTGGGGCTTATACTGCAAGTCCAGGAAGAGAGGTGGACAACTCTGTAGCTTGATAGGGTCAGGCGCCCCTGGGTGAAAGGCCAGGGGGCACCCAGAGGCCTATACTGCAAGCCCAGAGAGGGAAGTGGACCCCTGGGTAGCTTGCTGGGGTCAGGGTCCCCTATGTTGAGGGCAAGGGGGCACCCTGTGGGCTATAATGCAAGTATAGGAAGAGAGGTGGACCCCTGGGTAGCTTGCTGGGATCAGGGGCCCCTAGGTGGAGGGCCAGGGGGCACCCTGTGCCTATACTGCAAGTCCAGGAAGAGAGGTGGACACCTGGGTTACTTGCTGGGGTCAGAGGCCCCTAAGTGGAGGGCGAGGGGGGCACCCGGGGCCTATACTGCAAGTCCAGAAAGAGTTGTGGACCCCTGGGTAGTTTGCTGGGGTCAGAGGCCCCTAGGTGGAGGGCCAGGAGTTCCCCTGGGGCCTATACTGCAAGTCAAGGGAGAGAGGTGAACCCCTGGGTAGCTTGCTGGGGTGAGAGGCCACTTAGGTGGAGGGCCAGGGGGCACCCTGGGGCCTATACTGCAAGTCCAGGGACATCGGTGGACCTCTGGGTAGCTTGCTGGGGTCAGAAGCCCCTAGGTGGAGGGCCAGGGGGTCCCCTGGGGCCTATACTACAAGTCCAGGGAGAGAGGTGGACCCCTGGGTAATTTGCTGGGGTAAGGTGCTCCTAGGTGGAGGACCAGGGGACACCCTGGGGCCTATACTGCGAGTCCAGGAAGAGAGGTTGACCCCTGGGTAGCTTGCTGGGGTCAGTGGCATCTAGGTGGAGGGCCAGGGGGAAACCTGGGGCCTATACTGCAAGTCCAGGGAGATCGGTGGACCCCTCGGTAGCTTGCTGAGGTCAGAGGCCCCTAGGTGGAGTGCCAAGGGGCACCCTGGGGCCTATACTACAAGTCCAGGAAGAGAGGTGGACCCCTGATTAGCTTGCTGGGGTCAGAGGGCCCTAGGTGGAAGGCAAAGGGGCACAATGGGGCCTATACTGCAAGTCCAGGGAGAGAGGTGAACCCCTGGGTAGCTTGCTGGGGTGAGAGGCCACTAGGTGGAGGGCCAGGGGACACCCTGTGGGCTATACTGCGAGTCCAATAAGAGAGGTTGACCCCTGGGTAGCTTGTTGGGGTCAGGGGCCCCTAGGTGGAGGGCCAGGGGGAACCCTGGGGACTATACTTCAAGTCCAGGGACATCGGTGGATACCTGGGTCGCTTGCTGGGGTCAGGGGCCCTTAGGTGGAGGGCCAAGGGGCACAATGGGGCCTATACTGCAAGTCCAGGAAGAGTTGTGGACCCCTGGGTAGCTTGATGGGGTCAAATCCCCCTAGGTGGAGGGCCAGGAGGTCCCCTGGGGCCTATACTGCAAGTGCAGGGAGAGAGGTGAACCCCTGGGTAGCTTGCTGGGGTGAGAGGCCACTAGGTGGAGGGCCAGGGGGCACCCTGGGGCCTATATTGCAAGTCCAGGGAGAGAGGTGGACCCCTGGGTAGCTTGCTTGGGTCATAGGCTCCTAGGTGGAGGGCCAGGGGGCAACCTGGGACCTACACTGCAAGTCCAGGGAGAGAGGAGTACAACTGGGTAGCTTGCTGGGGTCAGAGGCCCCTAGGTGGAGGGCCAGGGGGTCCCCTGGGGCCTATACTACAAGTCCAGGGAGAGAGGTGGACCCCTGGGTAGCTTGCTGGCATCAGAGGCCCCTAGGTGGAGGGCTAGGGGGCACCCTGGGGCCTATACTGCAAGTCCAGGGAGTGAGGTGGGCTCCTGGGTAGCTTGCTGGTGTCAAACACCACTAGGTGGAGGGCAAGGGGGCACCCTGAGGCCTATACTGCAAGTCCAGGGAGGGTGGTGGACCCCTGGGTAGCTTGCTGGGGTCAGAGGCCCCTAGGTGGAGGGCAAAGGAGCACCCTGGGGCTTATACTGCAAGTCCAGGGACATCGGGTGACCCCTGGGTAGCTTGCTGGGGTCAGGGGCCCTTAGGTGGAAGGCCAGGGAAGCCCTGGGGCCTAAACTGAAAGTCCAGGAAGAGAAGTGGACCCCTGGGAAGCTTGCTGGGGTCAGGGGCCCAGGGGTGGTAGGCCAGGTGGCACCCTGTGGGCTATACTGAAAGTCCAGGAAGAGAGGTTGATCCATGGGTAGCTTGCTGCGGTCAGGGGCCCCTAGGTGGAGGGCCTGGTATCACCCTGTGGGCTATACTGCAAGTCCAGGAAGAGAGGTTGACCCCTGGGTAGCTTGCTGGGGTCAAGGGCCCCTAGGTGGAGGGCCAGGGGCACCCTGGGGACTATAATGCAAGTCCAGGGAGGGAGGTGGACCCCTGGGTAGCTTGCTGGTGTCAGGGGCTCTAGGTGTAAGGCCAGGGGACACCCTGTGGGCTAAACTGCAAGTCCAGGAAGAGAGTTTGACCCCTGGGTAGCTTGCTGGGGTCAGGGGCCCCGGGGTGGAGGGCCAAGTTGCCCCCTGGGGCCTATATTGCAAGTCCAGGTAGAGAAGTGGACGCCTGGGTAGCTTGCTGGGGTCATAGTCTCATAGGTGGAGGGCAAGGGGGCACCCTGGGGACTACACAGCAAGTCCAGGGAGAGAGGAGGACCCTTGGGTAGCTTGCTGGGGTCAGACACCCCTAGGTGGAGGGCCAAGGAGCACCCTGAGGCCTATACTGCAAGTCCAGAGAGGGAGGTGGACCGCAGGGTAGCTTGCTAGGGTCAAGGGCCCTTAGGTGGAGGGCCAGAGGGCACCCTGTGGGCTCTACTGCAAGTCCAGGAAAAGATGTTGACCCCTGGGTAGCTTGCTGGTGTCAAACACCCCTAGGTGGAGGGCAAGGGCCACCCTGAGGCCTATACTGCAAGTCCAGGGAGGGAGGTGGACCCCTGGGTAGCTTGCTGGGGTCAGAGGCCCCTAGGTGGAGGGCAAAGGAGCACCCTGGGGCTTATACTGCAAGTCCAGGAACATCGGTGGACCCCTGGGTAGCTTGCTGGGGTCAGGGGCCCTTAGGTGGAAGGCCAGGGAAGCCCTGGGGCCTATACTGCAAGTCCAGGAAGAGAAGTGGACCCCTGGGAAGCTTGCCGTGGTCAGGGGCCCCGGGGTGGTGGGCCAGGTGGCACCCTGTGGGCTATACTGCAAGTCCAGGAAGAGAGGTTGATCCATGGGTAGCTTGCTGGGGTCAGGGGCCCCTAGGTGGAGTGCCTGGGGCACCGTGGGGACTATACTGCAAGTCCAGTTAGGGAGGTGGACCCCTGGGTAGCTTGCTGCTGTCAGGGGCTCTAGGTGGAAGGCCAGGGGACACCCTGTGGGCTATACTGCAAGTCCAGGAAGAGAGGTTGATCCATGGGTAGCTAGCTGGGGTCAGATGCCCCTAAGTGGAGGGCCAGGGGGCACCCTTGGGCTTATACTGCAAGTCCAGGAAGAGAGGTGGACAACTCGATAGCTTGATGGGGTCAGGTGCCCCTAGGTGAAAGGCCGAGAGGCACCCAGAGGCCAATACTGCAAGCCCAGGGAGGGAGGTGGACCCCTGGGTAGCTTGCTGGGGTCAGGGTCCCCTAGGTGGAGGGCCAGGGGGCACCCTGTGGGCTATACTGCAACTCCAGGAAGAGAGGTAGCTTGCTGGGTTCAGGGGCCCTTAGGTGGAGGGCCAGGGGGCACCCTGTACCTATACTGCAAGTCCAGGAAGAGAGGTGGACCCCTGGGTTGTTTGCTGGGGTCAGAGGCCCCTAAGTGGAGGGCCAGGGGGGCACCCTGGGGCCTTTACTGCAAGTCAAGGAAGAGTTGTGGACCCCTGGGTAGCTTGCAGGGGTCAGAGGCCCCTTGGTGGAGGGCCAGGGGGCACCCTGGGGCCTATACTGCAAGTCCAGGGAGAGAGGTGAACCCCTGGGTAGCTTGCTGGGGTGAGAGGCCCCTAGGTGGAGGGCCAGGGGGCACCCTGGGGCCTATACTGCAAGTCCAGGGACATCGGTGGACCCCTGGGTAGCTTGCTGGGGTCAGAAGCCCCTAGGTGAAGGGCCAGGGGGTCCCATGGGGCCTATACTACAAGTCCAGGGAGAGAGGTGGACCCCTGGGTAGCTTGCTGGGGTAAGGGGCCCCTGGGTGGAGGGCCAGGGGGCACCCTGGGGCCTATACTGCAAGTCCAGGAAGAGAAGTGGATGCCTGGGTAGCTTGCTGGGGTCAGGCCCCTAGGTGGAGGGCCAGGGGGCACCCTGGGGACTATACTGCGAGTCCAGAAAGAGAGGTTGACCCCTGGGTAGCTTGCTGGGGTCAGGGGCCCCTAGGTGGAGGGCCAGGAGGAAACCTGGGGCCTATACTGCAAGTCCAGAGACATCGGTGGACCCCTGGGTAGCTTGCTGGGGTCAGGGGCCCCTGGGTGGAGGGCCAGGGGGCACCCTGGAGCCTATACTGCAAGTCGAGGAAGAGAAGTGGACCCCTGGGTAGCTAGCTGGGGTCAGGGCCCCCTAGGTGGAGGGCCAGGGGGCACCCTGGGGCTTATACTGCAAGTCCAGGAAGAGAGGTGGACAACTCTGTAGCTTGATGGGGTCAGGCGCCCCTGGGTGAAAGGCCGGGGGGCACCCAGAGGCCTATACTGCAAGCCCAAGGAGGGAAGTGGACCCCTGGGTAGCTTGCTGGGGTCAGGGTCCCCTAGGTTGAGGGCAAGGGGGCACCCTGTGGGCTATACTGCTAGTATAGGAAGAGAGGTGGACCCCTGGGTAGCTTGCTGGGGTCAGAGACCCCTAGGTGGAGGGCAAGGGAGCAACCTGAGGGCCTACAGTGCAACTCCATTGAGGGAGGTGGACCCCTGGGTAGCATGCTGGGGTCAGAGCCCAATAGGTGTAGGGCCAGGGGGCACCCTGGGGCATATACTGCAAGTCCAGGGACATCGGTGGACCCCTGGATAGCTTGCTGGGGTCAGAGGCGCCTAGGTGGAGGGCCAGGGGGCACCCTGGGGCCTATACTGCAAGTCCAGGGAGTGAGGTGGACTCCTGGGTAGCTTGCTGGGGTCATAAGCTCCTAGATGGAGGGCCAAGGGGAACCTTGAGGCCTACACTGCAAGTCCAGGGAGAGAGGTGGACCCCTGGGTAGCTTGCTGAGGTCAAGGGCCCCTAGGTGGAGGGCCAGGGGGCACCCTGGGGCCTATACTGCAGGTCCAGGGAGAGAGGTGGACCCCTTGGTAGCTTGATGCGGTCAGAGGCCCCTAGGTGGAGGGCCAAGGAGCACCCTGGGATCTATACTGCAAGTCCAGGGACATTGGTAGACCCCTGGGTAGCTTGCAGGGGTCAAGGGCCCCTAGGTGGAGGGCCAGGGGGCACCCTGGGGCCTATAATGTAGGTCCAGGAAGAGAAGTTGACCCCTGGGTAGCTTGCTGGGGTCAGGGGCCCCTAGGTGGAGGGCCAGGGGGCTCCCTGGGGCCTATAATGCAAGTCCAGGAAGAGAAGTTGACCCCTGGGTAGCTTGCTGGGGTCAGGGGCCCCTAGGTGGAGGGCCAGGGGGCACCCTGGGGCCTATACTGCAAGTCCAGGCAGAGAGGTGGACCCCTGGATAGCTTGCTGGGATCAGAGGCGCCTAGGTGGAGGGCCAAGGGGCATCGTGGTGCCTATACTGCAAAACCAGGGAGAGAGGTGGACCCCTGGGTAGCTTGCTGGGGTCAGAGACCCCTAGGTGGAGGGCCAGGGGGCACCCTGGGGCCTATTCTGCAAGTCCAGGGAGAGAGGTGGACCCCTTGGTAGCTTGCTGCGGTCAGAGGCCCCTAGGTGGAGGGCCAGGGAGCACCCTGGGACCTATACTGCAAGTCCAGGGACATTGGTGGACCCCTGGGTAGCTTGCTGGGGTCAGGGGCCCTTAGGTGGAGGGCCAGGGGGCACCCTGGGGCCTATACTGCAAGTCCAGGAAGAGAAGTGGACCACTGGGTAGCTTGCTGGTGTCAGGGGCCCCTAGGTGGAGGGCCAGGGGGCACCCTGGGGCCTATACTGCAAGCCCAAGGAGAGAGGTGGACCCCTGGGTAGCTTGCTGGGTTCAGAAGCCAATAGGTGGAGAGCCAGGGGGCACGCTGGTGCTTTACTGCAAGTCCAGGCAGAGAGTTGGACCTCTGGGTAGCTTGTTGGGTGAGAGGCTCCTAGGTGGAGGGTCAGGGGGCACCCTGGGGCCTATACTGCAAGTCCAAGAAGAGAGGTGGACTACTGGGTAGCTTGCTGGGGTCAGGGGCCCCTAGGTTGAGGGCAAGGGGGCAGCCTGGGGCCTATATTGCAAGTCGATGGAGAGAGGTGGACCACCGGGTAGCTTGCTGGGGTGAGGGGCTTTTAGGTGGAGGGCCAGGGGGCATCTTGGGGCTTATACTACAAGTCCAGGGAGAGAGGTGGAAACTCGGGTAGCTTGCTGGGGTCAGGGGCTCTTAGGTGGAGAGCCAAGAAGCAGCCTGGGGCCTATACTGTCAGTCCAGGGACATCGGTGGACCCCTGGGTAGCTTGCTGGGGTCAGAGATCCCTAGGTGGAGGGCAAGTGGGCACCCTGGGGCCTATACTGCAAGTCCAGGGACAATGGTGGAAACCTTGGTAACTTGCTGGGGTCAGAGATCCCTAGGTGGAGGTTCAGGGGGCACCCTGGGGCCTACACTGCAAGTCCAGGGAGAGAGGTGGACCCCTGGGTAAACTGCTGGGGTCAGAGGCCCCTAGGTGGAGGGCCATGGGGCACCCTGGGGCCTATACTGCAAGCCCAGGGACATCGGTGGAACCCTGGGTAGCTTGCTGGGGTGAGGGGGCCTTAGGTGGAGGGCCAGGGGGCACCCTGGGGCCTATACTGCAAGTCCGGGAAGAGAAGTTTACCTCTGGGTAGTTTGCTGCGGTCAGAGGCTCCTAGGTGGAGGGCCAGGGGGCACCCTGGGGCCTATACTGCAAGTCCAGGCAGGGAGGTGGACCCCTGGATAGATTGTTGGGGTCAGAGGCCCCTAGTTGTAAGGCCAGGGGGCACCCTGGGGCCTATACTGCAAGTCTAGGGATACCGGTGGACCCCTGGGTAGCTTGCTGGGGTCAGAGATCCCTAGGTGGAGGGTCAGGGCGCTCCCTGGGGCTATACTGCAAGTACAGGAAGAGATGTGGACCCCTGGGTAGCTTGCTGGGGTCAGGGGCCCCTAGTTGTAGGGAGAGGGGGCACCCTGGGGCCTAAACTGCAAGTCCAGGAAGAAAGGTGGACCCCTGTGTAGCTTGCTGGGTTCAGGGGCCCCTAGGTGGAGGGCCAGGGGGCACCCTGGGGAATATACTGCACGTCCAGGGACATCGGTGGACCCCTGGGTAGCTTGCTGGGTTCAGAGGCCTCTAGATGTAGGGACAGGGGGCACCCTGGGGCCTATACTGCAAGTCCAGGAAGAGATGTGGACCCCTGGGTAGCTTGCTGGGGTCAAGGGCCCCTAGGTGGAGGGCCAGTGGGCACCCTGGGGAATTTACTGAAAGTCCAGGGACATCGGTGGACCCCTGGGTAGCTTGCTGGGTTCAGAGGCCTCTAGATGGAGGGACAGGGGGCACCCTGGGGCCTATACTGCAAGTCCAGGGACATCGGTGGACGCCTCGGTAGCTTGCTGGAGTCAGGGGCCCCTAGGTGGAGGGCCAGGGGGAAACCTGGGGCCTATACTGCAAGTCCAGGGACATCGGTGGACCCCTGGGTAGCTTGCTGGGGTCAGGGGCCCTAAGGTGGAGGGCCAGGGGGCACGCTGGGGCCTATACTGCAATTCCAGGGAGATCAGTGGACCCCTGGGAAACTTGCTGGGGTCAGAGGCCCCTAGGTGGAGTGCCAAGGGGCACCCTGGGGCCTAATCTACAAGTCCAGGAAGAGAGGTGGACCCCTGGGTAGCTGGCTGGGGTCAGAGGCCCCTAGGTGGAGGGCAAAGGGGCACAATGGGGCCTATACTGAAAGTCCAGTAAGAGTTGTGGACCCCTGGGTAGCTTGCTGGGGTCAGAGGCCCCTAGGTGGAGGGCCAACGGGCACCCTGGGGCCTATACTGCAAGTCCAGGGATATTGGTGGACCCCTGGGTAGCTTGCTGGGGTCAGAGGCCCCTAGGTGGAGGGCCAGGGGGTCCCCTGGGGCCTATACTGCAAGTCGAGGAAGAGAAGTGGACCCCTGGGTAGTTAGCTGGGGTCAGGGCCCCCTAGGTGGAGAGCCAGGGGACACCCTGGGGCTTATACTGCAAGTCCAGGAAGAGAGGTGGACAACTCTGTAGCTTGATAGGGTCAGGCGCCCCTGGGTGAAAGGCCAGGGGGCACCCAGAGGCCTATACTGCAAGCCCAGAGAGGGAAGTGGACCCCTGGGTAGCTTGCTGGGGTCAGGGTCCCCTATGTTGAGGGCAAGGGGGCACCCTGTGGGCTATAATGCAAGTATAGGAAGAGAGGTGGACCCCTGGGTAGCTTGCTGGGATCAGGGGCCCCTAGGTGGAGGGCCAGGGGGCACCCTGTGCCTATACTGCAAGTCCAGGAAGAGAGGTGGACACCTGGGTTACTTGCTGGGGTCAGAGGCCCCTAAGTGGAGGGCGAGGGGGGCACCCGGGGCCTATACTGCAAGTCCAGAAAGAGTTGTGGACCCCTGGGTAGTTTGCTGGGGTCAGAGGCCCCTAGGTGGAGGGCCAGGAGTTCCCCTGGGGCCTATACTGCAAGTCAAGGGAGAGAGGTGAACCCCTGGGTAGCTTGCTGGGGTGAGAGGCCACTTAGGTGGAGGGCCAGGGGGCACCCTGGGGCCTATACTGCAAGTCCAGGGACATCGGTGGACCTCTGGGTAGCTTGCTGGGGTCAGAAGCCCCTAGGTGGAGGGCCAGGGGGTCCCCTGGGGCCTATACTACAAGTCCAGGGAGAGAGGTGGACCCCTGGGTAATTTGCTGGGGTAAGGTGCTCCTAGGTGGAGGACCAGGGGACACCCTGGGGCCTATACTGCGAGTCCAGGAAGAGAGGTTGACCCCTGGGTAGCTTGCTGGGGTCAGTGGCATCTAGGTGGAGGGCCAGGGGGAAACCTGGGGCCTATACTGCAAGTCCAGGGAGATCGGTGGACCCCTCGGTAGCTTGCTGAGGTCAGAGGCCCCTAGGTGGAGTGCCAAGGGGCACCCTGGGGCCTATACTACAAGTCCAGGAAGAGAGGTGGACCCCTGATTAGCTTGCTGGGGTCAGAGGGCCCTAGGTGGAAGGCAAAGGGGCACAATGGGGCCTATACTGCAAGTCCAGGGAGAGAGGTGAACCCCTGGGTAGCTTGCTGGGGTGAGAGGCCACTAGGTGGAGGGCCAGGGGACACCCTGTGGGCTATACTGCGAGTCCAATAAGAGAGGTTGACCCCTGGGTAGCTTGTTGGGGTCAGGGGCCCCTAGGTGGAGGGCCAGGGGGAACCCTGGGGACTATACTTCAAGTCCAGGGACATCGGTGGATACCTGGGTCGCTTGCTGGGGTCAGGGGCCCTTAGGTGGAGGGCCAAGGGGCACAATGGGGCCTATACTGCAAGTCCAGGAAGAGTTGTGGACCCCTGGGTAGCTTGATGGGGTCAAATCCCCCTAGGTGGAGGGCCAGGAGGTCCCCTGGGGCCTATACTGCAAGTGCAGGGAGAGAGGTGAACCCCTGGGTAGCTTGCTGGGGTGAGAGGCCACTAGGTGGAGGGCCAGGGGGCACCCTGGGGCCTATATTGCAAGTCCAGGGAGAGAGGTGGACCCCTGGGTAGCTTGCTTGGGTCATAGGCTCCTAGGTGGAGGGCCAGGGGGCAACCTGGGACCTACACTGCAAGTCCAGGGAGAGAGGAGTACAACTGGGTAGCTTGCTGGGGTCAGAGGCCCCTAGGTGGAGGGCCAGGGGGTCCCCTGGGGCCTATACTACAAGTCCAGGGAGAGAGGTGGACCCCTGGGTAGCTTGCTGGCATCAGAGGCCCCTAGGTGGAGGGCTAGGGGGCACCCTGGGGCCTATACTGCAAGTCCAGGGAGTGAGGTGGGCTCCTGGGTAGCTTGCTGGTGTCAAACACCACTAGGTGGAGGGCAAGGGGGCACCCTGAGGCCTATACTGCAAGTCCAGGGAGGGTGGTGGACCCCTGGGTAGCTTGCTGGGGTCAGAGGCCCCTAGGTGGAGGGCAAAGGAGCACCCTGGGGCTTATACTGCAAGTCCAGGGACATCGGGTGACCCCTGGGTAGCTTGCTGGGGTCAGGGGCCCTTAGGTGGAAGGCCAGGGAAGCCCTGGGGCCTAAACTGAAAGTCCAGGAAGAGAAGTGGACCCCTGGGAAGCTTGCTGGGGTCAGGGGCCCAGGGGTGGTAGGCCAGGTGGCACCCTGTGGGCTATACTGAAAGTCCAGGAAGAGAGGTTGATCCATGGGTAGCTTGCTGCGGTCAGGGGCCCCTAGGTGGAGGGCCTGGTATCACCCTGTGGGCTATACTGCAAGTCCAGGAAGAGAGGTTGACCCCTGGGTAGCTTGCTGGGGTCAAGGGCCCCTAGGTGGAGGGCCAGGGGCACCCTGGGGACTATAATGCAAGTCCAGGGAGGGAGGTGGACCCCTGGGTAGCTTGCTGGTGTCAGGGGCTCTAGGTGTAAGGCCAGGGGACACCCTGTGGGCTAAACTGCAAGTCCAGGAAGAGAGTTTGACCCCTGGGTAGCTTGCTGGGGTCAGGGGCCCCGGGGTGGAGGGCCAAGTTGCCCCCTGGGGCCTATATTGCAAGTCCAGGTAGAGAAGTGGACGCCTGGGTAGCTTGCTGGGGTCATAGTCTCATAGGTGGAGGGCAAGGGGGCACCCTGGGGACTACACAGCAAGTCCAGGGAGAGAGGAGGACCCTTGGGTAGCTTGCTGGGGTCAGACACCCCTAGGTGGAGGGCCAAGGAGCACCCTGAGGCCTATACTGCAAGTCCAGAGAGGGAGGTGGACCGCAGGGTAGCTTGCTAGGGTCAAGGGCCCTTAGGTGGAGGGCCAGAGGGCACCCTGTGGGCTCTACTGCAAGTCCAGGAAAAGATGTTGACCCCTGGGTAGCTTGCTGGTGTCAAACACCCCTAGGTGGAGGGCAAGGGCCACCCTGAGGCCTATACTGCAAGTCCAGGGAGGGAGGTGGACCCCTGGGTAGCTTGCTGGGGTCAGAGGCCCCTAGGTGGAGGGCAAAGGAGCACCCTGGGGCTTATACTGCAAGTCCAGGAACATCGGTGGACCCCTGGGTAGCTTGCTGGGGTCAGGGGCCCTTAGGTGGAAGGCCAGGGAAGCCCTGGGGCCTATACTGCAAGTCCAGGAAGAGAAGTGGACCCCTGGGAAGCTTGCCGTGGTCAGGGGCCCCGGGGTGGTGGGCCAGGTGGCACCCTGTGGGCTATACTGCAAGTCCAGGAAGAGAGGTTGATCCATGGGTAGCTTGCTGGGGTCAGGGGCCCCTAGGTGGAGTGCCTGGGGCACCGTGGGGACTATACTGCAAGTCCAGTTAGGGAGGTGGACCCCTGGGTAGCTTGCTGCTGTCAGGGGCTCTAGGTGGAAGGCCAGGGGACACCCTGTGGGCTATACTGCAAGTCCAGGAAGAGAGGTTGATCCATGGGTAGCTAGCTGGGGTCAGATGCCCCTAAGTGGAGGGCCAGGGGGCACCCTTGGGCTTATACTGCAAGTCCAGGAAGAGAGGTGGACAACTCGGTAGCTTGATGGGGTCAGGTGCCCCTAGGTGAAAGGCCGAGAGGCACCCAGAGGCCAATACTGCAAGCCCAGGGAGGGAGGTGGACCCCTGGGTAGCTTGCTGGGGTCAGGGTCCCCTAGGTGGAGGGCCAGGGGGCACCCTGTGGGCTATACTGCAACTCCAGGAAGAGAGGTAGCTTGCTGGGTTCAGGGGCCCTTAGGTGGAGGGCCAGGGGGCACCCTGTACCTATACTGCAAGTCCAGGAAGAGAGGTGGACCCCTGGGTTGTTTGCTGGGGTCAGAGGCCCCTAAGTGGAGGGCCAGGGGGGCACCCTGGGGCCTTTACTGCAAGTCAAGGAAGAGTTGTGGACCCCTGGGTAGCTTGCAGGGGTCAGAGGCCCCTTGGTGGAGGGCGAGGAGTTAAAATGGGGCCTATACTGCAAGTCCAGGGAGAGAGGTAAACCCCTGGATAGCTTGCTGGCGTGAGAGGCCACTGGGTGGAGGGCCAGGGGGCACCCTGGGGCCTATACTGAAAGTCCAGGGAGAGAGGTGGAACCCTGGGTAGCTTGCTTGGGTCATAGGCTCCTAGGTGGAGGGCCGGGGGGCAACCTGGGGCCTACACTACAAGTCCAGGGAGATCGGTGGACCCCTGGTTAACTTGCTGGGGTCAGAGGCCCCTAGGTGGAGGGCCAGGAGTTCCCCTGGGGCCTATACTGCAAGTCCAGGGAGAGAGGTGAACCCCTGGGTAGCTTGCTGGGGTGAGAGGCCCCTAGGTGGAGGGCCAGGGGGCACCCTGGGGCCTATACTGCAAGTCCAGGGACATCGGTGGACCCCTGGGTAGCTTGCTGGGGTCAGAAGCCCCTAGGTGAAGGGCCAGGGGGTCCCATGGGGCCTATACTACAAGTCCAGGGAGAGAGGTGGACCCCTGGGTAGCTTGCTGGGGTAAGGGGCCCCTGGGTGGAGGGCCAGGGGGCACCCTGGGGCCTATACTGCAAGTCCAGGAAGAGAAGTGGATGCCTGGGTAGCTTGCTGGGGTCAGGCCCCTAGGTGGAGGGCCAGGGGGCACCCTGGGGACTATACTGCGAGTCCAGAAAGAGAGGTTGACCCCTGGGTAGCTTGCTGGGGTCAGGGGCCCCTAGGTGGAGGGCCAGGAGGAAACCTGGGGCCTATACTGCAAGTCCAGAGACATCGGTGGACCCCTGGGTAGCTTGCTGGGGTCAGGGGCCCCTGGGTGGAGGGCCAGGGGGCACCCTGGAGCCTATACTGCAAGTCGAGGAAGAGAAGTGGACCCCTGGGTAGCTAGCTGGGGTCAGGGCCCCCTAGGTGGAGGGCCAGGGGGCACCCTGGGGCTTATACTGCAAGTCCAGGAAGAGAGGTGGACAACTCTGTAGCTTGATGGGGTCAGGCGCCCCTGGGTGAAAGGCCGGGGGGCACCCAGAGGCCTATACTGCAAGCCCAAGGAGGGAAGTGGACCCCTGGGTAGCTTGCTGGGGTCAGGGTCCCCTAGGTTGAGGGCAAGGGGGCACCCTGTGGGCTATACTGCTAGTATAGGAAGAGAGGTGGACCCCTGGGTAGCTTGCTGGGGTCAGAGACCCCTAGGTGGAGGGCAAGGGAGCAACCTGAGGGCCTACAGTGCAACTCCATTGAGGGAGGTGGACCCCTGGGTAGCATGCTGGGGTCAGAGCCCAATAGGTGTAGGGCCAGGGGGCACCCTGGGGCATATACTGCAAGTCCAGGGACATCGGTGGACCCCTGGATAGCTTGCTGGGGTCAGAGGCGCCTAGGTGGAGGGCCAGGGGGCACCCTGGGGCCTATACTGCAAGTCCAGGGAGTGAGGTGGACTCCTGGGTAGCTTGCTGGGGTCATAAGCTCCTAGATGGAGGGCCAAGGGGAACCTTGAGGCCTACACTGCAAGTCCAGGGAGAGAGGTGGACCCCTGGGTAGCTTGCTGAGGTCAAGGGCCCCTAGGTGGAGGGCCAGGGGGCACCCTGGGGCCTATACTGCAGGTCCAGGGAGAGAGGTGGACCCCTTGGTAGCTTGATGCGGTCAGAGGCCCCTAGGTGGAGGGCCAAGGAGCACCCTGGGATCTATACTGCAAGTCCAGGGACATTGGTAGACCCCTGGGTAGCTTGCAGGGGTCAAGGGCCCCTAGGTGGAGGGCCAGGGGGCACCCTGGGGCCTATAATGCAAGTCCAGGAAGAGAAGTTGAACCCTGGGTAGCTTGCTGGGGTCAGGGGCCCCTAGGTGGAGGGCCAGGGGGCACCCTGGGGCCTATAATGCAAGTCCAGGAAGAGAAGTTGACCCCTGGGTAGCTTGCTGGGGTCAGGGGCCCCTAGGTGGAGGGCCAGGGGGCACCCTGGGGCCTATACTGCAAGTCCAGGCAGAGAGGTGGACCCCTGGATAGCTTGCTGGGATCAGAGGCGCCTAGGTGGAGGGCCAAGGGGCATCGTGGGGCCTATACTGCAAAACCAGGGAGAGAGGTGGACCCCTGGGTAGCTTGCTGGGGTCAGAGACCCCTAGGTGGAGGGCCAGGGGGCACCCTGGGGCCTATTCTGCAAGTCCAGGGAGAGAGGTGGACCCCTTGGTAGCTTGCTGCGGTCAGAGGCCCCTAGGTGGAGGGCCAGGGAGCACCCTGGGACCTATACTGCAAGTCCAGGGACATTGGTGGACCCCTGGGTAGCTTGCTGGGGTCAGGGGCCCTTAGGTGGAGGGCCAGGGGGCACCCTGGGGCCTATACTGCAAGTCCAGGAAGAGAAGTGGACCACTGGGTAGCTTGCTGGTGTCAGGGGCCCCTAGGTGGAGGGCCAGGGGGCACCCTGGGGCCTATACTGCAAGCCCAAGGAGAGAGGTGGACCCCTGGGTAGCTTGCTGGGTTCAGAAGCCAATAGGTGGAGAGCCAGGGGGCACGCTGGTGCTTTACTGCAAGTCCAGGCAGAGAGTTGGACCTCTGGGTAGCTTGTTGGGTGAGAGGCTCCTAGGTGGAGGGTCAGGGGGCACCCTGGGGCCTATACTGCAAGTCCAAGAAGAGAGGTGGACTACTGGGTAGCTTGCTGGGGTCAGGGGCCCCTAGGTTGAGGGCAAGGGGGCAGCCTGGGGCCTATATTGCAAGTCGATGGAGAGAGGTGGACCACCGGGTAGCTTGCTGGGGTGAGGGGCTTTTAGGTGGAGGGCCAGGGGGCATCTTGGGGCTTATACTACAAGTCCAGGGAGAGAGGTGGAAACTCGGGTAGCTTGCTGGGGTCAGGGGCTCTTAGGTGGAGAGCCAAGAAGCAGCCTGGGGCCTATACTGTCAGTCCAGGGACATCGGTGGACCCCTGGGTAGCTTGCTGGGGTCAGAGATCCCTAGGTGGAGGGCAAGTGGGCACCCTGGGGCCTATACTGCAAGTCCAGGGACAATGGTGGAAACCTTGGTAACTTGCTGGGGTCAGAGATCCCTAGGTGGAGGTTCAGGGGGCACCCTGGGGCCTACACTGCAAGTCCAGGGAGAGAGGTGGACCCCTGGGTAAACTGCTGGGGTCAGAGGCCCCTAGGTGGAGGGCCATGGGGCACCCTGGGGCCTATACTGCAAGCCCAGGGACATCGGTGGAACCCTGGGTAGCTTGCTGGGGTGAGGGGGCCTTAGGTGGAGGGCCAGGGGGCACCCTGGGGCCTATACTGCAAGTCCGGGAAGAGAAGTTTACCTCTGGGTAGTTTGCTGCGGTCAGAGGCTCCTAGGTGGAGGGCCAGGGGGCACCCTGGGGCCTATACTGCAAGTCCAGGCAGGGAGGTGGACCCCTGGATAGATTGTTGGGGTCAGAGGCCCCTAGTTGTAAGGCCAGGGGGCACCCTGGGGCCTATACTGCAAGTCTAGGGATACCGGTGGACCCCTGGGTAGCTTGCTGGGGTCAGAGATCCCTAGGTGGAGGGTCAGGGCGCTCCCTGGGGCTATACTGCAAGTACAGGAAGAGATGTGGACCCCTGGGTAGCTTGCTGGGGTCAGGGGCCCCTAGTTGTAGGGAGAGGGGGCACCCTGGGGCCTAAACTGCAAGTCCAGGAAGAAAGGTGGACCCCTGTGTAGCTTGCTGGGTTCAGGGGCCCCTAGGTGGAGGGCCAGGGGGCACCCTGGGGAATATACTGCACGTCCAGGGACATCGGTGGACCCCTGGGTAGCTTGCTGGGTTCAGAGGCCTCTAGATGTAGGGACAGGGGGCACCCTGGGGCCTATACTGCAAGTCCAGGAAGAGATGTGGACCCCTGGGTAGCTTGCTGGGGTCAAGGGCCCCTAGGTGGAGGGCCAGTGGGCACCCTGGGGAATTTACTGAAAGTCCAGGGACATCGGTGGACCCCTGGGTAGCTTGCTGGGTTCAGAGGCCTCTAGATGGAGGGACAGGGGGCACCCTGGGGCCTATACTGCAAGTCCAGGGACATCGGTGGACGCCTCGGTAGCTTGCTGGGGTCAGAGGTGCCTAGGTGGAGGGCCAGGGGGCACCCTGGGGCCTATACTGCAAGTCCAGGGACATCGGTGGACCCCTGGGTAGCTTGCTGGGGTCAGAGGCGCCAAGGTTAAGGGCCAGGAGGCACCCTGGGGCCTATACTGCAAGTCCAGGGAGTGAGGTGGACCCCTGGGTAGCTTGCTGGGGTCCGGGGCCCCTAGGTGGAGGGAGAGGGGGCACCCTGGGGCCTATACTGCAAGTGCAGGGACATCAGTGGACCCCTGGGTAGCTTGCTGGAGTCAGAGGCGCCTAGGTGGAGGGCCAGGGGGCACCCTGGGGCCTATACTACAAGTCCAGGGACATCGGTGGACCCCTCGGTAGCTTACTGGGGTCAGAGGCGCCTAGGTGGAGGGCCAGGGGGCATCTTGGTTCCTTTACTGCAAGTCCAGGGAAAGAGGTGGACCCCTGGGTAGCTTGCTGGAGTCAGAGGCGCCTAGGTGGAGGGCCAGGGGGCACCCTGGGGTCTATACTGCAAGTCCAGGGACATCGGTGGACCCCTGGTTAGCTTGCTGGGGTGAGAGGCCCCTAGGTGGAGGGCCAGGGGGCACCCTGGGGCCTATACTGCAAGTCTAAGGAGGAAGGTGGACCCCTCCGTAGCTTGCTAATGCCAGGGGCCCCTAGGTGGAGGGCCAGAGGGCACCCTGTTGGCTATACTGCAAGTCCAGGAAGAGAGGTGGACCCATGCGTAGCTTGCTAGGGTCAGAGACCACTAGGTGGGGGGCAAGGGGGCACCCTGGGTTCTACACTGCAAGTCCAGTCAGGGAGGTGGACCCCTGGGTAGCTTAGTGGGGTCAGAGGCTCCTAGGTGGAGGGCCAGGGGGCACCTTGGGGCCTATACTACAAGTCCAGGAAGAGAGGTGGACTAATGGGTAGCTTGCTGGGGTCAGGGGCCCATAGGTGGAGGGCCAGGGGGCAGCCTGGGGCCTATACTGCAAGCCCAAGGAGAGAGGTGGACCCCTGGGTAGCTTGCTGGGGTCAGAGGCCCCTAGGTGGAGGGCCAGGGGGCATCCTGGTTCCTTTACTGCAAGTCCAGGGAGAGAGGTGGACCCCTGGGTAGCTTGCTGGGGTCAGAGGCGCCTAGGTGGAGGGCCAGGGGGCGACCTGGGGCCTATACTACAAGTCCAGGGACATCGGTGGACCCCTCGGTAGCTTGCTGGGGTCAGAGGCGCCTAGGTGGAGGGCCAGGGGGCACCCTGGGGTCTATACTGCAAGTCCAGGGACATCGGTGGACCCCTGGTTAGCTTGCTGGGGTCAGAGGCGCCTAGTTGGAGGGCCAGGGGGCACCCTGGGGCCTATACCTCAAGTCTAGGGAGGAAGGTGGATCCCTCCGTAGCTTGCTAATGCCAGGGGCTCCTAGGTGGAGGGCCAGAGGGCACCCTGTGGGCTATACTGCAAGTCCAGGAAGAGAGGTGGACCCATGCGTAGCTTGCTAGGGTCAGAGACCACTAGGTGGAGGGCAAGGGGGCACCCTGGGTTCTACACTGCAAGTCCAGTCAGGGAGGTGGACCCCTGGGTAGCTTAGTGGGGTCAGAGATCCCTAGGTGGAGGGCCAAGGGGCACCCTGGGGCCTATACTGCAAGTCCAGGGAGAGAGGTGGACCCCTGAGTAGCTTGCTTGGGTCATAGGCTCCTAGGTGGAGGGCCAGGGGGCAACCTGGGGCCTACACTGCAAGTCCAGGGAGAAAGGAGTACCCCTGGGTACCTTGCTTGGCTCAGAGGGTCCTAAGTGGAGGGACACGCGGCACCCCGGGGCATATACGGCAAGTCCATGGACATCGGTGGACCCCTGGGTAGCTTGCTGGGGTCAGAGGCCCCTAGGTGGAGGGCCAAGGGGCACCCTGGGGCCTATACTCTAAGTCCAGGGACATCGGTAGACCCCTGGGTAGCTTGCTGGGGTCAGAGGTCCCTAGTTGGAGGGCCAGGGGGTCCCCTGGGGCCTATACTACAAGTCCAGGGAGAGAGTTGGACCCCTGGGTAGCTTGCTGGCATCAGAGGCCCCTAGGTGGAGGGCTAGGGGGCACCCTGGGGCCTATACTGCAAGTCCAGGGAGTGAGGTGGGCTCCTGGGTAGCTTGCTGGGGTCAGGGGCCCCGGGGTGGAGGGCCAGGGGGCACCATGGGGACTACACTGCAGGACCAGGGAGAGAGGAGAACCCCTGGGTAGCTTGCTGGTGTCAAACACCACTAGGTGGAGGGCAAGGGGGCACCCTGAGGCCTATACTGCAAGTCCAGGGAGGGAGGTGGACTCCTGGGTAGCTTGCTGGGGTCAGAGGCCCCTAGGTGGAGGGCAAAGGGGCACAATGGGGCCTATACTGCAAGTCCAGGAAGAGTTGTGGACCCCTGGGTAGCTTGCTGGGGTCAGGGGCCCCTAGGTGGAGGACCAGGGGCACCCTGGGGACTATAGTGCAAGTCCAGGGAGGGAGGTGGACCGCAGGGTAGCTTGCAAGCGTCAAGGGCCCTTAGGTAGAGGGCCAGGGGGCACCCTGTGGGCTCTACTGCAAGTCCAGGAAAAGAGGTTGACCCCTGGGTAGCTTGCTGGTGTCAAACACCCCTAGGTGGAGGGCAAGGGCCACCCTGAGGCCTATACTGCAAGTCCAGGGAGAGAAGTGGACGCCTGGGTAGCTTGCTGGGGTCATAGTCTCATAGGTGGAGGGCAAGGGGGCACCCTGGGGACTACACAGCAAGTCCAGGGAGAGAGGAGGACCCTTGGGTAGCTTGCTGGCGTCAGACACCCCTAGGTGGAGGGCCAAGGAGCACCCTGAGGCCTATACTGCAAGTCCAGGGAGGGAGGTGGACCGCAGGGTAGCTTGCTGGTGTCAAGGGCCCTTAGGTGGAGGGCCAGGGGGCACCCTGTTGGCTATACTGCAAGTCCAGGGAGGGAAATGGACCCCTGGGTAGCTTGCTGCAGTCAATGGCCCTTAGGTTGAGGGCCAGGTGGCACCCTGTGGGCTATACTGCAAGTCCAGGAAGAGACGTGGACCCCTGGGTAGCTTGCTGGGTTCTGGGGCCCTTAGGTGGAGGGCCGGGGGCACCCTGGGGCCTAAACTGCAAGTCCAAGAAGAGAGGTTGACCCCTGGGTAGCTTGCTGGGGTCAAGGGCCCCTAGGTGGAGGGCCAGGCAACACCCTGGGGCCTATACTGCAAGTCCAGGGAGGGAGGTGGACCACTGGGTAGCTTGCTGGGGTCAGACACCCCTAGGTGGAGGGCTAAATTGCACCCTGGGTCCTATACGGCAAGTACAGGGACGTCACTGGACCCCTGGGTAGCTTGCTGGGGTCAGAGGCCCCTAGGTGGAGGGCCAGGGGGCACCCTGGGGCCTATACTGCAAGTCCAGAAATAGAGGTGGACCCCTGGGTAAATTGCTGGGGTCAGGGGCCCCTAGGTGGAGGGCAAGGGGGATCTGGGGCCTACAATGCAAGTCCAGGGAGGGAGGTTGACCCCTGGGTAAATTGCTGGGGTCAGAGGGCCCTAGGTGGAGGGCCAGGGGGCACCCTGGGGCCTATACTGGAAGTGCAGGGAGGGAGGTGGATCCCTGGGTAGCTTGTTGGGGTCAGGGGCATCTAAATGGATGGCCAGGCGGCACCCTGTGGGCTATACTGCAAGTCCAGGAAGAGAGGTGGACCCATGTGTAGCTTGCTGGGGTCAGAGGCGCCTAGGTGGAGGGCCAGGGGGCACCCTGGGGCCTATACTGCAAGTCCAGGAAGAGAAGTGGATGCCTGGGTAGCTTGCTGGGGTCAGGGGCCCCTAAGTGGAGGGCCAGGGTGCACCCTGGGGCCTATACTGCAAGACCAGGGAGGGAGCTGGACCCCTGGGTAGCTTGCTGGGGTCAGAGACTCCTATGTGAAGCGCAAGGGGGCACCCTGGGACCTACACTGCAAGTCCAGGAAGGGAGGTGGGCCCCTGGGTAGCTTGCTGGGGTCAGAGATCCCTAGGTGGAGGGCCAAGGGGCACCCTGGGGCCTATACTGCAAGTCTAAGGGACATCAGTGGACCCCTGGGTAGCTTGCTGGGGTCAGAGGCCCCTAGGTGGAGGGCCAGGGGGCACCCTGGGGCCTACAATGCAAGTCCAGGGAGAGATATGGACCCCTGGGTAGCATGCTGGGGTCAGAGGCCCCTAGGTGGAGGGCCAAGGGGCACAATGGGGCCTATACTGCAAGTCCAGGAAGAGAATTGGATCCCTGGTTAGCTTGCTTGGGCCAGGGGCCTTTAGGTGGAGGGCCAGGGGGCACCCTGGGGCCTATACTGCAAGTCCAGGAAGAGATGTGGACCCCTGGGTAGCTTGCTGGGGTCAGGGGCATCTAGGTGGAGAGCCAGGAGGCACCCTGGGGCCTATATTGAGAGTCCAGGGAGGGAAGTGGACCCCTGGGTAGCTTGCTGGGGTAAGAGACCCCTAGGTGGAGGGCAAGGGGGCACTCTAGGGCCTACAATGCAAGTCCAGGGAGGGAGGTGGACCCCTGGGTAAATTGTTGGGGTCAGAGGCCCCTAGGTGGAGGGCCAGGGGGTACCCTGGGGCCTATACTTCAAGTGCAGGAAGAGAGGTGGACCCATGGGTAGCTTGCTGGGGTCAGAGGCCCCTAGGTGGAGGGCCAGGGGGCACCCTAGGGCCTATACTGCAAGTCAAGGGACATCGGTGGACCCCTGGGTAGCTTGCTGGGGTCAGAGGGAGTTAGGTGGAGGGTCAGGGGGCACCCTGGGGCCTATACTGCAAGTCCAGGAATAGAAGTGGATGCCTGGGTAGCTTTGATGGGGTCAGGGGCCCTTAGGTGGAGGGCCAGGGGGCACCCTGGGGCCTATACTGCCAGACCAGGAAGGGAGGTGGACTCCTGGGTAGCTTGCTGGGGTCAGAGATCCCTAGGTGGAGGGCCAAGGGGCACCCTGGGGCCTATACTGCAAGTCCAGATACATCAGTGGACACCTGGGTAGCTAGCTGGGGACAGATGCCCCTAGGTGGAGGGCCAGGGGGCACCCTGGGGCCTATACTGCAAGTCCAGGGAAAGAGGTGTACCCCTGGGTAGCTTGCTGGGGTCAGAGGCCCCTAAGTGGAGGGCCAGGGGGGTACCCTGGGACCTATACTGCAAGTCGAGGAAGAGAAGTGGAACCCTGAGTAGCTTGCTGGGGTCAGAGGCCCCTAAGTGGAGGGCCAGGGGGCACCCTGGGGCTTATACTGCAAGTCCAGGAAGAGAGGTGGACAACTCGGTAGCTTGATGGGGTCAGGCGCCTCTAGGTGAAAGGCCGAGGGGCACCCAGAGGCCAATACTGCAAGCCCAGGGAGGGAGGTGGACCCCTGGGTAGCTTGCTGGGGTCAGGGGCCCTTAGGTGGAGGGCAAGGGGGCACCCTGTGCCTATACTGCAAGTCCAGGAAGAGAGGTGGACCCCTGGGTTGCTTGCTGGGGTCAGAGGCCCCTAAGTGGAGGGCCAGGGGGGTACCCTGGGGACTTTACTGCAAGTCCAGGAAGAGTTGTGGACCCCTGGGTAGCTTGCTGGCGAGAGAGGCCACTGGGTGGAGGGCCAGGGGGCACCCTAGGGCCTATACTAAAAGTCCAGGGAGAGAGGTGGACCCCTGGGTAGCTTGCTTGGGTCATAGGCTCCTAGGTGGAGGGCCAGGGGGCAACCTGGGGCCCACACTGCAAGTCCAGGGAGATCAGTGGACCCCTGGGTAGCTTGCAGGGGTCAGAGGCCCCTAGGTGGAGGGCCAGGTGTTCCCCTGTGACCTATACTGCAAGTACAGGGAGAGAGGTGAACCCCTGGGTAGCTTGCTGGGGTGAGAGGCCACTAGGTGGAGGGCCAGGGGGCACCCAGGGGCCTATACTGCAAGTCCAGGGACATCGGTGGACCCCTGGGTAGCTTGCTGGGGTCAGAAGCCCCTAGGTGGAGGGCCAGGGGGTCCCATGGGGCCTATACTACAAGTCCAGGGAGAGAGGTGGACCCCTGGGTAGCTTGCTGGGGTAAGGGGCCCCTGGGTGGAGGGCCAGGGGGCACCCTGGGGCCTATACTGCAAGTCCAGGAAGAGAAGTGGATGCCTGGGTAGCTTGCTGGGGTCAGGCCCCTAGGTGGAGGGCCAGGGGGCACCCTGGGGACTATACTGTGAATCCAGGAAGAGAGGTTGACCCCTGGGTAGCTTGCTGGAGTCAGGGGCCCCTAGGTGGAGGGCCAGGGGGAAACCTGGGGCCTATACTGCAAGTCCAGGGACATCGGTGGACCCCTGGGTAGCTTGCTGGGGTCAGGGGCCCTAAGGTGGAGGGCCAGGGGGCACGCTGGGGCCTATACTGCAATTCCAGGGAGATCAGTGGACCCCTGGGAAACTTGCTGGGGTCAGAGGCCCCTAGGTGGAGTGCCAAGGGGCACCCTGGGGCCTAATCTACAAGTCCAGGAAGAGAGGTGGACCCCTGGGTAGCTGGCTGGGGTCAGAGGCCCCTAGGTGGAGGGCAAAGGGGCACAATGGGGCCTATACTGAAAGTCCAGTAAGAGTTGTGGACCCCTGGGTAGCTTGCTGGGGTCAGAGGCCCCTAGGTGGAGGGCCAACGGGCACCCTGGGGCCTATACTGCAAGTCCAGGGATATTGGTGGACCCCTGGGTAGCTTGCTGGGGTCAGAGGCCCCTAGGTGGAGGGCCAGGGGGTCCCCTGGGGCCTATACTGCAAGTCGAGGAAGAGAAGTGGACCCCTGGGTAGTTAGCTGGGGTCAGGGCCCCCTAGGTGGAGAGCCAGGGGACACCCTGGGGCTTATACTGCAAGTCCAGGAAGAGAGGTGGACAACTCTGTAGCTTGATAGGGTCAGGCGCCCCTGGGTGAAAGGCCAGGGGGCACCCAGAGGCCTATACTGCAAGCCCAGAGAGGGAAGTGGACCCCTGGGTAGCTTGCTGGGGTCAGGGTCCCCTATGTTGAGGGCAAGGGGGCACCCTGTGGGCTATAATGCAAGTATAGGAAGAGAGGTGGACCCCTGGGTAGCTTGCTGGGATCAGGGGCCCCTAGGTGGAGGGCCAGGGGGCACCCTGTGCCTATACTGCAAGTCCAGGAAGAGAGGTGGACACCTGGGTTACTTGCTGGGGTCAGAGGCCCCTAAGTGGAGGGCGAGGGGGGCACCCGGGGCCTATACTGCAAGTCCAGAAAGAGTTGTGGACCCCTGGGTAGTTTGCTGGGGTCAGAGGCCCCTAGGTGGAGGGCCAGGAGTTCCCCTGGGGCCTATACTGCAAGTCAAGGGAGAGAGGTGAACCCCTGGGTAGCTTGCTGGGGTGAGAGGCCACTTAGGTGGAGGGCCAGGGGGCACCCTGGGGCCTATACTGCAAGTCCAGGGACATCGGTGGACCTCTGGGTAGCTTGCTGGGGTCAGAAGCCCCTAGGTGGAGGGCCAGGGGGTCCCCTGGGGCCTATACTACAAGTCCAGGGAGAGAGGTGGACCCCTGGGTAATTTGCTGGGGTAAGGTGCTCCTAGGTGGAGGACCAGGGGACACCCTGGGGCCTATACTGCGAGTCCAGGAAGAGAGGTTGACCCCTGGGTAGCTTGCTGAGGTCAGAGGCCCCTAGGTGGAGTGCCAAGGGGCACCCTGGGGCCTATACTACAAGTCCAGGAAGAGAGGTGGACCCCTGATTAGCTTGCTGGGGTCAGAGGGCCCTAGGTGGAAGGCAAAGGGGCACAATGGGGCCTATACTGCAAGTCCAGGGAGAGAGGTGAACCCCTGGGTAGCTTGCTGGGGTGAGAGGCCACTAGGTGGAGGGCCAGGGGACACCCTGTGGGCTATACTGCGAGTCCAATAAGAGAGGTTGACCCCTGGGTAGCTTGTTGGGGTCAGGGGCCCCTAGGTGGAGGGCCAGGGGGAACCCTGGGGACTATACTTCAAGTCCAGGGACATCGGTGGATACCTGGGTCGCTTGCTGGGGTCAGGGGCCCTTAGGTGGAGGGCCAAGGGGCACAATGGGGCCTATACTGCAAGTCCAGGAAGAGTTGTGGACCCCTGGGTAGCTTGATGGGGTCAAATCCCCCTAGTTGGAGGGCCAGGAGGTCCCCTGGGGCCTATACTGCAAGTGCAGGGAGAGAGGTGAACCCCTGGGTAGCTTGCTGGGGTGAGAGGCCACTAGGTGGAGGGCCAGGGGGCACCCTGGGGCCTATATTGCAAGTCCAGGGAGAGAGGTGGACCCCTGGGTAGCTTGCTTGGGTCATAGGCTCCTAGGTGGAGGGCCAGGGGGCAACCTGGGACCTACACTGCAAGTCCAGGGAGAGAGGAGTACAACTGGGTAGCTTGCTGGGGTCAGAGGCCCCTAGGTGGAGGGCCAGGGGGTCCCCTGGGGCCTATACTACAAGTCCAGGGAGAGAGGTGGACCCCTGGGTAGCTTGCTGGCATCAGAGGCCCCTAGGTGGAGGGCTAGGGGGCACCCTGGGGCCTATACTGCAAGTCCAGGGAGTGAGGTGGGCTCCTGGGTAGCTTGCTGGTGTCAAACACCACTAGGTGGAGGGCAAGGGGGCACCCTGAGGCCTATACTGCAAGTCCAGGGAGGGAGGTGGACCCCTGGGTAGCTTGCTGGGGTCAGAGGCCCCTAGGTGGAGGGCAAAGGAGCACCCTGGGGCTTATACTGCAAGTCCAGGGACATCGGGTGACCCCTGGGTAGCTTGCTGGGGTCAGGGGCCCTTAGGTGGAAGGCCAGGGAAGCCCTGGGGCCTAAACTGCAAGTCCAGGAAGAGAAGTGGACCCCTGGGAAGCTTGCTGGGGTCAGGGGCCCAGGGGTGGTAGGCCAGGTGGCACCCTGTGGGCTATACTGAAAGTCCAGGAAGAGAGGTTGATCCATGGGTAGCTTGCTGGGGTCAGGGGCCCCTAGGTGGAGGGCCTGGTATCACCCTGTGGGCTATACTGCAAGTCCAGGAAGAGAGGTTGACCCCTGGGTAGCTTGCTGGGGTCAAGGGCCCCTAGGTGGAGGGCCAGGGGCACCCTGGGGACTATAATGCAAGTCCAGGGAGGGAGGTGGACCCCTGGGTAGCTTGCTGGTGTCAGGGGCTCTAGGTGTAAGGCCAGGGGACACCCTGTGGGCTAAACTGCAAGTCCAGGAAGAGAGTTTGACCCCTGGGTAGCTTGCTGGGGTCAGGGGCCCCGGGGTGGAGGGCCAAGTTGCCCCCTGGGGCCTATATTGCAAGTCCAGGTAGAGAAGTGGACGCCTGGGTAGCTTGCTGGGGTCATAGTCTCATAGGTGGAGGGCAAGGGGGCACCCTGGGGACTACACAGCAAGTCCAGGGAGAGAGGAGGACCCTTGGGTAGCTTGCTGGGGTCAGACACCCCTAGGTGGAGGGCCAAGGAGCACCCTGAGGCCTATACTGCAAGTCCAGAGAGGGAGGTGGACCGCAGGGTAGCTTGCTAGGGTCAAGGGCCCTTAGGTGGAGGGCCAGAGGGCACCCTGTGGGCTCTACTGCAAGTCCAGGAAAAGATGTTGACCCCTGGGTAGCTTGCTGGTGTCAAACACCCCTAGGTGGAGGGCAAGGGCCACCCTGAGGCCTATACTGCAAGTCCAGGGAGGGAGGTGGACCCCTGGGTAGCTTGCTGGGGTCAGAGGCCCCTAGGTGGAGGGCAAAGGAGCACCCTGGGGCTTATACTGCAAGTCCAGGAACATCGGTGGACCCCTGGGTAGCTTGCTGGGGTCAGGGGCCCTTAGGTGGAAGGCCAGGGAAGCCCTGGGGCCTATACTGCAAGTCCAGGAAGAGAAGTGGACCCCTGGGAAGCTTGCCGTGGTCAGGGGCCCCGGGGTGGTGGGCCAGGTGGCACCCTGTGGGCTATACTGCAAGTCCAGGAAGAGAGGTTGATCCATGGGTAGCTTGCTGGGGTCAGGGGCCCCTAGGTGGAGTGCCTGGGGCACCGTGGGGACTATACTGCAAGTCCAGTTAGGGAGGTGGACCCCTGGGTAGCTTGCTGCTGTCAGGGGCTCTAGGTGGAAGGCCAGGGGACACCCTGTGGGCTATACTGCAAGTCCAGGAAGAGAGGTTGATCCATGGGTAGCTAGCTGGGGTCAGATGCCCCTAAGTGGAGGGCCAGGGGGCACCCTGGGGCTTATACTGCAAGTCCAGGAAGAGAGGTGGACAACTCGGTAGCTTGATGGGGTCAGGTGCCCCTAGGTGAAAGGCCGAGAGGCACCCAGAGGCCAATACTGCAAGCCCAGGGAGGGAGGTGGACCCCTGGGTAGCTTGCTGGGGTCAGGGTCCCCTAGGTGGAGGGCCAGGGGGCACCCTGTGGGCTATACTGCAACTCCAGGAAGAGAGGTAGCTTGCTGGGTTCAGGGGCCCTTAGGTGGAGGGCCAGGGGGCACCCTGTACCTATACTGCAAGTCCAGGAAGAGAGGTGGACCCCTGGGTTGTTTGCTGGGGTCAGAGGCCCCTAAGTGGAGGGCCAGGGGGGCACCCTGGGGCCTTTACTGCAAGTCAAGGAAGAGTTGTGGACCCCTGGGTAGCTTGCAGGGGTCAGAGGCCCCTTGGTGGAGGGCGAGGAGTTAAAATGGGGCCTATACTGCAAGTCCAGGGAGAGAGGTAAACCCCTGGATAGCTTGCTGGCGTGAGAGGCCACTGGGTGGAGGGCCAGGGGGCACCCTGGGGCCTATACTGAAAGTCCAGGGAGAGAGGTGGAACCCTGGGTAGCTTGCTTGGGTCATAGGCTCCTAGGTGGAGGGCCGGGGGGCAACCTGGGGCCTACACTACAAGTCCAGGGAGATCGGTGGACCCCTGGTTAACTTGCTGGGGTCAGAGGCCCCTAGGTGGAGGGCCAGGAGTTCCCCTGGGGCCTATACTGCAAGTCCAGGGAGAGAGGTGAACCCCTGGGTAGCTTGCTGGGGTGAGAGGCCCCTAGGTGGAGGGCCAGGGGGCACCCTGGGGCCTATACTGCAAGTCCAGGGACATCGGTGGACCCCTGGGTAGCTTGCTGGGGTCAGAAGCCCCTAGGTGAAGGGCCAGGGGGTCCCATGGGGCCTATACTACAAGTCCAGGGAGAGAGGTGGACCCCTGGGTAGCTTGCTGGGGTAAGGGGCCCCATGGTGGAGGGCCAGGGGGCACCCTGGGGCCTATACTGCAAGTCCAGGAAGAGAAGTGGATGCCTGGGTAGCTTGCTGGGGTCAGGCCCCTAGGTGGAGGGCCAGGGGGCACCCTGGGGACTATACTGCGAGTCCAGAAAGAGAGGTTGACCCCTGGGTAGCTTGCTGGGGTCAGGGGCCCCTAGGTGGAGGGCCAGGAGGAAACCTGGGGCCTATACTGCAAGTCCAGAGACATCGGTGGACCCCTGGGTAGCTTGCTGGGGTCAGGGGCCCCTGGGTGGAGGGCCAGGGGGCACCCTGGAGCCTATACTGCAAGTCGAGGAAGAGAAGTGGACCCCTGGGTAGCTAGCTGGGGTCAGGGCCCCCTAGGTGGAGGGCCAGGGGGCACCCTGGGGCTTATACTGCAAGTCCAGGAAGAGAGGTGGACAACTCTGTAGCTTGATGGGGTCAGGCGCCCCTGGGTGAAAGGCCGGGGGGCACCCAGAGGCCTATACTGCAAGCCCAAGGAGGGAAGTGGACCCCTGGGTAGCTTGCTGGGGTCAGGGTCCCCTAGGTTGAGGGCAAGGGGGCACCCTGTGGGCTATACTGCTAGTATAGGAAGAGAGGTGGACCCCTGGGTAGCTTGCTGGGGTCAGAGACCCCTAGGTGGAGGGCAAGGGAGCAACCTGAGGGCCTACAGTGCAACTCCATTGAGGGAGGTGGACCCCTGGGTAGCATGCTGGGGTCAGAGCCCAATAGGTGTAGGGCCAGGGGGCACCCTGGGGCATATACTGCAAGTCCAGGGACATCGGTGGACCCCTGGATAGCTTGCTGGGGTCAGAGGCGCCTAGGTGGAGGGCCAGGGGGCACCCTGGGGCCTATACTGCAAGTCCAGGGAGTGAGGTGGACTCCTGGGTAGCTTGCTGGGGTCATAAGCTCCTAGATGGAGGGCCAAGGGGAACCTTGAGGCCTACACTGCAAGTCCAGGGAGAGAGGTGGACCCCTGGGTAGCTTGCTGAGGTCAAGGGCCCCTAGGTGGAGGGCCAGGGGGCACCCTGGGGCCTATACTGCAGGTCCAGGGAGAGAGGTGGACCCCTTGGTAGCTTGATGCGGTCAGAGGCCCCTAGGTGGAGGGCCAAGGAGCACCCTGGGATCTATACTGCAAGTCCAGGGACATTGGTAGACCCCTGGGTAGCTTGCAGGGGTCAAGGGCCCCTAGGTGGAGGGCCAGGGGGCACCCTGGGGCCTATAATGTAGGTCCAGGAAGAGAAGTTGACCCCTGGGTAGCTTGCTGGGGTCAGGGGCCCCTAGGTGGAGGGCCAGGGGGCTCCCTGGGGCCTATAATGCAAGTCCAGGAAGAGAAGTTGACCCCTGGGTAGCTTGCTGGGGTCAGGGGCCCCTAGGTGGAGGGCCAGGGGGCACCCTGGGGCCTATACTGCAAGTCCAGGCAGAGAGGTGGACCCCTGGATAGCTTGCTGGGATCAGAGGCGCCTAGGTGGAGGGCCAAGGGGCATCGTGGTGCCTATACTGCAAAACCAGGGAGAGAGGTGGACCCCTGGGTAGCTTGCTGGGGTCAGAGACCCCTAGGTGGAGGGCCAGGGGGCACCCTGGGGCCTATTCTGCAAGTCCAGGGAGAGAGGTGGACCCCTTGGTAGCTTGCTGCGGTCAGAGGCCCCTAGGTGGAGGGCCAGGGAGCACCCTGGGACCTATACTGCAAGTCCAGGGACATTGGTGGACCCCTGGGTAGCTTGCTGGGGTCAGGGGCCCTTAGGTGGAGGGCCAGGGGGCACCCTGGGGCCTATACTGCAAGTCCAGGAAGAGAAGTGGACCACTGGGTAGCTTGCTGGTGTCAGGGGCCCCTAGGTGGAGGGCCAGGGGGCACCCTGGGGCCTATACTGCAAGCCCAAGGAGAGAGGTGGACCCCTGGGTAGCTTGCTGGGTTCAGAAGCCAATAGGTGGAGAGCCAGGGGGCACGCTGGTGCTTTACTGCAAGTCCAGGCAGAGAGTTGGACCTCTGGGTAGCTTGTTGGGTGAGAGGCTCCTAGGTGGAGGGTCAGGGGGCACCCTGGGGCCTATACTGCAAGTCCAAGAAGAGAGGTGGACTACTGGGTAGCTTGCTGGGGTCAGGGGCCCCTAGGTTGAGGGCAAGGGGGCAGCCTGGGGCCTATATTGCAAGTCGATGGAGAGAGGTGGACCACCGGGTAGCTTGCTGGGGTGAGGGGCTTTTAGGTGGAGGGCCAGGGGGCATCTTGGGGCTTATACTACAAGTCCAGGGAGAGAGGTGGAAACTCGGGTAGCTTGCTGGGGTCAGGGGCTCTTAGGTGGAGAGCCAAGAAGCAGCCTGGGGCCTATACTGTCAGTCCAGGGACATCGGTGGACCCCTGGGTAGCTTGCTGGGGTCAGAGATCCCTAGGTGGAGGGCAAGTGGGCACCCTGGGGCCTATACTGCAAGTCCAGGGACAATGGTGGAAACCTTGGTAACTTGCTGGGGTCAGAGATCCCTAGGTGGAGGTTCAGGGGGCACCCTGGGGCCTACACTGCAAGTCCAGGGAGAGAGGTGGACCCCTGGGTAAACTGCTGGGGTCAGAGGCCCCTAGGTGGAGGGCCATGGGGCACCCTGGGGCCTATACTGCAAGCCCAGGGACATCGGTGGAACCCTGGGTAGCTTGCTGGGGTGAGGGGGCCTTAGGTGGAGGGCCAGGGGGCACCCTGGGGCCTATACTGCAAGTCCGGGAAGAGAAGTTTACCTCTGGGTAGTTTGCTGCGGTCAGAGGCTCCTAGGTGGAGGGCCAGGGGGCACCCTGGGGCCTATACTGCAAGTCCAGGCAGGGAGGTGGACCCCTGGATAGATTGTTGGGGTCAGAGGCCCCTAGTTGTAAGGCCAGGGGGCACCCTGGGGCCTATACTGCAAGTCTAGGGATACCGGTGGACCCCTGGGTAGCTTGCTGGGGTCAGAGATCCCTAGGTGGAGGGTCAGGGCGCTCCCTGGGGCTATACTGCAAGTACAGGAAGAGATGTGGACCCCTGGGTAGCTTGCTGGGGTCAGGGGCCCCTAGTTGTAGGGAGAGGGGGCACCCTGGGGCCTAAACTGCAAGTCCAGGAAGAAAGGTGGACCCCTGTGTAGCTTGCTGGGTTCAGGGGCCCCTAGGTGGAGGGCCAGGGGGCACCCTGGGGAATATACTGCACGTCCAGGGACATCGGTGGACCCCTGGGTAGCTTGCTGGGTTCAGAGGCCTCTAGATGTAGGGACAGGGGGCACCCTGGGGCCTATACTGCAAGTCCAGGAAGAGATGTGGACCCCTGGGTAGCTTGCTGGGGTCAAGGGCCCCTAGGTGGAGGGCCAGTGGGCACCCTGGGGAATTTACTGAAAGTCCAGGGACATCGGTGGACCCCTGGGTAGCTTGCTGGGTTCAGAGGCCTCTAGATGGAGGGACAGGGGGCACCCTGGGGCCTATACTGCAAGTCCAGGGACATCGGTGGACGCCTCGGTAGCTTGCTGGAGTCAGGGGCCCCTAGGTGGAGGGCCAGGGGGAAACCTGGGGCCTATACTGCAAGTCCAGGGACATCGGTGGACCCCTGGGTAGCTTGCTGGGGTCAGGGGCCCTAAGGTGGAGGGCCAGGGGGCACGCTGGGGCCTATACTGCAATTCCAGGGAGATCAGTGGACCCCTGGGAAACTTGCTGGGGTCAGAGGCCCCTAGGTGGAGTGCCAAGGGGCACCCTGGGGCCTAATCTACAAGTCCAGGAAGAGAGGTGGACCCCTGGGTAGCTGGCTGGGGTCAGAGGCCCCTAGGTGGAGGGCAAAGGGGCACAATGGGGCCTATACTGAAAGTCCAGTAAGAGTTGTGGACCCCTGGGTAGCTTGCTGGGGTCAGAGGCCCCTAGGTGGAGGGCCAACGGGCACCCTGGGGCCTATACTGCAAGTCCAGGGATATTGGTGGACCCCTGGGTAGCTTGCTGGGGTCAGAGGCCCCTAGGTGGAGGGCCAGGGGGTCCCCTGGGGCCTATACTGCAAGTCGAGGAAGAGAAGTGGACCCCTGGGTAGTTAGCTGGGGTCAGGGCCCCCTAGGTGGAGAGCCAGGGGACACCCTGGGGCTTATACTGCAAGTCCAGGAAGAGAGGTGGACAACTCTGTAGCTTGATAGGGTCAGGCGCCCCTGGGTGAAAGGCCAGGGGGCACCCAGAGGCCTATACTGCAAGCCCAGAGAGGGAAGTGGACCCCTGGGTAGCTTGCTGGGGTCAGGGTCCCCTATGTTGAGGGCAAGGGGGCACCCTGTGGGCTATAATGCAAGTATAGGAAGAGAGGTGGACCCCTGGGTAGCTTGCTGGGATCAGGGGCCCCTAGGTGGAGGGCCAGGGGGCACCCTGTGCCTATACTGCAAGTCCAGGAAGAGAGGTGGACACCTGGGTTACTTGCTGGGGTCAGAGGCCCCTAAGTGGAGGGCGAGGGGGGCACCCGGGGCCTATACTGCAAGTCCAGAAAGAGTTGTGGACCCCTGGGTAGTTTGCTGGGGTCAGAGGCCCCTAGGTGGAGGGCCAGGAGTTCCCCTGGGGCCTATACTGCAAGTCAAGGGAGAGAGGTGAACCCCTGGGTAGCTTGCTGGGGTGAGAGGCCACTTAGGTGGAGGGCCAGGGGGCACCCTGGGGCCTATACTGCAAGTCCAGGGACATCGGTGGACCTCTGGGTAGCTTGCTGGGGTCAGAAGCCCCTAGGTGGAGGGCCAGGGGGTCCCCTGGGGCCTATACTACAAGTCCAGGGAGAGAGGTGGACCCCTGGGTAATTTGCTGGGGTAAGGTGCTCCTAGGTGGAGGACCAGGGGACACCCTGGGGCCTATACTGCGAGTCCAGGAAGAGAGGTTGACCCCTGGGTAGCTTGCTGGGGTCAGTGGCATCTAGGTGGAGGGCCAGGGGGAAACCTGGGGCCTATACTGCAAGTCCAGGGAGATCGGTGGACCCCTCGGTAGCTTGCTGAGGTCAGAGGCCCCTAGGTGGAGTGCCAAGGGGCACCCTGGGGCCTATACTACAAGTCCAGGAAGAGAGGTGGACCCCTGATTAGCTTGCTGGGGTCAGAGGGCCCTAGGTGGAAGGCAAAGGGGCACAATGGGGCCTATACTGCAAGTCCAGGGAGAGAGGTGAACCCCTGGGTAGCTTGCTGGGGTGAGAGGCCACTAGGTGGAGGGCCAGGGGACACCCTGTGGGCTATACTGCGAGTCCAATAAGAGAGGTTGACCCCTGGGTAGCTTGTTGGGGTCAGGGGCCCCTAGGTGGAGGGCCAGGGGGAACCCTGGGGACTATACTTCAAGTCCAGGGACATCGGTGGATACCTGGGTCGCTTGCTGGGGTCAGGGGCCCTTAGGTGGAGGGCCAAGGGGCACAATGGGGCCTATACTGCAAGTCCAGGAAGAGTTGTGGACCCCTGGGTAGCTTGATGGGGTCAAATCCCCCTAGGTGGAGGGCCAGGAGGTCCCCTGGGGCCTATACTGCAAGTGCAGGGAGAGAGGTGAACCCCTGGGTAGCTTGCTGGGGTGAGAGGCCACTAGGTGGAGGGCCAGGGGGCACCCTGGGGCCTATATTGCAAGTCCAGGGAGAGAGGTGGACCCCTGGGTAGCTTGCTTGGGTCATAGGCTCCTAGGTGGAGGGCCAGGGGGCAACCTGGGACCTACACTGCAAGTCCAGGGAGAGAGGAGTACAACTGGGTAGCTTGCTGGGGTCAGAGGCCCCTAGGTGGAGGGCCAGGGGGTCCCCTGGGGCCTATACTACAAGTCCAGGGAGAGAGGTGGACCCCTGGGTAGCTTGCTGGCATCAGAGGCCCCTAGGTGGAGGGCTAGGGGGCACCCTGGGGCCTATACTGCAAGTCCAGGGAGTGAGGTGGGCTCCTGGGTAGCTTGCTGGTGTCAAACACCACTAGGTGGAGGGCAAGGGGGCACCCTGAGGCCTATACTGCAAGTCCAGGGAGGGTGGTGGACCCCTGGGTAGCTTGCTGGGGTCAGAGGCCCCTAGGTGGAGGGCAAAGGAGCACCCTGGGGCTTATACTGCAAGTCCAGGGACATCGGGTGACCCCTGGGTAGCTTGCTGGGGTCAGGGGCCCTTAGGTGGAAGGCCAGGGAAGCCCTGGGGCCTAAACTGAAAGTCCAGGAAGAGAAGTGGACCCCTGGGAAGCTTGCTGGGGTCAGGGGCCCAGGGGTGGTAGGCCAGGTGGCACCCTGTGGGCTATACTGAAAGTCCAGGAAGAGAGGTTGATCCATGGGTAGCTTGCTGGGGTCAGGGGCCCCTAGGTGGAGGGCCTGGTATCACCCTGTGGGCTATACTGCAAGTCCAGGAAGAGAGGTTGACCCCTGGGTAGCTTGCTGGGGTCAAGGGCCCCTAGGTGGAGGGCCAGGGGCACCCTGGGGACTATAATGCAAGTCCAGGGAGGGAGGTGGACCCCTGGGTAGCTTGCTGGTGTCAGGGGCTCTAGGTGTAAGGCCAGGGGACACCCTGTGGGCTAAACTGCAAGTCCAGGAAGAGAGTTTGACCCCTGGGTAGCTTGCTGGGGTCAGGGGCCCCGGGGTGGAGGGCCAAGTTGCCCCCTGGGGCCTATATTGCAAGTCCAGGTAGAGAAGTGGACGCCTGGGTAGCTTGCTGGGGTCATAGTCTCATAGGTGGAGGGCAAGGGGGCACCCTGGGGACTACACAGCAAGTCCAGGGAGAGAGGAGGACCCTTGGGTAGCTTGCTGGGGTCAGACACCCCTAGGTGGAGGGCCAAGGAGCACCCTGAGGCCTATACTGCAAGTCCAGAGAGGGAGGTGGACCGCAGGGTAGCTTGCTAGGGTCAAGGGCCCTTAGGTGGAGGGCCAGAGGGCACCCTGTGGGCTCTACTGCAAGTCCAGGAAAAGATGTTGACCCCTGGGTAGCTTGCTGGTGTCAAACACCCCTAGGTGGAGGGCAAGGGCCACCCTGAGGCCTATACTGCAAGTCCAGGGAGGGAGGTGGACCCCTGGGTAGCTTGCTGGGGTCAGAGGCCCCTAGGTGGAGGGCAAAGGAGCACCCTGGGGCTTATACTGCAAGTCCAGGAACATCGGTGGACCCCTGGGTAGCTTGCTGGGGTCAGGGGCCCTTAGGTGGAAGGCCAGGGAAGCCCTGGGGCCTATACTGCAAGTCCAGGAAGAGAAGTGGACCCCTGGGAAGCTTGCCGTGGTCAGGGGCCCCGGGGTGGTGGGCCAGGTGGCACCCTGTGGGCTATACTGCAAGTCCAGGAAGAGAGGTTGATCCATGGGTAGCTTGCTGGGGTCAGGGGCCCCTAGGTGGAGTGCCTGGGGCACCGTGGGGACTATACTGCAAGTCCAGTTAGGGAGGTGGACCCCTGGGTAGCTTGCTGCTGTCAGGGGCTCTAGGTGGAAGGCCAGGGGACACCCTGTGGGCTATACTGCAAGTCCAGGAAGAGAGGTTGATCCATGGGTAGCTAGCTGGGGTCAGATGCCCCTAAGTGGAGGGCCAGGGGGCACCCTTGGGCTTATACTGCAAGTCCAGGAAGAGAGGTGGACAACTCGGTAGCTTGATGGGGTCAGGTGCCCCTAGGTGAAAGGCCGAGAGGCACCCAGAGGCCAATACTGCAAGCCCAGGGAGGGAGGTGGACCCCTGGGTAGCTTGCTGGGGTCAGGGTCCCCTAGGTGGAGGGCCAGGGGGCACCCTGTGGGCTATACTGCAACTCCAGGAAGAGAGGTAGCTTGCTGGGTTCAGGGGCCCTTAGGTGGAGGGCCAGGGGGCACCCTGTACCTATACTGCAAGTCCAGGAAGAGAGGTGGACCCCTGGGTTGTTTGCTGGGGTCAGAGGCCCCTAAGTGGAGGGCCAGGGGGGCACCCTGGGGCCTTTACTGCAAGTCAAGGAAGAGTTGTGGACCCCTGGGTAGCTTGCAGGGGTCAGAGGCCCCTTGGTGGAGGGCGAGGAGTTAAAATGGGGCCTATACTGCAAGTCCAGGGAGAGAGGTAAACCCCTGGATAGCTTGCTGGCGTGAGAGGCCACTGGGTGGAGGGCCAGGGGGCACCCTGGGGCCTATACTGAAAGTCCAGGGAGAGAGGTGGAACCCTGGGTAGCTTGCTTGGGTCATAGGCTCCTAGGTGGAGGGCCGGGGGGCAACCTGGGGCCTACACTACAAGTCCAGGGAGATCGGTGGACCCCTGGTTAACTTGCTGGGGTCAGAGGCCCCTAGGTGGAGGGCCAGGAGTTCCCCTGGGGCCTATACTGCAAGTCCAGGGAGAGAGGTGAACCCCTGGGTAGCTTGCTGGGGTGAGAGGCCCCTAGGTGGAGGGCCAGGGGGCACCCTGGGGCCTATACTGCAAGTCCAGGGACATCGGTGGACCCCTGGGTAGCTTGCTGGGGTCAGAAGCCCCTAGGTGAAGGGCCAGGGGGTCCCATGGGGCCTATACTACAAGTCCAGGGAGAGAGGTGGACCCCTGGGTAGCTTGCTGGGGTAAGGGGCCCCTGGGTGGAGGGCCAGGGGGCACCCTGGGGCCTATACTGCAAGTCCAGGAAGAGAAGTGGATGCCTGGGTAGCTTGCTGGGGTCAGGCCCCTAGGTGGAGGGCCAGGGGGCACCCTGGGGACTATACTGCGAGTCCAGAAAGAGAGGTTGACCCCTGGGTAGCTTGCTGGGGTCAGGGGCCCCTAGGTGGAGGGCCAGGAGGAAACCTGGGGCCTATACTGCAAGTCCAGAGACATCGGTGGACCCCTGGGTAGCTTGCTGGGGTCAGGGGCCCCTGGGTGGAGGGCCAGGGGGCACCCTGGAGCCTATACTGCAAGTCGAGGAAGAGAAGTGGACCCCTGGGTAGCTAGCTGGGGTCAGGGCCCCCTAGGTGGAGGGCCAGGGGGCACCCTGGGGCTTATACTGCAAGTCCAGGAAGAGAGGTGGACAACTCTGTAGCTTGATGGGGTCAGGCGCCCCTGGGTGAAAGGCCGGGGGGCACCCAGAGGCCTATACTGCAAGCCCAAGGAGGGAAGTGGACCCCTGGGTAGCTTGCTGGGGTCAGGGTCCCCTAGGTTGAGGGCAAGGGGGCACCCTGTGGGCTATACTGCTAGTATAGGAAGAGAGGTGGACCCCTGGGTAGCTTGCTGGGGTCAGAGACCCCTAGGTGGAGGGCAAGGGAGCAACCTGAGGGCCTACAGTGCAACTCCATTGAGGGAGGTGGACCCCTGGGTAGCATGCTGGGGTCAGAGCCCAATAGGTGTAGGGCCAGGGGGCACCCTGGGGCATATACTGCAAGTCCAGGGACATCGGTGGACCCCTGGATAGCTTGCTGGGGTCAGAGGCGCCTAGGTGGAGGGCCAGGGGGCACCCTGGGGCCTATACTGCAAGTCCAGGGAGTGAGGTGGACTCCTGGGTAGCTTGCTGGGGTCATAAGCTCCTAGATGGAGGGCCAAGGGGAACCTTGAGGCCTACACTGCAAGTCCAGGGAGAGAGGTGGACCCCTGGGTAGCTTGCTGAGGTCAAGGGCCCCTAGGTGGAGGGCCAGGGGGCACCCTGGGGCCTATACTGCAGGTCCAGGGAGAGAGGTGGACCCCTTAGTAGCTTGATGCGGTCAGAGGCCCCTAGGTGGAGGGCCAAGGAGCACCCTGGGATCTATACTGCAAGTCCAGGGACATTGGTAGACCCCTGGGTAGCTTGCAGGGGTCAAGGGCCCCTAGGTGGAGGGCCAGGGGGCACCCTGGGGCCTATAATGCAAGTCCAGGAAGAGAAGTTGACCCCTGGGTAGCTTGCTGGGGTCAGGGGCCCCTAGGTGGAGGGCCAGGGGGCACCCTGGGGCCTATAATGCAAGTCCAGGAAGAGAAGTTGACCCCTGGGTAGCTTGCTGGGGTCAGGGGCCCCTAGGTGGAGGGCCAGGGGGCACCCTGGGGCCTATACTGCAAGTCCAGGCAGAGAGGTGGACCCCTGGATAGCTTGCTGGGATCAGAGGCGCCTAGGTGGAGGGCCAAGGGGCATCGTGGGGCCTATACTGCAAAACCAGGGAGAGAGGTGGACCCCTGGGTAGCTTGCTGGGGTCAGAGACCCCTAGGTGGAGGGCCAGGGGGCACCCTGGGGCCTATTCTGCAAGTCCAGGGAGAGAGGTGGACCCCTTGGTAGCTTGCTGCGGTCAGAGGCCCCTAGGTGGAGGGCCAGGGAGCACCCTGGGACCTATACTGCAAGTCCAGGGACATTGGTGGACCCCTGGGTAGCTTGCTGGGGTCAGGGGCCCTTAGGTTGAGGGCCAGGGGGCACCCTGGGGCCTATACTGCAAGTCCAGGAAGAGAAGTGGACCACTGGGTAGCTTGCTGGTGTCAGGGGCCCCTAGGTGGAGGGCCAGGGGGCACCCTGGGGCCTATACTGCAAGCCCAAGGAGAGAGGTGGACCCCTGGGTAGCTTGCTGGGTTCAGAAGCCAATAGGTGGAGAGCCAGGGGGCACGCTGGTGCTTTACTGCAAGTCCAGGCAGAGAGTTGGACCTCTGGGTAGCTTGTTGGGTGAGAGGCTCCTAGGTGGAGGGTCAGGGGGCACCCTGGGGCCTATACTGCAAGTCCAAGAAGAGAGGTGGACTACTGGGTAGCTTGCTGGGGTCAGGGGCCCCTAGGTTGAGGGCAAGGGGGCAGCCTGGGGCCTATATTGCAAGTCGATGGAGAGAGGTGGACCACCGGGTAGCTTGCTGGGGTGAGGGGCTTTTAGGTGGAGGGCCAGGGGGCATCTTGGGGCTTATACTACAAGTCCAGGGAGAGAGGTGGAAACTCGGGTAGCTTGCTGGGGTCAGGGGCTCTTAGGTGGAGAGCCAAGAAGCAGCCTGGGGCCTATACTGTCAGTCCAGGGACATCGGTGGACCCCTGGGTAGCTTGCTGGGGTCAGAGATCCCTAGGTGGAGGGCAAGTGGGCACCCTGGGGCCTATACTGCAAGTCCAGGGACAATGGTGGAAACCTTGGTAACTTGCTGGGGTCAGAGATCCCTAGGTGGAGGTTCAGGGGGCACCCTGGGGCCTACACTGCAAGTCCAGGGAGAGAGGTGGACCCCTGGGTAAACTGCTGGGGTCAGAGGCCCCTAGGTGGAGGGCCATGGGGCACCCTGGGGCCTATACTGCAAGCCCAGGGACATCGGTGGAACCCTGGGTAGCTTGCTGGGGTGAGGGGGCCTTAGGTGGAGGGCCAGGGGGCACCCTGGGGCCTATACTGCAAGTCCGGGAAGAGAAGTTTACCTCTGGGTAGTTTGCTGCGGTCAGAGGCTCCTAGGTGGAGGGCCAGGGGGCACCCTGGGGCCTATACTGCAAGTCCAGGCAGGGAGGTGGACCCCTGGATAGATTGTTGGGGTCAGAGGCCCCTAGTTGTAAGGCCAGGGGGCACCCTGGGGCCTATACTGCAAGTCTAGGGATACCGGTGGACCCCTGGGTAGCTTGCTGGGGTCAGAGATCCCTAGGTGGAGGGTCAGGGCGCTCCCTGGGGCTATACTGCAAGTACAGGAAGAGATGTGGACCCCTGGGTAGCTTGCTGGGGTCAGGGGCCCCTAGTTGTAGGGAGAGGGGGCACCCTGGGGCCTAAACTGCAAGTCCAGGAAGAAAGGTGGACCCCTGTGTAGCTTGCTGGGTTCAGGGGCCCCTAGGTGGAGGGCCAGGGGGCACCCTGGGGAATATACTGCACGTCCAGGGACATCGGTGGACCCCTGGGTAGCTTGCTGGGTTCAGAGGCCTCTAGATGTAGGGACAGGGGGCACCCTGGGGCCTATACTGCAAGTCCAGGAAGAGATGTGGACCCCTGGGTAGCTTGCTGGGGTCAAGGGCCCCTAGGTGGAGGGCCAGTGGGCACCCTGGGGAATTTACTGAAAGTCCAGGGACATCGGTGGACCCCTGGGTAGCTTGCTGGGTTCAGAGGCCTCTAGATGGAGGGACAGGGGGCACCCTGGGGCCTATACTGCAAGTCCAGGGACATCGGTGGACGCCTCGGTAGCTTGCTGGGGTCAGAGGTGCCTAGGTGGAGGGCCAGGGGGCACCCTGGGGCCTATACTGCAAGTCCAGGGACATCGGTGGACCCCTGGGTAGCTTGCTGGGGTCAGAGGCGCCAAGGTTAAGGGCCAGGAGGCACCCTGGGGCCTATACTGCAAGTCCAGGGAGTGAGGTGGACCCCTGGGTAGCTTGCTGGGGTCCGGGGCCCCTAGGTGGAGGGAGAGGGGGCACCCTGGGGCCTATACTGCAAGTGCAGGGACATCAGTGGACCCCTGGGTAGCTTGCTGGAGTCAGAGGCGCCTAGGTGGAGGGCCAGGGGGCACCCTGGGGCCTATACTACAAGTCCAGGGACATCGGTGGACCCCTCGGTAGCTTACTGGGGTCAGAGGCGCCTAGGTGGAGGGCCAGGGGGCATCTTGGTTCCTTTACTGCAAGTCCAGGGAAAGAGGTGGACCCCTGGGTAGCTTGCTGGAGTCAGAGGCGCCTAGGTGGAGGGCCAGGGGGCACCCTGGGGTCTATACTGCAAGTCCAGGGACATCGGTGGACCCCTGGTTAGCTTGCTGGGGTGAGAGGCCCCTAGGTGGAGGGCCAGGGGGCACCCTGGGGCCTATACTGCAAGTCTAAGGAGGAAGGTGGACCCCTCCGTAGCTTGCTAATGCCAGGGGCCCCTAGGTGGAGGGCCAGAGGGCACCCTGTTGGCTATACTGCAAGTCCAGGAAGAGAGGTGGACCCATGCGTAGCTTGCTAGGGTCAGAGACCACTAGGTGGGGGGCAAGGGGGCACCCTGGGTTCTACACTGCAAGTCCAGTCAGGGAGGTGGACCCCTGGGTAGCTTAGTGGGGTCAGAGGCTCCTAGGTGGAGGGCCAGGGGGCACCTTGGGGCCTATACTACAAGTCCAGGAAGAGAGGTGGACTAATGGGTAGCTTGCTGGGGTCAGGGGCCCATAGGTGGAGGGCCAGGGGGCAGCCTGGGGCCTATACTGCAAGCCCAAGGAGAGAGGTGGACCCCTGGGTAGCTTGCTGGGGTCAGAGGCCCCTAGGTGGAGGGCCAGGGGGCATCCTGGTTCCTTTACTGCAAGTCCAGGGAGAGAGGTGGACCCCTGGGTAGCTTGCTGGGGTCAGAGGCGCCTAGGTGGAGGGCCAGGGGGCGACCTGGGGCCTATACTACAAGTCCAGGGACATCGGTGGACCCCTCGGTAGCTTGCTGGGGTCAGAGGCGCCTAGGTGGAGGGCCAGGGGGCACCCTGGGGTCTATACTGCAAGTCCAGGGACATCGGTGGACCCCTGGTTAGCTTGCTGGGGTCAGAGGCGCCTAGTTGGAGGGCCAGGGGGCACCCTGGGGCCTATACCTCAAGTCTAGGGAGGAAGGTGGATCCCTCCGTAGCTTGCTAATGCCAGGGGCTCCTAGGTGGAGGGCCAGAGGGCACCCTGTGGGCTATACTGCAAGTCCAGGAAGAGAGGTGGACCCATGCGTAGCTTGCTAGGGTCAGAGACCACTAGGTGGAGGGCAAGGGGGCACCCTGGGTTCTACACTGCAAGTCCAGTCAGGGAGGTGGACCCCTGGGTAGCTTAGTGGGGTCAGAGGCTCCTATGTGGAGGGCCAGGGGGCACCTTGGGGCCTATACTACAAGTCCAGGAAGAGAGGTGGACTAATGGGTAGCTTGCTGGGGTCAGGGGCCCATAGGTGGAGGGCCAGGGGGCAGCCTGGGGCCTATACTGCAAGCCCAAGGAGAGAGGTGGACCCCTGGGTAGCTTGCTGGGGTCAGAGGCCCCTAGGTGGAGGGCCAGGGGAACCCTGGGGCCTATACTGCAAGTCCAGGGACATTGGTGGACCCCTGGGTAGCTTGCTGGGGTCAAGGACCCCTAGGTGGAGGGCCAGGGGGCACCCTGGGGCATATACTTCAAGTTCAGGGACATCGATGGACCCCTGGGTAGCTTGCTGGGGTCAGAGGCCCCTTGATGGAGGGCCAGTGGGCACCCTGGGGCCTATACTGCAAGTGCAGGGACATCGGTGGACCCCTGGGTAGCTTGCTGGAGTCAGAGGCGCCTAGGTGGAGGGCCAGGGGGCATCCTGGTTACTTTACTGCAAATCCAGGAACAGAGGTGGACCCCTCCGTAGCTTGCTGGAGTCAGAGGCCCCTATGTGGAGGGCCAAGGGGAACCCTGGGGCCTATACTGCAAGTCCAGGGACATTGGTGGACCCCTGGGTAGCTTGCTGGGGTCAAGGACCCCTAGGTGGAGGGCCAGGGGGCACCATGGGGCATATACTTCAAGTTCAGGGACATCGATGGACCCCTGGGTAGCTTGCTGGGGTCAGAGGCCCCTTGATGGAGGGCCAGTGGGCACCCTGGGGCCTATACTGCAAGTGCAGGGACATCGGTGGACCCCTGGGTAGCTTGCTGGAGTCAGAGGCGCCTAGGTGGAGTGCCAGGGGGCATTCTGGTTCCTTTACTGCAAGTCCAGTAAGAGAGGTGGACCCCTGGGTAGCTTGCTGGGGTCAAAGGCGCCTAGGTGGAGGGCCAGGGGGCACCCTGGGGCCTATACTACAAGTCCAGGGACATCGGTGGACCCCTCGGTAGCTTGCTGGGGTCAGAGGCGCCTAGGTGGAGGGCCTGGGGGCACCCTCTGGGCTATACTGCAAATCCAGGAACAGAGGTGGACCCCTCGGTAGCTTGCTGAAGTCAGAGGCCCCTATGTGGAGGGCCAAGGGGCACGCCTTGGCCTATACTGCAAGTCCAGGTAGAGAGGTGGACCCCTGGATAGCTTGCTGGGGTAAGAGGCGCCTAGGTGGAGGACCAGGGGGCACCGTGGGGCCTATACTGCAAGTCCAGGGACATCGGTGGACCCCTGGGTAGCTTGCTGGAGTCAGAGGCCCCTAGATTGAGGGACAGGGGGCACCCTGGGGCCTATATTGCAAGTCCAGGGAGAGAGGTTGACCCATGGATAGCTTGCTGGGATCAGAGGCGCCTAGGTGGAGGACCAGGGGGCACCGTGGGGCCAATACTGCAAGTCCAGGGAGAGAGGTGGACCTATGGGTAGCTTGCTAGGGTCAGAGACCACTAGGTGGAGGGCAAGGGGGAACCCTGGGTTCTACACTGCAAGTCCAGTTAGGGAGGTGGACCCCTGGGTAGCTTAGTGGGGTCAGGGGCCACTAGCAGGAGGGCCTGGGGGCATCATCTGGGCTATACTGCAAATCCTGGAACAGAGGTGGACCCCTGGGTAGCTTGCTGGAGTCAGAGGCCCCTAGGTGTAGGGCCTGGGGGCACCCTTTGGCCTATACTGCAAGTCCAGGTAAAGAGGTGGACCCCTGATTAGCTTGCTGGGGTAAGAGGCGCCTAGGTGGAGGGCCATGGGGCACCGTGGGGCCTATTTTTCAAGTCCAGGTAAAAAGGTGGACCCCTGGGTAGCTTGCTGGGGTCAGCGACCCCTAGGTGGAGGGCCAGGGGGCACCCTGGGGCCTATTCTGCAAGTCCAGGGAGAGAGGTGGACCCCTTGGTAGCTTGCTGCGGTCAGAGGCCCTTAGGTGGAGGGCCGGGGAGCACCCTGGGACCTATACTGCAAGTCCTGGGACATTGGTGGACCCCTGGGTAGCTTGCTTGGGTTAGGGGCCCTTAGGTGGAGGACCAGGGGGCACCCTGGGGCCTATACTACAAGTCCAGGAAGAGAAGTTGACCAATGGGTAGCTTGCTGTGGTCAGGGGCCCCTAGGTGGAGGGCCAGGGGGCACCCTGGGGCCTATACTGCAAGCCCAAGGAGAGAGGTGGACCACTGGGTAGCTTGCTGGGTTCAGAGGCCAATTGGTGGAGGGCCAGGGGGCACTCTGGTGCTTTACTGCAAGTCCAGGCAGAGAGTTGGACCTCTGGGTTGCTTGCTGGGGTCAGAGGCTCCTAGGTGGAGGGCCGGGGGCACCCTGGGGCCTATATTGCAAGTCCAGGGAGAGAGGTGGACCCCCGGGTAGCTTGCTGGGGTCAGGGGCTCTTAGGTAGAGGGCCAGGGGGCAGCTTGAGGCCTATACTACAAGTCCAGGGAGAGAGGTGGACCCCCGGGTAGCTTGCTGGGGTCAGGGGCTCTCAGGTGGAGGGCCAAGAAGCAGCCTGGGGCCTATACTGCAAGTCCAGGGACATCGGTGGACCCCTGGGTAGCTTGCTGGGGTCAGGGGGCCTTAGGTGGAGGGCCAGGGGGCACCCTGGGGCCTATACTGCAAGTACAGGAAGAGACGTGGACTACTGGGTAGCTTGCTGGGGTCGGAGGCCCCTAGGTGGAAGGCCAGGGGGCACCCTGGGGCCTATATTGCAAGTCCAGGAAGAGATGTGGACCCCTGGGTAGCTTGCTGGGGTCAGGGGTCCCTAGGTGGAGGGCCAGGAGGCACCCTGGGGAATATACTGCAAGTCCAGGAAGAGATGTGGACCCCTGGGTAGCTTGCTGGGGTCAGGGGCCCCTAGGTGGAGGGCCAGGGGGCACCCGGGGAATATACTGCAAGTCCAGGGACATCGATGGACCCCTTGGTAGCTTGCTGGGGTCAGAGGCTTCTAGATGGAGAGCCAAGGGTCACCCTGGGGCCTATACTGCAAGTCCAGGGAGAGAGGTGGACCCCTGGGTAGCTTGCTGCGGTCAGAAGCACCTAGGTGGACAGCCAGGAGGCACCCTGGGGCCTATACTGCAAGTCCATGGAGAGAGGTGGACCCCTGGGTAGCTTGCTGGGGTCAGAAGCCCCTAGGTGGAGGGCCAGGGGGCACCCTGGGACCTACACTGAAAGTCCAGAGACGTCGGTGGACCCCTCGGTAGCTTAATGGGGTCAGAGGCGCCCAGGTGGAGGGCCAGGGGGCACCCTGGGGCCTATACTGCAAGTCCAGGGAGAGAGGTGGACCCCTGGGTACCTTGCTGGGGTCAGAGGCCCCTAGGTGGAGGGCCAAGGGGCACCCTGGTGTCTATACTGCAAGTCCAGGGATATCGGTGGACCCCTGGTTAGCTTGCTGGGGTGAGAGGCCCCTAGGTGAAGGGCTAGGGGGCACCCTGGGGCCTTTACTGTAAGTCCAGGGAAATCAGTGGACCCCTGGGTAGCTTGCTGTTTTCAGAGGCCCCTAGGTGGAGGGCCAGGGCACACCCTGTGGGCTATACTGCAAGTCCAGAGAGAGAGGTGGACCCCTGGGTAGCTTGCTGGGGTAAGGGGCCCCTAGGTGGAGGGCCAGGGGGCACCCTGGGGCCTATTCTCCAAGACCAGGGAGAGAGGTTGACCCCTTGGTAGCTTGCTGGGGTCAGAGGCCCCTAGGTGGAGGGCCAGGGGGCAACCTGGGGCCTATACTGCAAGTCCAAGGACATCGGTGGACCCCAGGGAAGCTTGCTGGGGTTAGGGGCCCTTAGATGGAGGGCCAGGGGACACCCTGGAGCCTATACTGCAAGTCCAGTGAGGGATGTGGACCCCTAGGTAGCCTGCTGGTGTCAGGGACCCGTAGGTGGAGGGCCAGGGGGCACCCTGTGGGCTATACTGCAAGTCTAGGAAGAGTGGCGTACCCCTGGGTAGCTTACTGGGGTCAGGGGCCCCAAGGTGGACGGCCAGGGGGCAACCTGGGGCCTATACTGCAAGTGTAGGGAGAGAGGTTAACCCCTGGGTAGCTTGCTGGGGTCAGGGTCCCCTAGGTGGAAGGCCAGGGGGCACCCTGTGGGCTATACTGCAAGTCCAGGAAGAGAGGGGGACCCCTGGGTAGCTTGCTGGGGTCAGGGGCCCCTAGGTGGAGGGCCAGGGGGCACCCTGGGGCCTATACTGCAAGTCCAGGAAGAGAGGTGGACCCCTGGGCAGCTTGCTGGGGTCAGGCACCCCTAGGTGGAGGGCCAGGGGGCACCCTGGGGCTTAAACTGCAGGTCCAGGGAGAGAGGTGAACCCCTGGGTAGCTTGCTGGGGTCAGACACCCCTTGGTGGAGTGCAAGGGGGCATCATGGGGCCTATACTGCAAGTCCAAGGTGAGAGGTGGTCCTCTGGGCAGCTTGCTGGGGTCAGAGGCCCCCAGGTGGAGGGCAGAGGCGCACCCTGGGGCCTTTACTGCAAGTCCAGGGAGAGAGGTGGACCCCTGGGTAGCTTGCTGGGGTCAGGGGTCTCTAGGTGGAGGGCCAGGGGGCAACCTGGGGCCTATACTGCAAGTCCAGGGACATCTGTGGACCCCTGGGTAGATTGCTGGGGTCAAGGACCCTTAGGTGGAGGGCAAGGGGGCACCCTGGGGCCTATACTGCAATTCCAGGGAGATCGGTGGACCCCTGGATAGCTTGCTGGGTTCAGAGGACCCTAGGTGGAGGGCCAGGGGGCACCCTGGGCCCTATACTGCACGTACATGGAGAGAGATGGACCCCTGGGTAGCTTGCTGAGGTCAGAGGCCCCTAGGTGGAGGGCCAGGGGGCACCCTGGGGCGTGTACTGCAAGTCCAGGGAGGGAGGTGGACCCCCGGGTAGCTTGCTGGGGTCAAAGGCCCCTAGGTGGAGGGCCAAGGGGCACCCTGGGGCCTACACTGCAACTCCAGGGAGAGAGGTGGACCCCTGGGTCGCTTGCAGGGTTCAGAGACCACTAGGTGGAAGGCAAGAGGGCACCCTGGGGACTGTACTGCAAGTCCAGGGAGGGAGGTGGACCCCTGGGTAGCTTGCTGGTGTCAGGGTCACCTAGGTGGAGGGCCAGGGAATACCCTGTGGGCTATACTGCAAGTCGAGGAAGAGAGAAAGAACCCTTGGTAGCTTGCTGGGGTCAGAGGCCCCTAGGTGGAGGGCCAGGGGGCACCCTGGGGCCTATACTGCAAGTCCAGGGAGGGAGGTGGACCCCCGGGTAGCTTGCTGGGGTCAAAGGCCCCTAGGTGGAGGGCCAAGGGGCACCCTAGGGCCTACACTGCAAATCCAGGGAGAGAGGTGGACCCCTGGGTCGCTTGCTGGGTTCAGAGACCACTAGGTGGAAGGCAAGAGGGCACCCTGGGGACTGTACTGCAAGTCCAGGGAGGGAGGTGGACCCCTGGGTAGCTTGCTGGTGTCAGGGTCACCTAGGTGGAGGGCCAGGGAATACCCTGTGGGCTATACTGCAAGTCGAGGAAGAGAGAAAGAACCCTTGGTAGCTTGCTGGGGTCAGAGGCCCCTAGGTGGAGGGCCAGGGGGCACCCTGGGGCCTATACTGCAAGTCCAGGGAGAGAGGTGGACCCCTGGGTAGCTTGCTGGGGTCAAAGGCCCCTAGGTGGAAGGCCAGGGGGCACCCTGGGATCTATACTGCAAGTCCAGGGAGAGAGATGAACCCTTGGGTAGCTTGCTGGGGTCATGGGCCCCTAGGTGGAGAGCCAGGAGCAACCATGGGGCCTATACTGCAAGTCCTGGAAGAGAGGTGGAACCCTGGGGAGCTTGCTTGGGTCAGAGGCCCCTAGTTGGAGGGACAGGGGGCACCCTGGGGCCTATACTGCAAGTCCAGGGACATCGGTGGACCCCTGAGTATCTTGCTGGGGTCATAGGCCCCTACATCGAGGACCCCGGGCCACTGTGGGGCCTATACTGCAAGTTCAGGAAGAGAGATGAACCACTGGGTAGCTTGCTGGGGTCAGAAGCTCCTAGGTGGAGGGCCAGGGGCCACCCTGGGGCCTATACTGCAAAACCAGGAAGAGAGTTGGACCCCTGGGTAGCTTGCTGGGGTCAGAGGCCCCTAGGAGGAGGCCCCGGGGGCGCTCTGTTGCTTTACTTCAAGTCCAGGCAGATTGTGGCCCCCTGGGTAGCTTGCTGGGGTCAGTTGCCCCTAGGTGGAGGGCCAGGGGGCACCCTGGGGCCTATACTGCAAGTCCAAGGTGAGAGGTGGTCCTCTGGGTAGCTTGTTGGGGTCATAGGCCCCCAGGTAAAGGGAAACGCGCACCCTGGGGCCTATACTGCAAGTCCAGGGAGAGAGGTGGACCCGTGGGTAGCTTGCTGGGGTAAGAGGCCCCTAGGTGGAGGGTCAAGGGGCACCCTGGGGCCTACACTGCAAGTCCAGGTAGAGAGGTGGACCCCTGGGTAGCTTGCTGGGGTCAGAGGCCCCTAGTTGGAGGGCCAGGGGGCTCCCTGGGGCCTATACTGCAAGTCAAGGGACATCGGTGGACCCCTGGGTAGCTTGCTGGGGTCAGAGGCGCCAAGGTAGAGGGCCAGGGGGCACCCTGGGGCCTATACTGCAAGTTTAGAAAGAGAGATGAACCCCTTGGTAGCTTGCTGGGGTCAGAGGCTCCTAGGTGGAGGGCCAAGGGCCACCCTGGGGCCTATACTGCAAAACCATGGAGAGAGTTGGACCCCTGGGTAGCTTGCTGGGGTCAAAGGCCCCTAGGTGGAGGGCCAGGGGGCACCCTGTGATCTATGCTGCAAGTCAGGGAGAGAGATGAACCCTTGGGGAGCTTGCTGGGGTCATGGGCGCCTAGGTGGAGAGCCAGAAGCAACCGTGGGGCCTATACTGCAAGTCCAGGGAGAGAGGTGGACCCCTGGGTAGCTTGCTGGGGTCAAAGGCCCCTAGGTGGAGGGCCAGGGGGCACCCTGGGATCTATACTGCAAGTCCAGGGAGAGAGATGAACCCTTGGGTAGCTTGCTGGGGTCATGGGCCCCTAGGTGGAGAGCCAGAAGCAACCGTGGGGCCTATACTGCAAGTCCAGGAAGAGAGGTGGAACCCTGGGGAGCTTGCTGGGGTCAGAGACCCCTAGGTGGAAGACCAGGGGGTACCCTGGGGCCTATGCTGCAGGTCCAGGGAGAGAGGTGAACCCCTGGGTAGCTTGCTGGGGTCAGACACCCCTAGGTGGAGGGCCAAGGGGCACCCTGGGGCCTCTACTGCAGGTCCAGGAAGAGAGGTGAACCCCTGGGTAGCTTGCTGGGGTCAGACACCCCTAGGTGGAGTGCAAGGGGGCACCGTGGGGCCTAAACTGCAAGTCCAAGGTGAGAAGTGGTAATCTGTGTAGCGTGCTGGGGTCAGAGGCCCCTAGGTGGAGGGCCAAGGGTCACCCTTGTGAATGTACTGCAAGTCCAGGGACTTCGGTGGACAAATAGGTAGCTTGCTTGGGTCAGAGGCTCTTAGATGGAGGGCCAGGGGGCACCCTGGGGCCTATACTGCAAGTCCAGGGAGAGAGGTGGACCCCTGGGTAGCTTGCTGGGGTCAGAGGCTTCTAGGTGGAGGGCCAGGGGGCACCCTGGGGCCTATTCTGCAAGTCCAGGGAGAGAGGTGGACCCCTGGGTAGCTTGCTGGGGTCAAAGGCGCCTAGGTGGAAGGCCAGGGGGCACCCTGGGGCCTATTCTGCAAGTTCAGGGAGAGATGTGGATCCCTGAGTAGCTTGCTTGGGTCAGAGGCCCCTAGGTGGAGGGCCAGGGGGCACCCTGGGGCCTATACTGCTATTCCAGGGAGAAATTTGGACCCCTGGGTAGCTTTCTGGGGTCGTAGGCCCCTAAGTAGAGGCCAGGGGGCACCCTGGGGCCTATACTGCAAGTCCAGGAAGAGAGGTGGACCCCTGGGTAGCATTCTGGGGTCAGAGACCCCTAGGTGGAGGGCAAGGGTGAACCCTGGGGCCTACACTGCATGTCCAGGGAGGGAGGTGGACCCGTGGGTAGCTTGCTGGGGTAAGAGGCCCCTAGGTGGCGGGTCAAGGGGCACCCTGGGGCCTACACTGCAAGTCCAGGTAGAGAGGTGGACCCCTGGGTAGCTTGCTGGGGTCAGAGGCCCCTAGTTGGAGGGCCAGGGGGCTCCCTGGGGCCTATACTGCAAGTCAAGGGACATCGGTGGACCCCTGGGTAGCTTGCTGGGGTCAGAGGCGCCAAGGTAGAGGGCCAGGGGGCACCCTGGGGCCTATACTGCAATTCCAGGGAGAGAGGTGGACCCCTGGGTAGCTTGCTGGGGTCAGAGGCCTCTAGGTGGAGGGCCAGGGTTCACACTGGGGCCTATATTGCTAGTCCAGGGAGAGAGGTGGACCCTTTTGTAGCTTTCTGGTTTCTGGGGCACTTAGGACGAGGGCCAGGGGGGCACCCTGGGGCCTATACTGCAAGTCCAGGAAGAGAGGTGGACCTTTGGGTAGCTTGCTGTGGTCAGAGGCCCCTATGTGGAGGGCCAAGGGGCACCCTGGGGCCTACACTGCAAGTCCAGGGAGGGAGGAGGACCATTGGGTAGCTTGGTGGGGTCAGACACCCCTAGGTGGAGTGCAAGGGGGCACCTTGGGGCCTATACTGCAAGTCCAAGGAGAGAAGTGGTCCTCTGGGCAGCTTGCTGGGGTCAGAGGTCCCCATGTGGAGGGCAGGGGCGCACCCTGGGGCCTATACTGCAAGTCCAGGGAGGGAGGAGGACCATTGGGTAGCTTGATGGGGTCAGAGGCCCCTAGGTGGAGGGCCAGGGGGCACCCTGGGGCCTATACTGCAAGTTCAGGGACATCGGTGGACCCCTGGGTAGCTTGCTGGGGTCATGGGCCCCTACATCAAGGGCCTGGGGCCACCGTGGGGCCTATACTGCAAGTTTAGAAAGAGAGATGAACCCCTTGGTAGCTTGCTGGGGTCAGAGGCTCCTAGGTGGAGGGCCAAGGGCCACCCTGGGGCCTATACTGCAAAACCAGGGAGAGAGTTGGACCCCTGGGTAGCTTGCTGGGGTCAAAGGCCCCTAGGTGGAGGGCCAGGGGGCACCCTGTGATCTATACTGCAAGTCAGGGAGAGAGATGATCCCTTGGGTAGCTTGCTGGGGTCATGGGCCCCTAGGTGGAGAGCCAGAAGCAACCGTGGGGCCTATACTGCAAGTCCAGGGAGAGAGGTGGACCCCTGGTTAGCTTGCTGGGGTCAAAGGCCCCTAGTTGGAGGGCCAGGGGGCACCCTGGGATCTATACTGCAAGTCCAGGGAGAGAGATGAACCCTTGGGTAGCTTGCTGGGGTCATGGGCCCCTAGGTGGAGAGCCAGAAGCAACCGTGGGGCCTATACTGCAAGTCCACTGCAAGTCCAGGGAGAGAGGGCCAGAGGGCACCCTGGGGCCTATACTGCAAGGCCAGGGAGAGAGGTGGATCCCTGAGTAGCTTGCTTGGGTCAGAGGCCCCTAGGTGGAGGGCCAGGGGGCACCCTGGGGCCTATACTGCTATTCCAGGGAGAAATTTGGACCCCTGGGTAGCTTTCTGGGGTCGTAGGCCCCTAAGTAGAGGCCAGGGGGCACCCTGGGGCCTATAGTGCAAGTTCAGGGACATCGGTGGACCCCTGGGTAGCTTGCTGGGGTCATGGGCCCCTACATCAAGGGCCCGGGGCCACCGTGGGGCCTATACTGCAAGTTTAGAAAGAGAGATGAACCCCTTGGTAGCTTGCTGGGGTCAGAGGCTCCTAGGTGGAGGGCCAAGGGCCACCCTGGGGACTATACTGCAAAACCAGGGAGAGAGTTGGACCCCTGGGTAGCTTGCTGGGGTCAAAGGCCCCTAGGTGGAGGGCCAGGGGGCACCCTGTGATCTATACTGCAAGTCAGGGAGAGAGATGAACCCTTGGGTAGCTTGCTGGGGTCATGGGCCACTAGGTGGAGAGCCAGAAGCAACCGTGGGGCCTATACTGCAAGTCCAGGGAGAGAGGTGGACCCCTGGGTAGCTTGCTGGGGTCAAAGGCCCCTAGGTGGAGGGCCAGGGGGCACCCTGGGATCTATACTGCAAGTATAGGGAGAGAGATGAACCCTTGGGTAGCTTGCTGGGGTCATGGGCCCCTAGGTGGAGAGCCAGAAGCAACCGTGGGGCCTATACTGCAAGTCCACTGCAAGTCCAGGGAGAGAGGGCCAGAGGGCACCCTGGGGCCTATACTGCAAGGCCAGGGAGAGAGGTGGACCCCTGGGTAGCTTGCTAGGGTCAGAGGCCCCTAGGTGGATGGCCAGGGGGCACCCTTGGGCCTATACTGCAAGTCCAGGGAGTGATGTGGACTCCTGGGTAGCTTGCTGGGGTCAAAGACCTCTAGGTGGAGGGCAAGCAGGCACCCTGGGGCCTACACTGCAAGTCCAGGGACATTGGTGGACCCCTGGGTAGCTTGCTGGAGTTAGTGGCCTCTAGGTGGAGGGCCAGGGGGCACCCTGGGGAATATACTGCAAGTCCAGGGACATCGATGGACCCCTGGGTGGCTAGCTGGGGTCAGGGGACCCTAGGTAGAGTGCCAGGGTGCACCCTGGGGCCTATACTGCAAGTCTAGGGACATCGGTTGACCCCTGGATAGCTTGCTGGGGTCAGAGGTCCCTAGATGGAGGAACAGGGGGCACCCTGGGGCCTATACTGCAAGTCCAGGGACATCGGTAGACCCCTGGGTAGCTTGCTGGGGTCAGAGGCGCCAAGGTTAAGGGCCAGGAGGCACTCTGGGGCCTACACTGCAAGTCCAGGGAGGGAGGTGGACCCCTGGGTAGTTTGCTGGTGTCAGAGGCCCCTAGGTGGAGGGCCAGGGGGCACCCTGGGGAATGTACTGCAAGTCCAGGGAAATCGGTGGACCCCTGGGTAGCTTGCTGGGGTCAGTGGCCCCCGGCGGAGGGCCAGGGGGCACCCTGGGGCCTATACTGCAAGTCCAGGAAGAGATGTGGACCCCTGGGTAGCTTGCTGGTGTCAGATGATCCTAGGTGGAGGGCCAGATGGCACCCCGGGGCATTCAATGCAAGGCCAGGAAGAGAAATGGACCCCTGGGTAGCTTGCTGGGGTCAGTGGCCCCTAGGCGGAGGGCCAGCAGGCACCCTGGGGCCTATACTGCAAGTCCAGGGAGAGAGGTGGACCACCGGCTAGATTGCTGGGGTCAGGGGTCCTTAGGGGATTGGGCAAGGGGGCACCCTGGGGTCTATAATGCAAGTCCAGGAAGAGAAGTGGACACCTGGGTAGCTTGCTAGAGTCAGAGGCCCCTAGGTGGAGGGCAAGGGGGCACCCTTGGGCCTATACCGCAAGTCCAGGGAGTGATGTGGAGTCCTGGATAGCTTGCTGGGGTCAGAGACCCCTAGGTGGAGGGCAAGGGGGCACCCTGGGGCCTATACTGCAAGTCCAGGGACATCGGTGGACCCCTGGGAGGCTTGCTGGGGTCAGGGACCATTAGGTGGAGGGACAGGGGGCAACCTGGGGGCTATACTGCAAGACAAGGAAGAGAAGTGGACCCCTCGGTAGCTTGCTGGGTTCAGGGGCCCCTATGTGGAATGCAGGGGGCAACCTGGGGCCTATACTACAAGTCCAGGAAGAAATATGGACCCCTGGGTAGCTTGCTGGTGTCAGGGGACCCTAGGTGGAGGGCCAGGGGGCACCCTGGGGAATATACTGCAAGTCCAGGGACATCGGTGGACTCCTCGGTAGCTAAGTGGGGTCAGGGGCCACTAGGAGGAGGGCCTGGTTGCACCCACTGGGCTATACTGCAAGTCCTGGAACAGAGGTGGACCCCAGGGTAGCTTGCTGGAGTCAGAAGCCCCTAGGTGGAGGGCCAAGGGGAACCCTGGGGCCTATACTGCAAGTCCAGGGAGAGAGGTGGACCCCTGGATAGCTTGCTGGGGTCATAGGCGCCTAAGTGTAGGGCCAGGGGGCACCGTGGGGCCTATGCTGCAAGTCCAGGGAGAGAGATGAACCCCTGGGTAGCTTGCTGGGTTCAGAGACCCCTAGGTGGAGGGCCAGGGGGCACCCTGGAGCCTTTTTTGCAAGTTCAGGGACAGAGGTGGACCCCTTGGTAGCTTGCTGCGGTCAGAGGCCCCTAGGTGGAGGGCCAAGGGGCACCCTGGGGAATATACTGCAAGTCCAGGGACATTGGTGGACCCCTGGGTAGCTTGCTGGGGTCAGTGGTCCCTAGATGGAGGGCAAGGGGGCACCCTGGGGCCTACAGTGCAACTCCACGGACAGAGGTGGACCCCTGGATAGCTTGCTGGGGTCAGAGGATCCTAGGTGGAGGGCCAGGGGGCACCCTGGGGCCTATACTGCAAGTCCAGGTAGAGAAGTGGACCCCTGAGTAGCTTGCTGGGGTCAGTGGCCCCTAGGCGGAGGGCCAGGGGGCACCCTGGGGCTTATACTGCAAGACCAGGGAGAGTGGTGGACAACCTGGTAGATTGCTGGGGTCAGGGGCTCTTAGGGGATGGAGCCAGGGGGCACCCTGGGGTCTATACTGCAAGTCCAGGGACATTGGTGGACCCCTGGGTAGCTTGCTGGTGTCAGAGGCCCCTAGATGGAGGGCCAGGGGTCACCCTGGGGCCTATACTGCAAGTCCAGGGAAAGAGGAGGACCCCTGGGTAGCTTGCTGGGGTCAGAGGATCCTAGGTGGAGGGCCAGGGGGCACCCTGGGGCCTATACTGCAAGTCCAGGTAGAGAAGTGGACCCCTGAGTAGCTTGCTGCGGTCAGTGGCCCCTAGGCGGAGGGCCAGGGGGCACACTGGGGCTTATACTGCAAGACCAGGGAGAGTGGGGGACAACCGGGTAGATTGCTGGGGTCAGGGGCTCTTAGGGAATAGAGCCAGGGGGCACCCTGGGGTCTATACTGCAAGTCCAGGGACATTGGTGGACCCCTGGGTAGCTTGCTGGTGTCAGAGGCCCCTAGATGGAGGGCCAGGGGGCACCCTGGGGCCTATACTGCAAGTCCAGGTAGAGAAGTGGACCCCTGAGTAGCTTGCTGGGGTCAGTGGCCCCTAGGCGGAGGGCCAGGGGGCACCCTGGGGCTTATACTGCAAGACCAGGGAGAGTGGTGGACAACCTGGTAGATTGCTGGGGTCAGGGGCTCTTAGGGGATGGAGCCAGGGGGCACGCTGGGGTCTATACTGCAAGTCCAGGGACATTGGTGGACCCCTGGGTAGCTTGCTGGTGTCAGAGGCCCCTAGATGGAGGGCCAGGGGTCACCCTGTGGCCTATACTGCAAGTCCAGGGAAAGAGGAGGACCCCTGGGTAGCTTGCTGGGGTCAGAGGATCCTAGGTGGAGGGCCAGGGGGCACCCTGGGGCCTATACTGCAAGTCCAGGTAGAGAAGTGGACCCCTGAGTAGCTTGCTGGGGTCAGTGGCCCCTAGGCGGAGGGCCAGGGGGCACACTGGGGCTCATACTGCAAGACCAGGGAGAGTGGTGGACAACCGGGTAGATTGCTGGGGTCAGGGGCTCTTAGGGAATGGAGCCAGGGGGCACCCTGGGGTCTATACTGCAAGTCCAGGGACATTGGTGGACCCCTGGGTAGCTTGCTGGTGTCAGAGGCCCCTAGATGGAGGACCAGGGGGCACCCTGGGGCCTATACTGCAAGTCCAGGGAGAGACGTGGACCCCTGGGTAGATTGCTGGGGTCAGGGACCCCTAGGTGGAGAGAGAGGGGGCACCCTGGAGCCTACACTACAAGTCCAGGAAGAGAAGAGGACCCCTGGGTAGCTTGCTGGGGTCAGAAACCCCTAGGTGGAGGGCAAGGGGGCACCCTGGGGCCTATATTGCAAGTCCAGGGAGGGAGGTGGACCCCTGAGTAGCTTGCTGGGGTCAGAGGCCCCTAGGTGGAGGGCCTAGGAGCACCCTGGGGCCTATAATGCAAATCCAGGGACATCCGTGGACCCCTGGGTAGCTTGCTGGGGTCAGGGGCCCATAGGTGGAGGGAGATGGGGCAACCTGGGGCCTAAACTGTAAGTCCAGGAAGAGAAGTGGACCCCTGGGTAGCGTTCTGGGGTTAGAGGGCCCTAGGTGGAGGGCCAGGGGAAACCCTGGGGCCTATAGTGCAAGTCCAATGACATCGGTGGACCCCTCGGTAGCTTGCTGGTGTCAGGCGCCCCTAGGTGAAGGGCCGGGGGGCACCCTGGGGCCTATACTGCAAGTCCAGGGAGAGAGGTGGACCCCTGGATAGCTTGCTGGGGTCAGAGGCCCCTAGGTGGAGGGCCAGGGGGCATCCTGGGGCCTATACTGCAAGTCCAGGGAGTTAGGTGGACTCCTGGGTAGCTTGCTGGGCTCATAGGCACCTAGATGGAGGGCCAGGGTGCACCCTGGGGCCTACACTGCAAGTCCAGGGAGAGAGGTGTACCCCTGGGTAGCTTACCGGGTCAAAGAGCCCTTAGTGGAGGGCCAAGGGGCACCCTGGGGCCTATACTGTAAGTACAGGGACATCGGTGGACCCCTGGGTAGCTTGCAGGGGTCAGGGGCCCCTAGGTGAAGGGACAGGGGGCTCCCTGGGGCCTATGCTGCAAATCTAGGGAGGGAGGTGGATCCCTGGGTAGCTTGTTGGTGTCAGGGGCATCTAAATGGAGGGCCAAGGAGCACCCTGGGGCCTATACTGAAAGTCAAGGGACATCGGTGGACCCCTGGGTAGCTTGCTGGTGTCAGAGGATCCTAGATGGAGGGCCAAGGGGCACCCTGATGCCTATACTGCAAGTCCAGGGAGGGAGATGGTCCACTGGGTAGCTTGCTGGGGTCAAAGACCCCTAGGTGGAGGGCCAACGGGCACCCTGGGGACTATACAGCAAGTCCAGGGACATCAGTGGACCCCTGGGTAGCTTGCTGGGGTCAGGGGCCACTAGGTGGAGGGCCAGGGGGCACCCTGGGGCCTATACTGCAAGTCCAGGGAGGGAGGTGGATCCCTGGGTAGCTTGTTGGTGTCAGGGGCATCTAAATGGAGGGCCAGGGGGCACCCTGGGTCCTATACTGCAAGTCCAGGGACATCGGTGGACCCCTGGGTAGCTTGCTGGGGTCAGGGGCCCTTAAGTGGAGGGCCAAGGGGCACCCTGGGGCCTATACTGCAAGTCCAGGAAGAGATGTGGACCCCACGGTAGCTTGCTGGAGTCAGGGGCCCCTAGGTGGAGGGCCAGGGGGCACCTTAGGGCCTAAACTGCAAGTCCAGGGACGGAGGTGGACCCCTGGGTAGCTTGCTGGGGTCAGAGACCCCTAGGTGGAGGGCAAGGAGTTACCCTGGGGACTACACTGCAAGTCCATGGAGGTAGGTGGAACCCTGGGTAGCTTGCTGGGGTCAGAGGCCCCTAGGTGAAGGGCCAGAGGGCATCCCGGGGCCTATACTGCAAGTCTAGGGAGTTAGGTGGACTCCTGGGTAGCTTGCTGGGGTCAAAGGCTCCTAGATGGAGGGCCAGGGGGCACCCTGGGGCCTACACTGCAAGTGTAGGAAGAGAGGTGGACAACTGGGTAGCTTGCTGAAGTCAGGCTCCCCTAGGTGGAGGGCCAGGGGGCACCTTAGGGCCTAAACTGCAAGTCCAGGGAGGGAGGTGGACCCCTGGGTAGCTTGCTGGGGTCAGAGACCCCAGGTGGAGGGCAAGGAGTTACCCTGGGGACTACACTGCAAGTCCAGGGAGGTAGGTGGAAACCTCGGTATCTTGCTGGGGTCAGGGGCCCCTAGGTGGAGGGCCAAGGGGCACCCTGATGCCTATACTGCAAGTGTAGGAAGAGAGGTGGACAACTGGGTAGCTTGCTGGGGTCAGGCGCCCCTAGGTGAAGGGCCGGGGGGCACCCTGGGGCCTACACTGCAAGTCCAGGGAGAGAGGTGGACCCCTGGATAGCTTGCTGGGGTCAGAGGCCCCTAGGTGGAGTGCCAGGGGATCCCCTAGGGCCTATACTGCAAGTCCAGGGAGAGAGGTGGAGCCCTGGGTAGCTTGCTGGGGTCAGAGGCCCCTAGGTGGAGGGACAGGGGGCATCCCGGGGCCTATACTGCAAGTCTTGGGAGTTAGGTGGACTCCTGGGTAGCTTGCTGGGGTCAAAGGCTCCTAGATGGAGGGCCAGGGGGCACCCTGGGGCCTACACTGCAAGTCCAGGGAGAGAGGTGGATCCCTGGGTAGCTTGCTGGGGTCAGAGACCCCTAGGTGGAGGGCAAGGGGGCTCCCTTGGGCCTACACTGCAAGTCCAGGGAGGGAGATTTACCCCTGGGTAGCTTGCTGGGTCAAAGAGCCCTAAGTGGAGGGCCAAGTGGCACCCTGGGGCCTATACTGCAAGTACAGGGACATCGGTGGACCCCTGGGTAGCTTGCAGGGGTCAGGGGCCCCTAGGTGGAGGGACAGGGGGCACCCTGGGGCCTATGCTGCAAGGCTAGGGAGGGAGGTGGATCCCTGAGTAGCTTGTTGGTGTCAGGGGCATCTAAATGGAGGCCCAGGGGGCACCCTGGGGCCTATACTGCAAGTCAAGGGAGAGAGGTGAACCCCTGGTTAGCTTGCTGGGGTGAGAGGCTCCTAGATGGAGGGCCAGGGGGCACCCTGGGGCCTATACTGCACGTCCAGGGAGACAGGTGGACCCCTGGATAGCTTGCTTGGGTCAGAGACCCCTAGGTGGAGGGCCAGGGGGCACCCTTGGGCCTACACTGCAAGTCCAAGGAAAGAGTAGGACCCCTGGGAAGCTTGCTAGGGTCAGGGGCCCCTAGGTGGAGGGCCAGGGGGCACCCTGGGGCCTATACTGCAAGTCCAGGGAGGGATGTGGACCCCTGGGTAGTTTGATGGGGTCAGAATCCCCTAGGTGGAGGGCAAGGAGTTACCCTGGGGACTACACTGCAAGTCCAGGAAGAGAGGTGGACCCCTGGGTAGCTTGCTGGGGTCAGGGGCCCCTAGGTGTAGGGCCAGGGGGCACACTGGGGCCTATACTGCAAGTCCAGGAAGAAAGGTGAACACCTGGGTAACTTGCTGGGGTCAGAGGCCCCTAGGTGGAGGGCCAGGGGGCACCCTGGGGCCTATACTGCAAGTCCAGGGAGAGAGGTGGACCCCTGGGTAGGTTGCTGAGGTCAGAGGCCCCTAGGTGGAGGGCCAGGGGGCATCCTGGGGCTTATACTGCAAGTCCAGGGAGAGAGGTGGACCCCTGGGTAGCTTGCTTGGGTCATAGGCCACAAGGTGGTGTGCCAGGGGGCACCCTGGGGCCTACATTGCAAGTCCAGGAAGAAAAATGGACCCCTGGGTAGCTTGCTGGGGTCAATGGCCCCTAGGTGGAGGGCCAAGGGGCACCCTGGGGCCTACACTGCAACTACAGGGAGAGAGGTCGAACCCTGGGTAGCTTGCTGGGGTCAGAGGCCCCTAGGTGGGGGGCCAGGGGGTACCCTGCGGCATGTACTGCAAGTCCAGGAAGAGAGGTGGACCCCTGGGGAGCTTGCTGGGGTCAGAGACCCCTAGGTGGAAGACCAGGGGGTACCCTGGAGCCTATACTGCAGGTCCAGGGAGAGAGGTGAACCCCTGGGGAGCTTGCTGGGGTCAGAGACCCCTAGGTGGAGTGCCAGGTGGCACACTGGGGCCTTTACTGCAAGTCCAGGGAGAGAGGTGGAACCTTTTGTAGCTTGCTGGTGTCAGAAAACTTAGGTGGGGGGCCAGGGGGCACCCTGGGGCCTATACTGCAAGTCCAGGGAGAGAGGTGTACCCTTTTGTAGCTTGCTGGCGTCAGGGGCACTTAGGTGCAAGGCCAGGGGGCACGCTGGGGCCTATACTGCAAGTCCAGGGAGAGAAATGGACCTCTGGGTAGCTTGCTGGGGTCAGGGGCCCCTAGTTGGAGGACCAGGGGGCACCCTAGGGCCTATACTGCAAGTGTAGGGGGAGAGGTTGACCCCTGGGTAGCTTGCTGGGGTAAGGGGCCCCTAGGTGGAGGGCCAGGGGGCACCATGGGGCCTATACTGCAAGTCCAGGAAGAGAGGTGGACCCCTGGGTTGCTTGCTGGGGTCAGAGACACCTAGTTGGAGGACCAGGGGGCACCCTAGGGCCTATACTGCAAATTCAAGGAACATCATTGGACCCCTGGGTAGCTTGCTGGGGTCATAGACACTTAGGTGGAGGGCCAGGGGGCACCCTGGGGCCTATACTGCAAGTCCAGGGAGAGAGGTGGACCCCTGGGTAGCTTGCTGGGGTCAGAGGCCTCTAGGTGGAGGGCCAGGGGGTACCCTGGGGCCTATACTGCAAGTCCAGGGAGAGAGGTGTACCTATTTGTAGCTTGCTGTTGTCAGGGGCTCTTAGGTGGAGGGCCAGGGGGCACCCTGGGGCCTATACTGCAAGTCCAGAGAGAGAGGTGGACCCCTGGGTAGCTTGCTGGGGTCAGGGGCCCCTAGGTGGAGGGCCAGGGGGCACCCTGGGGCCTATACTCCAAGTCCAGGGAGAGAGGTGGACCCCTTGTTAGCTTGCTGGGGTCAGAGGCCCCTAGGTGGAGGGCCAGGGGGCAACCTGGGGCCTATACTGCAAGTCCAAGGACATCGGTGGACCACAGGGAAGCTTGCTGGGGTTAAGGGCCCTTAGATGGAGGGCCAGGGGACACCCTGGGGCCTATACAGCAAGTCCAGGAAGAGAAGTGGAACCCTGGGTAGCTTGCTGGGGTCAAGGGTCACTAGGTGGAGGACCAGGGGGCACCCTGGGGCCTATACTGCAAGTCAAGTGAGGGATGTGGACCCCTGGGTAGCCTGCTGGGGTCAGGGACCCGTAGGTGGAGGGCCAGGGGGCACCCTGTGGGCTATACTGCTAGTCTAGGAAGAGTGGTGGACCCCTGGGTAGCTTACTGGGGTCAGGGTCCCCTAGGTGGAGGGCCAGGGGGCACCCTGTGGGCTATACTGCAAGTCCAGGAAGAGAGGGGGACCCCTGGGTAGCTTGCTGGGGTCAGGGGCCTCTAGGTGGAGGGCCAGGGGGCACCCTGGGGCCTATACTGCAAGTCCAGGAAGAGAGGTGGACCCCTGGGTAGCTTGCTGGGGTCAGACACCCCTAAGTGGAGGGCCAGGGGGCACCCTGGGGCTTAAACTGCAGGTCCAGGGAGAGAGGTGAACCCCTGGGTAGCTTGATGGGGTCAGGCGCCCCTAGGTGGAGGGCCAGGGGGCACCCTGGGGCCTATACTGCAAGTCCAGGGAGAGAGGTGGACCCCTGGGTAGCTTGCTGGGGTCAAAGGCCCCTAGGTGGAGGGCCAGAGGGCACCCTGGGATCTATACTGCAAGTCCAGGGAGGAGATGAACCCCTGTGTAGCTTGCTGGGGTCATGGGCCCCTAGGAGGAGAGCCAGGAGCAACCGTGGGGCCTATACTGCAAGTCCAGGAAGAGAGGTCGAACCCTGGGGAGCTTGCTGGGGTCAGAGACCCCTAGGTGGAAGACTAGGGGGTACCCTGGGGCCTATACTGCAAGTCCAGGGAGAGAGGTGGACCCCTGGGTAGCTTGCTGGGGTCAGACGCCCCTAGGTGGAGGGCCAGGGGGCAACCTGGGGCCTATACTGCAAGTCCAGGGACATCTGTGGACCCCTGGGTAGATTGCTGGAGTCAAGGGCCCTTAGGTGGAGGGCCTGGGGGCACCCTGGGGCCTATACTTCAAGTCCAGGGAGAGAGGTGGACCCCTGTGTAGCTTGCTGGGGTCAGAGACCCCTAGTTGGAGGGCAAGGTGGCATCTTGGGGGATATACTGCAAGTCCAGGAAGAGAGGTGGACCCATGGGTAGCTTGCTGGAGTCAGGGGCCCCTAGGTGTAGGGCCAGGGGGCACCCTGGGGCCTATACTGCAAGTGTAGGGGGAGAGGTTGACCCCTGGGTAGCTTGCTGGGGTCAGGGTCCCCTAGGTGGAGGGCCAGGGGGCACCCTGTGGGCTATACTGCAAGTCCAGGAAGAGAGGGGGACCCCTGGGTAGCTTGCTGGGGTAAGGGGCCCCTAGGTGGAGGGCCAGGGGGCACCCTGGGGCCTATACTGCAAGTCCAGAAAGAGAGGTGGACCCCTGGGTTGCTTGCTGGGGTCAGAGACACCTAGTTGGAGGACCAGGGGGCACCCTAAGGCCTATACTGCAAGTGTAGGGGGAGAGGTTGACCCCTGGGTAGCTTGCTGGGGTCAGGGTCCCCTAGGTGGAGGGCCAGGGGGCACCCTGTGGGCTATACTGCAAGTCCAGGAAGAGAGGGGGACCCCTGGGTAGCTTGCTGGGGTAAGGAGCCCCTAGGTGGAGGGCCTGGGGGCACCCTGGGGACTATACTGCAAGTCCAGGAAGAGAGGTGGACCCCTGGGTTGCTTGCTGGGGTCAGAGACACATAGTTGGAGGACCAGGGGGCACCCTAGGGCCTGTACTGCAAATTCAAGGAACATCACTGGACCCCTGGGTAGCTTGCTGGGGTCATAGACACTTAGGTGGAGGGCCAGGGGGCACCCTGGGGCCTATACTGCAAGTCCAGGGAGAGAGGTGGACCCCTGGGTAGCTTGCTGGGGTCAGAGGCCTCTAGGTGGAGGGCCAGGGGGTACCCTGGGGCCTATACTGCAAGTCCAGGGAGAGAGGTGTACCCATTACTAGCTTGCTGTTGTCAGGGGCACTTAGGTGGAGGGCCAGGGGGCACCCTGGGGCCTATACTGCAAGTCCAGAGAGAGAGGTGGACCCCTGGGTAGCTTGCTGGGGTCAGGGGCCCCTAGGTGGTGGGCCAGGGGGCACCCTGGGGCCTATACTCCAAGTCCAGGGAGAGAGGTGGACCCCTTGTTAGCTTGCTGGGGTCAGAGGCCCCTAGGTGGAGGGCCAGGGGGCAACCTGGGGCCTATACTGCAAGTCCAAGGACATCGGTGGACCACAGGGAAGCTTGCTGGGGTTAAGGGCCCTTAGATGGAGGGCCAGGGGACACCCTGGGGCCTATACAGCAAGTCCAGGAAGAGAAGTGGACCCCTGGGTAGCTTGCTGGGGTCAAGGGTCACTAGGTGGAGGGCCAGGGGGCACCCTGGGATCTATACTGCAAGTCCAGGGAGGAGATGAACCCCTGTGTAGCTTGCTGGGGTCATGGGCCCCTAGGTGGAGAGCCAGGAGCAACCGTGGGGCCTATACTGCAAGTCCAGGAAGAGAGGTCGAACCCTGGGGAGCTTGCTGGGGTCAGAGACCCCTAGGTGGAAGACTAGGGGGTACCCTGGGGCCTATACTGCAGGTCCAGGGAGAGAGGTGAACCCCTGGGTAGCTTGCCGGGGTCAGAGGCCCCTAGGTGGAGGGCAAGGTGGCACCTGGGGCCTACACTGCAACTCCAGGGAGAGAGGTGGACCCCTGGGTAGCTTGCTGGGTTCAGAGACCCCTAGGTGGAAGGCAAGGGGGGACCCTGGGGCCTATACTGCAAGTCCAGGAAGAGAGATGGTCCCCTGGGTAGCTTGCTGGGGTCAGAGGCTCCTAGGTGGAGGGCCAATGGGCACCCTGGGGCCTACACTGCAAGTCCAGGGAGAGAGGTGGACCCCTGGGTAGCTTGCTGGTGTCATGGGCCCCTAGGTGGAGAACAAGGGGCAACCGTGGGGCCTATACTGCAAGTCCAGGAAGAGAGATGAACCCCTGGGTAGTTTGCTGGGGTCAGAGACCCCTAAGTGGAGTTCAAGGGGGCACCCTGGGGCCTGTACTGCACGTCCAGGAAGAGAGGTGGACCCCTGGGTAGCTTGCTGGGGTCAGGGTCACCTAGGTGGAGGGCCAGGGGGCACCCTGTGGGCTATACTGCAAGTCGAGGAAGAGAAGTACACCCCTGGGTAGCTTGCTGGGGTCAGAGACCCCTAGGTGGAGGACCAGGGGGTACCCTGGGGCCTATACTGCATGTCCAGGGAGAGATATGAACCCCTGGGTAGCTTGCTGGGGTCAGACACCCCTAGGTGGAGGACCAGGGGGCACCCTGGGGCCTATACTGCAAGTCCAGAAAGAGAGGTGGACCCCTGGGTTGCTTGCTGGGGTCAGAGACACCTAGTTGGAGGACCAGGGGGCACCCTAAGGCCTATACTGCAAGTGTAGGGGGAGAGGTTGACCCCTGGGTAGCTTGCTGGGGTCAGGGTCCCCTAGGTGGAGGGCCAGGGGGCACCCTGTGGGCTATACTGCAAGTCCAGGAAGAGAGGGGGACCCCTGGGTAGCTTGCTGGGGTAAGGAGCCCCTAGGTGGAGGGCCTGGGGGCACCCTGGGGACTATACTGCAAGTCCAGGAAGAGAGGTGGACCCCTGGGTTGCTTGCTGGGGTCAGAGACACCTAGTTGGAGGACCAGGGGGCACCCTAGGGCCTGTACTGCAAATTCAAGGAACATCACTGGACCCCTGGGTAGCTTGCTGGGGTCATAGACACTTAGGTGGAGGGCCAGGGGGCACCCTGGGGCCTATACTGCAAGTCCAGGGAGAGAGGTGGACCCCTGGGTAGCTTGCTGGGGTCAGAGGCCTCTAGGTGGAGGGCCAGGGGGTACCCTGGGGCCTATACTGCAAGTCCAGGGAGAGAGGTGTACCCATTACTAGCTTGCTGTTGTCAGGGGCACTTAGGTGGAGGGCCAGGGGGCACCCTGGGGCCTATACTGCAAGTCCAGAGAGAGAGGTGGACCCCTGGGTAGCTTGCTGGGGTCAGGGGCCCCTAGGTGGTGGGCCAGGGGGCACCCTGGGGCCTATACTCCAAGTCCAGGGAGAGAGGTGGACCCCTTGTTAGCTTGCTGGGGTCAGAGGCCCCTAGGTGGAGGGCCAGGGGGCAACCTGGGGCCTATACTGCAAGTCCAAGGACATCGGTGGACCACAGGGAAGCTTGCTGGGGTTAAGGGCCCTTAGATGGAGGGCCAGGGGACACCCTGGGGCCTATACAGCAAGTCCAGGAAGGGAAGTGGACCCCTGGGTAGCTTGCTGGGGTCAAGGGTCACTAGGTGGAGGGCCAGGGGGCACCCTGTGGGCTATACTGCAAGTCTAGAAAGAGTGGTGGACCCCTGGGTAGCTTACTGGGGTCAGGGCCCTCTAGGTGGAGGGCCAGGGGGCACCCTGGGGCCTATACTGCAAGTCCAGGAAGAGAGGTGGACCCCTGGGTAGCTTGCTGGGGTCAGACACCCCTAGGTGGAGGGCCAGGGGGCACCCTGGGGCTTAAACTGCAGGTCCAGGGAGAGAGGTGAACCCCTGGGTAGCTTGATGGGGTCAGACGCCCCTAGGTGGAGGGCCAGGGGGCTCCCTGGGGCCTATACTGCAAGTCCAGGGAGAGAGGTGGACCCCTGGGTAGCTTGCTGGGGTCAAAGGCCCCTAGGTGGAGGGCCAGAGGGCACCCTGGGATCTATACTGCAAGTCCAGGGAGGAGATGAACCCCTGTGTAGCTTGCTGGGGTCATGGGCCCCTAGGTGGAGAGCCAGGAGCAACCGTGGGGCCTATACTGCAAGTCCAGGAAGAGAGGTCGAACCCTGGGGAGCTTGCTGGGGTCAGAGACCCCTAGGTGGAAGACTAGGGGGTACCCTGGGGCCTATACTGCAGGTCCAGGGAGAGAGGTGAACCCCTGGGTAGCTTGCCGGGGTCAGAGGCCCCTAGGTGGAGGGCAAGGTGGCACCTGGGGCCTAAACTGCAACTCCAGGGAGAGAGGTGGACCCCTGGGTAGCTTGCTGGGTTCAGAGACCCCTAGGTGGAAGGCAAGGGGGGACCCTGGGGCCTGTACTGCAAGTCCAGGGAGGGAGGTGGACCCCTGGGTAGCTTGCTGGTGTCAGGGTCACCTAGGTGGAGGGCCAGGGGATACCCTGTGGGCTATACTGCAAGTCGAGGAAGAGAGAAAGAGCCCTTGGTAGCTTGCTGGGGTCAGAGGCCCCTAGGTGGAGGGCCAGGGGGCATCCTGGGGCCTATTCTGCAAGTCCAGGGAGAGAGGTGGACCCCTGGGTAGCGTGCTGGGGTCAGAGGCTTCTAGGTGGAGGGCCAGGGGGCATCCTGGGGCCTATTCTGCAAGTCCAGGGAGAGAGGTGGACCCCTGGGTAGCTTGCTGGGGTCAGAGGCGCCTAGGTGGAGGGCCAGGGGGCACCCTGGGGCCTATTCTGCAAGTTCAGGGAGAGATGTGGATCCCTGGGTAGCTTGCTGAAGTCAGGGGCCACTAGGTGGAGGGCCAGGGGGCACCCTGGGGCTTATACTGCAAGTCCAAAAAGAGAGGTGAACCCTTGGGTAGCTTGCTGGGGTCAGACACCCCTAGTTGGAGTGCAATGGGGCACCGTGGGGCCTAAACTGCAAGTCCAAGGTGAGAGGTGGTCCTCTTGGTAGCTTGCTGATGTCAGAGGCCCCTAGGTGAAGGGCCAAGGGTCACCCCTTGGGAATGTACTGCAAGTCCAGGGACTTCGGTGGACAACTGGGTAGCTTGCTTGGGTCAGAGGCCCTTAGATGGAGGGCCAGGGGGCACCCTGGGGCCTATACTGCAAGTCCAGGGAGAGAGGTGGACCCCTGGGTAGCTTGCTGGGGTCAGAGGCTTCTAGGTGGAGGGCCAGGGGGCACCCTGGGGCCTATTCTGCAAGTCCAGGGAGAGAGGTGGACCCCTGGGTAGCTTGCTGGGGTCAGAGGCGCCTAGGTGGAGGGCCAGGGGGCACCCTGGGGCCTATTCTGCAAGTTCAGGGAGAGATGTGGATCCCTGGGTAGCTTGCTTGGGTCAGAGGCCCCTAGGTGGAGGGCCAGGGGGCACCCTGGGGCCTATACTGCAAGTCCAGGGACATCGGTGGACCCTTGGGTAGCTTGCTGGGGTCATGGGCCCCTACATCGAGGGCCCGGGGCCACCGTGGGGCCTATACTACAAGTTCAGGAAGAGAGATGAACCCCTGGGTAGCTTGCTAGGGTCAGAGGCTCCTAGGTGGAGGGCCAAGGGCCACCCTGGGGCCTATACTGCAAAACCAGGGAGAGAGTTGGACCCCTGGGTAGCTTGCTGGGGTCAAAGGCCCCTAGGTGGAGGGCCAGGGGGCACCCTGTGATCTATACTGCAAGTCCAGGGAGAGACATGAACCCCTGGGTAGCTTTCTGGGGTCATGGGCCCCTAGTTGGAGGGCCAGGGGCAACCGTGGGGCCTATACTGCAAGTCCTGAAGAGAGATGAACCCCTGGGTAGCTTGCTGGGGTCAGAGGCCCCTAGGTGGAGGCCCCGGGGGCGCTCTGTTGCTTTACTGCAAGTCCAGGCAGAGAGGTGGCCCCCTGGGTAGCTTGCTGGGGTCAGTGGCTCCTAGGTGGAGGGCCAGGGGGCACCCTGGGGCCTATACTGCAAGTCCAAGGTGAGAGGTGGTCCTCTGGGTAGCTTGCTGGGGTCAGAGGCCCCCAGGTAAAGGGACAGGGGCACCCTGGGGCCTACACTGCAAGTCCAGGTAGAGAGGTGGTCCCGTGGGTAGCTTGCTGGGGTAAGAGGCCCCTAGGTGGAGGGCCAAGGGGCACCCTGGGGCCTACACTGCAAGTCCAGGTAGAGAGGTGGACCCCTGGGTAGCTTGCTGGGGTCAGAGGCCCCTAGTTGGAGGGCCAGGGGGCTCCCTGGGGCCTATACTGCAAGTCAAGGGACATCTGTGGACCCCTGGGTAGCTTGCTGGGGTCAGAGGCCTCTAGGTGGAGGGCCAGGGTTCACACTGGGGCCTATACTGCAAGTCCAGGGAGAGAGGTGGACGCTTTTTTAGCTTGCAGGTGTCAGGGGCACTTAGGTGGAGGGCCAGGGGGCACCCTGGGGCCTATACTGCAAGTCCAGGAAGAGAGGTGGTCCCCTGGGTAGCTTGCTGGGGTCAGAGGCCCCTAGGTGGAGGGCCAATGGGCACCCTGGGGCCTACACTGCAAGTCCAGGGAGGGAGGTGGACCATAGGGTAGCTTGGTGGGGTCAGGGGTCTCTAGGGGGAGGGCCATGGGGCACCCTGTGGGCTAAACTGCAAGTCCAGGAAGAGAGGTGGACCCCTGGGTAGCTTGATGGGGTCAGAGGCCCCTAGGTGGAAGGCCAGGGGGCACCATGGGGCCTTTACTGCAAGTCCAGGGAGAGAGGTGGACCACTGGGTAAATTGATGGGGTTATGGGGCCCTAGGTCGAGGGCCAGGGGCTACCTAGGGGCCTATACTGCAAGTCCAGGAAGATAGTTGAACCCCTGGGTAGCTTGCTGGGGTCAGAGGCCCCTAGGTGGAGGGCCAGGGGCCACCCTGGGGACTATACTGCAAGTCCAGGGAGAGAGGTGGACCCCTGGGTAGCTTGCTGGTGTCATGGGCCCCTAGGTGGAGAGCCAGGGGCAACCGTGGGGCCTATACTGCAAGTCTAGGAAGAGAGATGAACCCCTGGGTAGTTTGCTGGGGTCAGAGACCCCTAGGTGGAGTTCAAGGGGGCACCCTGGGGCCTGTGCTGCAAGTACAGGGAGGGAGGTGGACCCCTGGGTAGCTTGCTGGGGTCAGGGTCAACTAGGTGGAGGGCCAGGGGGCACCCTGGGGCATATACTGCAAGTCCAGGAAGAGAGGTGGACCCCTGGGGAGCTTGCTGGGGTCAGACACCCCTAGGTGGAGGACCAGGGGGTACCCTGGGGCCTGTGCTGCAGGTCCAGGGAGAGAGATGAACCCCTGGGTAGCTTGCTAGTGTCATGGGCCCCTAGGTGGAGGGCCAGGGGGCACCCTGGGATCTATACTGCAAGTCCAGGGAGAGAGATGAACCCCTGGGTAGCTTGCTAGGGTCATGAGCCCCTAGGTGGAGGGCCAGGGGAAACCGTGGGGCCTATACTGCAAGTCCACAAGAGAGTTGAACCCCTGAGTAGCTTGCTGGGGTCAGAGGCCCCTAGGTGGACGCCCAGGGGGCACTCTGTTGCTTTACTGTAAGTCCAGGCAGAGAGGTGGCCCCCTGGGTAGCTTGCTGGGGTCAGAGGCTCCTAGGTGGAGGGCCAGGGGGCACCCTGGGGCCTATACTGCAAGTCCAAGGGAGAGGTGGTCCTCTGGGTAGCTTGCTGGGGTCAGAGGACCCCAGGTAAAGGGAAAGGGGCACCCTGGGGCCTATACTGCAAGTCCAGAGAGAGAGGTGGACCCCTAGGTAGCTTGCTGGGGTCAGAGGCCCCTAGGTGGAGGAACAGGGGGCACCCTGGGGCCTATACTGCGAGTCCAGGGAGAGAGGTGGACGCTTTTGTAGCTTGCAGGTGTCAGGGGCACTTAGGTGGAGGGCCAGGGGGCACCCTGGGGCCTATACTGCAAGTCCAGGAAGAGAGATGGTCCCCTGGGTAGCTTGCTGGGGTCAGAGGCTCCTAGGTGGAGGGCCAATGGGCACCCTGGGGCCTACACTGCAAGTCCAGGGAGAGAGGTGGACCCCTGGGTAGCTTGCTGGTGTCATGGGCCCCTAGGTGGAGAACAAGGGGCAACCGTGGGGCCTATACTGCAAGTCCAGGAAGAGAGATGAACCCCTGGGTAGTTTGCTGGGGTCAGAGACCCCTAAGTGGAGTTCAAGGGGGCACCCTGGGGCCTGTACTGCACGTCCAGGAAGAGAGGTGGACCCCTGGGTAGCTTGCTGGGGTCAGGGTCACCTAGGTAGAGGGCCAGGGGGCACCCTGTGGGCTATACTGCAAGTCGAGGAAGAGAAGTACACCCCTGGGTAGCTTGCTGGGGTCAGAGACCCCTAGGTGGAGGACCAGGGGGTACCCTGGGGCCTATACTGCATGTCCAGGGAGAGATATGAACCCCTGGGTAGCTTGCTGGGGTCAGACACCCCTAGGTGGAGGACCAGGGGATACCCTGGGGCCTGTGCTGCAGGTCCAGGGAGAGAGATGAACCCCTGGGTAGCTTGCTAGGGTCATGAGCCCCTAGGTGGAGGGCCAGGGGCAAACTTGGGGCCTATACTGCAAGTCCACAAGAGAGTTGAACCCCTGAGTAGCTTGCTGGGGTCAGAGGCCCCTAGGTGGACGCCCCGGGGGCACTCTGTTGCTTTACTGTAAGTCCAGGCAGAGAGGTGGCCCCCTGGGTAGCTTGCTGGGGTCAGAGGCTCCTAGGTGGAGGGCCAGGGGGCACTCTGAGGCCTATACTGCAAGTCCAAGGTGAGAGGTGGTCCTCTGGGTAGCTTGCTGGGGTCAGAGGACCCCAGGTAAAGGGAAAGGGGCACCCTGGGGCCTATACTGCAAGTCCAGGGAGAGAGGTGGACCCCTAGGTAGCTTGCTGGGGTCAGAGGCCCTTAGGTGGAGGGCCAGGGGGCACCTTGGGGCCTATACTGCAAGTCCAGGGAGAGAGGTGGACCCCTAGGTAGCTTGCAGGGGTCAGGGGCCCTAAGGTGGAGGGCCACAGGGCACCCTGGGGCCTTTACTGCAAGTCCAGGGAGAGAGGTGGACCCCTGGGTAGATTGCTGGGGTCATGGGCCCCTGGATCGAGGGCCAGGGGCCACCGTTGGGCCTATACTGCAAGTCCAGGAAGAGAGATGAACCTCTGGGTAGCTTGCTGGGGTCATGGGCCTCTAGGTGGAGGGCCAGGGGCAACCGTGGGGCCTATACTGCAAGTCCAGAAGAGAGATGAACCCTGGGTAGCTTGCTGGTGTCAGAGGCCCCTAGGTGGAGGCCCCGGGGGCACTCTGTTGCTTTACTGCAAGTCCAGGCAGAGAGGTGGCCCCCTGGGTAGCTTGCTGGGGTCAAAGGCCCCTAGGTGGAGGGCCAGGGGGCACCCAGGGATCTATACTGCAAGTCCAGGGACAGAGATGAACCCCTGGGTAGCTTGCTGGGGTCATGGGCCCCTAGGTGGAGAGCCAGGGGCAACCGTGGGGCCTATACTGCAAGTCCAGGAAGAGAGATGAATCCTTGGGTAGTTTGCTGGGGTCAGAGGCCTCAGGAGGAGGGTCAGGGGGCACCCTGGGGCCTACACTGCAACTCCAGGGAGAGAGGTGGACCCCTGGGTAGCTTACTGGGGTCAGAGGCCCCTAGGTGGAGGGTCAAGGGGCACCTTGGGGCCTACACTGCAAGTCCAGGTAGAGAGGTGGAACCCAGGGTAGCTTGCTGGGGTCAGAGACCCCGAGGTGGAGGGCAATTTGGCACCCTGGGGCATATACTGCAAGTCCAGGAAGAGAGTTGGACCCCTGGGTAGCTTGCTGGGGTCAGAGGCCCCTTGGTGGAGGGCCAGGGGGCACCCTGGGGCCTATACTGCAAGTCCAGGGAGGGAGATGGATCCCTGGGTAGCTTGTTGGGGTGAGGGGCCCCTAGGTGGAGGGCCAGGGGGCACATTGTGGACTATACTGCAAGCCCAGGAAGAGATATGGACAACTGGGTAGCTTGCTGGGGTCTGGGGCCCCTAGGTGGAGGGAGAGGGGGCACTCTGGAGCCTATACTGCAAGTCGAGGGAGAAAGAGAGGTGGACCCCTGGGTAGCTTACAGGGGTCAGGGGCCCCTAGGTGGAGGGCCACGGGGTACCCTGGGGCCTATACTTCAAGTCCAGGGAGGGAGGTGGACCCCTGGGTAGCTTGCTAGGGTCAGAGACCCCTAGGTGGAGGGCCAAGGAGCACCCTGGGGCTTATGCTGCAAGTCCAGGGACATCGGTGGACCCCTGGATAGCTTCCTGGGGTCAGGGGCCCTTAGGTGGAAGGCCAGGGGGCACCCTGGAACCTATACTGCAAGTCCAGTAAGAGAAGTGGACCCCCGGGTAGCTTGCTGGGGTCAGGGGACCCTAGGTGGAGGGCCAGGTGGCACCCTGTGGGCTATACTGCAAGTCCAGGAAGAGAGGTTGACCCCTGGGTAGCTTGCTGGGGTCAGGGGCCCCTAGGTGGAGTGCCACGGGGATCTCTGGGGCCTATACTGCAAGTCCAGGGACATCGGTGGACCGCTGGGTAGCTTGCTGGGGTCAGGGGCCCTTGGGTGAAGGCCAGGGGGCACCCTGGGGCCTAAACTGCAAGTCCAGGGAGATTGGTGGACCCCTGGGTAGCTTGCTGGGGTCAGAGGCCCCTAGGTGGAGGGCCAGGGGGCACCTTGGGGCCTATACTGCAAGTCCAGGAAGAAAGGTGGACCCCTTGGTAGCTTGCTAGGGTCAGAGGCCCCTAGGTGAAGGGCCGGGGGGCACCCTGAGGCCTATACTGCAAGACCAAGGAGGAAAGTGGACCCCTGGGTAGCTTGCTGTGGTCAGAGACCCTTTGGTGGAGGGCCAGGGGGCACCCTGGGGCCTATACTGCAAGTCCAGGGAGAGAGGTGGACGCTTTTGTAGCTTGCTGGTGTCAGGGGCACTTAGGTGGAGGGCCAGGGGGCACCCTGGGGCCTATACTGCAAGTCCAGGAAGAGAGGTGGTCCCCTGGGTAGCTTGCTGGTGTCAGAGGCCCCTAGGTGGAGGGCCAATGGGCACCCTGGGGCCTACACTGCAAGTCCAGGGAGAGAGGTGGACCCCTGGGTAAATTGATGGGGTTATGGGGCCCTAGGTCGAGGGCCAGGGGCCACCGTGGGGCCTATACTGCAAGTCCAGGAAGATAGTTGAACCCCTGGGTAGCTTGCTGGGGTCAGAGGCCCCTAGGTGGAGGACCAGGGGCCACCCTGGGGCTTACACTGCAAGTCCAGGTAGAGAGGTGGACCCCTGGGTTGCTTGCTGGGGTCAGAGGCCCCTAGGTGGAGGGCCAGAGGGCACCCTGAGGCCTATACTGCAAGTCCAAGGTGAGAGGTCGTCCTCTGGGTAGCTTGCTGGGGTCAGAGGCCCCTAGGTAGAGGGCCAAAGGTCCCCCTGGGGAATGTACTGCAAGTCCAGGGACTTCGGTGGACTACTGGGTAGCTTGCTTGGGTCAGAGGCGCCTAGGTGGAGGGCCAAGGGGCACCCTGGGGCCTATACTGCAAGTCCAGGGAGAGAGGTGGACCCCTGGGTAGCTTGCTGGGGTCAGAGGCGCCTAGGTGAAGGGCCAGGGGGCAACATGGGGCCTATTCTGAAAGTCCAGGGAGAGAGGTTGACCCCTGGGTAGCTTGCTGGGGTCAGAGACCCTAGGTGGAGGGCCAGGGGGCACCCTGGGGCCTATACTGCAAGTCCAGGGACATCTGTGGACCCCTGGGTAGCTTGCTGGGGTAAGGGGCCCTTAGGTGGAGGGCCAGGGGGCACCTTGGGGCCTATACTGCAAGTCCGGGAAGAGAAGTGGACCCCTCGGTAGCTTGCAGGGGTCAGGGGCCCTTAGGTGGAGGGCCACAGGGCACCCTGGGGCCTTTACTGCAAGTCCAGGGAGAGAGGTGGACCCCTGGGTAGATTGCTGGGGTCATGGGCCCCTGGATCGAGGGCCAGGGGCCACCGTTGGGCCTATACTGCAAGTCCAGGAAGAGAGATGAACCCCTGGGTAGCTTGCTGGGGTCAAAGTGCCCTAGGTTGAGGCCCCAAGGTCATTCTGGTGCTTTACTGCAAGTCCAGGCAGAGAAGTGGCCCCCTGGGTAGCTTGTTGGGATCAGAGGCCCTTAGGTGGAGGGCCAGGGGGCACCTTGGGGCCTATACTGCAAGTCCGGGAAGAGAAGTGGACCCCTGGGTAGCTTGCAGGGGTCAGGGGCCCTTAGGTGGAGGGCCACAGGGCACCCTGGGGCCTTTACTGCAAGTCCAGGGAGAGAGGTGGACCCCTGGGTAGATTGCTGGGGTCATGGGCCCCTGGATCGAGGGCCAGGGGCCACCGTTGGGCCTATACTGCAAGTCCAGGAAGAGAGATGAACCTCTGGGTAGCTTGCTGGGGTCATGGGCCTCTAGGTGGAGGGCCAGGGGCAACCGTGGGGCCTATACTGCAAGTCCAGAAGAGAGATGAACCCTGGGTAGCTTGCTGGGGTCAAAGGCCCCTAGGAGGAGGGCCAGGGGACACCCAGGGATCTATACTGCAAGTCCAGGGACAGAGATGAACCCCTGGGTAGCTTGCTGGGGTCACGGGCCCCTAGGTTGAGAGCCAGGGGCAACCGTGGGGCCTATACTGCAAGTCCAGGAAGAGAGATGAATACTTGGGTAGTTTGCTGGGGTCAGAGGCCCCTAAGTGGAGGGCTGGGGGGCACCCTGGGGCCTATACTGCAAGTCCATGGAGTGAGGTGGACTCCTGGGTAGCTTGCTGGGGTCATGGAGTCCTAGGTGGAGGGCCAGGGGGCACCCTGGGGCCTATACTGCAAGTCCTGGGACAACAGTGGACCCTTCGGTAGCTTGCTGACTTCAGAGGCGCCTAGGTGGAGGGCAAGGGAGCACCCTGGGGTCTATACTGCAAGTCCAGGGACTTCAGTGGACCCCTGGTTAGCTTGCTGGGGTGAGAGGCCCCTAGGTGGAGGGCCAGGTGGCACCCTGTGGGCTATACTGCAAGTCCAGGGAGAGAGGTTGACCCCTGGGTAGCTTGCTGGGGTCATGGGCCCTTAGGCGGAGGGCCAGGGGGCACCCTGGGGCCTATACTGCAAGTCCGAGAAGAGAAGTCGATGCCTGGGTAGCTTGCTGGGGTCAGGGGCCCCTAGGTGGAGGGCCAGGGGGCACCCTGGGGTCTATACTGCAAGTCCAGGGAGGGAGGTGGACCCCTGGGTAGCTTGCTGGGGTCAGAGACCCCTAGGTGGAGGGCCAGGAGGTCCCCTGGGGCCTATAATGCAAGTCCAGGGAGAAAGGTGGACCCCTGGGTACGTTGCTGGGATCAGAGGCCCCTAGGTGAAGGGCTAAAGGGGACCCTTGGTCCTATACTGCAAGTACAGGAAGAGAGGTGGAACCCTGGGTAGCTTGCTGGGGTCAGAGCCCTCTAGGTGGAGGTTCAGGGGTCACCCTGGGGCCTATACTGTAAGTCCAGGGAGTGAGGTGTACCCCTTCGTAGCTTGCTGGGGTCAGAGGCCCCTAGGTGAAGGGCTAACGGGCACCCTGGGGCCTATACTGCAAGTACAGGGAGAGAGATGTACCCCTGGGTAGCTTGCTGGGGTCAAAGGCCCCTAGGTGGAGGGCCAGGGGGCACCCTGGGGCCTAAAATGCAAGTCCTGAGAGAGAGGTGGACTCCTGGGTAGCTTGCTGGGGTCTGAGGCTCCTAGGTGAAGGGCCAGGAGGCACCCTGAGGCTTATACTGCAAGTCCAGGGACATCGGTGGACCGCTGGGTAGCTTGCTGGGGTCAGGGGCCCTTGGGTGAAGGCCAGGGGGCACCCTGGGGCCTAAACTGCAAGTCCAGGGAGATTGGTGGACCCCTTGGTAGCTTGCTGGGGTCAGAGGCCCCTAGGTGGAGGGCCAGGGGGCACCTTGGGGCCTATACTGCAAGTCCAGGAAGAAAGGTGGACCCCTTGGTAGCTTGCTAGGGTCAGAGGCCCCTAGGTGAAGGGCCGGGGGGCACCCTGAGGCCTATACTGCAAGACCAAGCAGGGAAGTGAACCCCTTGATAGCTTGCTGTGGTCAGAGACCCTTTGGTGGAGGGCAAAGGAGCACCCTGGGGCCTACACTGCAAGTCCAGGGACATCGGTGGACCCCTGGGTAGCTTGCTGGTGTCAGGGCCCCCTAGGTGGAGGGCCAGGGGGCACCCTGTGGGCTATACTGCAAGTCCAGGGAGAGAGGTGAACACCTGGGTAGCTTGCTGGGGTGAGAGGCCCCTAGGTGGAGGGCCAGGGTGCACCCTGGGGCCTACACTGCAAGTCCAGGGAGAGAGGAGGACCCCTGGGTAGCTTGCTGGGGACAGAGGCCCCAAGGTGGAGGGACAAGTGGCACCCTGGGGCATATACTGCAAGTCCAGGGACATCGGTGGACCCCTGGGTAGCTTGCTGGGGTCAGAGGCCCCTAGGTGGAGGGCCCAGGGGGCACCATGGGACCTATACTTCTAGTCCACAGAGGGAGGTGGACCCCTCGGTAGCTTGCTGGGGTCAGAGGCCCCTAGGTGGACGGCCAACGGGCACCCTGGGGCCTATACTGCAAGTCCAGGGAGAGAGGTGGACCCCTGGGTTGCTTGCTGGAATCAGAGGCCACTAAGTGGAGGGCTGGGGGGCACCCTAGGGCCTATACTGCAAATCCATGGAGTGAGGTGGACTCCTGGGTAGCTTGCTGGGGTCATGGAGTCCTAGGTGGAGGGCCAGGGGGCACCCTGGGGCCTATACTGCAAGTCCAGGGAGAGAGGTGGACCCCTGGGTAGCTTGCTTGGGGCATAGGCTCCTAGGTGGAGGGCCAGGGGGCACCCTGGGGCCTACACTGCAAGTCCAGGGAGAGAGGAGGACCCCTGGGTAGCTTGCTGGGGTCAGAGGCCCCAAGGTGGAGGGACAAGTGGCACCCTGGGGCATATACTGCAAGTCCAGGGACATCGGTGGACCCCTGGGTAGCTTGCTGGGGTCAGAGGCTCCTAAGTGGAGGGCTGGGGGGCACCCTAGGGCCTATACTGCAAGTCCAGGGAGAGAGGTGGACCCCTGGGTTGCTTGCTGGCATCAGAGGCCCCTAAGTGGAGGGATAAGTGGCACCCTGGGGCATATACTGCAAAACCAGGGACATCGGTGGACCCCTGGGTAGCTTGCTGGGGTCAGAGGCTCCTAAGTGGAGGGCTGGGGGGCACCCTAGGGCCTATACTGCAAGTCCATGGAGTGAGGTGGACTCCTGGGTAGCTTGCTGGGGTTATAGAGTCCTAGGCGGAGGGACAGGGGGCACCCAGGGGTGTACACTGCAAGTCCAGGGAGAGAGGTGGACCCCTGGGTAGCTTGCTGGCATAAGAGGCCCCTAAGTGGAGGGCTGGGGGGCACCCTGGGGCCTACACTGCAAGTTCAGGGAGAGATTTAGAGGCCTGGGTAGCTTGTTGGGGTCAGGGGCCCCTAGGTGTAGGGCCAATGAGCACCCTGGAGCCTATACTGCAAGTCCAGGGAGGCAGGTGGACCCCTGGGTATTTTGCTGTGGTCAGAGACCCTTAGGTATACTTCAAGGGGGCACTCTGGGGCCTACAATGAAAGTCCCGGGAGGGAGGTGGACCCCTGGGTAGCTTCCTGGGGTCAGAGGCCCCTAGGTGAAGGGCCAAGGGGCACCCTGGGGCCTATAGTGCAAGTCCACGGACATCGCCGGACCCCCGAGTAGCTTGCTGGGATCAGAGGCCCCTAGGTGGAGGGCCAGGGGGCACCCTTGGGCCTATACTGCAAGTCCAGGGACAACAGTGGACCCCTTAGTAGCTTGCTGGCTTCAGAGGCGCCTAGGTGGAGGGCAATTGAGCACCCTAGGGCCTATACTGCAAATCCAGGAAGAGAAGAGGACCCCTGGGTAGCTTGCTGGGGTCAAAGGCCCCAGCTGGAGGGCCAAAGGGCACCTTGGGGTCTATACTGCAAGTCCAGGGACATTAGTGGACCCCTGGTTAGCTTGCTGGGGTGAGAGGCCCCTAGGTGAAGGGCCAGGTGGCACCCTGTGGGCTATACTGCAAGTCCAGGAAGAGAGGTTGACCCCTGGGTAGCTTGCTGGGGTCATCGGCCCTTAGGCGGAGGGCCAGGGGGCACCCTGGGGCCTATACTGCAAGTCCGAGAAGAGAAGTGGAAGCCTGGGTAGCTTGCTGGGGTCAGGGGCCCCTAGGTGGAGGGCCAGGAGGTCCCCTGGGGCCTATAATGCAAGTCCAGGGAGAAAGGTGGACCCCTGGGTACGTTGCTGAGGTCAGAGGCCTCTAGGTGGAGGGTTGGAGGGCACCCTGGGGCCTATACTGCAAGACCAGGGACAACAGTGGACCCCTTAGTAGCTTGCTGGCTTCAGAGGCGCCTAGGTGGAGGGCAATTGAGCACCCTAGGGCCTATACTGCAAATCCAGGAAAAGAAGAGGACCCCTGGGTAGCTTGCTGGGGTCAAAGGCCCCAGCTGGAGGGCCAAAGGGCACCTTGGGGTCTATACTGCAAGTCCAGGGACATTAGTGGACCCCTGGTTAGCTTGCTGGGGTGAGAGGCCCCTAGGTGAAGGGCCAGGTGGCACCCTGTGGGCTATACTGCAAGTCCAGGAAGAGAGGTTGACCCCTGGGTAGCTTGCTGGGGTCATCGGCCCTTAGGCGGAGGGCCAGGGGGCACCCTGGGGCCTATACTGCAAGTCCGAGAAAAGAAGTGGAAGCCTGGGTAGCTTGCTGGGGTCAGGGGCCCCTAGGTGGAGGGCCAGGAGGTCCCCTGGGGCCTATAATGCAAGTCCAGGGAGAAAGGTGGACCCCTGGGTACGTTGCTGAGGTCAGAGGCCTCTAGGTGGAGGGTTGGGGGGCACCCTGGGGCCTATACTGCAAGTACAGGGAGAGAGGTGGAACCCTGGGTAGCTTGCTGGGGTCAGAGGCCCCTAGGTGGAAGTTCAGGGGGCACCCTGGGGCCTATACTGCAAGTACAGGGAGAGAGATGTACCCCTGGGTAGCTTGCTGGGGTCAAAGGCCCCTAGGTGGAGGGCCAGGGGGCACCCTGGGGCCTAAAATGCAAGTCCTGAGAGAGAGGTGGACCCCTGGGTAGCTTGCTGGGGTCAGAGGCTCCTAGGTGGAGGGCCAGGGGGCACCCTGGGGCCTATACTGCAAGTCCAGGGAGTGAGATGGACTCCTTGGTAGCTTGCTGGGGTCATAGGCTTCTAGGCGGAGGGCCAGGCGGCACCCTGGGGCCTACACTGCAAGTCCAGGGAGAGAGTTGGACCCCTGGGTAGCTTACTGGGGTCAGAGGCCCCTAGGTGGAGGGCCAGCGGGCACCCCGGGGTCTTTACTGATAGTCCAGGAACAGATGTGGACCCCTGCGTAGCTTGCTTGGGTCAGTGGCCCCATAGGCGGAGGGCCAGAGGGGGCACCCTGTGGGCTATACTGCAAGTCCAGGGAGAGAGGTGAACCCCTGGGTAGCTTGCTGGGGTGAGAGGCCCCTAGGTGGAGGGCCAGGGGGCACCCTGGGGCCTACACTGCAAGTCCAGGGAGAGAGGAGGACCCCTGGTTAGCTTGCTGGGGTCAGAGGCCCCAAGGTGGAGGGACAAGTGGCACCCTGGGGCCTATACTGCAAGTCCAGGAACATCGGTGGAACCCTGGGTAGCTTGCTGGGGTCAGTGGCTCCTAGGTGGAGGGCCAGGGGATACGCTGGGGCCTATAATGTAAGTCTAGGGAGAGAGGTGGACCCCTGGGTAGCTTGCTGGGGTCAGAGTGCCCTGGGTGGAGGGCAAGGGGGCACCCTGGGACCTACACTGCAAGTCCAGGGAGGGAGGTGGACCCCTGGGTAGCTTGCTGGGGTCAGGGGCCCCTAGGTGGAGGGCCTGGGGGCACCCTGGGGAATATATTGAAAGTCCAGGGACAATGGTAGACCCCTGGGTAGCTTGATGGTGTCAGAGGCTCCTAGATGGAGGGCCACGGGGCACCTAGGGCCTATACTGCAAGTCCAGGGACATCGGTGGACCCCTGGGTAGCTTGCTGGGGTCAGGGGCCCCTAGATGGAGGAACAGGGGGCACCCTGGGGGCTATACTGCAAATCAAGGAAGAGAAGTGGACCCCTGGGTAGCTTGCTGGGGTCAGGGGCCCTTGGGTGGAGGGCCAAGGGGCACCCTGGGGCCTATACTGCAAGTCAAGGAAGAGATGTGGACCCCCGGGTAGCTTGCTGGGGTCAGAGGCCCCTAGGTGGAGGGCAAGGGGGCACCCTGGGGCCTACGATGCAAGTCCAGGGAGGGAGGTGGACCCCTGGGTAGCTTGCCGGGGTCAGGGGCCCTTAGGTGGAGGGCCAAGGGGCACCTTGGGGAATATATTGCAAGTCCAGGGACATCGGTGGACCCCTGGGTAGCTTGCTAGGGTCAGAGGCCCCTAGATGGAGGGCAAGGGGGCACCCTGGGGCCTATACTGCAAGTCCAGGAACGTCGTTGGAACCCTGGGTAGCTTTTTGGGGTCAAAGGCGCCTAGTTGGAGGGCCAGGGGCACTCTGGGGCCTATACTGCAAGTCCAGGGAGAGAGGTGGACTCCTGGGTGGCTTGCTGGGGTCAGTGGCCCCTAGGACGAGTGCCAGGGGGCACCCTGGCTCCTATACTGCAAGTCCAGGGACATCGGTGGACCCCTCAGTAGCTTGCTGGGGTCAGGGGCCCCTAGGTGGAAAGCCAGGGGGCACCCTGGGGACTAAACTGCAAGTCCAGGGAGAGGGGTGGACCCCTAGGTAGCTTGCTCGGGTCAGGGCCCCTAGGTGGAGGGCCAGGGGGCACCCCGGGGTCTTTACTGATAGTCCAGGAACAGATGTGGACCCCTGCGTAGCTTGCTTGGGTGAGTGGCCCCATAGGTGGAGGGCCAGAGGGGGCACCCTGGGGCCTATACTGCAAGTCCAGGGAGAGAGGTGGACCCCAGGGTAGCTTGCTTGGGTTATAGGCCCCTAGGTGGAGGGCCAGGGGGTACCCTGGGGCCTACACTGCAAGTCCAGGGAGAGAGGTGGACCACCGGGAAGATTGCTGGGGTCAGGGGCTCTTAGGTGGGGGGCCAGGGGGCACCCTGGGGTCTATACTGCAAGTCCAGGAAGAGAGGTGGACCCCTGGGAAGATTGCTGGGGTCTGGGACCCCAAGGTGGAGGGCCAGGTGGCACCCTGTGAGCTATACTGCAAGTCCAGGAAGAGAGGTTGACCCTGGGTAGCTTGCTGGGGTCAGGGTTCCCTAGGTGGAGTGCCATGGGGAACTCTGGGGCCTATACCTGAAGTCCAGGGACATAATGGACCCCTGGGTAGCTTGCTGGGGTCAGGGGCCCTTAGGTGGAGGGCCAGGGGGAACCCTGGGGCCTATACCGCAAGTCCAGGGAGATCGGTGGACCCCTGGGTAGCTTGCTGGGGTCAGAGGCCCCTAGGTGGAGGGCCAGGGGGCACCGTGGGGCCCATACTGCATGTCCAGGAAGAAAGGTGGACCCCTGGGTAGCTTGCTGGGGTCAGAGGCCCCTAGGTGGAGGGCCAGGGGGCACCCGGGGCCTATACTGCAAGTCCAGGGAGAGAGGTGGACCCCTGGGTAGCTTGCTGGGGTCAGAGGCGCCTAGGTGGAGGGCCAGGGGGCACCCTGGGGCCTATACTGCAAGTCCAGGGAGAGAGGTGGACCCCTGGGTAGCTTGCTGGGGTCAGAGACCCCTAGGTGGAGGGCAAGAGGGCACCCTGGGGCCTACACTGCAAGTCCAGGAACAGAGGTGGACCCCTGATTAGCTTGCTGGGGTCAGGGGCCCCTAGTTGGAGGGCCAAGTGGCACCCTGGGGCCTTTACTGCATATCAAGGGACATCGGTGGACCCCTGGGTAGTTTGCTGGGGTCAGAGGCGCCTAGGTGGAGGTCCAGGGGACACCCTGGGGCCTATACTGCAAGTCTAGGGAGTGAGGTGGACTCCTGGGTAGCTTGCTGGGGTCAGGGGCTCTTAGGTGGAGGGCCAGGGGGCATCCTGGGGCCTATACTGCAAGTCCAGGAATAGAAGTGGACCCGTGAGTTGCTTGCTGGGGTCAGAGGACCCTAGGTGAAGGGCCAGGGGGCACCCTGGGTTCTATACTGCAAGTCCAGGGAGATCGGTGGACTCCTGGGTAACTTGCTGGGGTCAGAGGCCCCTAGTTGGAGGGCCAGGGGGCACCCTGGGGCCTACACTGCAAGTCCAGGGAGAGAGGTGGACCCTTGGGTAGCTTGCTGGGGTCAGAGACCCTTTGGTGGAGAGCAAAGGGGCACCCTGGGGCCAACACTGCAAGTCCAGGGACATCAGTGGACCCCTGGGTAGTTTGCTGGGGTCAGAGGCACCTATGTGGAGGTCCAGGGGGCACCCTGGGGCCTATACTGCAAGTCCAGGGAGAGAGGTGGACATCTGGGTAGCTTGCTGGGGTCATGGGCCCCTAGGTGGAGGGCAGTGGGCCACCGTTAAGCTTATACTGTAAGTCCAGGGAGAGAGGTGGACCCCTGGGTAGCTTGCTGGGGTCAGAGGCCCATGGGTGGAGGGAGAGGGGGCACCCTGGGGCCTATACTGCAAGCCCAGGGAGAGAGGTGGACCCCTGGGTAGCTTGCTGGGGTCAGAGGCCATTGGGTGGAGGGAGAGGGGGCACCCTGGGGCCTATACTGCAAGCCCAGGGAGAGAGGTGGACCCCTGGGTAGCTTGCTGGGGTCAGAGACTGTTAATTGGAGGGCAAGGGGGCACACTGGGCCCTATACTGCAAGTCCAGGAAGGGAGGTGGACCCCTGGGAAGCTTGCTGTAGTCAGAGGCCCCTAAGTGGAAAGCCAGGAGGTCCCTTGGGGCCTATACTGCAAGCCCAGGGAGAGAGGTGAACCCCTGGGTAGCTTGTTGGGGTGAGGGGCCCTCAGGTGGAGAACCAGGGGGCACATTGTGGGCTATACTGCAAGCCCAGGAAGAGATATGGACCACTGGGTAGCTTGCTGGGGTCAGGGGCCCCTAGGTAGATGGATAGGGGGCACCCTGGAGAGTATACTGCAAGACCAGGAAGAGAGGTGGACCCCTGGGTAGCTTGCAGGGGTCAGGGACCCCTAGATGGAGGGCCAGGGGGCACCATGGGGCCTTTACTGCAAGTCCAGGGAGGGAGGTGGACCCCTGGGTAGCTTGCTGGGGTCAGAGGCCCATAGGTGGAGGGCCAAGGAGCACCCTGTGGGCTATACTGCAAGTCCAGGAAGAGAAGTTGACCCCTGGGTAGCTTGCTAGGGTCAGGGGCCCCTAGTTGGAGTGCCACGGGGAACTCTGGGGCCTATACTGCAAGTACAGGGACATCGGTGGACCCCTGGGTAGCTTGCTGGGGTCAGGGGCCCCTAGGTGGAGGGCCAGGTGGCACCCTGGGGTCTATACTGCAAGTCCAGGGAGATCGGTGGACCCCTGGATAGCTTGCTATGTTCAGAGGCCCCGAGGTGGAGGGCCAGGGGGCACCCTGGGGCCTATACTGCAAGTACAGGAAGAAATGTGGACCCCTGGGTAGCTTGCTGGGGTCAGAGGCCCCTAGGTGGAGGGCCCAGGGGACACCCTGGGACCTATACTGCTAGTCCAGGGAGGGAGGTGGACCCCTCGGTAGCTTGCTGGGGTCAGAGACCCCTAGGTGGAGGGCCAACGAGCACCCTGGGGCTTATACTGCAAGTCCAGGGACAGGGGTGGACCCCTGGGTAGCTTGCTGGGGTCAGGGTCACCTAGGTGGAGGGCCAGGGGGCACCGTGGGGCCTATACTGCAAGTCCAAGTTGAGAGGTGGTCTTCTGGGTAGCTTGCTCGGGTGAGAGGCCTCAGGTGCAGGGCAAGGGCACACCCTGGGGCCTATACTGCAAGTCCAGGAAGAGAGGTGGACCCCTGGGTAGCTTGCTGGGGTCAGAGGCCCCTAGGTGGAGGGTCAGGGGGCACCATGGGGTTTTAATTGCAAGTCCAGGAAGAGAGGTGGACCCCTGTGTAGCTTGCTGGGGTCAGAGGCTCCTAGGTGGAGGGCCAGGGGGCACTCTGGTGCTTTACTGCAAGTCCAGGCAGAGAGGTGGCCCCCTGGGTAGCTTGCTGGGGTCAGAAGGGGCAAACTGGGGCTTACACTGCAAATCCAGGTAGAGAGGTGTAACCCTGGGTAGCTTGCTGGGGTCAGACACCCCTAGGTGGAGGGCAAGGGGGCACCATGGGGCCTTTACTGCAAGTCCAGGGAGTGAGGTGGACCCCTGGGTAGCTTGCTGGGGTCAGGGTCACCTAGGTGGAGGGCCAGTGGGCACCCTGGGGCCTATACTGCAAGTCCAGGGAGAGAGGTGGACCCCTGGGTAGCTTGCTGGGGTCAAAGGCCCCTAGGTGGAGGGCCAGGGGCCACCGTGGGGCCTATACAGCAAGTCCAGGAAGAGAGATGAACCCCTGGGTAGCTTGCTGGGGTCAGAGGGCCCTAGGTTGAGGCCCCAAGGTCATTCTGGTGCTTTACTGCAAGTCCAGGCAGAGAAGTGGCCCCCTGGGTAGCTTGTTGGGATCAGAGGCCCCTAGGTGGAGGGCTTGGGGGCACCCTCTGGGCTATACTGCAAGTCCAGGAACAGAGGTGGACCCCTGGTTAGCTTGCTGGGGTCAGGGGCCCCTGGGTGGAAGGCCAAAGGGCACCCTGGGGCCAACACTGCAAGTCCAGGGAGTGAGGTGGACTCCTGGGCAGCTTGCTGGGGTCATAGGCTCCTAGGTGGAGTGCCAGGGGGCACCCTGGGGCCTACACTGCAAGTCCAGGGAGAGAAGTGGACCCTTGGGTAGCTTGCTGGGGTCAGAGACCCTTTAGTGGAGGGCAAAGGGGCACCCTGGGGCCTACACTGCAAGTCCAGGGACATTGGTGGACCCCTTGGTAGTTTGCTGGGGTCAGAGGCACCGATGTGGAGGTCCAGGGGGCACCCTGGGGCCTATACTGCAAGTCCAGTTACAGAGGTGGACATCTGGGTAGCTTGCTGGGGTCATGGGCCCCTAGGTGGAGGGCAGTGGGCCACCGTTAAGCTTATACTGCAAGTCCAGGGAGAGAGGTGGACCCCTGGGTAGCTTGCTGGGGTCAGAGGCCCATGGGTGGAGGGAGAGTGGGCACCCTGGGGCCTATACTGCAAGCCCAGGGAGAGAGGTGGACACCTGGGTAGCTTGCTGGGGTCAGAGGCCCTTGGGTGGAGGGAGAGGGGGCACCCTGGGGCCTATACTGCAAGCCCAGGGAGAGAGGTGGACCCCTGGGTAGCTTGCTGGGGTCAGAGACTGTTAAATGGAGGGCAAGGGGGCACACTGGGCCCTATACTGCAAGTCCAGGAAGGGAGGTGGACCCCTGGGAAGCTTGCTGTGGTCAGAGGCCCCTAGGTGGAAAGCCAGGAGGTCCCTTGGGGCCTATACTGCAAGCCCAGGGAGAGAGGTGAACCCCTGGGTAGCTTGTTGGGGTGAGAGGCCCTCAGGTGGAGAACCAGGGTGCACATTGTGGGCTATACTGCTAGCCCAGGAAGAGATATGGACCACTGGGTAGCTTGATGGGGTCAGGGGCCCCTAGGTGGATGGATAGGGGGCACCCTGGAGAGTATACTGCAAGACCAGGAAGAGAGGTGGACCCCTGGGTAGCTTGCAGGGGTCAGGGACCCCTAGGTGGAGGGCCAGGGGGCACCATGGGGCCTTTACTGCAAGTCCAGGGAGGGAGGTGGACCCCTGGGTAGCTTGCTGGGGTCAGAGGCCCGTAGGTGGAGGGCCAAGGAGCACCCTGTGGGCTATACTGCAAGTCCAGGAAGAGAGGTTGAACCCTGGGTGGCTTGCTGGGGTCAGGGGCCCCTAGGTGGAGTGCCACGGGGAACTCTGGGGCCTATACTGCATGTCCAGGGACATCGGTGGACCCCTGGGTAGCTTGCTGGGGTCATGGGCCCCTAGGTGGAGGGCAGTGGGCCACCGTTAAGCTTATACTGCAAGTCCAGGGAGAGAGGTGGACCCCTGGGTAGCTTGCTGGGGTCAGAGGCCCATGGTTGGAGGGAGAGTGGGCACCCTGGGGCCTATACTGCAAGCCCAGGGAGAGAGGTGGACACCTGGGTAGCTTGCTGGGATCAGAGGCCCTTGGGTGGAGGGAGAGGGGGCACCCTGGGGCCTATACTGCAAGCCCAGGGAGAGAGGTGGACCCCTGGGTAGCTTGCTGGGGTCAGAGACTGTTAAATGGAGGGCAAGGGGGCACACTGGGCCCTATACTGCAAGTCCAGGAAGGGAGGTGGACCCCTGATTAGCTTGCTGGGGTCAGGGGCCCCTAGTTGGAGGGCCAAGTGGCACCCTGGGGCCTTTACTGCATATCAAGGGACATCGGTGGACCCCTGGGTAGTTTGCTGGGGTCAGAGGCGCCTAGGTGGAGGTCCAGGGTACACCCTGGGGCCTATACTGCAAGTCCAGGAATAGAAGTGGACCCGTGAGTTGCTTGCTGGGGTCAGAGGACCCTAGGTGAAGGGCCAGGGGGCACCCTGGGTTCTATACTGCAAGTCCAGGGAGATCGGTGGACTCCTGGGTAACTTGCTGGGGTCAGAGGCCCCTAGTTGGAGGGCCAGGGGGCACCCTGGGGCCTACACTGCAAGTCCAGGGAGAGAGGTGGACCCTTGGGTAGCTTGCTGGGGTCAGAGACCCTTTGGTGGAGGGCAAAGGGGCACCCTGGGGCCAACACTGCAAGTCCAGGGACATCAGTGGACCCCTGGGTTGTTTGCTGGGGTCAGAGGCACCTATGTGGAGGTCCAGGGGGCACCCTGGGGCCTATACTGCAAGTCCAGGGAGAGAGGTGGACATCTGGTTAGCTTGCTGGGGTCATGGGCCCCTAGGTGGAGGGCAGTGGGCCACCGTTAAGCTTATACTGTAAGTCAAGGGAGAGAGGTGGACCCCTGGGTAGCTTGCTGGGGTCAGAGGCCCATGGGTGGAGGGAGAGGGGGCACCCTGGGGCCTATACTGCAAGCCCAGGGAGAGAGGTGGACCCCTGGGTAGCTTGCTGGGGTCAGAGGCCCTTGGGTGGAGGGAGAGGGGGCACCCTGGGGCCTATACTGCAAGCCCAGGGAGAGAGGTGGACCCCTGGGTAGCTTGCTGGGGTCAGAGACTGTTAATTGGAGGGCAAGGGGGCACACTGGGCCCTATACTGCAAGTCCAGGAAGGGAGGTGGACCCCTGGGAAGCTTGCTGTAGTCAGAGGCCCCTAAGTGGAAAGTCAGGAGGTCCCTTGGGGCCTATACTGCAAGCCCAGGGAGAGAGGTGAACCCCTGGGTAGCTTGTTGGGGTGAGGGGCCCTCAGGTGGAGAACCAGGGGGCACATTGTGGGCTATACTGCAAGCCCAGGAAGAGATATGGACCACTGGGTAGCTTGCTGGGGTCAGGGGCCCCTAGGTAGATGGATAGGGGGCACCCTGGAGAGTATACTGCAAGACCAGGAAGAGAGGTGGACCCCTGGGTAGCTTGTAGGGGTCAGGGACCCCTAGATGGAGGGCCAGGGGGCACCATGGGGCCTTTACTGCAAGTCCAGGGAGGGAGGTGGACCCCTGGGTAGCTTGCTGGGTTCAGAGGCCCATAGGTGGAGGGCCAAGGAGCACCCTGTGGGCTATACTGCAAGTCCAGGAAGAGAAGTTGACCCCTGGGTAGCTTGCTGGGGTCAGGGGCCCCTAGTTGGAGTGCCACGGGGAAATCTGTGGCCTATACTGCAAGTCCAGGGACATCGGTGGACCCCTGGGTAGCTTGCTGGGGTCAGGGGCCCCTAGGTGGAGGGCCAGGTGGCACCCTGGGGCCTATACTGCAAGTCCAGGGAGATCGGTGGACCCCTGGATAGCTTGCTATGTTCAAAGGCCCCTAGGTGGAGGGCCAGGGGGCACCCTGGGGCCTATACTGCAAGTCCAGGAAGAAAGGTGGACCCCTGGGTAGCTTGCTGGGGTCAGAAGCCCCTAGGTGGAGGGCCCAGGGGACACCCTGGGACCTATACTGCTAGTCCAGGGAGGGAGGTGGACCCCTCGGTAGCTTGCTGGGGTCAGAGACCCCTAGGTGGAGGGCCAACGAGCACCCTGGGGCTTATACTGCAAGTCCAGGGACAGGGGTGGACCCCTGGGTAGCTTGCTGGGGTCAGGGTCACCTAGGTGGAGGGCCAGGGGGCACCGTGGGGCCTATACTGCAAGTCCAAGTTGAGAGGTGGTCTTCTGGGTAGCTTGCTCGGGTGAGAGGCCTCAGGTGCAGGGCAAGGGCACACCCTGGGGCCTATACTGCAAGTCCAGGAAGAGAGGTAGACCCCTGGGTAGCTTGCTGGGGTCAGAGGCCCCTAGGTGGAGGGTCAGGGGGCACCATGGGGTTTTAATTGCAAGTCCAGGAAGAGAGGTGGACCCCTGTGTAGCTTGCTGGGGTCAGAGGCTCCTAGGTGGAGGGCCAGGGGGCACTCTGGTGCTTTACTGCAAGTCCAGGCAGAGAGGTGGCCCCCTGGGTAGCTTGCTGGGGTCAGAAGGGGCAAACTGGGGCTTACACTGCAAATCCAGGTAGAGAGGTGTAACCCTGGGTAGCTTGCTGGGGTCAGACACCCCTAGGTGGAGGGCAAGGGGGCACCATGGGGCCTTTACTGCAAGTCCAGGGACATCGGTGGACCCCTGGGTAGCTTGCTGGGGTCAGGGTCACCTAGGTGGAGGGCCAGTGGGCACCCTGGGGCCTATACTGCAAGTCCAGGGAGAGAGGTGGACCCCTGGGTAGCTTGCTGGGGTCAAAGGCCCCTAGGTGGAGGGCCAGGGGCCACCGTGGGGCCTATACAGCAAGTCCAGGAAGAGAGATGAACCCCTGGGTAGCTTGCTGGGGTCAGAGGGCCCTAGGTTGAGGCCCCAAGGTCATTCTGGTGCTTTACTGCAAGTCCAGGCAGAGAAGTGGCCCCCTGGGTAGCTTGTTGGGATCAGAGGCCCCTAGGTGGAGGGCTTGGGGGCACCCTCTGGGCTATACTGCAAGTCCAGGAACAGAGGTGGACCCCTGGTTAGCTTGCTGGGGTCAGGGGCCCCTGGGTGGAAGGCCAAAGGGCACCCTGGGGCCAACACTGCAAGTCCAGGGAGTGAGGTGGACTCCTGGGCAGCTTGCTGGGGTCATAGACTCCTAGGTGGAGTGCCAGGGGGCACCCTGGGGCCTACACTGCAAGTCCAGGGAGAGAAGTGGACCCTTGGGTAGCTTGCTGGGGTCAGAGACCCTTTGGTGGAGGGCAAAGGGGCACCCTGGGGCCTACACTGCAAGTCCAGGGACATCGGTGGACCCCTTGGTAGTTTGCTGGGGTCAGAGGCACCTATGTGGAGGTCCAGGGGGCACCCTGGGGCCTATACTGCAAGTCCAGGGAGAGAGGTGGACATCTGGGTAGCTTGCTGGGGTCATGGGCCCCTAGGTGGAGGGCAGTGGGCCACCGTTAAGCTTATACTGCAAGTCCAGGGAGAGAGGTGGACCCCTGGGTAGCTTGCTGGGGTCAGAGGCCCATGGGTGGAGGGAGAGTGGGCACCCTGGGGCCTATACTGCAAGCCCAGGGAGAGAGGTGGACCCCTGGGTAGCTTGCTGGGGTCAGAGACTGTTAAATGGAGGGCAAGGGGGCACACTGGGCCCTATACTGCAAGTCCAGGAAGGGAGGTGGACCCCTGGGAAGCTTGCTGTGGTCAGAGGCCCCTAGGTGGAAAGCCAGGAGGTCCCTTGGGGCCTATACTGCAAGCCCAGGGAGAGAGGTGAACCCCTGGGTAGCTTGTTGGGGTGAGAGGCCCTCAGGTGGAGAACCAGGGTGCACATTGTGGGCTATACTGCTAGCCCAGGAAGAGATATGGACCACTGGGTAGCTTGATGGGGTCAGGGGCCCCTAGGTGGATGGATAGGGGGCACCCTGGAGAGTATACTGCAAGACCAGGAAGAGAGGTGGACCCCTGGGTAGCTTGCAGGGGTCAGGGACCCCTAGGTGGAGGGCCAGGGGGCACCATGGGGCCTTTACTGCAAGTCCAGGGAGGGAGGTGGACCCCTGGGTAGCTTGCTGGGGTCAGAGGCCCGTAGGTGGAGGGCCAAGGAGCACCCTGTGGGCTATAGTGCAAGTCCAGGAAGAGAGGTTGAACCCTGGGTGGCTTGCTGGGGTCAGGGGCCCCTAGGTGGAGTGCCACGGGGAACTCTGGGGCATATACTGCATGTCCAGGGACATCGGTGGACCCCTGGGTAGCTTGCTGGGGTCAGGGGCCCCGAGGTGGAGGGCCAGGTGGCACCCTGGGGCCTATACTGCAAGTCCAGGGAGATCGGTGGACCCCTGGATAGCTTGCTGGGTTCAGAGGCCCTTAGGTGGAGGGCCAGGAGGCACCCTGGGGCCTATACTGCAAGTCCAGGAAGAAAGGTGGACCCCTGGGTAGCTTGCTGGGGTCAGAGGCCCCTAGGTGGAGGGCCCAGGGGACACCCTGGGACCTATACTGCTAGTCCAGGGAGGGAGGTGGACCCCTCGGTAGCTTGCTGGGGTCAGAGACCCCTAGGTGGAGGGCCAACGAGCACCCTGGGGCTTATACTGCAAGTCCAGGGACATCGGTGGACCCCTGGGTAGCTTGCTGGGGTCAGGGGCCCTTAGGTGGAAGGCCAGGGGGCACCGTGGGTCCTATGCTGCAAGTCCAGGGAGGGAGGTGGATCCCAGGGTAGCTTGTTGGGGTGAGGGGCCCCTAGGTGGAGGGCCAGGGGGCACATTGTGGGCTATACTGCAAGCCCAGGAAGAGATATGGACCACTGGGTAGCTTGCTGGGGTCAGGGACCGTTAGGTGGAAGGCCAGGGGGCACCCTGGGGTCTATACTGCAAGTCGAGGAAGAGAAGTGGACCCCTGGGTAGCTTGCTGGGGTCAGGGGCCCCAAGGTGCAGAGAGAGGGGGCACCCTGGAGCCTATACTGCAAGTCCAGGAAGAGAGGTGGACCCCTGGGAAGATTGCTGGGGTCTGGGACCCCAAGGTGGAGGGCCAGGTGGCACCCTGTGAGCTATACTGCAAGTCCAGGAAGAGAGGTTGACCCTGGGTAGCTTGCTGGGGTCAGGGGCCCCAAGGTGGAGTGCCATGGGGAACTCTGGAGCCTATACCTGAAGTCCAGGGACATCGGTGGACCCCTGGGTAGCTTGCTGGGGTCAGGGGCCCTTAGGTGGAGGGCCAGGGGGAACCCTGGGGCCTATACCGCAAGTCCAGGGAGATCGGTGGACCCCTGGGTAGCTTGCTGGGGTCAGAGGCCCCTAGGTGGAGGGCCAGGGGGCACCCTGGGGCCTTAACTGCATGTCCAGGAAGAAAGGTGGACCCCTGGGTAGCTTGCTGGGGTCAGAGGCCCCTAGGTGGAGGGCCAGGGGGCACCCGGGGCCTATACTGCAAGTCCAGGGAGAGAGGTGGACCCCTGGGTAGCTTGCTGGGGTCAGAGGCGCCTAGGTGGAGGTCCAGGGGACACCCTGGGGCCTATACTGCAAGTCTAGGGAGAGAGGTGGACTCCTGGGTAGCTTGCTGGGGTCAGGGGCTCTTAGGTGGAGGGCCAGGGGGCATCCTGGGGTCTATACTGCAAGTCCAGGGACATCGGTAGACCCCTGGTTAGCTTGGTGGGATCAGGGGCGCAAAGGTGGAGGGCCTGGGGGCTCCCTCTGGTCTATACTGCAAGTCCAGGAACAGAGGTTGACCCCTGGTTAGCTTGCTAGGGTCAGGGGCCCCTAAGTGGAGGGCTAAAGGGCACCCTAAGGCCTAATCTGCAAGTCCAGGGAGTGAGGTGGACTCCTTGGTAGCTTGCTGTGGTCATAATCTCCTAAGTGGAGGGCCTGGGGGCACCCTGGGGCCTACACTGCAAGTCCAGGGAGAGAGTTGGACCCCCGGGTAGCTTACTGGGGTCAGGGGCTCTTAGGTGGAGGGCCAGGGGGCATCCTGGGGCCTATACTGCAAGTCCAGGAAGAGAAGTGGACCCCTCAGTAGCTTGCTGGGGTCAGGGGCTCTTAGGTGGAGGGCCAAGGGGCACCCTGGGGTCTATACTGCAAGTCCAGGGACATCAGTGGACCCTTGGTTAGCTTGCTGGGGTCAGGGGCCCTTAGGTGGAGGGCTAGGGGGCACTCTGGGGCCTATACTGCAAGTCCAGGAAGAGAAGTGGACCCCTGGGTAGCTTCCTGGGGTAAGAGGCCCCTAGGTGGAGGACCAAGGGGCACTCTGGGGCCTTTATTGCATATCCAGGCAGAGAGTTGGACCCCTGGGTAGCTTGCTGGGGTCAAAAGCTCCTAGGTTGAAGGCTTGGGGGCACCCTGGTGCCTATACTGCAAGTCCAGGAAGAGAAGTGGACCCCTGGGTAGCTTGCTGGGGTCAGGGGCCCCTTGGTGGAGGGCCAGGGAGGGAGGTGGACCCCTGGGTAGCTTGCTGGTGTCAGAGGCCCCAAGGTGGAGGGCCAGGTTGCACCATGGGGCCTTTACTGCAAGTCCAGGGAGGGAGGTGGACCCCTGGGTAGCTTGCTGGGGTCAGGGTCACCTAGGTGGAGGGCCAGGGGGCACCGTTGGGCCTATACTGCAAGTCCAAGTTGAGAGGTGGTCCTCTGGGTAGCTTGCTGGGGTCAGAGGCCCCTAGTTGGAGGGTCAGGGGGCACCATGGGGTTTTAATTGCAAGTCTAGGAAGAGAGGTGGACCCCTGGGTAGCTTGCTGGGGTCAGAGGCTCCTAGGTGGAGGGCCAGGGGGCACTCTGGTGCTTTACTGCAAGTGCAGGCAGAGAGGTGGCCCCCTGGGTAGCTTGCTGGGGTCAGAGGCCCCAAGTGGAGGCTCAAGGGGCAAACTGGGGCCTACACTGCAAGTCCAGGTAGAGAGGTGTAACCCTGGGTAGCTTGCTGGGGTCAGACACCCCTAGGTGAAGGGCAAGGGGGAACCCTGGGGCCTATACTGCAAGTCCAGGAAGAGAGGTGGACCCCTGGGTAGCTTGCTGGGGTCAGAGGCCCCTAGGTGGAGGGTCAGGGGGCACCATGGGGTTTTAATTGCAAGTCCAGGAAGAGAGGTGGACCCCTGGGTAGCTTGCTTGGGTCAGAGGCTCCTAGGTGGAGGGCCAGGGGGCACTCTGGTGCTTTACTGCAAGTCCAGGCAGAGAGGTGGCCCCCTGGGTAGCTTGCTGGGGTCAGAAGGGGCAAACTGGGGCTTACACTGCAAGTCCAGGTAGAGAGGTGTAACCCTGGGTAGCTTGCTGGGGTCAAAGGCCCCTAGGTGGAGGGCCAGGGGGCACCCTGGGGCTTATACTGCAAGTCCAGGAAGAGAGATGAACCCCTGGGTAGCTTGCTGGGGTCAGAGGGCCCTAGGTTGAGGCCCCAAGGTCATTCTAGTGCTTTACTGCAAGTCCAGGCAGAGAAGTGGCCCCCTGGGTAGCTTGTTGGGATCAGAGGCTCCTAGGTGGAGGGCCAGGGGGCACCCTGGGGCCTATACTGCAAGTCCAAGGTGAGAGGTGGTCCTCTGGGTAGATTGCTGGAGTCAGAAGCCCCCTGGTAAAGGGCAAGGGGCACCCAGGGGCCTATACTGCAAGTCCAGGGAGAGAGGTGGTCCCCTGGGTAGCTTGCTGTGGTCAGAGGCCCATAGGTGGAGGGCCAGGGGGCAACCTAGGGCCTACACTGCAAGTCTAGGAAGAGAGGTTGACCCCTGGGTAGCTTGCTGGGGTCAGAGACCCCTAGGTGGAGGGCCAGGGGGCACCCTGGGGCTTATACTGCAAGTCCAGGCAGAGAAGTGGCCCCCTGGGTAGCTTGTTGGGATCAGAGGCCCCTAGGTGGATGGCTTGGGGGCACCCTCTGGGCTTTACTGCAAGTCCAGGAAGAGAGGTGGACCCCTGGGTAGCTTGCTGGGGTCAGAGGCTCCTAGGTGGAGGGCCAGGGGGCACTCTGGTGCTTTACTGCAAGTGCAGGCAGAGAGGTGGCCCCCTGGGTAGCTTGCTGGGGTCAGAGGCCCCAAGTGGAGGCTCAAGGGGCAAACTGGGGCCTACACTGCAAGTCCAGGTAGAGAGGTGTAACCCTGGGTAGCTTGCTGGGGTCAGACACCCCTAGGTGAAGGGCAAGGGGGCACCCTGGGGCCTATACTGCAAGTCCAGGAAGAGAGTTTGACCCCTGGGTAGCTTGCTGGGGTCAGAGGCCCCTAGGTGGAGGGTCAGGGGGCACCATGGGGTTTTAATTGCAAGTCCAGGAAGAGAGGTGGACCCCTGGGTAGCTTGCTTGGGTCAGAGGCTCCTAGGTGGAGGGCCAGGGGGCACTCTGGTGCTTTACTGCAAGTCCAGGCAGAGAGGTGGCCCCCTGGGTAGCTTGCTGGGGTCAGAAGGGGCAAACTGGGGCTTACACTGCAAGTCCAGGTAGAGAGGTGTAACCCTGGGTAGCTTGCTGGGGTCAAAGGCCCCTAGGTGGAGGGCCAGGGGGCACCCTGGGGCTTATACTGCAAGTCCAGGAAGAGAGATGAACCCCTGGGTAGCTTGCTGGGGTCAGAGGGCCCTAGGTTGAGGCCCCAAGGTCATTCTAGTGCTTTACTGCAAGTCCAGGCAGAGAAGTGGCCCCCTGGGTAGCTTGTTGGGATCAGAGGCTCCTAGGTGGAGGGCCAGGGGGCACCCTGGGGCCTATACTGCAAGTCCAAGGTGAGAGGTGGTCCTCTGGGTAGATTGCTGGAGTCAGAAGCCCCCAGGTAAAGGGCAAGGGGCACCCAGGGGCCTATACTGCAAGTCCAGGGAGAGAGGTGGTCCCCTGGGTAGCTTGCTGTGGTCAGAGGCCCATAGGTGGAGGGCCAGGGGGCAACCTAGGGCCTACACTGCAAGTCTAGGAAGAGAGGTTGACCCCTGGGTAGCTTGCTGGGGTCAGAGACCCCTAGGTGGAGGGCCAGGGGGCACCCTGGGGCTTATACTGCAAGTCCAGGCAGAGAAGTGGCCCCCTGGGTAGCTTGTTGGGATCAGAGGCCCCTAGGTGGATGGCTTGGGGGCACCCTCTGGGCTTTACTGCAAGTCCAGGAAGAGAGGTGGACCCCTGGTTAGCTTGCTGGGGTCAGGGGCCCCTAGGTGGAAGGCCAAAGGGCACCCTGGGGCCAACACTGCAAGTCCAGGGAGTGAGGTGGACTCCTGGGCAGCTTGCTGGGGTCATAGGCTCCTAGGTGGAGGGCCAGGGGGCACCCTGGGGCCTACACTGCAAGTCCAGGGAGAGAGGTGGACCCTTGGGTAGCTTGCTGGGGTCAGAGACCCTTTGGTGGAGGGCAAAGGGGCACCCTGGGGCCTACACTGCAAGTCCAGGGACATCAGTGGACCCCTGGGTAGTTTGCTGGGGTCAGAGGCACCTATGTGGAGGTCCAGGGGGCACCCTGGGGCCTATACTGCAAGTCCAGGGAGAGAGGTGGACATCTGGGTAGCTTGCTGGGGTCATGGGCCCCTAGGTGGAGGGCAGTGGGCCACCGTTAAGCTTATACTGCAAGTCCAGGGAGAGAGGTGGACCCCTGGGTAGCTTGCTGGGGTCAGAGGCCCATGGGTGGAGGGAGAGGGGGCACCCTGGGGCCTATACTGCAAGCCCAGGGAGAGAGGTGGACCCCTGGGTAGCTTGCTGGGGTCTGAGGCCCTTGGGTGGAGGGAGAGGGGGCACCCTGGGGCCTATACTGCAAGCCCAGGGAGAGAGGTGGACCCCTGGGTAGCTTGCTGGGGTCAGAGACTGTTAATTGGAGGGCAAGGGGGCACACTGGGCCCTATACTGCAAGTCCAGGAAGGGAGGTGGACCCCTGGGAAGCTTGCTGGGGTCAGAGGCCCCTAGGTGGAAAGCCAGGAGGTCCCTTGGGGCCTATACTGCAAGCCCAGGGAGAGAGGTGTACCCCTGGGTAGCTTGTTGGGGTGAGGGGCCCTCAGGTGGAGAACCAGGGTGCACATTGTGGGCTATACTGCTAGCCAAGGAAGAGATATGGACCACTGGGTAGCTTGATGGGGTCAGGGGCCCCTAGGTGGATGGATAGGGGGCACCCTGGAGAGTATACTGCAAGACCAGGAAGAGAGGTGGACCCCTGGGTAGCTTGCAGGGGTCAGGGACCCCTAGGTGGAGGGCCAGGGGGCAGCATGGGGGCTTTACTGCAAGTCCAGGGAGGGAGGTGGACCCCTGGGTAGCTTGCTGGGGTCAGAGGCCCCTTGGTGGAGGGCCAGGGGGCACCCTGGGGCCTATACTGCAAGCCCAGGGAGAGAGGTGAACCCCTGGGTAGCTTGTTGGGGTGAGGGGCCTTCAGGTGGAGAACCAGGGGGCACATTGTGGGCTATACTGCAAGCCCAGGAAGAGATATGGACCACTGGGTAGCTTGCTGGGGTCAGGGGCCCCTAGGTGGATGGATAGGGGGCACCCTGGAGAGTATACTGCAAGACCAGGAAGAGAGGTGGACCCCTGGGTAGCTTGCAGGGGTCAGGGACCCCTAGGTGGAGGGCCAAGGGGCACCATGGGGCCTTTACTGCAAGTCCAGGGAGGGAGGTGGACCCCTGGGTAGCTTGCTGGGGTCAGAGGCCCAAAGGTGGAGGGCCAAGCAGCACCCTGTGGGCTATACTGCAAGTCCAGGAAGAGAGGTTGACCCCTGGGTAGCTTGCTGGGGTCAGGGGCCCCTAGTTGGAGTGCCACGGGGAACTCTGGGGCCTATACTGCAAGTCCAGGGACATCGGTGGACCCCTGGGTAGCTTGCTGGGGTCAGGGGCCCCTAGGTGGAGGGCCAGGTGGCACCCTGGGGCCTATACTGCAAGTCCAGGGAGATCGGTGGACCCCTGGATAGCTTGCTATGTTCAGAGGCCCCTAGGTGGAGGGCCAGGGGGCACCCTGGGGCCTATACTGCAAGTCCAGGAAGAAAGGTGGACCCCTGGGTAGCTTGCTGGGGTCAGGGGCCCCTAGGTGGAGGGCCCAGGGGACATCCTGGGACCTATACTGCTAGTCCAGGGAGGGAGGTGGACCCCTCGGTAGCTTGCTGGGGTCAGAAACCCCTAGGTGGAGGGCCAACGAGCACCCTGGGGCTTATACTGCAAGTCCAGGGACAGAGGTGGACCCCTGGGTAGCTTGCTGGGGTCAGGGTCACCTAGGTGGAGGGCCAGGGAGCACCGTGGGGCCTAAACTGCAAGTCCAAGTTGAGAGGTGGTCTTCTGGGTAGCTTGCTCGGGTCAGAGGCCTCAGGTGCAGGGCAAGGGCACACCCTGGGGCCTATACTGCAAGTCCAGGAAGAGAGGTGGACCCCTGGGTAGCTTGCTGGGGTCAGAGGCCCCTAGGTGGAGGGTCAGGGGGCACCATGGGGTTTTAATTGCAAGTCCAGGAAGAGAGGTGGACCCCTGTGTAGCTTGCTGGGGTCAGAGGCTCCTAGGTGGAGGGCCAGGGGGCACTCTGGTGCTTTACTGCAAGTCCAGGCAGAGAGGTGGCCCCCTGGGTAGCTTGCTGGGGTCAGAAACCCCTAGGTGGAGGGCAAGGGGGCACCATGGGGCCTTTACTGCAAGTCCAGGGAGTGAGGTGGACCCCTGGGTAGCTTGCTGGGGTCAGGGTTACCTAGGTGGAGGGCCAGTGGGCACCCTGGGGCCTATACTGCAAGTCCAGGGAGAGAGGTGGACCCCTGGGTAGCTTGCTGGGGTCAAAGGCCCCTAGGTGGAGGGCCAGGGGCCACTGTGGGGCCTATACAGCAAGTCCAGGAAGAGAGATGAACCCCTGGGTAGCTTGCTGGGGTCAGAGGGCCCTAGTTTGAGGCCCCAAGGTCATTCTGGTGCTTTACTGCAAGTCCAGGCAGAGAAGTGGCCCCCTGGGTAGCTTGTTGGGATCAGAGGCCCCTAGGTGGAGGGCCAGGGGGCAACCTAGGGCCTACACTGCAAGTCTAGGAAGAGAGGTTGACCCCTGGGTAGCTTGCTGGGGTCAGAGACCCCTAGGTGGAGGGCCAGGGGGCACCCTGGGGCTTATACTGCAAGTCCAGGCAGAGAAGTGGCCCCCTGGGTAGCTTGTTGGGATCAGAAGCCCCTAGGTGGAGGGCTCAGGGGCACCCTCTGGGCTATACTGCAAGTCCAGGAACAGAGGTGGACCCCTGGTTAGCTTGCTGGGGTCAGGGGCCCCTAGGTGGAAGGCCAAAGGGCACAATGGGGCCAACACTGCAAGTCCAGGGAGTGAGGTGGACTCCTGGGCAGCTTGCTGGGGTCATAGGCTCCTAGGTGGAGGGCCAGGGGGCACACTGGGGCCTACACTGCAAGTCCAGGGAGAGAAGTGGACCCTTGGGTAGCTTGCTGGGGTCAGAGACCCTTTGGTGGAGGGCAAAGGGGCACCCTGGGGCCTACACTGCAAGTCCTGGGACATCGGTGGACCCCTGGATAGCTTCCTGGGTTCAGAGGCCCTTAGGTGGAGGGCCAGGGGGCACCCTGGGGCCTATACTGCAAGTCCAGGAAGAAAGGTGGACCCCTGGGTAGCTTGCTGGGGTCAGAGGCCCCTAGGTGGAGGGCCCAGGGGACACCCTGGGACCTATACTGCTAGTCCAGGGAGGGAGGTGGACCCCTCGGTAGCTTGCTGGGGTCAGAGACCCCTAGGTGGAGGGCCAACGAGCACCCTGGGGCTTATACTACAAGTCCAGGGACAGAGGTGGACCCCTGGGTAGCTTGCTGGGGTCAGGGTCACCTAGGTGGAGGGCCAGGGGGCACCCTGGGGCCTATACTGCAAGTCCAAGTTGAGAGGTGGTCTTCTGGGTTGCTTGCTCGGGTCAGAGGCCTCAGGTGCAGGGCAAGGGCGCACCCTGGGGCCTATACTGCAAGTCCAGGGAGAGAGGTGGACCCCTGGGTAGCTTGCTGGGGTCAGGGTCACCTAGGTGGAGGGCCAAGGAGCACCCTGTGGGCTATACTGCAAGTCCAGGAAGAGAGGTTGAACCCTGGGTAGCTTGCTGGGGTCAGGGGCCCCTAGGTGGAGTGCCAGGTGGCACCCTGGGGCCTATACTGCAAGTCCAGGGAGATCGGTGGACCCCTGGATAGCTTGCTGGGGTCAGGGGCCCCTAGGTGGAGGGCCAGGTGGCACCCTGGGGCCTATACTGCAAGTCCAGGGAGATCGGTGGACCCCTGGATAGCTTGCTGTTTTCAGAGGCCCCTAGGTGGAGGGCCAAGGGGACACCCTGGGACCTATACTGCTAGTCCAGGGAGGGAGGTGGACCCCTCGGTAGCTTGCTGGGGTCAGAGACCACTAGGTGGAGGGCCAACGAGCACCCTGGGGCTTATACTGCAAGTCCAGGGACATCGGTGGACCCCTGGGTAGCTTGCTGGGGTCAGGGGCCCTTAGGTGGAAGGCCAGTGGGCACCCTGGGTCCTATGCTGCAAGTCCAGGGAGGGAGGTGGATCCCTGGGTAGCTTGTTGGGGCGAGGGGGACCTAGGTGGAGGGCCAGGGGGCACATTGGGGGCTATACTGCAAGCCCAGGAAGAGATATGGACCACTGGGTAGCTTGCTGGGGTCAGGGACCGTTAGGTGGAAGGCCAGGGGGCACCCTGGGGTCTATACTGCAAGTCGAGGAAGAGAAGTGGACCCCTGGGTAGCTTGCTGGGGTCAGGGGCCCCTGGGTGGAGAGAGAGGGGGCACCCTGGAGCCTATACTGCAAGTCCAGGAAGAGAGGTGGACCCCTAGGAAGATTGCTGGGGTCTGGGACCCCAAGGTGGAGGGCCAGGTGGCACCCTGTGAGCTATACTGCAAGTCCAGGAAGAGAGGTTGACCCTGGGTAGCTTGCTGGGGTCAGGGGCCCCAAGGTGGAGTGCCATGGGGAACTCTGGGGCCTATACCTGAAGTCCAGGGACATCGGTGGACCCCTGGGTAGCTTGCTGGGGTCAGGGGCCCTTAGGTGGAGGGCCAGGGGGAACCCTGGGGCCTATACCGCAAGTCCAGGGAGATCGGTGGACCCCTGGGTAGCTTGCTGGGGTCAGAGGCCCCTAGGTGGAGGGCCAGGGGGCACTCGGGGCCTATACTGCAAGTCCAGGTAGAGAGGTGGACCCCTGGGTAGCTTGCTGGGGTCAGAGGCGCCTAGGTGGAGGGCCAGGGGGCACCCTGGGGCCTATACTGCAAGTCCAGGGAGAGAGGTGGACCCCTGGGTAGCTTGCTGGGGTCAGAGACCCCTAGGTGGATGGCCAAGTGGCACCCTGGGGCCTTTACTGCATATCAAGGGACATCGGTGGACCCCTGGGTAGTTTGCTGGGGTCAGAGGCGCCTAGGTGGAGGTCCAGGGGACACCCTGGGGCCTATACTGCAAGTCTAGGGAGAGAGCTGGACTCCTGGGTAGCTTGCTGGGGTCAGGGGCTCTTAGGTGGAGGGCCAGGGGGCATCCTGGGGTCTATACTGCAAGTCCAGGGACATCGGTAGACCCCTGGTTAGCTTAGTGGGGTCAGGGGCGCAAAGGTGGAGGGCCTGGGGGCTCCCTCTGGGCTATACTGCAAGTCCAGGAACAGAGGTTGACCCCTGGTTAGCTTGCTAGGGTCAGGGGCCCCTAAGTGGAGGGCCAAAGGGCACCCTAAGGCCTAATCTGCAAGTCCAGGGAGTGAGGTGGACTCCTTGGTAGCTTGCTGTGATCATAGTCTCCTAAGTGGAGGGCCTGGGGGCACCCTGCTGCCTACACTGCAAGTCCAGGGAGAGAGTTGGACCCCCGGGTAGCTTACTGGGGTCAGGGGCTCTTAGGTGGAGGGCCAGGGGGCATCCTGGGGCCTATACTGCAAGTCCAGGAAGAGAAGTGGACCCCTCAGTAGCTTGCTGGGGTCAGGGGCTCTTAGGTGGAGGGCCAAGGGGCACCCTGGGGTCTATACTGCAAGTCCAGGGACATCAGTGGACCCTTGGTTAGCTTGCTGGGGTCAGGGGCCCTTAGGTGAAGGGCTAGGGGCACTCTGGGGCCTATACTGCAAGTCCAGGAAGAGAAGTGGACCCCTGGGTAGCTTCCTGGGGTAAGAGGCCCCTAGGTGGAGGACCAAGGGGCACTCTGGGGCCTTTATTGCATATCCAGGCAGAGAGTTGGACCCCTGGGTAGCTTGCTGGGGTCAAAAGCTCCTAGGTTGAAGGCTTGGGGGCACCCTGGTGCCTATACTACAAGTCCAGGAAGAGAAGTGGACCCCTGGGTAGCTTGCTGGGGTCAGGGGCCCCTTGGTGGAGGGCCAGGGAGGGAGGTGGACCCCTGGGTAGCTTGCTGGTGTCAGAGGCCCCAAGGTGGAGGGCCAGGGGGCACCGTGGGGCCCATACTGCAAGTCCAAGTTGAGAGGTGGACCCCTGGGTAGCTTGCTGGGGTCAGAGGCCCCTAGTTGGAGGGTCAGGGGGCATAAATGGGGTTTTAATTGCAAGTCCAGGAAGAGAGATGGACCCCTGGGTAGCTTGCTGGGGTCAGAGGCTCCTAGGTGGAGGGCCAGGGGGCACTCTGGTGCTTTACTGCAAGTGCAGGCAGAGAGGTGGCCCCCTGGGTAGCTTGCTGGGGTCAGAGGCCCCAAGTGGAGGCTCAAGGGGCAAACTGGGGCCTACACTGCAAGTCCAGGTAGAGACGTGTAACCCTGGGTAGCTTGCTGGGGTCAGACACCCCTAGGTGGAGGGCCAGGGGGCACCCTGGGGCCTATACTGCAAGTCAAGGGACAGAGGTGGACCCCTGGGTAGCTTGCTGGGGTCAGGGTCACCTAGGTGGAGGGCCAGGGGGCACCGTGGGGCCTATACTGCAAGTCCAAGTTGAGAGGTGGTCTTCTGGGTAGCTTGCTCGGGTCAGAGGCCTCAGGTGCAGGGCAAGAGCGCACACTGGGGCCTATACTGCAAGTCCAGGAAGAGAGGTGGACCCCTGGGTAGCTTGTTGGGGTCAGAGGCTCCTAGGTGGAGGGTCAGGGGGCACCATGGGGTTTTAATTGCAAGTCCAGGAAGAGAGGTGGTCCCCTGGGTAGCTTGCTTGGGTCAGAGGCTCCTAGGTGGAGGGCCAGGGGGCACTCTGGTGCTTTACTGCAAGTCCAGGCAGAGAGGTGGCCCCCTGGGTAGCTTGCTGGGGTCAGAAGGGGCAAACTGGGGCTTACACTGCAAGTCCAGGTAGAGAGGTGTAACCCTGGGTAGCTTGCTGGGGTCAAAGGCCCCTAGGTGGAGGGCCAGGGGCCACCGTGGGGCCTATACAGCAAGTCCAGGAAGAGAGATGAACCCCTGGGTAGCTTGCCGGGGTCAGAGGGCCCTAGGTTGAGGCCCCAAAGTCATTCTAGTGCTTTACTGCAAGTCCAGGCAGAGAAGTGGCCCCCTGGGTAGCTTGTTGGGATCAGAGTCTCCTAGGTGGTGGGCCAGGGGGCACCCTGGGGCCTATACTGCAAGTCCAAGGTGAGAGGTGGTCCTCTGGGTAGATTGCTGGGGTCAGAAGCCCCCAGGTAAAGGGCAAGGGGCACCCAGGGGCCTATACTGCAAGTCCAGGGAGAGAGGTGGTCCCCTGGGTAGCTTGCTGTGGTCAGAGGCCCCTAGGTGGAGGGCCAGGGGGCAACCTAGGGCCTACACTGCAAGTCTAGGAAGAGAGGTTGACCCCTGGGTAGCTTGCTGGGGTCAGAAACCCCTAGGTGGAGGGCCAGGGGGAACTCTGGGGCTTATACTGCAAGTCCAGGCAGAGAAGTGGCCCCCTGGGTAGCTTGTTGGGATCAGAGGCCCCTAGGTGGAGGGCTTGGGGGCACCCTCTGGGCTATACTGCAAGTCCAGGAACAGAGGTGGACCCCTGGTTAGCTTGCTGGGGTCAGGGGCCCCTAGGTGGAAGGCCAAAGGGCACCCTGGGGCCAACACTGCAAGTCCAGGGAGTGAGGTGGACTCCTGGGCAGCTTGCTGGGGTCATAGGCTCCTAGGTGGAGGGCCAGGGGGCACCCTGGGGCCTACACTGCAAGTCCAGGGAGAGAGTTGGACCCTTGGGTAGCTTGTTGGGGTCAGAGACCCTTTGGTGGAGGGCAAAGGGGCACCCTGGGGCCTACACTGCAAGTCCAGGGACATCGGTGGACCCCTGGGTAGTTTGCTGGGGTCAGAGGCACCTTTGTGGAGGTCCAGGGGGCACCCTGGGGCCTATACTGCAAGTCCAGGGAGAGAGGTGGACCCCTGGGTAGCTTGCTGGGGTCAAAGGCCCCTAGGTGGAGGGCCAGGGGCCACCGTGGGGCCTATACAGCAAGTCCAGGAAGAGAGATGAACCCCTGGGTAGCTTGCTGGGGTCAGAGGGCCCTAGGTTGAGGCCCCAAGGTCATTCTGGTTTTTTACCTCAAGTCCAGGCAGAGAAGTGGCCCCCTGGGTAGCTTGTTGGGATCAGGGGCCCTTAGGTGGAAGGCCAGGGGGCACCCTGGGTCCTATGCTGCAAGTCCAGGGAGGGAGGTGGATCCCTGGGTAGCTTGGTGGGGTGAGGGGCCCCTAGGTGGAGGGCCAGGGGGCACATTGTGGGCTATACTGCAAGCCCAGGAAGAGATATGGACCACTGGGTAGCTTGCTGGGGTCAGTGACCCTTAGGTGGAAGGCCAGGGGGCACCCTGGGGTCTATACTGCAAGTCGAGGAAGAGAAGTGGTCCACTGGGTAGCTTGCTGGGGTCAGGGGCCCCTTGGTGGAGAGAGAGGGGGCACCCTGGAGCCTATACTGCAAGTCCAGGAAGAGAGGTGGACCCCTGGGAAGATTGCTGGGGTCTGGGACCCCAAGGTGGAGGGCTAGGTGGCACCCTGTGAGCTTCACTGCAAGTCCAGGAAGAGAGGTTGACCCTGGGTAGCTTGCTGGGGTCAGGGTACCCCTAGGTGGAGTGCCATGGGGAACTCTGGGGCCTATACCTGAAGTCCAGGGACATCGGTGGACCCCTGGGTAGCTTGCTGGGGTCAGAGGCCCCTAGGTGGAGGGCCAGGGGGCACCCTGGGGCCTATACTGCATGTCCAGGAAGAAAGGTGGACCCCTGGTTAGCTTGCTGGGGTCAGAGGCCCCTAGGTGAAGGGCCAGGGGGCACCCTGGGGCCTATACTGCAAGTCCAGAAAGAGAAGTTGACCCCTGGGTAGCTTGCTGGGGTCAGGGACCCCTGGGTGGAGGGCCAGTTGGCACCCTGTGGGCTATACTGCAAGTCCAGGGAGAGAGGTGGACCCCTGGGTAGCTTGCTTGGGTCATAGGCTCCTAGGTGGAGGGCCAGGGGGCACCCT